>NC_064628.1:27242336-27849836 GCF_023864275.1 Schistocerca cancellata
TTGGCCACTATTTTTCGTACTTCATATTAATTATTTACGATGAACTCAGTGTTTTTACATGATGACATTTGCTGTATCAGTAATCAAGTGATATTAACTTTTGTGTGGGTCAGTTACTCAGTATAATTTAATGGGTTGACTGTTTATGGAGACATGTTATGCAATCATTGTTAACATACACAATACCTTTGCTATAATCATAAATACTCGTTAAACTGGTTGAATTTGGAGGGTATCGCATACTTCGGTACAGTAAAGCCTTTAATATGTTCCGTTACAAGCTGTAGGGCTATAAGAAGAGTCAATATAAACTATAGACTGTCTTTCGTGCCAGAGAACTGGACAAGGTAAAGCAGACTATTAATAAAGGATAACTTGAAAGCACAACAGTTACAGTCAGGTGCCGAAGTTTTGTGTTGCAAAGCCTTGAAATAAATACAAGAGTTCATGAAGGAGATGGGTTGTCACCGACTGTGTTCAAGGTGTGTTAGTTGGAGTGGTCCAACAGTGGCTTATGCAAGTGTACAAACTGGATACAAAGTAAAACATAACACCACGTTAGACTGCCTAGCCTTTGTCAATAACACGGCATTGCTGTAAGTGATTATCTAAAACATTATGACCTCTGCCTAACACAAGGTTGAAAGCCTCTTGGTGGCGTTACGGGTCAGTGACTGAGTAAGGAAAGACTGAAAAGAGACGATTCGGCTGTCATTATACCGTAGATACAGGCAACAAATGTGGAAGTTCGCTGATACAAGCTGTTTCCACAAAGGGCACACTGTTATGGCCTGCGATTGGAAACGAGAATTTCTGAAACTGCGGACCACGTGCATTGCTTCATGCTTGAAGTTCCCTCTATAGCGATAACATCTTCCAACTGTGTTGCAAGGTCAGAATCGTGCTACAGTAGTTTGAGGAATGTTGTAGTGAACTCACTCATGGTTTGGCCAGCAAATGTGCTTGATCTGTACCCAATGGAACACATACCGTGCGCAAGCTGAGTGATCGTAAACCACCATCCCGTAATTTGAGGGAATTGCTTGACCTGTGCTTAGACATCTGGTGCCACATACTTCTGGGATCCTGCTAAGGACTTGTAGAATCCAAGTCAAGCAGAGTCTATGTCGTACTGTGTTTGATGAGTGGAACAACACGCTATTAAACAGATGTTCATAATAGTTTGGCTCATTGGTGTATGAGAATCATGAAGATGCAAAAATGACACTGAAAAATCTTGCTGTTGCAGGAAAAGTCAGCCTCAAGACAGCGTACAATAAGACCAGGGTCCTGAATTCAATGGCCAGTTGACCAGTCGGATTATTGAGGACCATTTGGTAGATAATGTTACCAGATTCCGTTACTTGGTGGAAACATAACAGACAAGTTATAGACTGAAAAGAGCATAACAGATAGGTCCCAGACGCAGCAGCGACTATGGTAGGTTAAAACAACCTAAGGAAGGAATAATCTGTCCAGGAACACCAAATTGAAACATTATGTGGCAAAATGAGAAATATCGCTTTGTGCGCAACTGGGACCACCTTGGACAAGAAATCCTGTATTTGACTGCAGATGGAGGAAGAAAGGATATTGAGATAGTGGGACACGAAAAACCAAGGTGAAGCTGTGCTGCGAATACATAGAAAGAAAGATCCTTTATGATTTAGCTACAATATAGCAGGTCAGCAACTGGCAGCAGTTAATTCCATGAATTATCTGGGAGTAGGCATTAGGAGTGATTTAAAAAGAAATGACCATATAAAATTAATCGTCGGTAAAGCAGATGCCAGACTGAGATTCATTGGAATAATACTAAGGAAATGCAGTCCAAAAACAAAGGAAGTAGGTTACAGTGCACTAGTTCACCTACTGCTTGAATACTGCTCACCAGTGTGAGATCCGTACCAGATAGGGTTGATAGAAGAGATAGAGAAGATCCAACGCAGAGCAGCGCGCTTAGTTACACGATCATTTAGTAATAGCGAAAGCGTCACGGAGATGATAGATAAACTCCAGTGGAAGACTCTGCAGGAGAGACGCTCAGTAGCTCGGTACGGGCTTTTGTTGAAGTTTCGAGAACATACGTTCACCGAGGGGTCTAGCAGTATATTACTCCCTCCTACGTATATCTCGCGAAGAGATCATGAGGATAAAGTCAGAGATTAGAGCCCACACAGAGGTATACCGACAGTCTTCCTTTCCACGAACAATACGAGACTGGAGTACAAGGAAGAACCAATAGAGGTCCTGAAGGTACACTCCGCCACACAAACCGTCAGCTGGCTTGCGGAGTATGGATGTAGATGTAGATGTAGATACAGAGATCGAGGCAGGAACTATATGCGTGAGCTGAACCAGTTTCGAGCGTCATACAGAAGACAGATGTGCAAGGCCCATCATAAGGTCGGAGGACAGCACGTTGGCCAAGAAGATATGGAAACGCATATGCTTAAGAGTGGACAACTAGATGAAAGGAAACAAGTGGAATAAGTGAAAAAAAGAAACATTCGCAATAATGCAAGGTGCGTCCAACTATAAGAATACAGTGGAAGATCATGAGTGGACACACTAGAATAAGTATTAAGATCACGTGCTAAGATGCTGGTCGTGAGTCTTGACATTGCACGTCGATTTAATGTCGGATGGAAGCTGGATTTCGACAGTCAGAGCGCTCCCCATTTATTCCAGTACGTAATTTAAGGTTCGCCAAACGGATTAAATGAAAAAAAAGCTCTCGTAAATGGACAATGGGTGCCGGCCGAGCAGATTCATAAAATAATATGGCTGGGGGTTGTCTAGCTACGGAAATAATAGAAAAAGTCCAATAACTGCCCGGTTTATTTACTCTAATAATCGCACGAATGGAAAACTAAATACAGATAAATATTTACATATGAAAAAACCACCAAAATATATTGCACAGTATCAAGTTATATTCTAATATTTTTAGATATTTGTGAGTGGCCGGCAAGGTACTGGGGAAACGAAACGAAAAATATTGTCTCCATGGATCACGCTAGGATGTATATTTACCAACATTGCAGAAGAAACTGCATCGACTACGCTGATAAGGGAGGATGCTAATAAGGCTGAAACGTCCCCTTATAACAATTATACACGACTGTGCTGATAAACCTCTTACACTATTTGCTTTTCAAACAGCTGAGCAAAACTGAACGTACTCAAACATTCACTAAAGTGACACACAATATTTTTAGCGCAACGCAATCTGACTTTCAAAAATCCCTACAAAAGAATGGCCCTGACTAACATTAACCTATACCTTTCACAAATCACTTACCTCACAAAAATCTTCATTACTCGAACTACTGCAATACAGTGAGCACCACTACTGCCAGCTAAATAAAAGATTCAAACTACGGAAGGCAGTAACAACTAGTAGGCATAGTTAGCAAATGTAAGATTTTAATAGAGAACAAACAATGTATTTACCTTAATAATCATAATATATATAGCAGTTCATGATATACAGTATTGCAAATTTCAAAACTCCGCCATCTCTCTCCCCACATCCACCACTGCTGGCGGCTCACCTCCAACTGCGCAACGCTACGCGCTGTTCACATCCAGCTGCCGCTGCCCAATACTACAATGGCAGACAACAATGCAAACTAGCCACAGACTGCACACAGCACAGCCATGAAAAATGTTTTCAAATCATTATTGGCCACTGCCCAAAACAATTTGTAAAAATTTTTGTGGGGAGCATGGGGGCTATGTCAGTAGGCTGTTTAGGTTCTTATATTGGTAACGTCACGTAGCGCTCTGAAAATCACTGGCTGTGCTGTGTGCAGTCTGTGGCTGGTTTGCATTGTTGTCTGCCATTGTAGTGTTGGGCAGCGGCAGCTGGATGTGAACAGCGCGTAGCGTTGCGCAGTTGGAGGTGAGCCGCCAGCAGTGGTGGATGTGGGGAGAGAGATGGCGGAGTTTTGAAATTTGCAATACTGGATGGCATGAACTGCTATATATATTATGACTATTAAGGTAAATACATTGTTTGTTCTCTATTAAAATCTTTCATTTGCTAACTATGCTTACTAGTTGTTAGTGCCTTCCGTAGTTTGAATCTTTTATTTAGCTGGCAGTAGTGGTGCTCGCTGTATTGCAGTAGTTCGAGTAACGAAGATTTTTGTGAGGTAAGTGATTTGTGAAAGGTATAGGTTAAAGTTACTCAGGGCCATTCTTTTGCAGGGATCTTTGATAGTCAGATTGCGTTGCGCTAAAAATATTGTGTGTCACTTTAGTGAATGTTTGAGTACGTTCAGTTTTGCTCAGCTGTTTGAAAAGCAAATAGTGTAAGAGGTTTATCAGCACAGTCGTGTATAATTGTTCTAAGGGGACAAAACGTTTCAAGGCATATAAAGGAAGTAATGAAAAAAGAAATGCACCTAGACCAGCAGCGGTCAGTCATAGAGTGTAGCCTGTTGTGACCCAGTGACATTAGAGGACGTCGTCATTACAGTTCCTTCTGCTAAGAGTAAATTCGAAATAACTGACCAAGCGTCCATTGAAAAGAAAATACGGGACAACTGAGAATAGACAGGCGAGTGCTACACTGCCGTGATGTCTCTCTGCAAAAAAAAAAATTCAAACGTAATCGACAAGTCGCCTACGACAAATAAATGAACGCACATGATATGCTTAAAGGCCAGGCAAGGCGCCGGACCTTCGCCACCCCATGGTGTGAGACTTGACTTCCATCAGGAGTTCGTCACCACAGAAAATTCGAAACGTCGCAGACTACATGCCTTCTCGAAAGAAAAGATACAGACTAGTGTCAATGGACACACTGGGCGCCGAGCTATCGCCAACCAGTGGTGTGAGGCGTACTGCACTCAGGAGTCCTTCTCTTCAGGAAACTGGAAAATGAAAACATCGGTACAAAGAGTATCACTAAGGAGGAACCATGGGCAACAGCAGAAATACTTGATCGATGCAATAAGGAAATAAAAAAAATGTTTATGGAAATTCAGGAATAAAGAAGTACAAGTCGCTGAGGAACGATATAAATAGGAAGTGCAGGGAAGCTAAGATGAAATAGGTGCATGAAAAATGTGATGAAATCGAAAAAGAAATCCCGTTGGAGGAACAACCGCAACCAAGCGTACCGCTACAGTTGTGATGTTCTTTTGTTTAAATAAACTGTAGTGTGTGTGTGTGTGTGTGGTTTGAGGTTTTCGGGCGCTAAACAGCGTGGTCATCAGCGCCCAAACGCATAGAAACAGGAACACATGCAGTGAATGGACGAAGACGGACACCGAACAAGGAGAACGGCTGAAAGACACAGACCTGACGCAGTTCCAAATCCTCACATACAGAGGCAAAACAAGAGGAGAAGAAACGCACTAAAAGAGGAAAGGAAACACAAGGAAAAGAGAACAGAGATCGAAGTGAAACAAGTAGGTAATCGTGACTGGCGGACCTCTTACCTAAAGCCTGGGTGAGCCAGTCACCCAGCAGCACATTAAAATCCTCTCCCTAAAATCCGAGGCAACAAATTGGACAGGACATAAAACCGTAAGACCTTAACCACAGTCGTTGCGTCGTCTTGCAAAATAGAGGGGAAATCCGGTGGCAAGGAAACCACCGCCCTCTGGTCAGAGAATAAAGGACAGTCAAGTAAAATGTGGCGGACCGTAATCTGGACGCCACAAGCACTGCAGATTGGGGGGTCCTCCCGCCGGAGTAAAAAACCGTGCGTTAAGGGACTGTGCCCGATGCGGAGGCGAGTGAGGAGAACCTCATCCCGCCTGCATGACTGGTAGGACGTACGCCATGGCCGCGTGGTGGCCTTGACCAGACGCAGCTTATTTTCACCGACTGCCAGCCACTCCTCTTCCCATTGACACATAACACGAAAACGCAAAAGGGAGGTAACAGCATGGAGGTGGACGGCACATTCAACCACGTGAGGGAGGGAACATGCATCTTTGGCAGCCACATCCGCCAGTTCGTTTCCCCTAATACCCACGTGCCCCGGCACCCATCAGAAAGAAACCTCCTTCCCCTGCCGTTGCAGGTGGAGTAGGGCATCGTGGATGTTCTGGACGACCGTATCCGCTGGGTACAAGTGTTGCATGGTCTGAAGGGCACTCAGGGAGTCAGAACAGATGAGAAACTTAAGACTGGGAACACATCTCATCTGCTCCAATGCCCGCAAGATCGCAAACAATTCGGCATCAAAGATGGTAAACGCTGCAGGAAGCCGTAACTTGACGACTCGATCAGGGAAAACAACAGCACAACCAACAGAGCCCCCTGTTTAGAGCCATCCGTAAATACTGGTACATGGTCGGGATGCTGGTTTAAAATATCATAAAATAAGGAGGTAAAAACAAACGCAGGAGTGCAGCTCCTCCGGTACTCTGACAAGTCTAAAAGGACGCTGGGCGTCTGGAGCAACCAAGATGGCAGACGGGTAAAACCCTGGAGTTGGGGTGCCACACGCTCCACACCAAGGGACTCAAGCAAATGCTTGGCACGAATCCCAAATGGTCTCGTTGCCCTTGGGCGACTGGAAAAGAGACGTTCCATAGGCGGTCGGGCAACAGTAGGGTATGCAGGGGAGGTAGGACAGGCAAGGAATTGACACACCCGTCGCACCATGAGGAGTTTCCGCCGGATGGCGAGCGGCGGTTCCCCTGCCTCAGCACACAGGCTGGGGATGGGACTGGTACGGAAGGCACCAGTAGCCAGCCTGGTCGAAAAAGAAATGATTGTCGGAGGCACTGACTCAGCATATAGGAAAGTCAAAATTACTTTCGGTGAAACTAAAAGCAAGGGTGGTAACACTAAGAGTGTAACGGGAACTCCACTGTTAAACGCAGAGAAGAGAGAGGATAGGTGGAAAGAGTATACTGATAGCCACTGTGAGGGGAAGATTTGTCACATGTGGTAGAAGAAGAAACAGGAGACAAAGTGGTTCAAATGGCTATGAGCACTATGGGACTTAACATCTGAGGTCATCAGTCCTCTACACTTAGAAGTACTTAAACCTAACTAACCTAAGGACATCACACACAGCCGTGCCCGAGGCAGGATTCGAACCTGCGACCGTAGCAGCAGCGCGGTTCCGGATTGAAGCGCCTAGAACCGCAGAGCCACAGCAAAACGGCAAAACAGGAATCGATTTAGAAGAGATAAGTGTTCCAATATTAGAATCAGATTTTAAAGAGCTTTGGAGAACTTAAAATCAAAGAAGGCAGAAGAGACAGATAACATTCCATCAGAATTTCGCTGGGGGAAGTGGCAACAAAACGTCTATACAAGTTGGTATGTAGAATATATGAGTCTGGCGACATACTATCTGTCTTTCGGAAAAGCATCATCCAAACAATTCCGAAGACGGCAAGAGCTGACAAGTGCGAGAATTATCGCACAATCAGCTTAATAGCTTGTGCATCCAAGTTGCTTACAAGAATAATACACAGAAGAATGGAAAAGAAAATTGAGGATGCACTAAATGACGATCAATTTGGCTTTAGGAAAGGTAAAGGCACCAGAGATGCGGTTCCGAAGTTGTGGTTGATAATGGAAGCAAGCCTCAAGAAAAATCAAGGTACGTTCGTAAGATCTGTCGACCGGGAAAAAGCGTTCGTCAATGTAAAATGACGCAAGATGTTCGAAATTCTGAGAAAAATAGGGGTAAGCTATAGGGAGAGACGGGTAGTACACAACGTGTACAAGACCCAAGAGGGAATAATATGAGTGCACCTATTACTCGCAAAAAAGGCGTGTAAAACAGTGATGTAGCCTTTCATCCCTAGTGATCAGCCAATACATCGAAGAAGCAATGACGGATATAAGAGAGAGGTTGTAACACCGGAAATGCATATCCTCCTATTTCCATCTATTGTACTATAAATTTGTTTTCCTTATTTTTGTTACCTGAATATATGACATTTCTGTGTCTTTGCGTATTGTAATTGTTTTACTATCTGTATATATATATATATATATATATATATATATATATATATATATATATATATATGCATTTATGTCGATGTATAATTGGTTTATTTCGTAAATATTATTTGTATTTTTACGCTGGGTCTTGGCTAGGGAAGACTCCTATCGAACGATTACGTCGATAGGTCGTGTGAAGAATCAAAGTGTGTAGGATCTTTGGTAGTGAACTCTGCCGCGTGGAGCGCGGGCAGAGAGAGTCTGGCTGGAGTAGCGTGTGGAGCAGGTGTGTTGTGTGAAGCTCCCGCGAGTTGCCGCGCTTTCGGGGTTTGGCAGCATGTAATTGCGCTCGACTTGAGATGATAGTTTCTGACATGGTGTCACGGACGGGAAGCATTAGCTGGCGCACATCAAGAGCCCGTTTCCTCTGGTGACCGTGTCGAGAAGAAGGCGCGCCAACATCCAGCTTCTGCAACAGCGACGGCCGACAATGAGTGACTGTCGCCACCTCCTCGATCGACGGCTTCAAACCTTCAATCAACCAACAAGGACGACTGGAAGCATGTAAAGTTTTAGAACTGTATGGCAGACCTCAGCTTTTAAAACTGTTCAAATCACAAAATTACAGCAACGTAGCATGAACCTTTGTTGCTCATTGTCCCAATTGCATTACCAAGCAGGGTCCCTTCCTTTTCCGGAATGAACCCGAGTGTCGTTGAAATTCAAACGCCAGCATTAAAGCAGCATCATTCGAATTCATTGCTTTAATTTCAGAGTTCAGTTAAGGTATTCATAGCTGGCTACAATATTTAGATTACACAAGCACAAATTAAGAGTGCGAGTTTTGTTACCGTATTTTAGCTTACCTGTGACTGCAGCTCAGCTTGGTACGTACTAAATTTTACTATTGTTAATTGTTCAGAATCATTTAATTCGAGTTCAAAGTTAAATCCCTTATTTCTAAATTGCGTAGATTCAAGTAGCTTTTGAAATGATTGTTGAGGTAGTCCAAGAGTAACCGTATTTTACTGAATTTCGATGTGCTTCAGAAAGAAAGCTCGCTATTAACTTCAGTCACTAAATTAACTTCCGATTTTCCGGTTTTATTAATTCTTTTGCTAAATTAAGTCAGAGTGTAGCGAAATTGATTACTTCTGAGAAACTTTCAGTTTTCACACAACACGTGTCAACCTTCAGTTGCCATGCTTCTAGTGCTAATTATATGTGCAATAACCTTTCTCTTTCAGTTACTATAGTAATTGTCCTTAGGACTGGCGACCGTAATTTACCCCAAATCTCAAATATCTAATTACCGCTAGTTAATTGTTAACTTAACGGCCGCACATTTACTTTCTTTATTAACTTTACCCCTTTTCAAAATTAATTTCCACCAGTTTCAATTGCATTTTTCCTTTCATTTAGATGTAACCCTTTCCTCCCTCTTTACCGACAGATTAACTTCGGTGACGATTGCTTTTCCCAAATTTCCATTAGGTACACGCGGTTTAATTTTTCACTGTCATTAAGGTCGATAAGTGAGGGGGGAGGTTACACGTGGCGACCTGGTGACAGGACAATCTTCGGATTTGAGGTTGTTCTGGACACGAATTTTGCATTGTGCAAATCTCGTAACAAAGTACTGGTTACGTACAGGCCGTTACGTCAGCGAGAATAAGTAGTGAGAGTAATCCTAATTAGATTTGTGATTTGGCATTTATATTGAAAATTATTAAAATGAGTGAAGGCAACAATTGCCAAAATTTGGTAGACTTGGATACGGAACAATCGGTCGAACAGTGGGAAACGCGCACCGCGGTACCCATTGCTCAGGGGCAGGCGGCTAGCATGAAAGCCGCGACCGCCGAAACGCAACAAAGAGCAGAAATGAAATTCCAAAGTTTAGAAAATGTTTCGGAATCGGAAGTGAAAATCAAATCTGAATCCCTTGATGACGAATACGGGGGGACAATTAAAGAGGAAGCCGCTACGGAAGTAAAACCGGTAGTTTCCGGGAATTTAACTGATTTATTGAATGTTTTGATTAACGAAATCAAGAGTCAATCGGCCAAGCTAGAAGATCAGGCTGCCAAGCAAGAAGCTCAGGCTGCCAAGCAAGAAGCTCAGTCTGAAAAAATTGATCGGATGCTAGACAATCAGAACAAAGCTATTAACGTTGTTAACAACAATGTTGGAGTTGTTAACACAAAAGTTGATAAAATCAAAGAAGATATTGTTGTAATTAATACCGAAATCGGTAATCTTAAACAGGAAATGATAGGCGTTCTGGCGGAAATTGCAAGCATAAATACTCGTTTTTATTCCGAAATTAGCAGAATCGAGAAAAGTGTAGGAGAAGCAGTTGCTCCGATCATCGAGAATAAGGTGACGGAACAAATTCAATTAGTGAAAAAAGAGGATCAAAAGAAAGTGGAAACTTTAAAGGTTTTAGTGTCCGAAGTAGATACTAAAGTGAGGGAGCAGGCTAATACCTGCGAAGAGAAAAGGAGGGAAGTGGAAACACTTGCGACAACCACTTTGCAAGTAATTACGAGAGTGTCGGAATTAGAAAAGAAACTTGACGAAAAACAGAGCTATGTGCCAATCTATGCACATAGTTCGGAATTGTTGACGAAAGAGGAGCGGTTCGACCCCTTAAAAAAAGGCGGTATACACGCGACGGATTTTATTAAGAATTGTGAAAGAGTTTTACCCAGATCATGGACTAATGAGAGAAAAATTAATGCGGTTATTGATGTGGTGGCTGGTGATGCCAAGCGTTGGGGCTTAAACCTCAACATTACGACCCTGACTTTTGACGAATTTAAAAATTTGTTTCTGGCTCAATACTGGTCAGAGCAAAAACAGCAAAGTGTCTGGCGCGAATTTGTCGTATCGAGGCCTTTCGATGCGAATTCGCGCGGCTCGATGAAGGAGTTTTGTGAGGGCTGGATCCGCAAGTTGGAATATTTGCGTGATCGCCGCACGGAATCCGAAATAGTCTGGGAACTCTACAAAAAGCTTCCAGATGATACAAAACGCTACGTAGGAAGCAATTACAGGACAATAAATGATTTCCTGGAAAGAGTGGAGGACGAGGACAATTGGCGCAATAATCGCGACAGTGGTAGAGGCCGTGGAAACAACAACGGGTACCACAGCAACCACAACAACGATAACCATGGGAATAATGCATACCGCAACCATGGCAGCAATAACAATAGTCGTTCGGGCCGTAATGACAATCGGTACAATGCAAGTAATAACAGGAATGACGGAAACCAGTATCATACTAGCGTGATACGGGCTTCACAGAATAGTAATAACGCCAGAGAGTGTGATCAGCCGCCTCAGCAGCATCCGGGGAGCGTATCTGCTGGGACGAGACAGGGAAACCATTAGCCGCGCCGGTGAGGGGCCGACCGGGCGTGGAGAAATTTTGGAGGCCCAATAACAAGAGAAAACCCACGTGTCGCCGTTATGAAAATTCCGTATGGAATAATCAACGGCGGGAGAGTGTGCCAGTGTTAAGAGAAAGGAGTGCGCCCACAAGTAGTAGATCAGCTGTATACACGGCAGTAGAAAATACATTCACTGTCAGTGAGAACAATTTAAGTAGTATTCCGGAAATCGATTATAAAGTGGCAGCTGTAATACCCACAGCGGAACTGGCGATTGAGTTTAATAATGATTCACAAGTGTTGAGAGAAGATCAGATGTCGGATAAAACGTCCGTCATCGAGCGAGGGGATGCAGAGAGGGATGAGGTCTGGTTAAGGCAGTTCGGTCGCTTATGCGACGAACTAAGAGATTATAGGGGTCTGTATGGGAGAAGCGTTTATGGGGAGCGCGTGCAGGATTTTCCGCGTCTCGTCCCGCAGGAAGATAGTGTTTGTGAAATGATAGAAAGTTCTGGCCCTAACCGGCAGACTTTACCGAAAGTTGTAGTGGTAGAGGTAGCCGACCCATCCGACGCAAACCTCCAGTTTAAACATTGCAAAAGTATTAAGGAGAAAGATTACGAAAATTTCAGTGATAGACGGACACGATTGGTAGAAAAACACGTAGATTACAGCGTGTATGAGGTTAGAGCTGACGTTATACGGTCAGACGGTAGCAGTGTGGGTTGCGCAGATCCAGAGGAAGTAATTGCAGATGCTAGTGGGCACATTCCTCCAGGTAGATTGGCAGATGAGACTAATCTGACCAAAGTGGAATCAACGAAGGTGACGATTAATGAATTGATAGCAAAGCAACACTCACTAGTTGACGAGTTACAGGAAAAGGTTTCGGTATTGGAGGCGAAGCTACAGACTAAGCCTCAGGACAAACGTGTTGAAATTAAAACTGTATGTGAACAGAGGCTGAAAAGGTCTCCAGATAAGCCGGATTAGGATCAAAGCCGGATGGTTTTTTCTGGAATGACCTGGATATAGACGAGGATTTACTGTGGGAAAATAAAGAAAGAGTCGAGGACAAGTGTAGACAGATAGTAGTGTCTGTTAATATGCACGACCTACAACTAAACGTGTTGATTGACACCGGTGCAGAATTGAGGGAAAATATTTGAGTTACTGAAAGACAGACCCGGAATCGTAGTTACGCCAGTAACAGGAGTGAAAATTATCGATGCTACTGGGAAGGCCAGTAAACCGGTCACAAAACAGATTTTTGTCAACTTCGAGATATGTGGCGCACGATTTGAACAAGAGTTTGTCGTTGTACCAGACTTAACTACGGAAGTAATTATCGGGTTAGATTGGCTATTAAAGTACCATGCAGTGATTAATTGCGAAAGCAAAACTTTGACATGTACCTCACAAGATAAAACAATAGTAGTTAGCTTTGACGAGGCAGGAGACGGTGTGCATAGGCAATACCAGCCTATACACATTGTTAACTGGCCGGATGGTATTGATGTAGGTATGAATTTGAACTACTGTAATGTGAGGAATCTCGGCATTGACAACAGTGTAGAAAGTGAATTGGAAAGTATTGTAGACGGTGTGTCAAACGTAACACACGAACAAAGACGAGGTCTGTATGAAGTGATAATGAGGAATAAGAGTGTGTTTTCAGACAAACCGGGACTTGGGGAAGGATATAAATGCAAGTTGCATGTAATTCCGCAACGAACCATTCTTCGTGAGACCGTATGCTATACCGCTGTCCAAAAAGGAAGCAGTGCAACGGGAGATAGATAAGATGATCGAAGGGGGAGTGATTGAAAGAAGTACGAGTCCACACAATAACGGTTTGGTCATTGTAGCAAAACGGGATGGTAGTGTGCGTATTGTGATTGACGCACGCTCGTTGAATAGGGTCGTTCAACGCGAAACAGACAGACCAGAGAGTATGGAGGAGATTTTGCAACGTTTTCATGACGTTAAGTTCATGACTAGCCTCGATCTGACGGCTAGTTACTGGCAAATAGAACTCGAAGAAGAATCTAGGCCATACACCGCCTTCTTGTTTGCGGGCAGGTGTTATCAGTATAGAGTACTGCCGTTTGGACTTAATATATCTGTGTCCGTATTCATGAGGGCCCTAGATAAAGTGCTAGGACCGGCTTTAAGTTCAAGATTAACTGTATATGTTGACGACCTATTGTTGGCCAATGCCACTTGGCATGACCATTGTGACCTGTTAGATGAAGTTTTTAGAGCATTGCGCCGTGGCGGAATGACTCTAAAGCTAAAGAAATGCGAATTTGTGAAGCAGGAACTGAAATTTTTAGGCCATGTAATTACCACTGCTGGTATTACGAAGGACCCAGAGAAACTAGAGGCAATAAGGAATTGTCCTCCACCCAAGTCTAGGAAACAGTTAAAAAGTTTTCTAGGGTTAACAGGATTTTACTGCAAATTTGTAAAAGGACAAGTGTTTAATGATGAAAATTTGAATAACCTCTTACGCAAAAACGTTCCGTTTGTGTGGACTGACGGGTGTCAGGCCGCTTTCGAGAGATTAAAAGACGAGTTGTTAAGATCTAAAATACCATTTCATCCTGATTTATCGCTACCCTTCCATCTGGGAACGGATTCGTCGAATTACGGGGTGGGGGTAGAATTGTTCCAAGAAGTTGGTGAAGGAGAGGATAAGGAACACCGGACGATAGCGTTCGCGAGTCGAACTATATCAAAAAGTGAGCGAAACTACACGATTTCTGAGAAAGAGTGTCTCGCTATCGTGTGGGGATTCAAGAAGTTCAAGGGTTACCAATGGGACCGTAAGGTGATTATTCATATGGACCATAAGGCGCTCACTTATCTGAAGGATTGTAAACTACTTCGCGAAAAACTGACTAGGTGGTCGCTGTATTTACAGCAATTTAACTATGACATCTGTTACGTAAAAGGGACCGACAATTGCATAGCGGATGCGCTGTCGCGGTTGCCAGAGTCTAATCAAGATGTATTGAAAGATGAGTCAGATGGAGTGGTCTAATTATACTATTTTAAAGAAGTTGAGGGACGTAAATTAGTAGTGAACATCTGTAAGAATCTACGTCGTCATCAGAACGAGGACGGTTGTTTAAATATGGTGAAAACCCGATATGATGGAAGGAGTCCAGAAGGAGAGAAATTAAGAAAGTATTACAAGATATACGATCATATCTTGTACATAAGTAAGGATGAAGATAGTAATATTTGGCGGGTATGCTGGCCCACCAAATACGTCACGGAAATAATAGACTACTACCATTTGGTGTATGGTCACTGTGGACCTAAGAAATGTACGGAAAAGCTGAGTGAAGTAGTGCATTTTAACAACATGTTAAAACGCGTTACTGACAGAGTGAAAACTTGCGATTTTTGTCAGAAGGTGAAGGTTACCAACTGTACGAGTCGTGGTCCTATGCAAAGTATAAGGCCTAACGACACCTTTGAATTACTGTGCGTGGACTTGTACGGACCTTTGCCCAAGTCATCAGGAAACTTTGCCTACATTTTAGTAGTGCTAGAAGCTTTTTCCAAGTTCATCAAACTATACCCGATTAGGAAAGCTACAGCCAAAGCGGTCTATAGCAAGCTTGTGAACGATTATTTTGTTCATATTGGCAAGCCCAAGGCGATTCTATCAGATAATGGGGCACAATTTACTTCTAAGTTGTGGAATGAAGGCATGGAAAGTAATGGGGTCGAGGTGATCCATATTTCAGCTTACTGTCCGGCTGGGAATCCCGCTGAGAGGTATATGCGCGAGCTAGGCCGACTTTGCCGTACCTATTGCCATCACAATCATAGGGCATGGGGCAAATATGTAGCAGTATTTGAGAGAATTATGAACACCTTGAGACATGAATCGACGGGATTTTCTCCAGAGGAAATCCTGTTGGATGACAGAAGTAAAAGTTTAGTGGAAGAGATAATCAAATTCCCTCCACGGATTGACATTAGTATTGGTGTGAAAAAAGATCGTTTGCGAGAAGTAATGAAGCTAAAAGCCGATGCTCGCATACGTCGTCATGACGCTAAAGCGCGTTTTGCTAAGTTTGCAATCGGAGACTTAGTACTTGTAAAAGCTCATGAGAAATCGAGCGAGATAGACAATGAAATTTCTAAATTTAAGTTTGTTTATAATGGACCATATAAAGTCATTGGTATACCTCACACAAATGCTTATTGCTTAGAGTATCCAAGCTCTGGAAAACGATTAGGTATACGGAATATTGTAGACTTGAAATTGTACCAACCTAGGATCGATTAATACCACACAATGGGTAATTTGTACAGTATGTAAATATAGGGTGTAAGACTTAAGGATGTGCCATGTTATGATGCTTTTGCCTGAGCTAGAGGTCATTAAAGAAGTTGTAATTAATAAGTAATTAATTTTGACTAAATGATTTAAGAGTAACTGATTAGTAATCATCTGAAAAATCCAAGGTGCTAGTTTAAGTTTTCAGCTGAGTCACAGTAGATTAAGGAATGTAAATATGATTTTGTAACTTGCTGTAATATTTCATGAATGTGTGTTTTTATTAGTCATTGCCGATGTACTTAGACGCTGTTTTAAGTTTCAGGCTAGTAAATGCGTGTGATGATGGACAGTGTTGAGTTATCCACTGTTATAGTGTTTATGGACTCCTTGAGATTACTCGGGAGTGAGTTTTTCCGAAAGAATTCAGTGAAACGGACGTTCTGGAAATGCCGTTACAAGGGCGAGAGAGATCAAGCGTGCCGCACAGGCGGGCGCAACAATACTGGCGAGGCGGAGCCGCTGTCGCTGTCGGCTCTTGTGCCGCTGTCGGCATTCTTTGTACTCGCGAGTACGGAATGTGGAGTTGTTTTTTCTTCCCGGACAGCTGATGTGAAAGAATTCTGCTGTTAATATTTATGTTTTTGTCGATCTGCTGTACATTATTTTCTTGTTTAGCGTTAAATAGATTCTCGTGACGAGAATATTAATTATGAAAAGGTTATACAAAATGTGTAGTCTATTTAATTATTTGTTTGCGTATTTTGATCTACCTGTTTTTATGACCATGCACTCTCATTAATTTTGCAAATAGTATTCCATTTCTTATAGTGTTACGAATTTTAATGGTTTTGGAATAGCTAAACCATTTTCTATGTTTTCTATGAATTTTGATATGTTGTTTTATTTTGTGCAAGATGACAGAGTGGAATAAGAATAGGAGTGTCTCCACTCAATTATTATTGTCTAAAAATTGGTTTATGGTTAATTAGACGAATGCTAAATTTTTTTGATATTTTGAACATATGCATTTCCGCTGTTTCGTTTTTGGGACATTTTCTGAGTCTGTTTAGGTTACACGAACATCCTCAGACAATGTGGGGCACGTGTAACGCCGGAAATGCATGTCCTCCTATTTCCATCTATTGTACTATAAATTTGTTTTCCTTATTTTTGTTACCTGAATATATGACATTTCTGTGTCTTTGCATATTGTAATTGTTTTACTATTTGTATATATATATATATATATATATATATATATATATATATATATATATATATATATATATATGCATTTATGTCGATGTATAATTGGTTTGTTTCGTAAATATTATTTGTATTTTTACGCTGGGTCTTGCCTAGGGAAGACTGCTATCGAACGATTACGTCGATAGGTCGTGTGAAGAATCAAAGTGTGTAGGATCTTTGGTAGTGAACTCTGCCGCGTGGAGCGCGGGCAGAGGGAGTCTGGCTGGAGTAGCGAGTGGAGCAGGTGTGTTGTGTGAAGCTCCCGCGAGTTGCCGCGCTTTCGGGGTTTGGCAGCATGCTATTGCGCTCGACTTGCGATGATAGTTTCTGACATGGTGTCGCGGACGTAAAGCATTAGCTGGCGCACATCAAGAGCCCGTTTTGTCTGGTGACCGTGTCGCGCCTTGCGCCTTGCGCCAACATCCAGCTTCTGCAACAGCGACGGCCGACAATGAGTGACTGTCGCCACCTCCTCGATCGACGGCTTCAAACCTTCAATCAACCAACAAGGAAGACTGGAAGCACGTAAAGTTTTAGAACTGTATGGCAGACCTCAGCGTTTAAAACTGTTCAAATCACAAAATTACAGCAACGTAGCATGAACCTTTGTTGCTCATTGTCCCAATTGCATTACCAAGCAGGGTCCCTTCCTCTTCCGGAATGAACCCGAGTGTCGTTGAAATTCAAACGCCAGCATTAAAGCAGCATCATTCGATTTCATTGCTTTAATTTCAAAGTTCAGTTAAGGTATTCATAACTGGCTACAATATTTAGATTACACAAGCACAAATTAAGAGTGCGAGTTTTGTTACCATACTTTAGCTTACCTGCGACTGCAGCTCAGCTTGGTACGTACTAAATTTTACTATTGTTAATTGTTCAGAATCATTTAATTCAAGTTCAAAGTTAAATCTCTTATTTCTAAATTGCGTAGATTCAAGTAGCTTTTGAAATGATTGTTGAGGTAGTCCAAGAGTAACCGTATTTTACTGAATTTCGATGTGCTTCAGAAAGAAAGCTCGCTATTAACTTCAGTCACTAAATTAACTTTCGATTTTCCGGTTTTATTAATTCTTTTGCTAAATTAAGTCAGAGTGTAGCGAAATTGATTACTTCTGAGAAACTTTCAGTTTTCACACAACACGTGTCAACCTTCAGTTGCCATGCTTCTAGTGCTAATTATATGTGCAATAACCTTTCTCTTTCAGTTACTATAGTAATTGTCCTTAGGACTGGCGACCGTAATTTACCCCAAATCTCAAATATCTAATTACCGCTAGTTAATTGTTAACTTAACGGCCGCACATTTACTTTCTTTATTAACTTTACCCCTTTTCAAAATTAATTTCCACCAGTTTCAATTGCATTTTTCCTTTCATTTAGATGTAACCCTTTCCTCCCTCTTTACCGACAGATTAACTTCGGTGACGATTGCTTTTCCCAAATTTCCATTAGGTACACGCGGTTTAATTTTTCACTGTCATTAAGGTCGATAAGTGAGGGGGAGGTTACAAGGTTCAAGAGTGGAATTAAAATTCAAGGTGAAAGGATATCAATTATAAGGCTCGCTGTTGACAATTCTATCCTTAATGAAAGTGTAGAAGAATTACAGAATGTGCTGAATGAGCACAGAACATGGAAGAGAGTAAATCGTAGATAGATGAAAGTAATGAGAAGTAGCAGAAATGAGAAGAACGAGAAACTTAACATCAGGGTTGATGGTCACGAAGTAGCTGCCGTCCACCCTTTCCTGAGAGAGTGGGATCTTAATAGACAGATGGACATACAGACACAAGATATTATTATAGATTTACCGTTTTCGGATTTTTTTCTTTGGTTGTAGTATGAAACCTGACTGCTTGCCACATTCCATGACTCTAGTCCATATTTTTTTACTGCATTTACTTACAAGCTTCACATTTTTACACCGCCGAGTGACTATTGGCTTTAGTATGTGCCTTTGATTTCGCCTTATACGTCTGTCTATTCGTAAGAAACAGGGGTCTTAACAGACGAACGAACGGACAGAGAGAGAGGTAAGAAATTACAAAAATTTTCTTTTTTCGAGTGGGTTAATTACAAATCTGGAATTTTCGGAGTTTTTCTCAGATTGACGGTACTGGCTAAGAAACTACAATTTTCTGCACCGCTAATCGCCAGTAGACATTCGCATGTGCAATAAATTTTATCCTGTTACGTCTGCACAGTCCTGAGGAAAAGGAGTCCTAACAGACGGACTAACAGACAGTCAGATAAGAAATCACAAAAAGATTTTTTTGTTTGATATAATTACAATTTTATAGTATTCGTATTTTTTCCTTGGTACTGTGAAACCTTCCTGTTTGCCAAATTTCATGATTAGGCCGACGGGAAATACCCCCTATAGATTTTGATGAGAGAGTTTGCGTGTATTAAAGCATGGGACATAAATTTCAGTATCTTTTTATAGCACTAACTTAAAAGTTCATATTTTTTACATCATAAAAGGACCATACACCACAGTATGTATCATAAACTTCAAATTGGTACGTTTTCCTGTCCTTGAAAAAAATAATTGCTTTTAACCGTCTGAGAGAGAGAGAGATAGACAGACGGACGCAAAGTGACGTCATAAGGGTTTAGTTTCTAGCGATTGAGGAACGGAGCTCTAGTAAAGTAATGTTATAAGGGTTCCATTTTTATAAGGTGAGGTAGAGAACTTGAAAATCAATAACTGCTCATACAGTTCCTCTATAAGGAGTGCATCTGACTACTAGAACAAGGCAGGATGCGAAAAGTGCTAACTGCTTGTCTCTCGCTATTATTTCTGTTACTTTTTGAAGTCACTGCATTCATCCTTCTCGTCAGAGTGACAGAAGTTAGTATCTCATGAAAAGGCTGAGACAGACACCAGGAAAACGTCTTTCAATGGAAGCACAGAGAACAGGAGGTATTGAGTGAATGAGGAGATATTAGGAAGAAAGAAGATGTACTGAACAAGTCGCCCTGGAAACTAAGGGTTAAAACGGACCAAATAAGCAAATAACTTTAATTATAAAAATAAAATTATGGCACTATCATCAATATGCGTAATATGATATTGTCACCCCTTCACATATCTAGCCATGTTCCCTAAGTAAAAGAGAACATTTTTGTTCATTTTGAACTTATGAATGCTTTTTCATTTCGTCGCGGGTGTAGTAATAACAGGTGGCTATTCTGCAGCAATAGAAATGGTTCAAATGCCTGTGAGCACTATGGGACTTAACATCTGAGGTCATCAGTCCCCTAGAACTTAGAACTACTTAAACGTAACTAACCTAAGGACATCACACACATCCATGCCTGAGGTAGGACTGGAACCTGCGACCGTAACGGTCGCGTGGTTCCAGACTGAAGCGCCTAGAAACGCTCGACCACACCGGCCGGCGGTAGCAAAACAAATTTCCTGACACTGGCACGCAGAGTATCGGTTGTACAACTGTAGTAAATCTTGAATATCATTACGTTTCATTATTTCATTTTTCACAAATTTAATTTATATGTTAATAAGAACTGATTATGCTCTGTTGTTGTTTCATTTTCATATGCAACGAGCGAATGCAGCGGCCGAATGAATTTCGTGCGCCGAGCGGTTCTAGGCACTACAGTCTGGAACCGTGTGACCGCCACGGTCGCAGGTTCGAATGCTGCCTCGGGCATGGATGTGTGTGACGTCCTTAGGTTAGTTAGGTTTCAGTAGTTCTAAGTTCTAGGGAACTGATGACCTCAGAAGTTAAGTCCCGTAGTGCTCGGAGCCATTTGAATTTCGTGCGGGTCTTGTACTGGGCACTATTAGCTTGGCCATATCGGCCAGAATTGTAAGCAGATGCGCGTCAACGTGTCATACAGATGATGTTCTCTGATTTTCAACAATAGTTTGTAACACACCAGAGGGTTAGAATGGGTGGGGAACCCTTCAACTGGTTGTCGTTTCGACCGTACGCCCCGTCCACACCACGTACCTGATACTCTCGCGGCGATCGTAGTGTTCTGCACCACACTGCTGCTCGCTTGCCTAAAATTATCCATCGAAATATGCAAGCGAGTTTAGGGGAGCCACTCAAAATACAACACTGTCCTGCGTCTGGTATGAACAACTACAGGGTTATTACAAATGATTGAACCGATTTCACACCTCTACAATAACTTTATTATTTGTGATATTTTCACAATGCTTTGCACACACATACAAAAACTCAAAAAGTTTTTTTTGGCATTCACAAATGTTCGATATGTGCCCCTTTAGTGATTCGGCAGACATCAAGCCGATAATCAAGTTCCTCTCACACTCGGCGCAGCATGTCCCCATCAATGAGTTCGAAAGCATTGTTGATGCGAGCTCGCAGTTCTGGCACGTTTCTTGGTAGAGGAGGTTTAAACACTGAATCTTTCACATCACTATGCGTGAAACTTGCCCGCACGCGTTCAACCGTTTCTTCGCTCACTGCAGGCCGACCCGTTGATTTCCCCTTACAGAGGCATCCAGAAGCTTTAAACTGCGCATACCATCGCCGAATGGAGTTAGCAGTTGGTGGATCTTTGTTGAACTTCGTCCTGAAGTGTCGTTGCACTGTTATGACTGACTGATGTGAGTGCATTTCAAGCACGACATACGCTTTCTCGGCTCCTGTCGCCATTTTGTCTCACTGCACTCTCGAGCGCTCTGGCGACAGAAACCTGAAGTGCGGCTTCAGTCGAACAAAACTTTATGAGTTTTTCTACGTATCTGTAGTGTGTCGTGACCATACGTCAATGAATGGAGCTACAGTGAATTTATGAAATCGCTTCAATCATTTGTAATAGCCCTGTATATTCTGAGGCGATAAATGAAAATCGCAGGCTGCACTGTTTACATTCTGTCATAAGTGTTTATACCAATTAATGGACGATTACCAGTCCGCAACATCACTCTGACGAGCTTACGCGTAACCGAACACGGCGCGGATGAGTGTTGATGATGCGGAAGCTAATCGAACGAAAGTTCTTCCGCTCGCCACGCATACACAGATTTCTTTTGGTACCAGTCCTCTTTGACACTAGTAATGATATTACACTGTTTATCACTTATAAGAGCGTGCGCAAAACAGTCGCAATGCGGCTGATTGTTGACGACACGGAAACACGATGAGCGAACGCACTTTCTCACGCTCCCTACAAGACACTGGCACTTGACTGCACTCTTTTGTGGTAACTAATTTTTACTGATTACATTAGTTCATTCTGGGAGACCGAACACGGAGCGGATGATTGATACTGTACGGTACGACGCGCAACGAAAGCATACACAAATACGTTGTCGGTGACACTGCTCATTTTTAATTACATCTTTACGCACTTTTCTCTGAATCACTTCCATATTTCATCACTTTACTGTAATAGCACTTGTAGCAAAACTTCAACTTCAATGCTAACAAAGTCTCTCACATGCAGAGCTACACACTACGCAACATAACAGTTCCGTGTCCCGCGCTCGACTCTGCAAACGCGTTGCCCGCAAAGATACTCCGCAAGTAAGCCAGCGATATGACAATACGCTTACAAGTTTTTATTAACATTAGTCGACCTAAATGATCAAAGAATAATTTGCTTTCAGATGTACAAATTTGCGGGGATATGAAACTGAATGATCATATACTCTCTGTCGTCGGTAAAGCAGCCGGAAGAATTCGAGTCATTAGTAGTCTATATTTACCCCTGGATACGCCTCGTAGTCTAGTATCTGATTTTGGAAACTCTGCATCCCCGTGACGTAATGTAGCTGAAATCTTCCAGTATCTCCCTGCCTTTCCCAATTATACCTCTTCCTCTCGTGATTCTTAGACGGAATACTCTACAAGGGAGAATGCTTACAAAACACTCGTGTGGCCCATTCTAAAATATTGGTCAGGTATGTGGGACCGGTGCAAAATAGGACAAACAGGGCAGCACGAATCGCCACAACAGTTTTCCCCCACGGAGGGCCTTCCTGTAAATGTTGTAAGACCTAAACAGGCAGACATATGATGACAGATATTATCACGTCACAAAACCCTCCTTATATATCTTCAATAAAATTCTTCAGGGTATCAGACCGCATCGTCATAATTTAAAATGCGCCAACGTTTTGGCCAGCGTTGCAGCTAGCCTTCATCAGGGCCTTACGTTAAACTGCTAAATGAAACACACTTGGTTCCTTAAATAGCTGCACGAGAAAACCGTGTCGTTACTTGATTGGCTGTAAAAGGAGGAGGAGGAGGGGTGAAAGGTATGCTTTATAGGTGTTTCCTTTATTATCTGTCATTGGCTGAAATAGCTGTTTTCTATTGGTCTTTATATTAATCCACCCCATTGGAGTAGACGGAGGAATAGCGAACAGGTGATGGCTGTGACGTCACACTGTTTACATGCTGTCCAGAAACCGGCTGCGGCGTGCCATTGCTTTGTGTGCTCGCGACCACTACTGCGGCTCTCCGCGTGTCTGCATGGGCCGCCACGGCTCTGCCGCTGCTCCGTAGCCCTGCTATTGCAGGCAGCCAGGACCTCGGAAGCTTGTACCCGTCCTCTCTATTCATGTTGGCGGGTCTTTTGGCTATTTCTATCGCCTCTCTAATCTTTCTTTTGAAAGTGAGAGGCTGTTTCGCCAGGACGCGGGCTTCTTGAAAAAAATATTGGTTTCCCGCACTCGTCTCGGTGTTCCGCCACTGCTGACTTAGTGTGTTGTTTCAGGCGGATATATCTTTCACGTTCCGAGAGCCTTGTGCTAATCGGACGTCCCATCTGACGATGCGGTCTGATACCCTGAAGAATTTTATTGAAGATGACAACGGCGGCGGAAGCCTACGCTTACATTTAACCTCCTTATATAGTTTCAAGAAACAATATTAACCGAGGAGTCTAGAAATTTACTACAGCCGCCTGCTTATCACTCCATAGGATCAGTGAAGACGTTATTAGATTAATTACGGCTACCACAGTGTCATTTCAACAGACGTTCTTCGTCTGTTCCATGCTAGACAGAGAAAAACCCTTAATGTATTTACAGTAGGCAGTATGTTGTAGCACGAACTTTGTTGTGACTTGGCAAGACAGCCAAGCCACTATGACCGGTAGCCGAAAGGCACGCGTTTAAGCTCACGCAGGCTGGCGTGAGGTCTGGAACAGGACAATGTAATTAATATAGCCAATAAGGTACGTTGCTGCTGGAATACATTAATCCATAATTGGTGTACATCGGTCTGACGGTACAGGCATCACAAGATAAATAGCAATTGATAATGGCGCCTTGCTAGGTCGTAGCAAATGACGTAGCTGAAGGCTATGCTAACTATCGTCTCGGCAAATGAGAGCGTAATTTGTCAGTGAACCATCTCTGGCAAAGTCGGCTGTAAAACTGGGGCGAGCGCTAGGAAGTGTCTCTAGACCTGCCGTGTGGCGGCGCTCGGTCTGCAATCACTGACAGTGGCGACACGCGGGCCCGACGTATACTAGGCTACCACCTAGCAAGTGTGGTGTCTGGCGGTGACACCACAAACTTCACACTGGATTGCAGGGTATGGATGTTCATGTGCACGGTGGCATTTATCGGCTCTATTGAGCAGCGTGTAATATGAATGAAAGAGTGACGTTAATCAATGATGTAAATAACTGAATGTTGACAGAGATTTCTACATTGCAGCGATGGCAAAGATTCAAATGCAGTTTTATCTGAACTGGCTGCCGTGTGAAAACAGCCACCAGCATCCAGAATGAAACATTTAAAATTGGTGTCTGCGAGGAAGAATGCTTCTTTTCAATCAGTTCTTCATGTAGAACGCCGAAAAATGGTTCTTTATCTATATCTTTATAAGAGTACTAATACCAGTATCAACAGTTTTGTGCACTGCTCAATGTTAGCCCTGCAGTTGTCACGCCATTTTTTGTAACGTTAGTTGTCACGGAGGTAAATATAGATTTATAAGTAAAAATCGGAAAAATAATTCAAAATATATAATTTATTAAGTTCAAATTTTAATTTCTATGTACATACCTTTTATAAATCTAATTGTATCCAGTTCCACACAAATCGAACCCCCGGTTCCTTTCAGAAGATGGCCGATTTGGTAATCACAAATAGCAGTGGACATGGAATGCAATCTGAATCAGTTATTTGTAGTACCATAACCAGGTTTGATAGTGCTCCTCTACTTTGAAGAAGAGTGTAATGTCTAAATGAGAGGCTGAGACAAGTTTGCGACGGTACCGGATGTGAATTTCTTGACCTCCGCTATTGAGTGGATAATTGTAGCGTTCTCTTTAATAGGTCAGGCGCGCACTACACCCAGGTCGTGGCTAGTAGGGTTGCGGAGTACGTGTGGCGTACACATGGGATCTTCTAGGTCACAGGAACACACCTTGGGATCAGAGACGAATTGCCTGCCAAATTCGAAGACACATCAGCCACAATGTTCGAAGAGAACGCTCGTCCTCGTAGACCGGTTATAGAAAAGTTTAATATGATATTGGTAAACTGCTGTAGCATCCAAGGAAAGAGGCTAGAATTAGTATCGCTTATTGAAAGTTGGTGGTAACCAAAAGTGAATAACATCGAAATTCTAAGTTCAAATTGGAATACTTATCGTTAACGATAGGATAGTCGCCAATAATGACGACGTATTTATTACAGTAAAGAATTCGTAATTATGTAGCGAGGTTGTCGTGGATTCGGAAAGTGAATTAATTTGGGTGAAATGAAGCATCAAACGCCACTCAAAAATGGTAACAGGGTGCTTCAATAAACCGCGTGGGTCATGAGCTGTAGTGGTAGAACGCTTCAGAGAAAATTTGCAGAATATTATTAATAATTTTCCTGATCATGTCGTTGTAGAAGGGGGTGACTTCGACTTGCCAGGCTATCAAAAGTGGTGCCAGAGGGATTTGTGTGACATGATTCTGAATCTGTTGTCCGAAAATTACTCAGAGCAGGTAATTAGAGAATCAACTAGCGAAAATAATGTCTTACAGCTCCTCTCCGCAAACAGACCTGAATCTATGGAAACAGTGAACGTAGAGGAAGATAGCAGTGATCACCAAGTTGTGGTAGCAACTATGACGACGGGTGTTACAAGGAATGTTAAGAAAGATAGGGAAATACGAGAGTGATTCGGACAGTAAGGAACGAACCACAGTGAAAATTCGATGAAGTTTTGCACAGGTGTGTTGGGCAGTGTCCCTAGCATGCCCGTAGATTGCGTTACTTCATTCTTTATAGTTCTGAGCACACAGGGAGCACATAAAGATACCTAGAACAATAGTGTCTCTCGCCAAGTACGAGGGCCTGGTGTGAAATTTCGCCTGAAGCTATGCATCCAACATTACATAGCAGTCGCGCGTTTTCTTCTTCAAGACAATTCTCAGATGCATTCTGCAGGTGCAATGAAGATGATCTCGCACCGTTTTCAATTTGAAGTGTTTGATTACCCAAAATACAGCCCATAATTGTCACCCTTTGAGTTTCGTCTCTGCTCACATGAACCGCTGGCTATGAAGACAACATTTTGGCACAGACAACGAGCTGTAGACCAGCGTAGAGAATTGGCGGAAAGCACTGGATAGCTGCCTTCTATAACGAGGGTATTGGAAAGTTTGTGCAACGCTACGACAAACGTCTAAGTCCGATCGTCGACTATAGAGATAAGAAGCTGGAAGTTGTAGCTAACTGTTGCAAATGAAACATTTTTGATTTTCACTGTTGTTTTCATTTCGCAACCTATTGTTCCTTACTTTCCGAATAGCCCGCATATTTTTACTTGGTTAAACTGACAGGATACAGATTGCATAGTATTTAAGTTGTCCACAACAAATGTTCAATGTTGAGGACGAAGATGAGCAGTACAAATAGAAAAATTCACCACCATCATTCAAAATTCCTTAAATAATTAGGTTTAGACCATGGTTTTGAGGTACGGAAAAGACCCACCGTGTTTTAATGGCCATGTGAAAAAACCACTACATAAAAAAAGAAATATGCATGACAGATTCTAGAAAAGTCAAAACCGAGAGGAAAAACAAAAGATGAACGAAGAAAAAATGAGAGTAAGAAGAGCAAAGAGAGAAACGTTCACTGGCTTTGAAAGTAAAATTTGGTCAACCAAGCCGCTTAAACACTCCAAGTAAAATCAGTTAGCGGTTCGAAATCACCAATTACGTCACTCAGTGATCGTACGACACCGAAACGGAAGAGAAGGTCGGAATACTGAATTCGGTCTTCCGAAATTGTTTCACCGCGGAAGATCATAACACGGTTCCTCCTTTCAATCATCGCACGAGTGTCTAAATGGCAGATATTGAGAACACCGACCACGAAACAGAAAAACAACTACGATCGCTTATTATGGGAAAGGCATCGGGACCGAACGAGTTACCCGTAAGGTCCTGCAAAGACTGTGTGCAAGAATCTTCTCCCCTTCTAGCACCAGTTTATCGTAGTATTCTGGAGCAACGAAGCGCGTCCAGTGGCTGGAGGAAAACGCAGTTCCTTCCCACTTTCAAGAACGGTTGCAGGACAGATTCTCATAACTATGGGCCTATTATCAGCGACGTCAATCTGTTGTAGAATTCAAAATTGTTAAGGCTTTCGCGGCCACTCGTTGACAAACTGCCTATTGGCTTCTGTCTCGGGTCCTTCGGCCGACGTTCATCTAATGATTTTTCCGTCGTTTCGCCAGCACGAGTGGCTGGCATTGTCAAAGCTTCACCCTCCATTGCCGGTGGTGAACTGGAGGCGAGCTCGCGGCCGCAGACTATATGTACCTGGAGCGCCAACTTCCGAGGGCTTCTCCGCGGTCACTTCCGGTGCGGTTCTCCTCTTGCTACCTGCGACGGTCGATCGCTGCAGTACGGGAAGCCAGGATCCGTTTACCTTAAGGCTTTCCTCTTTCTTGTTGAAACTGTTCGCGTGTTTTTGGATTTCTACAGCTTCTCTGAACAAGCGCGTGTGATAGTGCTTCTCTACAACCAGAACTTCCGTGTCGGCGAATTTTATTACGTGGTCGGCCTCATTCAGTGCGTGCTCTGCCACGGCCGATTTCTCCACCTGCCCCAACCTGCAATGTCGCTTATGCTCTTTGATCCTGGTGTTAATGGATCGTCCAGTCATTCCGACATAAACTTTTCCGCATGAGCAAGGTATACGGTATATTCCCGACATTGCAAGTGGGTCTCTTTTCTCCTTCGCCGATCTAAGACACTCTTTGATCTTCCTTGTCGGTTTGAAAATCGTCTTTACGCCGTGTTTGCGCAATATACGGCCGATTCTGTCCGTCACTCTGGGAATGTATGGCAGAAAGGCCGTACCCGACATTTCTTTTTCTGGTTCCTTACTTCGCCGAGTGTTTGGCTCTGTTACACTTCTAATGTAATTTGTGGAGTACCCATTGCTCCTCAGAACAGTTTCCAGGTGTTGCATTTCTCGTTTGAGGTGTTGAGGCTCACATATTCGTCCTGCTCTCGTTACGAGCGTACTAATCATGCCTCTTTTCTGGCTCGGGTGGTGGTTTGACAGTTTGTGCAGGTATCGGTCCGTGTGTGTCGGTTTTCGATACACGCTGTGTCCCAAGTTTTCGCCTTCCCTTGTGACCAGCACATCTAGAAATGGCAGTTTCTTGTCCTTTTCTACTTCCATGGTAAATGTTATGTTGGCATGGAGGCTGTTCAAGTGTCTCAGGAATTCACCGAGCTGTTCTTCACCATGGCTCCACACCACGAAAGTACCATCGACGTACTTGTACCACACCTTAGGTTTGCAAGTCGCCGAGTCCAGTGCCTGTGCTTCGAATTGTTCCATGAAGAAGTTGGCCACCACTGGACTGAGAGGACTACCCATGGCGACGCCTTCCAGCTGTTCGTAGAAATCGCCATTCCACGAGAAATAGCTCATGGTGCGACATGCATGGAAGAGCCTTTTGATGTCTTGCGGGAACATGGAACCGATGTGCTCCAGAGCGTCGCTGAGTGGCACTTTCGTAAATAACGAAACAACATCAAAAATGACCAGGATGTCGTTTGGCGCAAGTTTCAGTTTCTTCAGCTTCTCAATGAATGTCCTGAGTCCTTAATGTATGTGTCGGTCTTTCCCACGTGTGGCTGGAGCAGAGAGGCCAAGTGTTTCGCCAGTTTATACGTTGGTGAGGCAGGAGCGCTAACGATCGGTCTCAGTGGAACGTTGTTCTTATGGATCTTGGGTAATCCATACAGCCGAGGTGGTAGGGCTTCTGTGTTGCGCAGGTTTCTCTGTATGTCCGCCGGCAGAGAAGACGCCTTGATTAATCGATTCGTATTCCGAGTGATACGCTGCGTCGGATCTGCGCTTAGTTTTCGGTACGTCGTCGGATCTAATAGGTCTCGGATCTTTTGCTCATAATCTTCGGTCTTTATTACGACGGTCGCATTCACCTTATCGGCAGGCAGTACCAATATACACTTGTCGGCGTTGAGATTCTTAATGGCTTGTACCTCTTCTTTCTTCAGGTTGCAAGCTGGTGGTTTTGCTCGGCGCAGTATCCTGGCTGTTTCAGAGTGTATTTCCTCTGCCCTTTCACTAGGAAGGGTCCGAATGGCTGCTTCGGTGTTGGCAATGATGTCCTCAATAGGTATAGTTCTCGGGATGATAGCGAAATTCCCTCCTTTTTGAAGAACAGACACTTCCTCTTCGGTCAATTGTCGTTCAGTGAGGTTGACCACTGTGTGTGACATGTCGGGAATCGCCTTGTCAGTCTGCTTTCGGCATCTTTCAAACTTTTTCTTTTGCCGCTCGGTGCAGCGCTCGAGTTCGTTCTGCATTCTCCTTTGAGTGATGCTGTCGATCTTGTCCTAGTCGTCTCGATGCATTCTGCTACTTAGTTGATAGAAAATGTCCAGAAGTTCCTGATCCGTTCTTGCCAAGTCTCTCCGTGTTGTATGTATTCGCTCACGAAGAAAAGATCGTTCCATTATGTCGTAGATACGATGTGCTTGGGCGGTGGTGAATAGGCGCTTGCATCTCAAGAACTTCGGTCTAGCACATTCATCTCGGCACCGCGACGGAAAGGCGAGAGAGGACATCAGTCGCGCTTTCTTCTTCCGTCGTTGGTCAAGGCGTCGGTACAATCTGCAAATCTCCTTCCCGTAGAGGCGTAATACACAATTGTTAAGGCTTTCGTGGCCACTTGTTGACAAACTGCCTATTGGCTTCTGTCTCGGGTCCTTCGGCCGACGTTCATCTAATGATTTTTCCGTCGTTTCGCCAGCACGAGTGGCTGGCATTGTCAAAGCTTCACCCTCCATTGCCGGTGGTGAACTGGAGGCGAGATATGTACCTGGAGCGCCAACTTCCGAGGGCTTCTCCGCGGTCATTTCCGGTGCGGTTCTCCTCTTGCTACCTGCGACGGTCGTTCGCTGCAGTACGGGAAGCCAGGATCCGTTTACCTTAAGGTTTTCCTCATTCTTGTTGAAACTGTTCGCGTGTTTTTGGTTTTTTACAGCTTCTCTGAACAAGCGCGTGTGATAGTGCTTCTCTACAGCCAGAGCTTCCGTGTCGGCGAATTTTATTACGTGGTCGGTCTCATTCAGTGCTTGCTCTGCCACGGCCGATTTCTCCACCTGCCCCAACCTGCAATGTCGCTTATGCTCTTTGATCCCACTCAGCAAGAGAAACTATGAACAAGAAATGAGTACAATCATATAAATAGCTAGGAACAACGAGTATGACACCCATGTGGTACACAGGCTCAATCAAAAAATAAAAACACAAATAAAAAACAAACACAACATTTCCAGAATACAAAAGAACTCACAAGCTGAAGACTTACAAACACACTCAACAAACACACACAATGACAACACCACACTGAAAAGAATCAGGTGGTACACCATGACCTACACACATAAACTAACACACAGAGTTGCAAACATTCTAAAGAGACAGGGCTTCAAAGTAGCATATAAGCCTGGGCAAACCCTCCAATCACACCTAAGCCAGCCAGCTACCAAGAGGGACAAATTTCAACAATCAGGAATATATGGACATGAATGAAAAGTTGGGATGCGTATACATAGGCATGACATGCAGGAATTTTGAAACAAGATACAAAGAACATATCAGATGTTGGATGTATGAAACAAACCACTCCACATTTGCAGAGCATTTAAAACACTACAACCATCATCCTACAAACATGGAACAACAAATGAAAGTAATGAGAATAAGCAACCATGACAAACATCTTATACAAACGCAAGAAAACTTCCACATCCAGAAAGCCATAGCAGAAAACAAACATGTGATAAATGAACAAACACACATCAGCACGGGCTCCCTACTACACTAAATAAAGGAAATGATGACATAAAACAAAATGACTCTTCCCCACACTATCTGGACACACACACACACACACACACACACACACACACAAAAACACACACACACACTCACACACTCACACACACCCAAAAAAAGAATCGTACCACGCCAAAATACAGACACACACACACACACACACACACACATACACAAACGCACACGCAAATGCATACATGAACAGACCACAGATACTTCAATAGTTACACTCATAAGTTTGGGAATAACATTCGATCTTTAGCAAAAATATTTGATGGTCGACAACAGAAACCAAAACATTGCATTAAAACAAGCGTTCAGTGCATAGTGCTGTGGAATGTCGAAAAAACCGCAAATTGGCGATCATAAGAAGAAGAACAACACCAAAAATGCAACAGGAGCGTAATATGTAAGAAATTCTCCACGCAACCTGTAAGTACAGTTCAAAACATTACTACTTAATAGGAAATACCAACCACCAGAACTGTTTATAATCTATAGGCACAGTGACAAAAATGTAAATAAAATAGCTAACATATGTACATATTCCAGGCCACTGATGATGCCTTGTAGAAAATAAAGGCGAAACGCGTATGGCACTAAAATCGTGTTTTATTCACTTGCTGTCAGACGGTCCATAAGTAAAAATTATCAATATACCGTAATAGTGTCATAGGCCTTCTGCTGTTCCTGGTTTACGTAAATGATCTAGGTGATAATAAGAGCAGCCCCCTTAGACTGTCTGCAGATGACGCTGTAATTTACCGTCTAGTAAAATCATCAGACCATCAATTCCAATTACAAAATGATCATAGAATTTCTGTATGGTGCGAGAAGTGGCAATTGGCACTAAACAAAGAAAAGTGCGAGGTCATCCACAAGGGTACTAAAAAAAATCCGATAAATTTTGGGTATACGATAATCACACAAATCTAAGGGTTGTCAATTCGACTAAATACCTAGGAATTACAATTACGAGCAAATTAAATTGGAAAGACCACATAGATAATATTGTGGCGAAGGCGAAACAAAGACTGCGCTTTGTTGTCAGAACACTTAAAAGATGCGACAAATCCACTAAAGAGACAGCCTACATAACACTTATCCGTCCTCTGCTGTACTATTGCTGAGAGGTGTGGGATCCTTACCAGGTAGGATTGACGGAGGACATCGAAAATGTGCAAGGAAGGGCAGCTCGTTTCGTGTTATCGCGCAATGGGGGTGAGAGTGTCACTGATATGATACGCGAGTTTGGGTGGCAGTCACTGAAACAAAGGCGGTTTTCTTTGCGGCAAGATCTATTTACGAAATTTCAATCACCAACTTTCTCTTCCGAATGCGAAAATATTTTGTTGACACCCACTTACGTAGGGAACAATGATCATCATAATAAAATAAGAGAAATCAGAGCTCGAACTGAAAGATTTAGATGTTCCTTTCTCCCAAGCGCCATTCGAGAGGGGAATGGTAGAGAAGTTGATGATTCGATGAACCCTCTGCCAGGTTACTCTGCAGTTCACACTTAAGTGTGAACTGCAGAGTAACCATGTAGATGAAGATGTAGATGTAGATTGACTTTAGGAAATTATTTGACAGTGTCCTGCGCTGCCGTTTAGTAACAAAATTACGGGCTAATGGAGTATCCGGCCAGATATGGATTCGAAATATGGATTAGAGACTTCCTTGCAGATAGGTCTCAACACTTCGCTCTTAACAGAACAAAATCGAGAGACTCAAAGGTAATTTGCGGAATATCCCAATGAAGTACGATAGGCCCTTTAGTATTTACAATGTATATAAATGATCTATACTGAAGAGCGAAAGACATAGGTAGATGTCCCTAACATCGTGTAGGACCCCGAGAGCACGTAGAACTGCCCAAGACGACGTGACATGGACTCGAGTAATGTCTGAAGCAGTGCTGGAGGGAATTAACACCATGAATCCTGCAGGGCTGTCCATCAATCCGTAAGAGTATGAGGCGGGGTGGAGATCTCTTCTGAACAGCACGTTGCAAAGCATCCCAGATATGCTCAATAATGTCCATGTCTGGGGAATTTGGTGGCCAGCGGAAGTGTTTAAACTCAGAAGAGTGTTCCTGGAGCCACTCTGTAGAAATTCTAGACGTGTAAAGCGTCGCATTGTCCTGTTGGAATTTCCCAAGTACGTTGTAATGAACAATGGACATGAATGGATGCAGGTGATCAGACAGGATGCTGACGTAAGTATCATCTGCCAGTCGTATCTAGACGTATCAGGGGTCCCAAATCACTCCAACTGCACACGCCCCACATCATTACAGAGCCTTCGCCAGCTTGAACAGTCCCATGCTGACATGCAGACCCCACGGATTCTCGAGGTTGTCTCCAAACCCGTACACGTCTATCTGCTCGACAATAGTTCAAACAAGACTCGTCCGACCAGGTAACATCTTTCCAGTCATAAAAAGTCCAATGTCGGTGTTGGCGGGCCCAGGAGAGGCGTAAAGCTTTGTGTCGTGCATTCTTCAAGGGTACATGAGTGGGCCTTCGGCTCCGAAAGCTCCTGCCGATGATGTTTCCTTGAATAGTTCGTACGCTGACACTTGTTGATGGCCCAGCATTGAAATCTGCAGCAGTTTGCGGTAGAGTTACTTTTCTGTCGCGTTGAAAGACTCTCTTCAGTCGTTGTTGGTCCCGTTTTCGCAGGCTCCTTTCTGGCTGCAGCGTTGTTGTAGATCTGATGTTTTACCGGATTCCTGATATTCACGGAACACTCGTGAAATGGTCGTACTGGTAAATACCCACAACATCACTTACCTCGGAGATGCTGTGTGCAATCGTTCGTGTGTTGACTATAACACTACGTTGCAACTCGCTTAAATCTAGACAATCTGTCATTGTAGCAGCAGTAACCTATCTAACAACTGCGCCAGACTCTTGTTGTCTTATATAGGCAATGATGAGCTGCATGTCTAAATATCTCTGTATTTGAATACGCATGCCCATACCAGTTTCTTTGGCACTTCAGTGTAGTAGAAATCGTCGGAAGATCATTAAGAGAGATCGCAGACAATGCGGCTATCTATAAGGAAAAGAAGACGGTATCGATTGGCAGAATGACCTGCAGACGATTGATGAGTGGTACAAGGACTGGAAATGGACTCTAAACGTAAATAGATGTAATATATAGTAAATACATAGGAAAAGGAATCCACTTCTGACTATACTACTGATGACAAATTTCTGGAAACAATATCTGCCGTAAGATATCTTGAAATAACTATCCAGAGTGACCTCAAGTGGAATGATCACATAGAATAAATAGTAGGAAAATCAGAGGCCACGCTGAGGTTCATAGGAAGATGTTTAAGTAAATGTAACTCATCCACGAGAAAAAGTAGCTTACAAGACACTTGTTCGAACGATTCTTGAGTATTGTTCATCAGTATGGGACTGATAGGAAAGGTAGAGAAGATCCAACGAAAAGTGGCCTGTTTCGTCACGCAATCGTCTGCTCGCCGCGAGAATGTTACAGAGACTCTCGCCAAACTCCATTGGCGGACGCTACAAGAGAGGCTTGTGCATCACGGGGAGGTTTACTACCAAAGTTTCGAGAGTGTACTTTCCGGTAAGAGCCAGACGACAATTACTTCCTCCCACATATATATTGCAAAGTTCGAGCTAATACAGAGGCTTACATTCTTCCCACTTGCCATTAGCGAATGGTGCAGGGGATATCGGTTAGTGGCACCTGGAGCACCCTCCATCCAACACGTCACATGGCTTGCGTAGTAGTGACGTAGATTTAGAGGCAGATTTCTTATTATATTACATCTGCTTCATGTCCACAAACAAATATTGTGTGACAATATAGTGATGAAATATGCATAGTGGTTACTACAGTACTTCAGGTTACAGAATTCAGCCACATATTCTCTTTTTAAAAATGTGAATGTAAATGTCGTGTGACTCGGGCCTCCCGTCGGTTAGACCGTTTGTAAGTGGGCTGTTTAGGTTTTCTTATTGGTAACGCCACGTAGCGCTCTGTATGAAAATCACTGGCTGTGCTGTGTGCAGTCTGTAGCTAGTTTGCATTGTTGTCTGCCATTGTAGTGTTGGGAAGCTGGATGTGAACAGCGCGTAGCGTTGCGCAGTTGGAGGTGAGCCGCCAGCAGTGGTGGATGTGAGGAGAGAAATGGCGGAGTTTTGAAATTTGCAATACTGGATATCATGAACTGCTATATACATTATGACTTTTGAACACTATTGAGGTAAATACATTGTTTGTTCTCTATTAAAGTCTTTCATTTGCTAACTATGCCTATCAGTAGTTAGTGCCTTCCGTAGTTTGAGTCTTTTGCTTAGCTGGCAGTAGTGGCGCTCACTGTATTGCAGTAGTTCGAGTAACGAAGATATTTGGTGAGGTAAGTGATTTGTGAAACGTATAGGTTAATGTTAGTCAGGGCCATTCTTTTGTACGGATTTTTGAAAGTCAGATTGCGTTGAGCTAAAAATATTGTGTGTCACTTTAGTGACTGTTTGAGTACGTTCAGTTTTGCTCAGCTGTTTGAAAAGCAAATAGTGTAAGACGTTTATCAGCACAGTAATTCAGAAATTGTTCTAAGGGGACGTTTCACGTTCGCCGGGTGCAAGTCTTCCGATTTGACGCCACTTAGGCTACTTGCGCTTCGATGGGGATGAAATGGTAGTGATGACAACACAACACCCGGTCCCTCAGCGGAGAAAATCTCTGATCCAGCCGGGAATTGAACCCGGGCCCTTACGACTGACCTTCTTTCGCGTTGACCACTCAGCTACCGGGGGCGGACTTGCATGCTCCAAGCAAAGATTTTTTGCTTAATTTGCAGCAGCTGTACCTGGTAGGTCTGTTGTGTCCTCTGTCACAGTACGCACAATGCACTGGGTTTTTTACGATGTTCACTGGGCGTTTCCTCCTTGGAAAACTTCACGAATCTTTGAAGGCATATTAGATGATAAGTTACTCATGGCAACTTGGACTCGCATGAGACCTGAAGCTGGTGAGATAACAGGTGCAGAAAATCTCTTCGTGAGTCCAGCTGTCTGATACCACCATTCAGTAGGGAGTAAAATATGAGCATAAGTCGTGGGTTAATGTGTCTTGCGCAGTTGCAGAAAGCACACAATTTGTCTCCCATGTCTACATTGCCTTCCGTGTTTTTGTATACACCATTTCTGCTTTGCCCGTCTCTTCGTCATCACTGTCATCATGGTCCAGACCGGATGCAAGTACAACATTTTTGCTCTTCTTAGGAACATATGATACAACAGTACGAAATTTCACGAAGAGAAACGCGTCTGAACCCTCTGGACGTTTTCTTATCTTCGTAAATTCGAATTCCAGTTCCTTCTTGATTTTTTCATGTTGTTCCTAATAACGTTAGCTGAAAATCATTTTTCAGTGTTTCAGCGAACAGAAGACTGGTAAAACAGTTACCGAACACAATAATTCCTTTGAAGGAGACACACTGTCTTTGAACTACAGCAGCTGGAAAATTATTTACAGGACATGGCCCTTCGGGTTGTGTTCCAAGATACACTTCTATACCCATAGTACAATACATTCTGGCGTCAGCTAAGGCAGATAATTTTATTCCATATTTGTTGGACGTCTTGGGTACATACTACCTAAACTGACAGTTGCCTCGAAATGCCTCCAACTTCTCATCGATTGTGAGGTATACGAAGGAAATAGATGCTGGTTTGCAAATTTTGGACCAACGTTTCTTACTTGTCAATTTCAGTCTTTTGTCCCTTGTTAACTTGTCGTCAAATTACAGGTAACTGAGAAGGAAGTGAAATCTACGAGGGTTTCCCAGAAAGTAATGCACCGCATTTTTTTCCTGAGCCGAAAACAATGTTACGAATGCGAAACGTTTCGTACGTATTATTTGAGCTCTGCTGAGTGGGCGCGCCAAGTTTCCGTCACTTCCGACAGATAGCTCAGCTGCAGGACAGTTTCAAAATGGTGTGTATAGGTGATGTACGTTACAAGCAACGTGCCGTCATTGAACTCCTCTCTGCAGAGGAAGGAACTATGGGAAACATTCACAAACGCTTGTGCAAAGTCTGTGGGGAAATCTGCCGTCGACAGAAGTACAGTTAGTCGCTGGGCACTGAGGGTGAGGTCATCAGAAGGCGGTTTGGTAGAGCTCCATGATTTGCAGCAGTCGGGAAGACCATCCACGGCTGTCACCTAGCCCCCTCGGACTTCCACTTGCTTGGTCCATTACAGGATGCCATTGGTGGAAGTCATTTTGAGGACGATGAGGAGGTGATTTACACAGTGAAGAACTGGCTCCACCAACAGGACAAGGATTGGTACCGATAGGGCATACAAGTCCATGTTTAGCGCTGGAGGAAGGCCATAGTACGGGATGAAGATTACACAGAAAAATAGAAGGTGTAGATAAAACACCATTCTTTCGTGTGTGTAATTCTCATTATTTTCAATCGCAGCTCGTGGTCTAGTGCTACCTCTGGATCACGGGGTCCCGGGTTCGTTTCCCGGCCGGGTTGAGGATTTTCTCTGTCCGGGGACTGGGTGTTTGTGTTGTCCTCATCATTTCGTCATCACTCTCATCCATCGTGACAGTGGGTAAATTGGACTGTGAAAAAAATTGGACTGTGAAAAAAATTGGGACTATGTACAGGCGCTAATGACCGCGCAGTTGAGCGCCCCACAAACCAAACATGATCATCATTATGTTCAATAAAGAACTGTTGAAGAAAAAAATGTAATGCATTACTATCTGGGCAACCCTCGTAGATAGCGGTATGATGAGAATGAATATTTACATTCCTGTGCAGTTAGTTTTCCATAGGTCCTCTGCGTTTAGTGGGTTAGCCTTCATCATCCAGCAAAATATAGTAAACCTATTTGAGCTTGAGCTTTAATTTCACTGGCAGTCGTCAAGATACAGTCCCTGTCTCGAGATGAGTTTACCTCTCTCAGACTCGATAAACAGGTTTATGTTTTTTACTACTGTTTTATAATGTCATCAGCAAATAAGTGCTTCGAAATTTCAACTAGAGTGTCAGTTGTTCTGCAGTGTTCTTATACCAGGAAGATGGGTTATTCTATTTTCGGACATCATTCTAACATTTTCTAGAAGGTATATGTTTATTCCATTTGGTAACCTGATATTTTCGAACACACACAGACACGTTTGCGAAATAATCTATAGCATCAGACCCATCGTGTTCTGTACCAGAATTTTCACATTGTTCTTCTTTCTCATCTACACTTTCTCCACTGTCATCGTGCTAGTCACATTCATCGTCACTCTCTGCTAAAATCTCAGTAACTTACTTTCTGATTCTTTCAGACTATCTGTTGTATGGATCCGTTATCCGAAAAATACACTCCTGGAAATGGAAAAAAGAACACATTGACACCGGTGTGTCAGACCCACCATACTTGCTCCGGACACTGCAAGAGGGCTGTACAAGCAATGATCACACGCACGGCACAGCGGACACACCAGGAACCGCGGTGTTGGCCGTCGAATGGCGCTAGCTGCGCAGCATTTGTGCACCGCCGCCGTCAGTGTCAGCCAGTTTGCCGTGGCATACGGAGCTCCATCGCAGTCTTTAACACTGGTAGCTTGCCGCGACAGCGTGGACGTGAACCGTATGTGCAGTTGACGGACTTTGAGCGAGGGCGTATAGTGGGCATGCGGGAGGCCGGGTGGACGTACCACCGAATTGCTCAACACGTGGGGCGTGAGGTCTCCACAGTACATCGATGTTGTCGCCAGTGGTCGGCGGAAGGTGCACGTGCCCGTCGACCTGGGACCGGACCGCAGCGACGCACGGATGCACGCCAAGACCGTAGGATCCTACGCAGTGCCGTAGGGGACCGCACCGCCACTTCCCAGAAAATTAGGGACACTGTTGCTCCTGGGGTATCGGCGAGGACCATTCGCAACCGTCTCCATGAAGCTGGGCTACGGTCCCGCACACCGTTAGGCCGTCTTCCGCTCACGCCCCAACATCGTGCAGCCCGCCTCCAGTGGTGTCGCGACAGGCGTGAATGGAGGGACGAATGGAGATGTGTCGTCTTCAGCGATGAGAGTCGCTTCTGCCTTGGTGCCAATGATGGTCGTATGCGTGTTTGGCGCCGTGCAGGTGAGCGCCACAATCAGGACTGCATACGACCGAGGCACACAGGGCCAACACCCGGTATCATGGTGTGGGGAGCGATCTCCTACACTGGCCGTACACCACTGGTGATCGTCGAGGGGACACTGAATAGTGCACGGTACATCCAAACCGTCATCGAACCCATCGTTCTACCATTCCTAGACCGGCAAGGGAACTTGCTGTTCCAACAGGACAATGCACGTCCGCATGTATCCCGTGCCACCCAACGTGCTCTAGAAGGTGTAAGTCAACTACCCTGGCCAGCAAGATCTCGTACTATAGCAACAGTTAACCATCCGTTGCCATGTGTGAAGGAATCATTGATGTCAATGCTGAAGTTGAGTCGGCATCCACAGAAGACTGCTGGTCCATCCAGTAGAGAGTGTGCTGCGACAGACTTTACAGTATTCTTTTTTTTGTCTGCAGCAGAAGTTGTCATTTCGACGTCTTCAATTGTTTTATATATTGTCTGTCTTGAACGGCAAGATATCGACGCCGTTCAAGACAGACAATATATAAAACAATTGAAGACGTCGAAATGACAACTTCTGCTGCAGACAAAAAAAAGAATACTGTAAAGTCTGTCGCAGCACACTCTCTACTGGATGGACCAGCAGTCTTCTGTGGATGCCGACTCAACTTCAGCATTGACATCAATGATTCCTTCACACATGGCAGCGGATGGTTAACTGTTGCTATAGTACGAGGTGGATCCGGAGTTCCAAATGTATCCGGCCTGGAGAGCTTTGTGGACCGTGATGTCATCGCATATAGAACATACCATGTTACTGAGAACGCAAATAAAGACTTTGGCAAATCTACCTATATGTCACCCTCTCCCTTTACTTTATATACTCGTAATAGACGTAAGCATGTTTGGGACTGGATGAAGCGTCGTCTCACGCGGTCTGCACGTCCAGCACGAACGCTGGTCCAACTGAGGCGCCAGGTGGAAATGGCATGGCAAGCCGTTCCACAGGACTACATCCAGCATCTCTACGATCGTATCCATGGGAGAATAGCAACCTGCATTGCTGCGAAAGGTGGATATACACTGTACTAGTGCCCACATTGTGCATGCTCTGTTGCCTGTGTCTATTAGAGATGGGCAAAACTGTTCTTTTCAGAGATTGGATCAGAACTGTTCACTCCCTGAAATGAATTAGCTCTTTTTCATGACTCACCACTCATTTACAATATAAAATAAATGGAAGACACATTGCCCTTTAAACTTGGTTTATTCCAGTACTATACCTGTATTTTGATCTTATTTGATCCTATTTTGAAGTAACACAGATAATGAGTAAGAATTTTGTATTGTTTATTGAAATTTCCACGATATGACAATGTTTTTGATTATTGATTTATTTTGCACTATCGTGGTTTTTTGGGTGATCGGAAAATGTTGTAACTTGAGATTTACATTAACAATATATTTGGCTATAACGTATTAAAATTTCATTAACCTCATACAAATACATCGCAAGCCATATATTTTTAAAGTGAACGTTTCCTTTTGAAGACGCCTAAAATCGCAAAATCCGTACCAGAATAAGAAAAAAAAATATAAATTTGACTGTAAAACGAAAGTGCTGCATATAGCCTTACGCAGAATAAAACAAGGAAAATATTGGTGTATCACATTTTGCGATACGTTTATCGGTTCGCTCGTAATTAAAGCGTAAATTCGAGTGTCTATAATAAAAATCCTATAGTAAGAGGAGTCATCAGGAACCTAAACTAATCAGTTTAAACAAATAAAAATAAAATAAAAACAATTGATGTATACATAACATAATAATGTAATATACATAGCGGCATTACTACGAAGAACAATATCCAGTGGGGACGAACTTCGATGCAGAGGCACTGAGTCGAGCAGGTCGAGCCGCGAGCTGTATTACTGCGTGAGCTGAGACCGCAGAGACCACAGTGACACCTGAGTCGCTTTGCTCGACGCTCTGGCTAGAGTCGAGACGGTGGGGCGAGCGTTGAGCGGGCGAGTTCCGAGGGAGGGGGTAGCGGTGAACTCACCCGCTCCGAGACAAATAGTTCGTTCCCTTGCGAGCGGGTTTTTGCAAGTAGTTCCTATGTTATCCGCTAGGTGGCTCTCTGTCCTGTTGCTCGCATCAACTGCCCAGAGGGCAGGACGTGCGACTGAAACGATCGCCGACAGAGTGCGATGCGAAGTTACGCTGCGCCAGACACTGCGCGGCAGACGACGCACAGAGACGCCACGGCATATGTGAAACACAAAATCCAATGGGGCACTGCACAATGCAGGCAGCCAAGGTAGAAGCAGGGCAGAGGCCGGCGCTGGCTGTGTTGTGTGGCGTGCACTGTGCTGTGACCAGCAGAGGCGCTGCTGATATGCTCCGTCTCTCTCTCTCTCTCTCTCTCTCTCTCTCTCTCTCTCTGCCGTGGGAAACGTTTGGAGCTACCGTTCTTTTTTTCTGAATCACTGATTGTTCACTCCTTTGAAAGATTGAACTCTATGAATTAGTTCAAGAGCGGATCCCCCATCTCTAGTGTCTATGTGCCTGTGGTTCTGTCAGTGTGATCATGAGATGTATCTGACCCCAGGAATGTGTCAATAAAGTTTCCCCTTCCTGGGACAATGAATACACGGTGTTCTTATTTCAATTTCCAGGAGTGTATATAAACAGAACGAATAACTAACCTAAGCTAAACAGAACATTGTATCTAACAAAAAGTAACACTGCAATAAGAAGAACTGATTGTAGGAAGGGCAGACTCAGCACATAGAAAAGTTAGAACAAACTTAAGTGTAGTTAAGAGCAAGGGCAGTAACATAGATATTGGAATGGGAATTCCAATGTTAAATGCAGAGGAGAGAGAGAGAGAGAGAGAGAGAGAGAGAGAGAGAGAGAGAGAGAGAGTAGATAGGTGGAACGAGTATGCTCAAGGGATCTATGAGGCGGAAGACTTGTCTAATGACGTCATACAAGAAACAGTGCCGGCCGCTGTGGCCGAGCGGTTCTAGGCTCTTCAGTCCGGAACCGCGCTGCTGCTACGGTCGCAAGTTCAAATCCTGCCTCGAGCATGGATGTGCGTGATGTCCTTAGGTTACTTAGGTTTAAGTAGTTCTACGTTTAGGGGACTGATGGCCTCAGATGTTAAGTCCCATAGTGCTTAGAGCCATTGGAGCCATATCAACAAGAAACGCCGCGCGGGATTAGCCGAGCGGTCTAGGGCGCTGCAGTCATGGACTGTGCCACTGGTCCCAGCGGAGGTTCGAGTCCTCCCTCGGGCATGGATGTGTGTGTTTGCCCTTAGGGTAATGTAGGTTAAGTAGTGTGTATGCCTAGGGGCTTATGACCTTAGCAGTTGAGTTCCATAGGATTTCACACACAATTGAACATTTGAACAACAAGAAACGGTAGCTGACGGTCATAAGGGATGGATATCAGTCCATCGAAATTTCTAAAATCGTTTAGGGAAGTGACAACAAAAGGACTATTCATGTAGGCGTTCTGGATTTAAGAGACTGGCGGAAGAGCATCACCCATATAATTCCGAAGACTGCAAGATCTCACTAGTGCGAGAATTACTGCACAATCAGCTTAACAGCTCATGCATCCATTTTGCTGACAAGAATAATATATGTAGGAATAGAAGAGGAAATTGATGATCTATTAGATGATCGGTTTGGTTTCAGGAAAGATAAAGGCACTAGAGAGGCAGACATTGTGGTTGATAATGGAAGGAAGGCTGAAGAAAAATCAAGACACGCTAATAGTATATGTCGACCTGTCATAAAGGTTTGACATTGTAAAGTGGTGCAAGATGTTCGAAATCCTGAGAAAAATAGGAGTAAGCTGTAGGAAAAGATGAGTAATATATAACACAATGAGAACCAAGAGCGAACAATAAGACTGGAAGACGAAGAACGAAGTGTTCGAATTATAAAAGCGAGTAAGACAGGGATGTACTCTTTCGCCACTACTGCTCAATGTATGCAACGAAGAAGTAATGACACATATATAAGAAAGGTTGGAGAGCGGGATTAATATTCTGGATGAAAGGATATTAGCGATATTATCTGCTCATGACATTGCTATCCTGAGTGAAAGTGAAGTAGAATTAGGGCATCTGTAGAATGGAATGAACAGTCTAATGAGTATACAATATGGATTGAGAGTAAATCGAAGAAAAATGAAAATAATGAGAATTAGCAGAAATGAGAAGAGCGAGAAATTTAACATCAGGACTGATGGTCACGACGTAGATGAAGTTAAGGATTACTGTTACCTTGGCAGCAAAATAACCAATGATGGACGGAGCAAGGAGGACATAAAGCACACTAGCATTATCAAAAAGGGCATAAGGACATTCCTGGCCGACAGAAGTGTACGAGTATCAAACATAGGTCTTAATCTGAGGAAAAAATTTCTGAGAATGTACGTTTGGAGCTCAGCTTTGTATGGTAGTGAAACCTGGACAGGGAGAAAACAGCAACAGGGGAGAATCGAAGCATATGCGATAAGGTGCTCAGGAGAATGTTGAAAATTAGGTGGACTGACAGGATAAGGAGTATTAATATTCTGGATGGAAGGATATTAGCGATATTATCTGCTCATGACATTGCTATCCTGAGTGAAAGTGAAGTAGAATTAGGGCATCCGTAGAATGGAATGAACAGTCTAATCAGCACAGAATATGGATTGAGAGTAAATCGAAGAAAAACGAAAGTAATGAGAATTAGCAGAAATGAGAACAGCGAGAAATTTAACATCAGCACTGATGGTCACGATGTAGATGAAGTTAAGGATAACTGTTACCTTGGCAGCAAAATAACCAATGATGGACGGAGCAAGGAGGTCATAAAGCACACTAGCATTATCAAACAGGGCATAAGGACATTCCTGGCCAACAGAAGTGTACGAGTATCAAACATAGGTCTTACTTAATCTGAGGAAAAAAATATCTGAGAATGTACGTTTGGAGCTCAGCTTTGTATGGTAGTGAAACCTGGACAGTGAGAAGACAGCAACAGGGGAGAATCGAAGCGTTTGCGATGAGGTGCTCAGGAGAATGTTGGAAATTAGGTGGACTGACAGGATAAGGAGTAAAGGGGTTCACCACAGAATCAGCGAGGAGAGGAATGTATGGAAAACACTGACAAGAAGAACTAGAGGATGACAGGACATTTGCTAAGACTTTAAATAACTTGCGTGCTTCTAGTGGGAGCTGTAGAGGGTAGAAATTGAAGAGGAGAAGAGACTGGAATATGTCTCTGAAATAACTGTGGACGCAGTTCACAATTGGTACTCTGAGACGACAAGTTAGCACAGAAGAGGAATTCATGGTGGACCACATAAAATCAGCCAGCAGATTGATGACCAAAAGAATAAAGTTGTTGTTGTGGTCTTCAGTCCAGAGACTGGCTTGATGCAGCTCTCCATGTTACTCTATCCTGTGCAAGCTTCTTCATCTCCCAGCACCTACTGCAGCCTACATCCTTCTGAGTCTGTTTAGTGTATTAATTTTTGGTCTCCCTCTACGATTTTTACCCTCCACGGTGCCCTCCAATACTAAATCGGTGATCCCTTGATGCCTCAGATTATGCCCTACCAACCGATCCCTTCTTCTAGTCAAGTTGTGCCACAAATTTCTCTTCTCTCCAATTCTATAAAATACCTCCTCATTAGTTACGTGATCAACCCATGTGAATAAAGTATAATATGGTTATAATAACTGACCTTTTACTATTTCTCCTAAAGGCAAAATTATATCGAACGCCGTTAGTCTCGTGGGACTGTCAGTCCGCAATTGTTGTCCATTCCAGCATCACTGCTCTATTCGAAATAAAACAAAGGAGTAACTTAGTACTGGTGGCTGCAGGATGGTATTTGTGGTGTCACCGCCAGACACCACGCTTGCTAGATGGTAGCCTTTAAATCGGCCGCGGTCCGTTAGTATACGTCGGACCCGCGTGTCGCCACTATCAGTGATTGCAGACCGAGCGCCGCCACACGGCAGGTCTAGTCTAGAGAGACTCCCTAGCACTCGCCTCAGTCGTGACTTTGCTAGCGATGGTTCACTGCCTACATACGCTCTCATTTGCAGAGACGACAGTAGGCATAGCCTTCAGCTACATCATTTGCTACGATCTAGCAAGGCGCCATATTCAGTAATTAGAATGAATTCTGAACAGACAATATTGTGAATCATGTGCGTCAAGAGCGACGTTCATCATGAATGGATTAAAGTTAAGTATCAAACTAATTACGTCCGCTTTCTGAATTCTAATTCCTTGTCATGTTCCAGACCTCACGTCAATATAGTCCTTCCCTCTTGTAATGGTCGCCTAGTCGTAGATATTGCTAATTGCTATAATCGCACTGTTTCACTCCCATTTACGGAGTTTGTTAGCACTTGATGTTAGGTTGGCGCCATTAAAATGCATTGTGTTGTGGTAATCGCTGCTACTTGCTGGATCGCTGCCGTGTCTCGATGCTGATGCTGGCTCTAAATCTGGTTGTCTAGGGTTAAAAACATGAGGTCCCGTGTTTTTTATGTGCTTTTGATGATAAAGAACGAGCGAAACCAACAAATATGTAAACTTCAAATATTTATTACTCTGGTGGCCATCTTAATTCCACTGTCCACCACAGACCATGACACAACACAAAGTAGTACTTCCTTTACATGTTCTTTGCTTTGTTTATCCACCTCAAACAATAATACCTTTACCAAAGTGACATTCCGACTGCCTCTCGACCCTTCTTGCTGCTTGTATTTATAACATTGTCAAAGAACTACTAAAAAGAGATATATTTTATAAGTCACATGTACATCTGTTATCATAATTTGTGCAGAAAAGTTATTAATTTGGATCAAGTGACATGATTTAACATGTTATTAAAATGACAGACAGATTTGTTGACTTGACAGAATAATTCTTTGTTACAAAAAGGCCGTTTTTTAGAAGTTTGTCAATTGACTTCTCTAATTTGCATAAATAAGTAAATAACATGAATTATTAAGAATTACATTGGTTTTCGTCTAAAATAGGATTGATTTCGTGAATACTGAGTGAAACCGCTCCTAGTGAACAAATAGGTTTCACTGGGTGATTTTTATTTAAGGAGATGCAAAATACCTAAGTTGGCGACTATTTTTCGTACTTCGTATTAATTATTTAAGATGAACTTAGTGTTTTTACATGATGACATTTGCTGTATCAGTGATCAAGTGATATAAACTTTTGTGTGGGTCAGTTATTCAGTATAATTTAGTGGGTTGACTGTTTATGGAGACATGTTATGCAATCATTGTTAACATACACAATAACTTTTCTATAATCATAAATACTCGTTAAACTGGAGGGTATCGCATACTTCGGTACAGTAAAGCCTTTAATATGTTCCGTTACACTCTTCATGCCAGCCTGCGTGAGCTAAAACGCGTGCATTTCGGCCTCCATTAGTAACACGGTGTCGGCTCTTCTGCCACCACAACAGTATTCGATTCACGCGATTGTCAGGTTCAAAGAAATTAAAACGAAAGTCCGGGCGCGACTGCTGCAGAGTTAAATGCACAGCCTTTGTATTTCGGACGAAAAGCGATGTTTTTCTGCCGAATTTCGCCCACACAGTATAGCTCTGCAGCCCGGTACGTTGCCGCAAGCGAGGTTGATCCACTTCGTTGCCGAACATCTCCTGCCGTGCCGTTTCCTGAGTCTCCGCACCGGAATTTCAATTGAGACAGGAGCGGTGGTCCCACGTGCGGTCCGCCATGCACTACACGGCTGGAGCAACGCTCCGGTAATCCAGGGGAGTGGCCGCGGCGCAGCACAGTGAGGTCTGGAGTGCGTGCTCCGGGCGCTGCTTTTGTGTGGCTGCGAGCCTCCCCGGCAGGTCGCACGCGGTGGCAGCAGCAGGCCACGGGCAAAGCGGGCACTAAGCTGCCCGACACGCGTGTGCGTGCGTGCGTGCGCGGCCACGGCGAAGCGACGGGCGCGGCCTCTGTGTGGCAGCCCGCAGCCACTGAATTAGGGACTGGTCAGGACGCTACAGCGAGTAGCTGAGAGGGCACGATGGGCGTGCCGGTGTTGGCTGCGCATCACGTCATACGTCTCGTGGAAGGTCAAAATACAGAGTGTTTAAAAAATGACCGGTATATTTGAAACGGCAATAAAAACTAAACGAGCAGCGATAGAAATACACCGTTTGTTGCAATATGCTTGGGACAACAGTACATTTTCAGTCGGACAAACTTTCGAAATTACAGTAGTTACAATTTTCAACAACAGATGGCGCTGCAAGTGATGTGAAAGATATAGAAGACAACGCAGTCTGTGGGTGCGCCATTCTGTACGTCGTCTTTCTGCTGTAAGCGTGTGCTGTTCACAACGTGCAAGTGTGCTGTGGACAACATGGTTTATTCCTTAGAACAGAGGATTTTTCTGGTGTTGGAATTCCACCGCCTACAACACAGTGTTGTTGCAACAAGACGAAGTTTTCAACGGAGGTTCAATGTAACCAAAGGACCTAAAAGCGATACAATAAAGGATCTGTTTGAAAAATTTCAACGGACTGGGAACGTGACGGATGAACGTGCTGGAAAGGTAGGGCGACTGCGTACGGCAACCGCAGAGCGCAACGCGCAGCTAGTGCAGCAGGTGATCCGACAGCGGCCTCGGGTTTCCGTTCGTCGTGTTGCAGCTGCGGTCCAAATGACGCCAACGTCCACGTATCATCTCATGCGCCAGAGTTTACACCTCTGTCCGTACAAAATTCAAACGCGGCAACCCCTCAGCGCTGCTACCATTGCTGCACGAGAGACATTCGCTAACGATATAGTGCACAGGATTGATGACGGCGATATGCATGTGGGCAGCATTTGGTTTACTGACGAAGCTTATTTTTACCTGGACGGCTTCGTCAATAAACAAAACTGGCGCATATGGGGAACCGAAAAGCCCCATGTTGCAGTCCCATCGTCCCTGCATCCTCAAAAAGTACTGGTCTGGGCCGCCATTTCTTCCAAAGGAATCATTGTCCCATTTTTCAGATCCGAAACGATTACTGCATCACGCTATCTGGACATTCTTCGTGAATTTGTGGCGGTACAAACTGCCTTAGACGACACTGCGAACACCTCGTGGTTTATGCAAGATGGTGCCCGGCCACATCGCACGGCCGACGTCTTTAATTTCCTGAATGAATATTTCGATGATCGTGTGATTGCTTTGGGCTATCCGAAACATAGAGGAGGCGGCGTGGATTGGCCTCCCTATTCGCCAGACATGAACCCCTGTGACTTCTTTCTGTGGGGACACTTGAAAGACTAGGTGTACCGCCAGAATCCAGAAACAATTGAACAGCTGAAGCAGTACATCTCATCTGCATGTGAAGCCATTCCGCCAGACACGTTGTCAAAGGTTTCGGGTAATTTCATTCAGAGACTACGCCATATTATTGCTACGCATGGTGGATATGTGGAAAATATCGTACTATAGAGTTTCCCAGACCGCAGCGCCATCTGTTGTTGAAAATTGTAACTACTGTAATTCCGAAAGTTCCCAAGCATATTGCAACAAACGGTGTATTTCTATCGCTGCTCGTTTAGTTTTTATTGCCGTTTCAAATATACCGGTCATTTTTGAAACACCCTGTACCTCGTTTCTTAACTGATAACTTTACGGTACAAAACATATGAAGTCAAGTCAGAGTTAGTGGCTGTTCTCTCTTGTGCCTTCACTGAATCTTACGCCTCATTTTTACATATGACATTTTGGGTCCAACATCCACAATTAACTGTCACTGTTGAATAGGTTAGGCAGCATATGCGGCGTGAAAGTTGTATTAGGCTATATTAACGACACCTAAATGTTTTTTCAATATCGAGAGAGTGATGTATCAAGTGCGTAATGAGGGGGAGAGGGGTTAGAGAGAGAGATAGAGAGAGAGAGAGAGGGGGGGGGGATTAGAGAGAGAGGGGGGGGAGGGAGAGGGAAAGTGAGAGAGTAAGTGTAGAGAGAGAGAATGAGAGAGAGAAAGTAGTCTAGAAAATAAGGTGTTGTTCCTCTGCATTGGTACTACAAAACAGGGTAACGTATTTTCTTACATTTAATAAAATTTATTCATCAATTCCTTTGTTTCAATGACACTAGCTCAATTTCGTTTATTTAACCCTAGATTACTAAACTCTCGCCGTGCGGTTCTAGGCGCTTCAGTCTGGAACCGCTTGACCGCTACGGTCGCAGGTTCGAATTCTGCCTCGGGCATGGATGTGTGTGATGTCCTTAGGCCAGTTAGGTTTAAGTAGTTCTAAGTTCTAGGGGACTGATCACCACAGATGTTAAGTCCCATAGTGCACAGAGCCATTTGAATCATTTGAACTAAACTCTCGTAAAATTTACAATTACACTTGGTACCAATTCGAGGTTCCTCCGAATCTGGTGTTGTCAGCACACGGTGTAAAAAAGAACATTTAGCTTTTATTTTCCGCATGACATACTGTTGGAAACCTAATTGTAATAAACTAGTCCATAAACAGCGGTTCCTGTCAGATCAACGAACTTAAGAACTGTCGGGCTGGGCTAGCACTTGGATGGGTGACCATCCGGTCTGCCGAGCGCTGTTGGCAAGCGGGGTGCACTCAGCCCTTGTGAGGCAAACTGAGGAGCTACTTGCCTGAGAAGTAGCGGCTCCGGTCTCGTAAACTTACATACGGCCATGAGAGCGGTGTGTTGACCACCTGCCTCTCCATATCCGCGTCAAGTGATGCCTGGGGCCTGAGTATGACACGGCGGCCGATCGGTACCATTGGGCCTTCATGGCCTGTTCGGCTGGAGTTCAGTACATAAACTACGAATTACGTCTTCTTTTCAGCAAAGCAAAGACAAGGCTGCAAACTGTCTCCACTGCTGTTCATATTATTTATGGATCATATGTTGAAAACAATAGACTGGCTGGGTGAAATTAAGATATGTGAACACAAAATAAGCAGTCTTGCATATGCAGATGACTTAGTTGTGAGGGCAGATTCGATTGAAAGCTTGCAAAGTAATATTTCAGAGCTAGATCAGAAATGTAAGGACTATGGTATGAAGATTAGCATCTCCAAAACGAAAGTAATGTCAGTGGGAAAGAAATATAAACGGATTGAGTGCCAAATAGGAGGAACAAAGTTAGAACAGGTGGACGGTTTCAAGTACTTAGGATGCATATTCTCACAGGATGGCAACATAGTGAAAGAACTGGAAGCGAGGTGTAGCAAAGCTAATGCAGTGAGCGCTCAGCTACGATCTACTCTCTTCTGCAAGAAGGAAGTCAGTACCAAGACTAAGTTATCTGTGCACCGTTCAATCTTTCGACCAACTTTGTTGTATGGGAGCGAAAGCTGGGTGGATTCAGGTTACCTTATCAACAAGGTTGACGTTACGGATATGAAAGTAGCTAGGATGATTGCAGGTACTAGAAGATGGGAACAATGGCAGGAGGGTGTCCACAATGAGGGAATCAAAGAAAAACTGGGAATGAACTCTATAGATGTAGCAGTCAGGGCGAACAGACTTAGATCGTGGGGTCATGTTACACGCATGGGTGAAGCAAGGTTACCCAAGAGACTCATGGATTCAGCAGTAGTGGGTAGGAGGAGTTGGGGCAGACCGAGGAGAAGGTACCTGGATTCGGTTACGAATGATTTTGAAGTAATAGGTTTAACATCAGAAGAGGCACCAATGTTAGCACTGAATAGGGGATCATGGAGGAACTGTATAAGGGGGGCTATGCTCCAGACTGAACGCTGAAAGGCATAATCAGTCTTAAATGATGATGATGATGATGATTCAGCAAAGCATGGAGTAGTAAAATTTACGATACGGTTAATGAACAGCTTGTCCATAAACAAACTTCCAGTTTCGAAATATTTTAGAACTTGAACAATTGCTCTGAATGATGTCAAATTTGTACAGCATATTAGTGGTGCAGGGCTAACGTCATGGAAGAACGAAAAAAATTTACGGAAAATTTGACCATTAGATGGTGCTAGAAGCGTCAGGCTATTCACACCAACATAAGCATGGCACACAGCTGTTCCTCAGCTCGCGTCCGACATGCGCAGCATGCCTGTCACCATGTAATGTATTGCGAATACCTAGAAAGAAGGATCCTTTATTGTATGATTATATGATAGCGGAACAAACACTGGTAGCAGTTACTTCTGTAAAATATCTGGGAGTATGCGTGCAGAACGATTTGAAGTGGAATGATCATATAAAATTAATTGTTGGTAAGGCAGGTGCCAGGTTGAGATTCATTGGGAGAGTCCTTAGAAAATGTAGTCCATCAACAAAGGAGGTGGCTTAGAAAACACTCGTACGGCCTATACTTGAGTATTGCTCATCAATGTGGGATCCGTACCAGGTCGGGTTGACAGAGGAGATAGAGAAGATCCAAAGAAGAGCTGCGCCATTCGTCACAGGGTTACTTGGTAAGCGTGACAGCGTTACGGAGATGTTTAGCAAACTCAAGCGGCAGAATGTGCAAGAGAGGCGCTCTGCATCGCGGTGTAGCTTGCTGTCCAGGTTTCGAGAGGGTGCGTTTCTGGATGAGGTATCGAATATATTGCTTCCCCCTAGTTATACCTCCCGAGGAGATCACGAAGGTAAACTTTGACAGATTCGAGCGCGCACGGCGGCTTTCCGGCAGTCGTTCTTCCCGCGAACCATACGCGACTGGAACAGGAAAGGGAGGCCGTTCAGTGGCACGTAAAGTGCCCTCCGCCGCACACCGTTGAGTGGCTTGCGGAGTATAAATGTAGATGTAGATGTAGAAGGATCGCACGGTACTGGTGAAGCTATTTAACGAGAATGGTGACTGTGTGCCAGTAGCTCCACAGAGGTTCCAGGCACTTAAGGCATTGGTCTAATTCTGCTGTAGGTCTTGAGAAAATGATCACAAAATTCGAAAAGACAGGTTCTTTTGTAGTTTAATGTGACAGAGGGAGGGAATCAGTCGATCCGATGTCTGTCGAGCACTGTGCATAAAATCCTGCGAAACATCCCGCACTGTTATGCATACGAAATATCTATGTACAGGAGTGTCTTCCTGCTGACCTACCAGCAAGACAAGCGTTGGCTCTGGAATTTCTTGCTCACATGAAAGTGGACAATGAACGGCCTTGGACCATTCTGCGAATAGACGAAGCATTTCCATCTCAGAGGCAAGTCAATACGCTTCATTCTGCAGGGCTGACTGTGTGGTACGGGTCGACGGCATTGTTTATCACAGGCCCGTATTTCTTCGAGGAGACGAATCCTACGGGTCTTGTTAGTTCCACCGTCACTTGTAGACGCTTTGAGAGCCCTTTGTGCTCGAACGTCATTCCAACCCTTCGACAGCGTGGCTGTGTGAGTAGGATAATTTTTGTGGCTGCTGGTGCTCGTCCGCTTATTGCACAGGCAATGAAGCGGCTGCTGCAGAGGCGTTTCGGATATGCTAGAATTATCAGGCATCATTTCCCTACAGCCTGCCCGTCCAGATCACCTAATCGTAAGCCTTGTGACTTCTAGCTATAGAGTTAACTGAAAGATGTTGGATGCATTACGACCATAGCTGAATTGAAGGGAGGCATTGCGCAACGCATTCTGAACGTGATCCCCGAGGCACTCCGATCTATTGTGGAACATCAATTTCTCGATTAAAACTTGTGGCAGAGAATGGACAGACGATTGAACGCGTCTTGCGCCAGTCTCATGACAGTTAGAAACCGATGTCGTTGGTGCTTTTTATGCGGTTTTTGGCCTCAGAACGATGTGGTACGACCTTGCCGTGGTGGATGGGTTTACCTAACTAACACTGCGACTACTGTTGACTGCCGAACATGTGTAGTCACGCCCACTCAACAGTACAGACGGTGTAATGGGAAAATCAAACAGAAGTTGCCGTTTTGCGATTCATCTCTCGTTTGTAGCCGACCACGTTTACGTTAAGACGCTTACAGCACTATCTACTGGTAAATTTTTTGTTAATTTTTTGTTTGCCCATGACGTTTCCGATTAGGAAATGAGACACTTAAAGTAGTAAAGGAGTTTTGCTATTTGGGGAGCAAAATAACTGATGATGGTCGAAGTAGAGAGGATATAAAATGTAGACTGGCAATGGCAAGGAAAGCGTTTCTGAAGAAGAGAAATTTGTTAACATCGAGTATAGATTTGTCAGGAAGTCATTTCTGAAAGTATTTGTATGGAGTGTAGCCATGTATGGAAGTGAAACATGGACAGTAAATAGTTTGGACAAGAAGAGAATAGAAGCTTTCGAAATGTGGTGCTACAGAAGAATGCTGAAGATTAAATTGGTAGATCACATAACTAATGAGGAAGTATTGAATAGGATTGGGGAGAAGAGAAGTTTGTGGCAAAACTTGACCGGAAGAAGGGATCGGTTGGTAGGACATGTTCTGTGACATCAAGGGATCACCAATTTAGTACTGGAGGGCAGCGTGGAGGGTAAAAATCGTAGGGGGAGACCAAGAGATGAATACACTAAGCAGATTCAGAAGGATGTAGGTTGCAGTAGGTACTGGGAGATGAAGAAGCTTGCACAGGATAGAGTAGCATGGAGAGCTGCATCAAACCAGTCTCAGGACTGAAGACCACAACAACAACAACATGACGTTTCCACCTGCATCAACGAAATGCTGTTCGAATTTGATGTCATTCTGAGCAGTAGTTCTCTTTCCACAACATTTTGAGAAACTGGAACTTTAATTATGGACAACCTGTATAGGTGGAATCAACCCAAACAAAGAATGTTTGTCCGGTTTTCCACCAATAGCTATTGTCATCTGAAAACATCGCTTTGCATTTCAGTAAATACGGCGAATGTCGAAAATGTAATTTTACGCTCCCAGCCGATAGAGTGACCTCAAATCACTATGGCGCGATATTTGGCTCAAGCTTGTTCATTGACGAAGACAACAAAACTCAACATATTCAGCTGCTTCAGGCCAGTGTGTGTTGACGAGAAAACATCTCGACGTTTTGTAAAAATGGCCACATACGGTTTGTGTCATCATCATGCTCACAAGTAATTTAGAGAGTCGCAGAAGGCGAATAGTGAGTGACATACAACTCACATTATATATATTGTTCCCCACAGTCGTTTTGTGAACAAAGTAAGAGCATATGGACTATCAGACCAATTGTGTGATTGGATTGAGGAGTTCCTAGATAACAGGACGCAGCATGTTATTCTCAATGGAGAGAAGTCTTCCGAAGTAAGAGTGATTTCAAGTGTGCCGCAGGGGAGTGTCATAGGACCGTTGCTATTCACAATATACATAAATGACCTGGTGGATGGCTCAAAATGGTTCAAAAATGGCTCTGAGCACTATGGGACTCAACATCTTAGGTCATAAGTCCCCTAGAACTAAGAACTAATTAAACCTAACTAACCTAAGGACATCACACATACCCATACCCGAGGCAGGATTCGAACCTGCGACCGTAACAGTCCCGCGGTTCCGGACTGCAGCGCCAGAACCGCACGGCCACCGCGGCCGGCCTGGTGGATGACATCGGAAGTTCACTGAGGCTTTTTGCAGATGATGCTGTTGGTATATCGAGAGGTTGTAACAATGGAAAATTGTACTGAAATGCAGGAGGATCTGCAGCGAATTGACGCATGGTGCAGGGAATGGCAATTGAATTTCAATGTAGACAAGTGTAATGTGCTGCGAATACACAGAAAGATAGATCCTTTATCATTTAGCTACAAAATAGCAGGTCAGCAACTGGAAGCAGTTAATACCATAAATTATCTGGGAGTACGCATTAGGAGTGATTTAAAATGGAATGATCATATATTGTTGATCGTCAGTAAAGCAGATGCCAGACTGAGATTCATTGGAAGAATCCTAAGGAAATGCAATCCGAAAACAAAGGAAGTAGGTTACAGTACGCTTGTTCGCCCACTGCTTGAATACTGCTCAGCAGTGTGGGATCCGTACCAGATAGGGTTGATACAAGACATAGAGAAGATCCAACGGAGAGCAGCGCGCTTCGTTACAGGATCATTTAGTAATCGCGAAAGCGTTACGGAGATGATAGATAAACTCCAGTGGAAGACTCTGCAGGAGAGACGCTCAGTAGCTCGGTACGGGCTTTTGTCAAAGTTTCGAGAACATACCTTCACCGAAGAGTCAAGTAGTATATTGCTCCCTCCTACGTATATCTCGCGAAGAGACCATGAGGATAAAATCAGAGAGATTAGAGCCCACACAGAGGCATACCGACAATCCTTCTTTCCACGAACAATACGAGACTGGAATAGAAGGGAGAACCGATAGAGGTACTGAAGGTACCCTCCGCCACACACCGTCAGGTGGCTTGCGGAGTATGGATGTAGATGTAGATGTAGACTAACGTCGATTTGGAGAAGGATTTTGGATTAGATACTGTGTTCGAACATTATGAATTACCTCAAGAAAGCGATTTGTTGACAAATAGCCAATACAGATACAGAAAATAACATTCTTGTGAAACATAACCATCTTTCTAATATCACGATGTAATGAGCACTATCGACAGGGGAACCAAATTGGTTCCATATCTTAGGTGTCCAGAAGGCTTTTGGCACCTTTCCTCGCAAGCGATTTCCAAACAAATTGCGTGCCTATGGAATATCTTCTCAGTTGTGTGACTTTATTCGTGATTTGCTGTCAGAAAGGCCACAGTTCGTAATACCTGACAGAAAGTCATATCGAGTAGAGCAGATGTAACATCTGGTGTACCCCAAAGAAGTGTTAAAAGCCCTCTGCTATTTCTGATTTACATAAATGATTTAGGAAACAATCTTAGTAGCCAGCTTAGATATTTAACAGCTTGTGAAGTCATTTAGATGATTAAAACGAATTTCAAAATGATTTCGGCAAGAGATCTGTATGGTGTGAAAAGGGGCAATTGACTCCAAATAATGAAAAGTGTGAAGTCATTCACATGAGTGCTAAAAAGAATCCATTAAATTTCGGTTACACGATAAGTCACTGGCCTGTAAATTCAGCTAAGTCGTTAGGAATAACAGTTACGAATAACTTAAATTTGAACTACGATATAGATAATATTTTGGGGAAAGTAAAGCAAAGACTGCGATGTATTGGCAGAACATTCAGAAAACGTAACAGGTCTACTAAAGAGACTGCTTACACTATGCTTGTCCGTCCTCTTCTGGATCCTCATCAGATAGGATTGACGGAGAACATCGGAAAAGTTCAAAGAAGGCCAGCTCGTTCTTACTATCGAGAGATAGTGGAGAGAGTCCACGGGTAAGATACCCGATTTGGGCTGGTTGTCATTAAAACAAAGGCGTTTTTCGCTACAGCAGGACCTTATAATGAAATTTAATTCATCTGATTTCTCCTCGGAGTGTGAAAATATTTTGGTGGCGCCCACCTTCATAGGGTGAAACTATTGTCATAGTAAAATAAGAGAAATCAAAGCTCGTACAGAAAGATTTTGGTGTTCGGTTTTTCCGCGTGCTCTTCGAAAGTGGAAAGGCAGAGAAGTACCTTGAAAGTGGATCGATGACATCCTGGGAGGCATTAAATATTGATTTGCAGAGTAATGATGTGGATATATAGATGGCTTGGCGATCTGATAATCTGGAGGTAATGTCTACAAACACTGCACCAAGCAAGAGAAGAGATGGGGCGATGTCCAGCGGAACACTAGGTGGAAGCAGCCTGGAATTTCCACTGCGGCAGTGGTAAACTGTGTCACCGTTTGGTTATGAACGCCAAGCGGTAAGGCGAAATTATGACTGTGCTAAAACTAAAGCTTCAGATATTCGCCGGAAACACGAAACTCACTTCCAGACAAGCTACAGAAAAGATGATGACAGCGTTGAAATGGCAATGAAGACACGAATTCAATAAAACTATTACCGTATTTATGCGACAAATATAAACGAAGATATTAATATTTATGTATAAAATTTCTTATAACAACAGCAAAAAAGCTAGAAATATGGTACGTATGTGCACGACGCACGGTTCGATATATTTTGAAGCCAGCTATAAAATGAAAATATTTATCTTAATGCTGAACTGACACAGTAATTGATACAAATAAATTATCTAATAGTTATTAATTGAATGCCAAAAACAAAAAGATTTCCGCAGAGACACAACAGATTACCGTCAGGAAACGAAATATTTAAAATAAGAATCGCAGGATCGCGATCAGTAATAGTAGTGTTGTAAGTAGGATGTTTAGGTTCTTATATTGGTAACGCCGCCGCCACGTAGCGCTCTCTGTATGAAAATCACTGGCTGTGCTGTGTGCAGTCTGTGGCTAATTTGCATTGTTGTCTGCCATTGTAGTGTTGGGCAGCTGGATGCGAACAGCGCATAGCGTTGCGCAGTTGGAGGTGAGCCGCCAGCAGTGGCGGATGTGGGGAGAGAAATGGCGGAGTTTGGAAATTTGTAAGACTGGACGTCATGAACATGTATATTATGGTTTTTCATCACTATTAAGGTAAATACATTGTTTGTTCTCTATTAAAATCTTTCATTTGCTAACTATGCCTATCAGTAGTTAGTGCCTTCCGTAGTTTGAATCTTTTATTTAGCTGGCAGTAGTGGCGCTCGCTGTATTGCTGTAGTTCGAGTAACGAAGATTTTTGGTGAGGTAAGTGATTTGTGAAGGGTATAGGTTAATGTTAGTCAGGGCCATTCTTTTGTAGGGATTTTTGAAAGTCAGATTGCGTTGCGCTAAAAATATTGTGTGTCAGTTTAAGGACAGTCATGTATAATTGTTCAAAGGGGACGTTTCAGTGTAACTATAAGATACTTGACATTAGTAGTTGGTCTCGTGCGTAAGTGTTAAATATGCATTCAGAGCTTATTTATGGGTCTTTTGATGTTCGTGTCTGGTTGGGTAAGTTTGTTGGTAAGGTTAGAGCGACGAGCGAGCCGCATATGTTTAAGTGTTAGTTCCGTTATAGGAATATTCTGATGTGCGCCTGCTCAGGACTTAGCATTTACGGTGTTCCAGTTTGGGACTTACAAAAGTTTGAACGATGAGCGCTAGCGTAGCAACCACTGACTGAATTTTGCTGTGGTGATTTGGTTACTGCATACAGTCTCGAATAAACTTATGCGGGTTCTAGGAATTTATTGGGTTCGAGTGATTTTGGTGCACTGCAAAATGCATGTAGCTTTAATTCGTCATTGCCTGTGGGCGCGTGCTTTTGGGCGCCTAGGCGCGGTTCGCGCGGCAACTCCCCCCCCCCCCCCCCCTCCACCCCTCCGTCGGAGTTTAGAGTCCACCCTCGGACATGGTTGTTTGTGTTGTCCTCAGCGTGAGTTAGTTTAAGATTAAGTAGTGTGTAAGGCTAGAGACCGCTGATCTCAGCAGTTTGGTCCCATGGGAGCTTACTACAAATTTCCGAACTTCCAATTTCTGTGAGCACTCTACTTCCTCTGCAAGATTAGTTACTTCATATACACTCCTGGAAATGGAAAAAAGAACATATTGACACCGGTGTGTCAGACCCACCATACTTGCTCCGGACACTGCGAGAGGGCTTGTACAAGCAATGATCACACGCACGGCACAGCGGACACACCAGGAACCGCGGTGTTGGCCGTCGAATGGCGCTAGCTGCGCAGCATTTGTGCACCGCCGCCGTCAGTGTCAGCCAGTTTGCCGTGGCATACGGAGCTCCATCGCAGTCTTTAACACTGGTAGCATGCCGCGACAGCGTGGACGTGAACCGTATGTGCAGTTGACGGACTTTGAGCGAGGGCGTATAGTGGGCATGCGGGAGGCCGGGTGGACGTACCGCCGAATTGCTCAACACGTGGGGCGTGAGGTCTCCACAGTACATCGATGTTGTCGCCAGTGGTCGGCGGAAGGTGCACGTGCCCGTCGACCTGGGACCGGACCGCAGCGACGCACGGATGCACGCCAAGACCGTAGGATCCTACGCAGTGCCGTAGGGGACCGCACCGCCACTTCCCAGCAAATTAGGGACACTGTTGCTCCTGGGGTATCGGCGAGGACCATTCGCAACCGTCTCCATGAAGCTGGGCTACGGTCCCGCACACCGTTAGGCCGTCTTCCGCTCACGCCCCAACATCGTGCAGCCCGCCTCCAGTGGTGTCGCGACAGGCGTGAATGGAGGGACGAATGGAGACGTGTCGTCTTCAGCGATGAGAGTCGCTTCTGCCTTGGTGCCAATGATGGTCGTATGCGTGTTTGGCGCCGTGCAGGTGAGCGCCACAATCAGGACTGCATACGACCGAGGCACACAGGGCCAACACCCGGCATCATGGTGTGGGGAGCGATCTCCTACACTGGCCGTACACCACTGGTGATCGTCGAGGGGACACTGAATAGTGCACGGTACATCCAAACCGTCATCGAACCCATCGTTCTACCATTCCTAGACCGGCAAGGGAACTTGCTGTTCCAACAGGACAATGCACGTCCGCATGTATCCCGTGCCACCCAACGTGCTCTAGAAGGTGTAAGTCAACTACCCTGGCCAGCAAGATCTCCGGATCTGTCCCACATTGAGCATGTTTGGGACTGGATGAAGCGTCGTCTCACGCGGTCTGCACGTCCAGCACGAACGCTGGTCCAACTGAGGCGCCAGGTGGAAATGGCATGGCAAGCCGTTCCACAGGACTACATCCAGCATCTCTACGATCGTCTCCATGGGAGAGTAGCAGCCTGCATTGCTGCGAAAGGTGGATATACACTGTACTAGTGCCGACATTGTGCATGCTCTGTTTCCTGTGTCTATGTGCCTGTGGTTCTGTCAGTGTGATCATGTGATGTATCTGACCCCAGGAATGTGTCAATAAAGTTTCCCCTTCCTGGGACAATGAATTCACGGTGTTCTTATTTCAATTTCCAGGAGTGTATTATTTGTTTCTGTGTGTGTAAATATAAGGCTGTGTGAGGGCACTGTTCAGAGCAACTTGTTTTTGATCTGAATAAATTGATATGAACTTCAGTCTTGTGATTAGGCTACTTCATTTTTCTGAGGGATCATTCCTTTTATCTTCTCTATTTAATAACCTGTTCATTTATTTATGTGCGTTTGTGAACTACTCACTGATTGTTCATTAGGATGGCCATCTGATAAATCGCTATTTCTACAAGGGCTTAATGCAACAGTTTACAAGCGGATCACTAAATTTACGGATGAACCATATACAGATTTAAGATGCTGTATTCGCCCTCTAGTGGTTAGGTAGCAGAAAATTGATTCCAATAGACTGTTGATCTTATAGTATTTATCAGTTACCTTAAATCCCCACTTTTGTTGCAATTTCATGGGATCGTCCAGGATAGGGCAGTAGTTGTATTTCATCCCATGATTTATTTCGGAATAGTGCGTCCCATCAATTAATGTTTGTCTTAGTGATAGACAGTTAAAAAGAAAATTGTCCGTGTCCTGTAGGAAGGCGCTTCTGTGCAGTGAGGGGGAGCGATAGGGAAGGGTGGAGGAGATGGAGTTTGTGACAGCGTAGCGGCAGAGAGCGGGCAAACAATATCCAGGTTCTTCATTTGTGTGGCCATAGTGTCCGTAGTTGTTTTATGATTCGTGAGGGTATTTCTCATCCATCGTTGCAGCTACAAAATGCGTGATTTTTTTCACCAGACGCGTTTCGCTTTACTGAGGTAAAGCACCATCAGTGGTGGTGATTTTTCGGCTGATTTCTCGCTTACATGGGGAAATGCCGTCTGCTAGCACATCCTTGTTTTTCTGTGTTAGACACTGGTAATTTTCGTCTACTTTTTGGATGTTCTGCAGCACCATGCATCATAAGTGTGTTGTGAGAAATGCATCCAAAAGACTATCGTGTAAATGGTCACTGTGTAGTCATATGTTTCATTGTTAACGAGCATTATACAGGGTGATTCAAAAAGAATACCACAACTTTAAAAATGTGTATTTAATGAAAGAAACATAATATAACCTTCTGTTATACATCATTACAAAGAGTATTTAAAAAGGTTTTTTTCACTCAAAAACAAGTTCAGAGATGTTCAATATGGCCCCCTCCAGACACCCGAGCAATATCAACCCGATACTCCAACTCGTTCCACACTCTCTGTAGCATATCAGGCGTAACAGTTTGGATAGCTGCTGTTATTTCTCGTTTCAAATCATCAATGGTGGCTGGGAGAGGTGGCCGAAACACCATATCCTTAACATACCCCCATAAGAAAAAATCGCAGGGGGTAAGATCAGGGTTTCTTGGAGGCCAGTGATGAAGTGCTCTGCCGTCCAGAACTTTTCCCTTTGCACAAACACCCATTCTCTGTAAACTGTTTATACCAACGTTTAATACACCACCTATCAGGAGGTTTAACATCATACTTCGTTCGAAATGCACGCTGAACAACTGTCGTCGATTCACTTCTGCCGTACTCAATAACACAAAAAGCTTTCTGTTGAGCGGTCGCCATCTTAGCATCAACTGACGCTGACGCCTAGTCAACAGCGCCTCCAGCGAACAAATGTACAACTAAATGAAACTTTATAGCTCCCTTAATTCGCCGACAGATAGTGCTTAGCTCTGCCTTTTGCCGTTGCAGAGTTTTAAATTCCTAAAGTTGTGGTATTCTTTTTGAATCACCCTGTAGTGTAAACTAGCTTGTTCGACATCACAGTGAGCGAACGCTTTTATGATCAACGGAATAGAAAAGCAACTAACTATCTTCTTCGAGTAATTCGAAGATAACGTCGGAAACCACTGACATCTCGACAGGTAGCCCTTCGTGTCATTTTAATGCATTGTCCAATTAGTACCAATTACTTACCCATCGAAATATCAGAGTTTTTTGCGAATGTATCTGGCTGCATTCTGGCGAGTTATTAGAGCATAGTGCACTCTGCGAAACTCTTACGCAGAGAGATTTGAACCAACCTTTCGAGGCGCTGATTCGGAGCAAGTTATGGCAAGAACTGTTCAGTGTATCTCTTCTTGAAACTGACAGTGTTCATTTGCGAATGGTAGCTGTTGCTTTTTTCTTACACCTAATTTCCTCCCAGGAACGAAACTAGCAGGAGAGCCAGCATGCTTGATAATTATCCGAGTACCTCCAGTACCATCACTCATCTTCGAGCAGGTTTTCCTGGAGTGGTTCTGATTCACACATGTATCATGAAGGTAATACACTGTTGCACTACTCACTCACTTCAGTACAGATGTGCTAAATCTCTTTGTTATATATGTTGAGTTGAAGCCATAGACTATGCTTCGCTCAATTTTTCAAGAATGAAGGTACGGATGAATACTTTGCAGCTGGTGCTAAAATCAAAATACATCATGTTATAGAAATAACACGTAAAAAATTTACGCAAATAGAGCCGTGTATCGACTCGTGCTACACCTTGTGTTTAGATTGCATTGGTTTTCCTTTTCTTCGCCTGACATGTTTGTTTGATAAATTGTCTATCATTAAGTGGCTGCTTGGTTGTCTTTTCCCTCTGCTATCGATATCTGCGTTTTTGCTTCCGGGGAACTGCTATGGAGGAAGTGAGACCTTTGACGCTTGTAACCTCGTGTGGTGGCCCGGAAATAGGGGTTTGCGCGGAGAGGGTGTGGTGGACACGGGAGGGCAGTGTGGCTCTCCAGCGCGGACCAGGCGTAGTCGGTTGTACGGAGTCGCCACGTGATGTATGTCGGTTGTGTGTAACGAGCGGGTCGAGTTGACGGAAGAGCGCCCCGCGTGTTGGTTGTATGCAGAATCGCCCCACGAGTAGTTGCTGTTCATTTGCCTCGGTGGGACGTTAACAAGCTTCTTTAAATCCTCCGTTTCAACACTGGAGTTAAAAAGGAGACACCTAACATGAAGGAGCGGTCACTACCCATCAACGTTGCAGAGAAGACGTGAAATCCGGTGACAGAGCGTGTTGTCGCGTGACTGTGGCGTGTTGGATACCTTGGCGACGCGTGCGCGGTCGGATGTGTGGATCCTTGCCATCGTAAGTTGTGTACTGCCTGTTCGAGCATAAATGCAAGTTAATTTCGTGGAAGGTTTAATCATTAAGTAATAATTTTGTGTAACCAGTGTCTCTTCTGGCTTGTGGCCTCCGGCGACGGGGTTTTCTGTCCCTGGCACCGGTGTAATTGAAGACAGTGATCTTTCCTCCTCCTCTCGTTACTGTCCGATGGGAGGTGTAGTTTTGGCTGTTTAATTGTTTCGCTATTCTGTCGTGGGTTATGAGTAAATTCATGCTTCTTGTTGGCTGATCATGTGGTCGCTCATCAGGACTGTGTGGTGTAATGTTTCCTTGCACGAGGTTAGCTCTAATTCTGTCAGCAAGTTAAGCCATCTTATAACAAGTTTTCGCTGGCTAAAAGTCGGTGCAGTGACCAGCCTGAGAGTGGCAATTGTGTTTACGGGCGTCTTTAAATTGGTCAGTATTCTGTCTAGCCTGAGCATCCCTGGGTGGGTGACTTGTTGCCGCCTAACACGGGCCCGTCATATCTGTTATGTTCTAATGACATTCCAGGACACTTTCGTTTAAATTTTTTTTGAAAATTCCTCCAAGTTTGTAAATTCCTTTTATTGCCATTAATCGTGTGTTTGCGGAGACCTGTTTATTTTTTTAATGGTGGTGTTGGCAGCTTCACTACCTCACCGTAATTTATTAACAAAGTTCAGTATTTACTTAAGTAGCCTGTTTACTAGTGTTCTTTAAATTTTTTTAAATTGTTGTATTGCTATACATTACTTGATTGCCGTTAGCGGCGTGTTTCAATGGCTGTTTATTGCCGTACTGCTAGTTTCTGTAAGATACGAATAAAACAATTGTGAAAATCTCAACTCGACAGTAAACTACTAGAAATTTGGCCCCGTTTCCCAACTTGTGGTGTGGCTTGTAGTAACCGTCATCACTGTGTGTGTGTCACAAATATTTGAAAACAGTAAGAATGATGCTGGTGTTCTTTATTACTACGCAGTTCTCATTTGTAATCCATGTACGTAATATGCTCCGAAAGTCGAAAAAGTTGTTTTTTTGAAAACAATGAACTGACGAACTGCTTATCATGATCACGATAGTGTTTTTGTAAACCGCAGAAATTTAAATTAGTTGCTTTGGTGTGTAAAATTGGAGCGCTTCTCTACGCCGCTTCTCCTTGTCCCTTTTTGCAAATTAGTTACTTTGATGATGTACTTTCATAAATGCATGTTTTTGTACTCCCAAGAGACTACGATCGTGTTCCACTGAGAGTGTCTTCTTTACTTCGGCTGAGTAATGTACTCTTCCATTTGGAATCGCATTATTCTGAAAGTTGTGACAGCAGCTACATCCGTATGTTTGGGTTAGAAACGCCACCACACATTCGTGATGCTGGTCCCTTATTCTGGAATAACTGCAGTACCGTTTGGGACAGCAGCTCTGCCAAAGCAGATACTGTTGTTGTCCCGCATCTTTGTGTAGACGGCTTATTAAATAAGCCGTCTACACAAAGATGCGGGACAACAACAGTATCTGCTTTGGCAGAGCTGCTGTTTGTCAGAAGAACTCTATATATACGTCTGCATACGTACTCCTCAAGCCACCGTGCTGTGCGTGTTGGAGGGTACATTTTACCACTACTAATCACTCCCGTTCCTCTTCTTAGACGAATTGTACGTTGGCGGAAATAGAATCGTGCGGCAGTCAGCTTAAAATGCTGTTTGTCTAAATTTTCTCAAAAGCGTTGCTCTAAAAGAATGTCGCTTTACCTCCAGGAATACTTGTCTGAATTTCCGAAGAATCACAGTAATACTTCCGTGTTGATTGAACATATAGTTATATCTAGAAGCCCGTCTCTGAATTCCTTCGATATCTTCCTTTGATCCAAGCTGGTGGGTATCTCAGAAACTCTAGCAGTACACAACGATGTGCCGCACTTCTGCTGTATAGGTGCTCTACTTTACAGATAGACCACACTTTCCTGAAAATCTCCCAATAAACTGAAGTCGACCATTCGCCTTCGCTAGTATTATCCTTATATGCTCGTTCCATATCATATTGCTTCTCAACGTTACGCCTACATATTTGATTGAGCTGACTATGGCAAGTAGTACACTATTAAAAGTGTATTTGAACACAACGGTATTGTTTTTCTATTCATCTGCTTTAGGCGAATAGGTAGAACTTGCGCTAACACATAAGTACGTCATCGTAACTGCAGTTAACACAGCTGCTCTGTGAACTTAATGTTCTGTAATCCAGAGACAGTATTTTATTTTTTTGGGTATTTTAATATTTTTTGTATGTGTGGCTTTGTGAAATTTAGTCAATGCTTCTTCCATAAGTCACTAGTTGCACTTATTTTATCTTAAATTGTTGTGCTCATAGTGCACTGGTCTTAGTGGACCAGAGTTCATGATTAAGTGCACACGCGTACACTGTACAGGATAGTGAGCTCAGATTGAAGGACACACGTGCATCTCACCCACGAGCAGAGAGTTATTAGTAGAAGTTTAAGAAACGGAAGAGCAGAGTTCTTTAACCACTGTATTCTCTCAGTATTTCCGGTTCGTAATTCAGAATTTTATTGAGCGTCTAGAAAATAGAATGTTCTAGGTTTACAGACTAAATTAAGGTATTGAAGTTTGCGAAAAAAAATTCAATAATATAACACCAGTTTCCGATCAGAGTTTAAAGAAGTGGCTGTAACCAAGCACAATTAATGCTGTTGAGAATGAGACAGATAAACCACGGAACAGTACGGCATAACAAACCGCTGTGTGGAGAGACTGGTCAAGCAGTTGTATGAGAAGTGGCGAATAGAAGGGCGAACCCGGGCTTTGTGTACATAGTGAAAACTTAGTTACTGCTGGATAAGCAGAGCTTACGACGTTGTCTACCTCTAAGGCGCTCTAAGCCTCCCCATCCACCAAGACCAAGTAATGTTTTTTCGGAACAAACGTTGGTTCGTCTTGCTGGGCGCAGAGACCAACGTTGAATATCCAGCATTACGCTTGTAGGTATATACTCTAAACACATAATGCCCCATCGTGTATTGTCTGGGTCACTTGCTACAGCAATATAATGTACTACTTTCGTTAAAAAATTACATTACTATCAGCATTCTGTGAATTAGAGTGTCGTTTCACCACTTACGTTAGCTAACGTGGTCTTATAGTCCCATAGGATCTGTGAAGGAGCGTGAATCTTCTCTTGAAAATGCCAAAAATTTACATTGGTGGACATTAAAACTAAATCATCGTGGATGATAAAAAAAATACAGATATTTTAGTTATTGCACATATATAACAGACTAGGAAGAATACATGACTAAAATTATGGTCTGGTGAAATTTAGCACCAGTACAGTGGCTCTAGCACGGCTGTGCATCGAGTCGAACTGAGCTTGCAAGACATAATTCATCAATAGTGGTGTCTGGCAAGCGGTAGCGTGCCAGTTTCTAGGCAGTCCACGATCATAGACACTCTAAGGAGTAAATAAATAATCGCGACGCGGTCTTAAGAAATCCGAATGGGACGGCAATCAGTAGATGTGATGTACTGGTGCGTGATTTATTCAATATAAAGAGCTTCACAAATTGAGCTATTCAATAACGCGTCGATCCACCACTGGCCCTTATGCGAGCAGGTATTCAGCGTCGCCTTGTTTGAGAGGATTGTTGGATGCCTTCCAGAGGGATATAGTGCCTAATTCAGTCCAATTGGTGCGTTAGATCGTCAAAACCTCAAGCTGCTTGGAGGACCCTGCCCATAATGTCCAGACGTTCCCAGTTTCCGAGAGATCGGGTGACCTTCCTGTACAAGGTAGGGTTTGAGAAGCATGAAGACAAGCAGGTGGGCATTGTCTTTCTGAAATAAAAGCCCAGGACGGGTCGTCATGAAGGGCAACAAAACGGGACGTAAAATATCGTCGACGTATCACTGTGCTTTAGCGATGCTGTGGATAACAACCACTGGGGTCGTGCTGTGAAAAAAAAATGGCACCCCATATCCTGATTTCTGGTTGTCGGGTTGTGGGCGACAGTCAAGCTGGTATCCCACCACTGTCCGGGGCGTCACCTGAGACGTCTTCAGCCTGTAGTCTCATTAACTGAAGTAGAATTGTCTTCAGTGATGAGATCGGCTTCGAACTGAGCCCGGACGGCCAGCGAACACGTGTACTGAAAGGCTACGCTGTTGCATACCAACCTGACAATCGCCCGCCGTACAGACACACAGCCAAGAATAACGAAATGTAACAATACTTTACTAGCAGCCGTTATATTGTTATTGTTTTATTAGGCAACCAGTTTCGATGTTGCAATAATGTCATCTTTAGGCTTGTCCCATGAATGACAACAAGTACGACTCGGGTATGTATAAGACAAGGCACCAACACTCGTATCTGTTTACGTAGGCATCTGGACTTCATGAGCATGTGAGCTCTTCATACGTGTGACAGCAACTGTCAAACGAACAATCCAATAATGCTCGTCTGGGATGTAATTTCTTTTCACTGTAGGGCCCCTTTGGTTGTCATCCGTGACATCCTTACAGCACAGCTATACTTCGGCGATATTCTACTCTCTTTTTGTTGCCCTTTGTAGCTAGCCACACCGGCTTATATTTCAGCCACAAAATACGCGCCCGCTCACTGCGAGAGTTTCTACTGCTTGTCTTCGTGCTTGCCAAACCGTATCTTGTTTATCAAGGTCTCTGGATCTCTCCCCTACTCAGGATGTTTCGAGCATTGTGGGCAGGGCTTTCCAACCAACTAGGCATTTTGCCGATCTAACTCGCCAATTAGGTAAAATTTGTAACGATATTCCGCTGGAGGACATCCAACAACTATCTCAATCAGTGCCAGAGATGGATGAACGCCTTACTGACTTGCTCAATTTGTGAAGCTGTTTTCCTTGGTTAAATCATCAAACTCATCCAGTTTTACTCAAATTGTAATCATTTGTTTGTCTGTACATGTCCATCATAGCTACCGTTTACCGTTTTTTGTCCGATTCGGGTAAATCCTCCGTCTCTCTCTCTCTCTCTCTCTCTCTCTCTCTCTCTCTCTTTCGTTTTTCTCCTTTTCTTTCCTCCTTGTGCTCCTCTGCTCTTGTGTGTCAGCTGCAGGGTGCAACAATTCCACTGTGCACCGGACTGCACTGATTTCCAAAGAGAAAAGAAAATGCAAGAATACAAGGCACTTGACCGGCTCACATGCCGGGAGCACAAGTGGAAATGTGGTTATTTGCATCCTGCATGTATGACGATGACGTATGCTATGCCTATGACGACGTCATCTTCTCTACTGACACTACCCACGCAATACATGCGTTCTATGTCGAGTCCTCAGGGCTACTCGACTACATCTGCTCTGTTGGTTGACTGGGCCATCAAAAAAATGGTTCAAATGGCTCTGAGCACTATGGGACTTAATTTCTGAGGTCATCAGTCCCCTGGAACTTAGAACTACTTAAACCTAACTAGCCTAAGGACATCACACACATCCATGCCCGAAGCAGGATTCGAACCTGCGACCGTAGCGGTCACGCGGTTCCAGACTGAAGCGCCTAGAACCGCACGACGGGGCCATCATCTTCCTGTTACCCCACACCTGCTCTGAGAATGTTGACTCCGCTCGTGCTGGTGGCACTGATCCCCAACCCCAGCCAGAGAATCAACACTCCCCACCGGTATCCTTAATTAGGAACGAGTTCCTCGATACACTCTGTTCCCGGGATTCTGCTGATCGGCAACTGGATACCAGCCAGTAGCTGAAGGAGCCACATGTTGCTGATTGTAGGGCTTTGCGATCCTCCTTTGTCCTTGAAACTCCTTGAAACTAGGGCTGACAAGCCTTCATTGACATCAAAACCAGTCCAGGAGAGAAGGATAAACAGAAAAACTCCAAGACAGAGGACGTTCCGGTTGTTCCCATGGCAATGGGCCGTGCATGTTCAACTGTGTACCAGAGACGGAGTTCCTAGCCGCAAGTTGGGCGGTGTACGGGCAGTTTATGGCGCCGCAGCCATCGTAGCACTGTTCACCGTTAACACAGTCTACTCGCAAACAAGCAACATTAAAATACAATATTTGAATGAGAAACCCTGAGCCCTGCACCAGAAAACTTTGCCTCAAGTCGTCCTAGTCGACCTGGCCGCGCCTTACTGCCTCTTTGGTTTGACCGATTGTGGTCTTTAGTTTACCCTCCGGGCAGTGCCGGCTCGTAAGTATACATTCTGGGTGTTCACAAATTTTCAAATTCAGATAAATATGAGAGTGTGAAATTAATAGCATCTGCTGTATAACAGGTATGCTTATCAACATATTTATACAACTTCAGCTTCTGTCAATAATAATAATAATAATCATAACTTGTCTGAAAAAAGAATTTTTTTGTGGAATTTTATTGTTTACTACATTATTAAGTACAGTTTATGGCCCTGGGCAGGGAGGCCCTAGTTCCTTTGCGGCTAACTTTTCCTGGTAATTTTCTTTTCTGTTTCTTAAAACAGATTCAACAGAGTTCAAATTGGCTCTGCACGGGAAAGCCAATTCCTGCATAGTAAACAACCAACTCAAAACACACTCCTATTATAAAAATTAAATAAATTATTTCCTTTCCTTTATTCTTACCAAAACAACTACACATTGATCTTGTCAAAAGCCGAGAAGCCATTCTTCTTAGTGTTGTAGCTCTCTGGCTCAGTCTGGGATGCGCTCTGTGTGAGCGTTGCCCTCAGTGATTACGCAACTGCTTATCACTGTATGAGTGGTATGTAAAAGAAAACACAAACTGCCTTTAGCAGAAATGATTAAATTGAAGTAGTACTATCTACCAACAAGGTCACTTGGCTAGCATACAGATGAAGGGCTGAGAGATATAAGGGCTAAAAGTACACTGTCCTCGACCCCATATTTAAGTGAATAGCACAGAAACCTGTGAGAGAGCTTTTCGTCATTGTTCAAATAACGTACAATGTGGGCCTAGTTTACGGACAACCTGACCTATCATAAGATCATCAGGTGACAGTTGCACGAATAAATGCTACAGTTTCACAATCGCCAATGCATTATAGTTCCCAGCACCACCAATGGATTACTGTATGATAAAATCCAAAACTTAATATACTGTGCCTCATTCAGAATTCCCCAAAATAGGGTTTTTGTGTAGATATAATTGTAACATACACTCCTGGAAATTGAAATAAGAACACCGTGAATTCATTGTCCCAGGAAGGGGAAACTTTATTGACACATTCCTGGGGTCAGATACATCACATGATCACACTGACAGAACCACAGGCACATAGACACAGGCAACAGAGCATGCACAATGTCGGCACTAGTACAGTGTATATCCAACTTTCGCAGCAATGCAGGCTGCTATTCTCCCATGGAGACGATCGTAGAGATGCTGGATGTAGTCCTGTGGAACGGCTTGCCATGCCATTTCCACCTGGCGCCTCAGTTGGACCAGCGTTCGTGCTGGACGCGCAGACCGCGTGAGACGACGCTTCATCCAGTGCCAAACATGCTCAATGGGGGACAGATCCGGAGATCTTGCTGGCCAGGGTAGTTGACTTACACCTTCTAGAGCACGTTGGGTGGCACGGGATACATGCGGACGTGCATTGTCCTGTTGGAACAGCAAGTTCCCTTGCCGGTCTAGGAATGGTAGAACGATGGGTTCGATGACGGTTTGGATGTACCGTGCACTATTCAGTGTCCCCTCGACGATCACCAGTGGTGTACGGCCAGTGTAGGAGATCGCTCCCCACACCATGATGCCGGGTGTTGGCCCTGTGTGCCTCGGTCGTATGCAGTCCTGATTGTGGCGCTCACCTGCACGGCGCCAAACACGCATACGACCATCATTGGCACCAAGGCAGAAGCGACTCTCATCGCTGAAGACGACACGTCTCCATTCGTCCCTCCATTCACGCCTGTCGCGACACCACTGGAGGCGGGCTTCACGATGTTGGGGCGTGAGCGGAAGACGGCCTAACGGTGTGCGGTACCGTAGCCCAGCTTCATGGAGACGGTTGCGAATGGTCCTCGCCGATACCCCAGGAGCAACAGTGTCCCTAATTTGCTGGGAAGTGGCGGTGCGGTCTCCTACGGCACTGCGTAGGATCCTACGGTCTTGGCGTGCATCCGTGCGTCGCTGCGGTCCGGTCCCAGGTCGACGGGCACGTGCACCTTCCGCCGACCACTGGCGACAACATCGATGTACTGTGGAGACCTCACGCCCCACGTGTTGAGCAATTCGGCGGTACGTCCACCCGGCCTCCCGCATGCCCACTATACGCCCTCGCTCAAAGTCCGTCAACTGCACATACGGTTCACGTCCACGCTGTCGCGGCATGCTACCAGTGTTAAAGACTGCGATGGAGCTCTGTATGCCACGGCAAACTGGCTGACACTGACGGCGGCGGTGCACAAATGCTGCGCAGCTAGCGCCATTCGACGGCCAACACCGTGGTTCCTGGTGTGTCCGCTGTGCCGTGCGTGTGATCATTGCTTGTACAGCCCTCTCGCAGTGTCCGGAGCAAGTATGGTGGGTCTGACACACCGGTGTCAATGTGTTCTTTTTTCCATTTCCAGGAGTGTATAATGATGTCCTATCAAATTTTACTATACAGTGAATGAGATGATATATCTGAGGAATATGCTTCCGTCTATCGGGGTTTATGCCAAATGAACGGGGATAGAAGTACGCTGCAGTGTGTTACCACCTGGTGGCATTTACATATATTTGTAACTGAGTAGTAAGGCCTAGCCGTGCCCACCGTGAACCGTACAAGTTTTTTTTTATCAAATCCGAGTATATTTGGCCCATAAGGCAGTTACGTCACGCCAATCGCGTTAGCGCAAAAGCTTCTTAAACTCGGCACAAATGAATGTGTGCTCGCGACCCTGATGCAAAAGTTTCACCGAATCTAGAGAAGCAGTTACGAGGATTTCCCAGAATGTTATGCACCGCATTTTTTTTCTCCGCCGAAAACAAAGCTACGAATGCGAAACGTTACGTATGTATTATCTGCAGTCTCCTGAGCGAGCGCGCCACGTTTCCGCCACTTCAGACAGATAGCGTAGCTGCAACACAGTTCGAAAAATGGCGTCTGTAGGTGATGTACTTTGCAAACAACGTGCCTTTATTGAATTTCTCTCTGCAGAAAAAGAAACTGTGGGGAATATTTAAAAACGCTTGTGCTAAGTCTATGGATCATCTGCTGTCGACTGAAGTTCCCCAAGGCTCCGTCCTTGGTCCATTACTCTTCTCACTGTACATTAATGACATTTCTTCAGTGATTCACTCCTGCAACTACCATCTATATGCCGACGACATCCAACGGTACTTAAGTGCAAGCCCCAAGAACATTGCTGACTCAGTAGCGAGTATGAACGCAGATCTTTGCTCTGTTTCTCGATGGGCACAGAACCTAGGTCTGAAACTAAACCCCAAGAAATCCCAGATCATACTTATATCTCATCCAAAGTTAATCAGTCGGTACTTTCGCGAAACAGTCCCTCAAATACTCCTCAATGGTACCCAACTACCATACCAAAAAACAGTAAAAGACCTTGGAATAATCTTGGATGAACACCTAAACTGGGAAGAACAAACAGTCACAGCTTGCCGGAAATCGCTCTCCTCCCTGCATGCAATTCAAAAATTTAGAAAAATATTTCCAACCTATGTTAAACAAAAATTAGTCCAAACACTAGTCTTGCCTAATCTTTACTACTGTGATGTAGTTCAACACGGCACAAATAGTGAAAATTCGAGATGACTCGAGCTAGTGATTAATGCTTGCGTTAGATACGTATGCAATATACGGTTGTATGATATCAGTCCTTCATACTCCCAGCTAGGTTGGATACGCCCACATAAGGCACGCTATCTCCACACGATGTGCTTACTTCATCGATTTCTTAGCGACTGGTGCCCCCAATACTTATCTCACATTAAACACCTATCATCATTCCACAACCGCAATACCAGATCGGATACGTCTAGCATCTTGGCTGTACCTTTACATAACACAAAATCTTTCTCTGTGTCATTCTCCATCTCAGCCATACGACTATGGAACGCGCTCCCCTGTGATCTGCGTCTTATCCAGAACCACTCAACATTCAAGAGGGAACTCAAGACTTACATATTATGGACGGTATAGCCACCATTGTTGTGCCCCTCTCATCTTTTTCTTTCTCCTCTCCATCATAGCTTCGAATTTTACCATTCTATTTCTCTTCCTCTAACCTATCTACCTCTTCTATATCTCTTTCACCCCATTCTATCGTCTTATGTCTCTGCAAGAATATAACGAGAAAATTCCCAACTAGCAATAGGACTGACATTCATAAAAGAAAAAAATGTTTACTTTCCTATACATAGTCATTACTATTACTATTATTGTTATTCTTGATTGTTATAATTATTTTTGGAGTGTTATAATTATTATTGTACTACTTTTATAATCTCTATTTTTTTCTTTAACATTAATACTGTATAACAAGTTATATGCCCTTAATGTTCTGTAGAAACTGAAACTTGTTGAATCTGAGTATGCCTGGTTAGGTGTAAGAGAGGGCCTGAAGGCCCTAATCTTGCCAGGTAAAATAAATGAATAAATAAACAAATAAATAAATAAATAAATAAAGTTAGTCTCTGGACACCGAGGGTGAGGTCATCAGAAGGTAGTTTGGCGAAGCTCCACGATTTGCAGAGGTCGGGGAGACCATCCACCGCTGTCAAACCTGACACACCTGACCTAGCCCTCTCGGACTTCCACTTGGTTTGGGCCCTTAAAGGATTCCATTCTTGGAAGACATTTTGAGGACGTTGAGGTGATTTACACAGTGAAGCACTGGCTCCATCACCAGGACAAGGACTAGTACCGATAGGACGTACACGCCCTCGTTTCGCACTGGAGGTCGGCCATAGAACGGGATGGAGATTACGTGGAAAAATAGGGGGTGTAGATAAAATACCATTCTTTTGTGTGTATAATCCTGATTATGTTCAATAAAGAATTGTTGGAAAAATAAGTGCGATGCATTACTTTCTGGGCAGCACTCGTAGGATACTACGGTAGATTCAGTGAAGTGTATTTCCCAATTACCGCATCTACATTACGTTTAAGAGCAGTCAAAGAAAAATAAACAATAAATACCCCAGGTGTCAAAAGTTGCCACTGTGTAGCAATTCTGGACGTGTGGAGCATCGCACCGTCCTGCTGAAATTGCCCAAGTCCGTCGGAACGCAAAATGGACGTGAATGGATGCAGGTGATCAAACAGGATTATTATGTACGTGTCACCGGTCACAGTCGTATCTAGAGATCCAATATCACTCCAATTGCAAACTCCCCCCACCATTTCAGAGCTCCACTAGCTTGAACAGTCCCCTGACGACATGCAGAGTCCATGGTGGTTCAAACGGCTCTGAGCACTATGGGACTTAACATCTGAGGTCATCAGTCCCCTAGAACTTAGAACTACTCAAACCTAACTAACCTAAGGACATCACACACAGCCATGCCCGAGGCAGGATTCGAACCTGCGCCTAGAACCGCTCGGCCGCAACGGCCGGCAGAGTCCATGTATTCATGAGGTTCTCTCCATACCCCCTACACGTCCATCTGCGCGATACAATTTGAAACGAGACTCGTCCGACCAAGCAACATGTTTCCACTCATCAAGAGTCCAATGTCGGGTTAACGGTCCCTAGCAAGGCATAAAGCTTTGTGTCGTGCAGTCAAGGGTACACGAGTGTGCCTTCGGTTCCGAATGCTCATATCGATGAAGTCTCGTTGCATAGTTATGGTTCGCACGCTGACACCTGTTAATGGTCCAGCACTGAAATCTGCAGCAATTTGCGGAAGGGTTGCACTTGTCTTGTTGAAATATCCTCCTCAGTCGTCGTTGGTCCCGTTCTTGCAGGATCTTTTTCTGGCGGCACCGATGACGGAGATTAGAGCCATAATCCGTAGGTAGCTGTCATCGACTACAGTTGTAGCCCTTGGGAGGCCTTAGCGAGGCATGTTACCTCTGCATCTCCTCTACGTCCGAACAACATTGTTTTCGTTCATGGTTCAAATGGTTCTGAGCACTATGCGACTTAATTTCTGAGGTCATCAGTCGCCTAGAACTTAGAACTAATTAAACCTAACTAACCTAAGGACATCACACACATCCATGCCCGGGGCAGGATTCGAACCTGCGATCGTAGCGGTCACGTGGTTCCAGACTGAAGCGTCTAAACCGCACGGCCACACCGGCCGGCTGTTTTCGTTCATTCTGAGACTCGTCGATACTTGTTGAGAGCCTTTCTTGGAACAAAGTAACAACGCGGACGTGATCGAACTGTTGTATTGACCATCTGGGCATGGATGAACTACAGACAACACGAGCCGTGTACCTCCTTCGTAGTGGAATGACTGGAACCGTCGGCTGTCGGACCCCCTCCGTCTAACAGGCGCTGTTCATGCATGGTTGTTTACATCTTTGGCAGGGTTTAGTGACATCTCTGAACAGTCAAAGGGACTGTGTATGTGATACAATATTCATTCAACGTCTGTTTTGAGGCGTTCTGGGAACTGGGGTGATACAAAACTTGTTTTGATGTGTGTAATATGTTGTATTCTCTTCCTACTATTTTTGTGAAAATGTACAGTTCAGTGTGGTTTACAAAAATATATCCTAAATCTCCTGAAACTGGGGACTCCATTGGTAATCGACCTTCTTGTAAATAAAATTCATTATTGAATTGGAAGTAATTTTGTTTTGTTATGAGCTTTATTAATGTGCGTATTTTCTTAATCTGTTCATCAGGGAGTTGACTATAAGTCTTCAGGTTCTTATCTATGATATCTATTGTTTCTGGTACTGGCATATTGGAATACATGCTTCCTATATCAAATGTGAGGAGTGTTGCTGTGTCTATGAGTTTTATGTATTTTTTTTTTGTTGCATTATCTGTGCAATGTTTTTAATAGCTCTGTTTTCTTGTACTATGAAATTTTCAGACAATAATCTTAACATGTATCCTGCAAGCTTTTGAGAGGGGGATTTTCTGAAATCCAGTATTGGTCTCACAGGAATATGCGGTAGGTTGATCTTAGGTTGGTTTCAGCGGACAGGTGCAGTGGGATTAGTCTGTGTCAACTTCCTTTTCTCCTTGTTATCGAGTATGATGTCTACATTTTTAGTGTGTTTCTTACTTTGTCTGGAATCTGTTTTTGTTGGGTCTGATTTTAATTTTGTAATGCTATTTTGTGAGATGAATTTTTGTGTTTTTTCAATGTATTGTTCTTTGCTGTCAGTACCCATGTGTTCTCCTTGTCTGCTTTTGCAATGATACCATTTTAATTCTGAAGTTTTCTCTTAAGTTTTCTGAGTGTTGCAGATTCTATGTTTTTGAATTGTTAGTTTTTATATTGTTGTTATGTTACGAATTTCTTTTTTTTACTAGTTCTCTAGTTAGTCCAATGGTGATACTGCTGTTTTCATTGCTATCTTACCTTGTCAAAACACTTTCTGCTTCTGTAATTAGATTTTCTATACAATCATCTATTTCTGAATTTAAATTATATTTTAATCCTTTCTCCACCGGCTGTTTTTCTTTACTGTTTGTGTGTCTGTAAGATTCACTAATCTTGTGCAGATTTTGTGTGTGTGATTTTCGTGGTTGTGTGTAAAGGTATTGTGACTGGAGTTTTCTGAGTTGGTTGATCTTTCTTCTATGAACTGGTTGCATTCTTTTTGCAGCAGTTTTTGTGTACTTTTCGACTTTTTTGTCTTATATAGGCGTCACCGACCTCAGCGCCATATTCTGCCTCTTTACGTACCGGTATCTCTGTATTGAATACGCAAGCCTGTACCAGTTTCTTTGGCACTTCAGTGTAATTAATCGTCCTTACACCTCACAGGAAGTTGTGAGCTCTGGCTTTTTCCCACATGTGTCGGCACCTTGCAGTTTGAAGCGTCACCTAGTGCTTTTGCACTATTAAAATAGATGGTTGTAAGCACCTGCGAGGTGAATTTTGAATTCTTCAGCGCAATGGGAGACAATTTCTGGGTTTAAGTAAAGTGACCTTTTAATTGTGCCTTGCAGTGTATGTTGAAGATTTTCTAATATCAGTTTCCTTCATTCCGTTATGTCATAATTTCGGCCATTTCTTATCTTTGGAATCCAGAAGGAACTTAGGGGCCCAGCTACTAGTCACTCACGTGGATATGTATCCAATGCAGCACATTTATGTTTTGTGTAATGTCGTAGTTTCAGCGCCAGTCCGTTTCCAGGTACGATTGTTTATTTTCCTATTCCTTCATGTAATTCGCAACACAGTCCTCTCCATTTCTCGCTGAGCAGCATCCAGTTTTAAACGATTTTCGAAGGAAAGCCTTATGTTTCACTGTCACAGGTGAAATCTGATAACAAATCTGATAATACACACTGACGGGGAACTTCCTACACAACGAAAGCTTAGTTTCGAAAACTTCTTTAGTGTAACAAAAGTGCTTTATGTAATTACTAGTTTTGCGTTATTTTTTTCTGTCCATTCAATCGCCATCTTCAATCATCCTAAGTACGAAAAACTCGCTTCATGGTTTTTCTGAGTTCATTATCAATTAGTTCAATTTTCATTTTGTTGTGTTCATTGTGCGTTGTCAGAGAGTTATTAGAATTTATTTTCAGGCTTGCTTCCAAACTGGCTGTATAAAATTGTTTAGCTTGTCAAAGTTTATCTGCACTAGAAGCGAACAATGAATCATACGCAATATGAAGTTACATTACTACTATTAGCAGCCATTCTTCCTCAGTTGCTTCTTCATTTATGTTTATTACGTGGATGGAGAAAAATTTCGGCCTTTGCAAATAATGTTCCTTTTGTTCCCAACATTCAGTGACAAAAAGAGATGAGTGGATATATGTTTTTACGTAAGTACATCCCTTACCTTCAGGCGACAATAGCTGCCTACTTACCATTGTTCAGGAGATATGACACAGACGCATGAGAAATTGCGGCACTGTGCATTGCGTTCAAATTTATTATTTGTTTGCTACTAACTCTGTTCGCAAACTATTTCGCAGACAGTATAAATACCTACCGCTGAAGTACCTACACAAATATACAGGATGATAATTATTGAAATATACGGAAATATATGTAAATCAGTTACAAATTACGGAGTGCACACACTTTATTCAACAAGTAAACGCCACTATAGATATTCGCATTTAGGTTATGATAGGGATCTATGTTCGATGTGCCTGCCACCATTGGCGATGAGGCGGCGCGGACGAATAGCGAAATTCTGCATGACCCGCTGAAGTGTCTGAACATCGATGCTGTCGATGACCTCCTGAATGGCTGTTTTCAGCACAGCAACGGTTTTGGGGTTATTGCCGTACACCTTGTCTTTAATAAAGTCGCACAAAAAGGAGTCGCATGTGTTCAGATCGGGAGAATATGGTGTAATCGAGGTCCATGCCAGTGGCCTCTGGGGGTACCACAGAGTCAGAATGCGGCCCCCAAAGTGCCTCTCCAGGACATTAAATACTCTCCTGCTTCGATGGGGTCGAGCTCCGTCTTTCATGAGCCACACCTCGTCGAAATCAGGGTCAATGTGGGTAATGTGTATAAAATCATCTTCCAAAACCTTCGTGTACCATTCGGTAGTCACCGTGCCATCAAGGAATATCGCACCGATTATTCTGTGACTGGACATTGCACACGACACAGTCACTCGTTGAGAGTGCAGATGTTTCTCGATCGCGAAATGCGGATTCTCAATCCCCCAAATGCGCCAATTTTGTTTATTGGCGAATCAGTCCAAATGAAAGTTGGCTTCGTCGCCAAACCAAACTATGCATGAACATCTTAATTCCCACCATGCCCCGCGATCAACCGTGCAGTTTGAACGTCCTAACGCAAACCGTTCAGAATCTATCAGCATTTTATTTCGTGCAGTTCAATAATTGTCACCCTTTGTTATTGTACGACACACAGTTCGAGAAAATGGTTCAAATGGCTCTGAGCACTATGGGACTTAACATCTATGGTCATCAGTCCCCTGGAACTTAGAACTACTTAAACCTAACTAACCTAAGGACAGCACACAACACCCAGCCATCACGAGGCAGAGAAAATCCCTGACCCCGCCGGGAACCGAACCCGGGAACCCGGGCGTGGGAAGCGAGAACGCTACCGCACGACCACGAGATGCGGCACACAGTTCGAGAGATACGACGTCACAAACACTGAGATGGCTGAAAGAATATCACATCATTCAACACATTTATTCTCTACTACTAAGACACTCCTAGAGTCGAGTCAACTTAAGGAAATTACTGACTCCTGACAGCACTTTTGACAGCTTTCAACTGCGAAGCGCAAACGGCTGTATGCGAAAACACTAGCCTTCTATGAAGCTATGAAGAGGCGTTGTCATAGAGACGTTTACCAAATCGCGTTGTAAACACGCGAAGCAGCTGTCTCCAGCGCAAAGAAACTGTCCAGGGTCAGCTAACATCGAGTCTAGTGCAGGAGTACATATATGATTTCGTTTCCAATAGGAGATTGGCAAAATGAATAGCCGCGCAATGCAAGGTTTGCCAGCTAGTTTTCATATAAACATGAAATGAAGTTTGTTTCGAAATGTGTCATTAAGACGTATTTCTTCTTTGTTATTTACAGGTAAAAATATCTGGAAACTCTCTGTGGAACGGGTGAGAACAATTATTTTGATAATATAAAATCTGATTTTCTATCTCGCTCTTTACAGCTTTTGTTCAGATTTCGTTGAAACTCGACCATAAAAAATGGTTCAAATGGCTCTGAGCACTATGGGACTTAACATCTGAGGTCATCAGTCCCCTAGAACTTAGAACTACTTAAACCTAACTAACCTAAGGACATCACACACATCCATGCCCGAGGCAGGATTCGAACCTGCGACCGTAGCGGTTGCGCGGTTCCAGACTGAAGCGCCTAGAACCGCTCGGCCACACCGGCCGCCTCTCGACCATAATCTTTCTCAAAATCTATGAACCATAGAGAAAGTGCCTCTGATATGTATTTTATTCTATGATTCTGATCACGATTTGCAAATGATTCGTTATCCACTTGTAAGCTCAGTTCTTCTTCTGCATGATTAAAGTCTCATGTTCTTGCATGTTTTCCTCTTTTCCGTTTTTCCGTGTGTTTGGTCGTATTGCACAGCGACTGGTCTACGAAGATCAGAGGTATGAATAAACTGAAGAAATCACTGCCTGTCACCGTTTCCGTATCAGACAGGTAGCAGCACTCTCCTGCTAGTCAACTGTACCTGGACCGTGGAGGCTCCTTCACTTGTCAAGTGTTCCATCACCTAATTGATTAATTAAGGAAAGGAACATTGGGAAGGCTATAGAAGGACGATACACTGTGAAAAGTATTAAATCTGAGTAAATGCTTATTGCAGGGCGACACACAAAAAAAAAAATGGTTCAAATGGCTCTGAGCACTATGCGACTTAACATCTGAGGTCATCAGTCACCTAGAACTTAGAACTACTTAAACCTAACTAACCTAAGGACATCACACACATCCATGCCCGAGGCAGGATTCGAACCTGCGACCGTAGCGGTCACGCGGTTCCAGACTGTAGCGCCTAGAACCGCTCGGCCACTCCGGCCGGCGGCGACACACAAATGCGTGTTAGCATGTCAGTGTTTTATGGGAAGCATCCAGAATTCCGGACGGCTTGGTGAGATGCAGTCTTGCTGCAGGAATGAGACGAAAAACAGACGTCAGACACAATGACATACTAAACGAGAGTAGGTCAAATCCCTGGAAAGAGTGGGCGATGTTTAATTGAAACCAGTGAAGTGGTTGGTGGTTTGTGGGGGTTGAAGGGACCAGACTACAAAAGCCCAACGAGTGAAGAGGCTGAGAGCTGCTATCCATGGGTTGCGTGTCATTGTCACAAAATTTTTATTATTTATTCGTATGGCTCACATGCAGTGTAAAAATTCATGTCTATAACATTAGTATATGCATAGAACAAGAGTACAGAAAGACAAAAGTACATATAAAACTAACTAATGTCAATGTGTAAGTTTCTAATCCATACGCCGGCCTGGGTGGCCGAGCGGTTCTAGGCGCTACAGTCTGGAACTGCGCGACCGCTACGGTCGCAGGTTCGAATCCTGCCTCGGGCATGGATGTGTGTGTTGTCCTTAGTTTAGTTAGGTTTAAGTAGTTCTAAGTTCTAGGGGACTGATGACCTCAGAAGTTAAGCCCCATAGTGCTCAGAGCCATTTGAACCATTTTTGCAATTCGCATGATAGGAACGGAAGAGGCATTCATCTTTGGTGGCTAGATTGTTTGGTTCGGAGCCCCACAGACACGAACTGGAGACTCTGTAGCACCCCATTTGTAAAGTGAGTCTGCACATCGATCATGCCCAGTACGACCTCTGTTCAATTTGGCCCATTGTTTCCTGTCGAGTTCTCTGTCAGCTGTATCACATTTAAAGTTTCAGAATCTCGTTGTTATTGGCATCTAGCTGTTCTGCTTGCTGGAACGGTGGGTTTCTTGAACGAACCCTATTTCATTCTAGATCTAGTATGTCTTAGTGTACGTGTAATTGTAGGTTCTCCTATAGCTTGCGGTATTTCGAAATATGTCCTTGCTTCTGTGGATGGCTGGTGGATAGATGTTGCTTAGCAGAGGAAGCCAATAAATGGATGTTGGTCAAATGGTCCAGTTATTAACCGCACAGTGTGGTTTAACTGGACGTCGATTAAGTCGGTGTGGCAGCAGACTTGTAAACTAGCTCACGTCCGTATTAGAATACTAAACTTGCACTCCGCGTAACGCTAAATGAGCTGGAATGAATTACCACCGACCAAATATTGGATTTCCTGGCTTACCACACTGCGATCAGTGGAGCCGTAATTCCAGGTTCTCGCGGTGAAAAACCACGTGATCGCAAGAAAGCAACCACAGTAATTGCTGCACCTTTCCTAACGACAGACATGCTCACCAAACCGGAAGGTGTTAACAGAAGGCTGCTCCCAGTGCAGTATAAGGGAACGCTAGCGTGCCGAACACTTGCTGTGATGTATAATCTCCATGGTTTTCTGAAGAATTCCGGAGAGTGACTGTCGGTGCTGCTTGTAAACTAGGAAGGTGCGTCATATTGTGGGTCCGCAGTTAAGTTTGCCACCTGCAGCCAAAATGACTGGGCGGGGAAGCGAGCCGTTGGTGCCGCTTCGGCCCAGCAGGGCGCTTTGTCCCTTTGGGATACCTGTTTAGGCGCGTATTCTCCGAACGAGGGAGCATCTAGTATGCCTAAACAAAGCGTGACTTCTCCTTAAATTTAGATGTAATGGCCAGTAATTTTTAAGGAAATTTGCTATCTCGACCATTTCCTACATAAATCCAACGGAGATTATGGAAATTACTTCGGCCCCTACAGTCGAAGTTCCTCCACCTAGGTAATCCATCGATGGAACGTGTTGCCTCGGGAAAATCAATCTAACTGCATACACGTGGTATGACTGCGTCATGCGTGTTGTATGCTCTTGAAAAGGCTCTGTGTTATAATTGCAATCCGTGCCTTATACATTACGGCCACGGAGCTGACGAGTCTATACAATTTATATGTCTCGCCTGTTCCCTTTGTTTTGATGTAGAATAATTACAGAACTATTCCAATTTAGAGGAATTGTTTTCCTTCGTAGTAAGTCTGTGAACTATGTTTAAAGTTCATTTTGTATTTTTTCCCTCCAGTTTTAGCTATTTCTTCTGGAATATTATCACCTCATGGCAACTTAATGCGCTGTTAACCTCGCCGTTGAGCTCCTGTAACCTCCAAATACACATCGTTCTTACCTGTCTTCTTTAGTGACCTTACGTTTCTCATTATTTTCATGGTCAATTGGATTTGCGCTGTACATGACTGAAATACACTACTGGCCATTAAAATTGCTACACCAAGAAGAAATGCAGATGATAAACGGGTATTCATTGGACAAATTTATTATACTATAACTGACATGTGATTAAATTTTCACGCAATTTGGGTGCATAGATCCTGAGAAATCAGTACCCAGAACAACCACCTCTAGCCGTAATAACGGCCTTGATACTCCTGGCCATTGAGTCAAACAGAGCTTGGATGGCGTGTACAGGTACAGCTGCCCATGCAGCTTCAACACGATACCACAGTTCATCAAGAGTAGTGACTGGCGTATTGTGACGAGCCAGTTGCTCGGCCACCATTGACCAGACGTTTTGAATTGGTGAGAGATCTGGAGAATGTGCTGGCCAGGGCAGCAGTCGAACATTTTCTGTATCCAGAAAGGCCCGTACAGGACCTGAAACATGCGGTAGTACATTATCCTGCTGAAATGTAGGATTTTGCAGGGATCGAATGAAGGGTAGAGCCACGGGTCGTAACACATCTGAAATGTAACGTCTACTGTTCAAAGTGTCGTCAATGCTAACAATGCGTGTAACCAATGGCACCCCATACCATCACGCCGGCTGATACGCCAGTATGACGATGACGAATACACGCTTCCAGTGTGCGTTCACCGCGATGTCACCAAACACGGATGCGACCGTCATGATGCTGTAAGCAGAACCAGGATTCATCCGAATAAATGACGTTTTGCCATTCGTGTAGCCAGGTTCGTCGTTGAGTACACCATCGCAGGCGCTCCTGTCTGTGATGCAACGTCAAGGGTAACTGGAGAAACGGTCTCCGAGCTCATGCTGCTGCAAACGTCGTCGAACTGTTCGTGCAGATGGTTGTTGTCTTGCAAACGTCCCCATCTGTTGACTCAGGGATCGAGACGTGGTGGCACGATTCGTTACAGCCATGCGGATAAGATGCCTGTCATCTCGACTGCTAGTGATACGAGGCCGTTGGGATCCAGCACGGCGTTCCGTATTACCCTCCTGAACACACCGATTCCATATTCTGCTAATAGTCATTGGATCTCGACCAACGCGAGCAGCCATGTCGCGATACGATAAACCGCAGTCGCGATAGGCTACAATCCGACCTTTATCAAAGTCGGAAACGTGATGGTACGCATTTCTCCTCCTTACACGAGGCATCACAACAACGTTTCACCAGGCAACGCCGGTCAACTGCTGTTTGTGTATGAGAAATTAGCTGGAAAATTTCCTCATGTCAGCACGTTGTAGGTGTCGCCACCGGCTCCAACCTTGTGTGAATGCTCTGGAAAGCTAATCATTTGCATATCACAGCACCTTCTTCCTATCGGTTAAATTTCGCGTCTGTAGCACGTCATCTTCGTGGTGTAGCAATTTTAATGGCCAGTAGTGTATTTTATAGTTTGCTAGGCCATACATCGGCACACATTTTTCCTGGAAAACATTTCCCCAAAGCAGTTTAATTCATACGTAGCCAACTCATTGTGCTCGCCACACAATGGGTGAAATCTGGTAATCAGCATTATGGATAACTGTTACTGGCATTTCAAAAACAAGAAAAAAATCAACCAAATCACGGAAAAATAAAAACTGACCTTACGCAGTGACAGAGGCTATCGACGGTAACCTCAACCAGACATTAACGCTGCAAGCCAAACAAAAATCCTGGAATCATACCTGTCCAAAACACAGTACCTGAATTCGTTCTGAAACTGCTTTAACATTTAATTGACAAACATTTAATAGGTATTTGTTGTAAGTAGATCCAAATTACCGTTGCTAGATATATGGTAAACCTGAAAAAAATTGGAACGTTAATAAGAGCAACTATCCATCAAAGCAAGGAGGGGCTTGAAACTGTCTAAAAATTTTTTGTTTCTAAGCTGCACCTGTTCATTAAGAACAAAACCATCTTTTTGAGACAGATGCTTGAAAATCTGTAATTCTTCGAGCAGGTCCAGTTTGTAACCCTTACTCGCTTCGTGAAGCAGTGCTACTTCATCCAGTTTAGGTGGCGTATGGTGTAAGAGCCATAGATGTCTGGCAAAAATGGAATTATATACGTTTCACCCATTTTTACCTAGTATGTGTTCAAAAGGAAATAGTCTAAAAGCGACTGATAAATTAATTAGTTTCACAATGAGCTACGTCAAGCGGTCATTTGCAGTGTGCTAAAGAGTCTCTTCGCACTACTACATGGTGAGTCAGTTTGGCTACCTTTTCATTCGTTCAGTTAATTTGTGTTGTACGAGGGCAGTTCAATAAGTAATGGTACACATTTTTTTTCTCTGCCAATTTTGGTTGAAAAAACCGGAAATTTCTTGTGGAATATTTTCAAACATTCCCGCTTCGTCTCGTATAGTTTCATTGACTTCCGACAGGTGGCAGCGCTGTACGGAGCTGTTAAAATGGCGTCTGTAACGGATGTGCGTTGCAAACAACGGGCAGTGATCGAGTTTCTTTTGGCGGAAAACCAGGGCATCTCAGATATTCATAGGCGCTTGCAGAATGTCTACGGTGATCTGGCAGTGGATAAAAGCACGGTGAGTCGTTGGGCAAAGCATGTGTCATCATCGCCGCAAGGTCAAGCAAGACTGTCTGATCTCCCGCGTGCGGGCCGGCCGTGCACAGCTGTGACTCCTGCAATGGCGGAGCATGCGAACACACTCGTTCGAGATGATCGACGGATCACCATCAAACAACTCAGTGCTCAACTTGACATCTTTGTTGGTAGTGCTGTCACAATTGTTCACAAAAATCTGAACGAACTTCTCCTTCTTCATGACAACGCAAGACCTCACACAAGTCTTCGCACCCGAGAGGAGCTCACAAAACTTCAGTGGACTGTTCTTCCTCATGCACCCTACAGCCCCGATCTCGCACCGTCGGATTTCCATATGTTTGGCCCAATGAAGGACGCAATCCGTGGGAGGCACTACGCGGATGATGAAGAAGTTATTGATGCAGTACGACGTTGGCTTCGACATCGACCAGTGGAATGGTACCGTGCAGGCATACAGGCCCTCATTTCAAGGTGGTGTAAGGCCGTAGCATTGAATGGAGATTACGTTGAAAAATAGTGTTGTGTAGCTAAAAGATTGGGGAATAACCCGGTGTATTTCAATGCTGAATAAAACACCCCTGTTTCAGAAAAAAAATGTGTTGCATTACTTATTGAACTGCCCTCGTAGCTTAGGAAATGCGAAACTTTTTGAATGAAATGTTAGTTCTCTAAGTAATCACTCATAGAACTGAGATCAACTTGGATGTGGCAGGATCGAGTCCTGACGCAGAAAGAGTATATCGCCATGAGCAAGGGAAGGAGACGTATTGGTACACTATTTTACTACCAGATTATGTTCCAGGTTCCCAGGTTAAACGACAAACTAGTTGGCCGTGTTTCATGGAACTAAGACATGTAAAACTGTTGACGGTGATCCACCCTTCGGGTGGGGATGTCAAATTCGATTATCTCCTCGCTGTTATTCTAGATAAGTAAGCTACTTGCCGGCATCTCGTTTCACGCTATCCCTTCTGTGCCATCAACTCCAGAATAAAAACTACACTAGTCGCAGTCATCATACTAATCGACACTATACAGTTTTTCACCACACACATCTGACCCCCAAGCCGACAAAAACTAGCCGCCATGCAGTGTATGGCAATGGGTACATGCACTCCATCTTCAGCCCACAAGCGGCCCATCGGGACCATCCGACCGCCGTGTCATCCTCAGTTGAGGATGTGGATAGGAGGGGCGTGTGGTCAGCACACCGCTCTCCCGGTCGTTATGATGGTTTTCTTTGACCGGAGCCGCTACTATTCCGTCGAGTAGCTCCTCAGTTGGCATCACGACGCTGAGTGCACCCCGAAAAATGGCAACAGTACATGGCGGCGCAAGTGGTCACCCATCCAAGTGCCGACCACGCCCGAAAGCACTTAACTTCGGTGATCTGATGGGAATGGGTACATAGTGTACAGGTAAATCTCCTCCCTCCCTCCCATTTTCCTACTCCATTCAAAGATGATATGTGGGAAGAATAACTGTTGGTTTCTCTGTGTTTAAGCTCGAATTCCAGTAACTTCACCCTCATAGCAATCAAAAATAATGTATTTGTTATTCATTTATGAGTCACGTTCCCTGGAGCTATCTGAGCTAAAGCTACTTGGCATACACACGTCAGTACGGGTCAGTATACTGATTACAAAACGTATAAAGTAATAGTTAAATAATCAATAAAGACGAGAGAATGGGGATCATAAGAATGAATGACGCATTACAGAGAAAAGTTCTCATCTTCTGAAAGGAACTTCTGTACAGCGTGGTACGAGCGTGCCACAAGAAAACTTCTCGCCTTGCGTTTGAATACTTAGGATTTATACCTCAATTTTTTTTCAGTTCTGCTGGAGGCCTAAGTGCATAAGCGTTGGGACTCAAAAATTAGGAAAGGTTGGATACACTGATTTGGTGACATATTACATTAAACAGATTTGTTGAAAATTTCACAGCTCGGAAAATTACAATTGTGTGTTCCATGGCACAACTGCCTTTCATCATCGAATGTGTCTTTGAACGATTATTATGCCGAAAAATGATAATTATTTAAACTAGCAGTAGCTCAAGATTATTAAGCTGCTCTTAAAACATTTATTGAGCCAACGTCAAAGGCGTTGACCGAATTAAAAAACAACCGATCTCGATAACAGTTATTCACAAGCGTGAGCTGTCTACATTGAGATTACACTACAAACACCAGAATATTCACAAGTCCGAATCTTTGGGTGACGTAAGTGTGCAGTAAAAATAAAAAAAAAGCTCTCCTAAAGGTAGGTAATGGTACCTCTTATAATCTCTTATATATGATCTCTTACATATGATCTTTTATATATAATGTATCATAGCACAACCGATACGACGCAGTATTGCAAAAGGTGCTACAGTATTTTATTAATACACTCCTGGAAATGGAAAAAAGAACACATTGACACCGGTGTGTCAGACCCACCATACTTGCTCCGGACACTGCGAGAGGGCTGTACAAGCAATGATCACACGCACGGCACAGCGGACACACCAGGAACCGCGGTGTTGGCCGTCGAATGGCGCTAGCTGCGCAGCATTTGTGCACCGCCGCCGTCAGTGTCAGCCAGTTTGCCGTGGCATACGGAGCTCCATTCCAGTCTTTCACACTGGTAGCATGCCGCGACAGCGTGGACGTGAACCGTATGTGCAGTTGACGGACTTTGAGCGAGGGCGTATAGTGGGCATGCGGGAGGCCGGGTGGACGTACCGCCGAATTGCTCAACACGTGGGGCGTGAGGTCTCCACAGTACATCGATGTTGTCGCCAGTGGTCGGCGGAAGGTGCACGTGCCCGTCGACCTGGGACCGGACCGCAGCGACGCACGGATGCACGCCAAGACCGTAGGATCCTACGCAGTGCCGTAGGGGACCGCACCGCCACTTCCCAGCAAATTAGGGACACTGTTGCTCCTGGGGTATCGGCGAGGACCATTCGCAACCGTCTCCATGAAGCTGGGCTACGGTCCCGCACACCGTTAGGCCCTCTTCCGCTCACGCCCCAACATCGTGCAGCCTGCCTCCAGTGGTGTCGCGACAGGCGTGAATGGAGGGACGAATGGAGACGTGTCGTCTTCAGCGATGAGAGTCGCTTCTGCCTTGGTGCCAATGATGGTCGTATGCGTGTTTGGCGCCGTGCAGGTGAGCGCCACAATCAGGACTGCATACGACCGAGGCACACAGGGCCAACACCCGGCATCATGGTGTGGGGAGCGATCTCCTACACTGGCCGTACACCACTGGTGATCGTCGAGGGGCCACTGAATAGTGCACGGTACATCCAAACCCATCGTTCTACCATTCCTAGACCGGCAAGGGAACTTGCTGTTCCAACAGGACAATGCACGTCCGCATGTATCCCGTGCCACCCAACGTGCTCTAGAAGGTGTAAGTCAACTACCCTGGCCAGCAAGATCTCCGGATCTGTCCCCCATTGAGCATGTTTGGGACTGGATGAAGCGTCGTCCCACGCGGTCTGCACGTCCAGCACGAACGCTGGTCCAACTGAGGCGCCAGGTGGAAATGGCATGGCAAGCCGTTCCACAGGACTGCATCCAGCATCTCTACGATCGTCTCCATGGGAGAATAGCAGCCTGCATTGCTGCGAAAGGTGGATATACACTGTACTAGTGCCGACATTGTGCATGCTCTGTTGCCTGTGTCTATGTGCCTGTGGTTCTGTCAGTGTGATCATGTGATGTATCTGACCCCAGGAATGTGTCAATAAAGTTTCCCCTTCCTGGGACAACGAATTCACGGTGTTCTTATTTTAATTTCCAGGAGTGTATAACCTTGTGAATGTTTCTCCTGAATGTGTGAAGATTGTTAACAAGAAGTTCTAGGACGGAATACACAGGCGAAGTCGGCAGACGTGGAACTGGGAAACACATGAACAACGACCTAATCCGGCCGCTGTGACCGAGCGGTTCTAGACGCTTCAGTCCGGAACCGCGATGCTGCTACGGTCGAAGGATCGAATCCTGCCTCGGGCAAGGATGTGTACGATGTGTTTAGGTTAGTTAGGTTTAAGTAGTTCTAAGTCTAGGGCACTGATGACCTCAGTGCGTAGAGCCATTAGAACCATTTTTTGAACAAAGACCTACTCAACTTTTGAGAACCGACACTGCGGATCGCTCTCACCTCCCGTTTCTGGGCTAAGAATATTCTTGGCGAGTGCGGAATGTGGATCCAAAACGTAACACGATACGAAATAGTAGAGCGAAAGTAAGCAAAATAAACAAGCTCTCGCGTTTCCGTGTGAGTGACAGCCGAGTTTATTCTTATAGTGAAGATAGCAGCATTCATTTTCTGCACAAGAACTTTAACGTGATACTTTCAAGAAAGCCCCACTTACCCTCAGCAATGAGAGTTTAAAATGGTCAGCTTCCCTGTTTGACCATATTCGGGCAATAAAAAGAATTATGTTTGGTTACTCGTTTTGTAACGCAATCTCTAAGGTTCCCTCTGAATCATAAAACGTCTCCTATAGCAGTTTCCACAGCAGTTTGTTGTCCAAATGTGACAATCTCCGGTTGTGCACATAAACCCATGACGATACACGCAGCATTGAATTGTTTCAAATCGTTCAAATGGCTCTGAGCACTATGGGACTTGAACATCGGAGGTCATCAGTCCCCTAGAACTTAGAACTACGGACATGACACACATCCATGCCCGAGGCAGGATTCGAACCTGCGACCGTAGCAGTCGCGCGCTTCCGGACTGAAGCGCCTAGAACCGCTCGGCCACCGCGGCCGGCTGCATTGTTTTCTTTTTTTCTATGTTTACAGGTAATTCATTTTGGTACGGGTTCCACACCGTCGAAGAAGGCTTGTAATTGGTCAAATAGTGTTTTTGTAAGCTACCTACTGTGCGCATAAGTTCATTGGGATTCATCGAATAAATCGGGCAAAGTGGTGCAGTAGTGAGATACTCGATTCGCGTTCTGGAGGACGGCGGTTGAAACCACTGTCCAGCCATCCCATGGTTACCCCTAACCGCTGAAGGTAAATTTTGGCTGGTTTCTCAAGGGTCTGACTGATTTCGTTGCCTATCCATCCCTAATCTGAGATGGTACTCCATCTCTAATGAAATCTTCATCAACGGGACTTTAAATACTAATATTACTTTCTTCTGCAAACCAGCAGAACGACAAGGAACTGCAAATGTAATTTCGCGAGTCTGAAGTACTAAACTATTTTTTTTTAAACTTGAGTGACAACCCAACACCGTCAGGTGGCTTGCGGAGTATGGATGTAGATGTAAGTGATTATGGGACAGAAAATCAAGTGAAATCGGTCAAGGAAAGGAAAGCTACTGGACCTGACGGGTTACCAGCACGATTCCACATAGAGTATGCAAAAGAAGCCCGCCCGGTTAGCCGTAGCATCTAACGCACTGCTTTGGTGGGAAGGCGCCCCGGCACGAATTGACCCGGCGAATTAGTGTCGAGTTCCGGTGTGCCGGCCAATATGTGGATAGTTTTTAAGGCGGTTTTCCAGCTGCCTCGGCGAATACGAGCTGGATCCCCTTATTCCGCCTCAGTTACATTTCGTCGGTGATTGCTGCGCAAACATTTTCTCGATGTAAACGTACACTATATTTACCTCGCAAACATTGGGGTTACACTCGTGGGGGGGGGGAGGGTCTACTGGGGGCCGAACCGCACAATAGCCTGGGTTCGGTGTGGGGCGGCGGTGGGGCGAGTGGACTGCTGTAGCCTGCCGTGGGGTTGTGAACCACTGAGGGCCACGGCGGGGACAAAGCCTCTCAGTCGTTTCTAGGTCTCCAGTTCTATACAATGCGAAAGAACTTGCCTGTCCTCTAGCACCATTGTACCGCAAGTCTCGGGAACAGCTAAGTGTTCCCGATGACTGGAAAAACTGACTTTCATTCACGAGTCAAGACGGATCGTCGAATGGACGCACAAAACTATAGGCCTATACTCCGGACGTCGGTCAGTTGTAGAATTTTGATCACGTATTGTGACATTTAAATAGGCCGAAAAATCTCCCTAGGAATCAACATGGGTTCCAAAAACAAACGTCCTGTAAAGGACAGTTTGCTCTGTTGGTCCACGAGTTCCAGAAGGCAGTACTTACGGCTTCCAGGTGGATTCTGTTTTCCTTGGCTTCGGTAAGGTATTCAATACAGTGCCACACTGATGCTTAGTGAGAAAAAAAGGAGCGTACGGAATATCTACATCTAGATCTACATACATGCTCCGGAAGTCACCACACGGTGCTTGGCGGAGTGTACGCTGTACCAATACTGGTCGTTTCCTTTTCTGTGTAAGTAGGCTATGTAATTAGCCTGTTTATGTTTTCTTATTGGCAACGTTACGTAGCGCTCTATATGAAAATCACTGGCTGTGCTGTATGCAGTCTGTGGCTGGTTTGCATTGTTGTCTGCCATTGTAGTGTTGGGCAGCGGCAGCTGGATGTGAACAGCGCGTAGCTTTGCGCAGTTGGAGGTGAGCCGCCAGCAGTGGTGGATGTGGGGAGAGAGATGGCGGAGTTTTGAAATTTGTTATACTGGATATTATGAACTGCTATATATATTATGACTATTAAGGTAAATAGATTGTTTGTTCTCCATTAAAATCTTTCATTTGATAACTATGCCTACTAGTAGTTAGTATCTTCCGTAGTTTGAATCTTTTATTTAGCTGGCAGTAGTGGCGCTCGCTGTATTGCAGTAGTTCGAGTAACGAAGATTTTTGTGAGGTAAGTGATTTGTGAAAGGTATAGATTAATGTTAGTCAGGCCCATTATTTAGTAGAGATTTTTGAAAGTCAGATTGCGTTGCGCTAAAAATATTGTGTGTCAGTTTAAGCACAGTCATGTATAATTGTTCTAAGGGGACGTTTCATATGTCGACCCTTAGCCGAGGATACCTCACTGGAATCTTCTGATTTTTTCTTGTAGTTTGTGTAATTAGTGTAGATTTTGTTTATTGCTAGCGCGTAATTGTAGAGAGAATCTCCTTTGTAGTTGCAGCTTTTCATAGTTGTACAGTAAAACAGTTGTGGCATGCATGTAGATTTGCACCAAGAATTTCGCTGCTACGCTTGCAATTAACTAGATATTATTTTCAGTGCTATGTTAATGTGTTCCCCTATTTTTGCTCTTCAAATTGTGTTTTTCTGTGTTGTCGTGTGAAATATTGTGACAATAATGGCGTGTGGAAAACGTGACACTAGGCTCCAAAGTAAACTGAGAAATGAGAGTGAAGACGAAAGCAGTGTGTTAGCGCCACTGAGTAATGAATTAACTAATGTTCAAAAGGGGACGTTTCATCTGTTCCATTCGCAGACAGAGCGAGACAAAAACTTCTGTCTATATGCCTCCGTATGAGCCCTAATTTCTCGTATGTTATCTTCGTGGGTCCGTCCCGATAGGTGAGTGGTCAGCGCGGTTGTCTGTCGCGACAAGAGTCCCGGATTCGAATCCTGGCTGGGCCGGAGACTTTCTCCGCTCAGCGACTGGGTGTTCTGCTATTATCATTTCATCACCGTCAGTGGAAGGCAACGCGAAACCACCACTCGAGTCTCTTCCTTAGACGCTCATGCGGTGGACCTCTCTAACGACGCCTCCCCCATGACAAGACCTGCTGTCTCTGCGTGAAATGTATATTGACGGCAGTAGGATCGTTCCACAGCCAGCTTCAAATGCTGGTTATCTAAACTTCCTCAGCACTGTTCTTCGAAATGAATGTCTACTTGCCTACAGGGATTCCCACTTGAGTTCCTGAAGCATGCCCATAAGACTTGCATGCTGATCGAACATACTGGTAACAACCCTAGAAGCTTGCAATAACAATTTGTCCATTATATTTGGACTGTTGAGCTCCGTGGCGTGGATAATGATATTTCACTGTAAAAATACAGCAACCAGCCACTTTTTAATGCGTTTTATTTATGCCAATATGCATTTCGTGTTTGCACCCATCTTCAGCTGGCAAATTACATGGATCTTCAGTTACTACAGTAGTACAATCTCGACAGCAGTTTGGATGCTGCAGCAGGCCTGTGCAAAAGCAACGATTCCAATCATTTACTTCAATTTCGCGAGTTTAAAGTTACGCACTATCAGTTGTTCATTTTACTTACATTCTCCTCTCCTTGTTTATTCTTGGCTTTTCTTCTTTTTTGCAACAGCACAAACACTTTTTATCACGTATTTTACACAGGCGCACTGCGTTATCCGCCATGTTGTCGACTGACAATTTTTGTTCACATACAAACGGTTTATCTATGGACAGAGTTATATTTTACGAAAGTTTTGAGGTTCTAAGATAAGCTACTGTTTCCTAAACATTGACTTGGGTGACAGAAGTATTCTAAGTACGATGTATACAATTTTTTTTGGGCAGTATTGAAGATAATAAAGTAACATAACACATTTACATAAAGCAGTAATTCATACATTTACAATATAACAAAGATAGAATTAAGATTTTTATGTTTTATACTATTACATGCATTTGTTGGGTTTATATTAGATTGTGCTTAGTAAGTGGTTTGATAAGTAGAGTGTGGAAGTTTTTCAGAAATATTCGGTTTGGTAGCTCTGTTGGGTCGTTAAGTATGTCAGAAGGGGATGCATGTTTATGTGAATAAATTTCGATTTCTTCTAGGAGGTTCATTCTTTTTCCTTTGTTGGCTAGGTGGAGAACTTGTAGGTTATGGGATATGTCTGTTACTTGATGTTCTTCTTTTGCTACATGTTGGGCGAATGTGGATTTATTTAAGTTTTTTAAACGAAGAGCATCCATGTGTTCTCGAAACCGTATGCTGATGTTTCTCCCTGTTTGGCCTATGTATGTTTTTGGACATGAGTTGCAATTAAGTTTGTATATTCCTGATTGATTGTACGGTTTGGTATTAATTTTAATGTTATGGATAGCTTTGTCCTTTATTTTGTTATTTGTATAGTAGCTGATTTTGATATCTGTTCCTCGGAACACCTTTGCTATTTTATATGACAGTTTTCCTACAAATGGCAAGCTTACATATTTTTCTTTTGGCTGTGTTGTGGTATTCTTTAATGTTGTTTTGTTATTGTATTTGTTTATGTGGGGACTTATCTTAGAGTTTAGTTCATCTATTAATTTTGGATTGTAACCATTATTGTAAGCAATTGCTTTGATGGTGTTTAGTTCTTCTATTTGGTCAGCTGGTTCTAGTGGTATTTTGTGCATTCTGTTTAGCATTGCTCTGTATGAAGCCGTCTTATGTTTATCTGGGTGGCAGGATGATTTATTAATTGTGTTATCTGTGTATGTTGGTTTCCTGTATACTTGAAATTTGTGTTTGTTGTTGGAGCTACTTATGCAGAGATCCAGAAAATTTAAACCTACTTCTGTTTGGTGTTCTACAGTGAAGATGATGTTCTGATGCATTTTATTCATTTCTTTTGCAAGGTTATCAATTTCTTCTGCTGTGCCATCAAATAAGATTATTATATCATCAACATACCTTTTGTAATAAATTATCTTGTTTACTATCTGGGGGTATTCTTTAAAAAATTTACATTCTAAGTTATCTAGAAGCTTGCCTCTGAACTGTTTCGATGCTTTTTTCAATCCGACGTGGACCGGAACCCACACACTCGAGCAGTCCTTAAGAACAGTCGCTCCAGTGTCCTGTATCCGTTCTCCAGCATATCAGCAATATCAGACCAGCAGGGTGATTTAATTAATGAGTTTCTGGCAAACAGAGCGCAGCATGTCAGTCTCAATGGAGGTCTTCAAACTTTAAATGACTTTGGGCGTACCCCAAAGGAATGTTATAGGTCGATTAGTTTTCACAATATACATATAAATGAGACTGTCGCCAACATCGGAGTTTCGTTGAGGCTTTTTGCGGGTGCTGCTGCTGTGTATAGAAACGCCACAGCGCTGGAAAGTTGTATCGAAATGCATATATACCTACACAGGATAGTAGCTTGGTGCGGGGAATGGCAAATGACGTTCAACATAAAAAATGTTCACGGTAAATGATAACAGCGAAACAGTTGCAGGATAAAGATTTATTGAAATTCTTGACCACAGTTTCGGTATATCTAAATATACCTTCATCAGAAGCAAATAAATCTTTATCCTGCAACTGTTTGGCTGTTATCATTTACCGTGAAGATTTTCAGCAGTTGCTGCTTCAGCCACATTTGAAATTTTGAGATGATAAAATGTGTCGTTTTGCATATACATATACAGAAAAAGCTATTATTGTGTGATGGCATTATTGCAGATCAGTCACTGGAAGCAGTTATTTCCACAAAATATGTAGGGGCATACGTACGAAACGATTTAAAGTAGAACGACCACCTAAACTAATCGCAGAATCGACAGATGCTACACCGGTTCATTGGAAAAATTCCCAGGAAATGTAGTCTGTTAACAAAGGAGGTAGGTTACTAAATCCTCGTCCGACCAGTACTTGAATATTGTTCGTCAATGTGGGATCTGCACCAGGTAGGATTGATAGAGGAAATGTAGAAAATCCAACGAAGGGCAGTGCATTTTGTTACACGTGCACTCAATAAGCACAAAAGCGTCACAGAGATGATCAACCAAATACAGTGGTAGACGCTGCTTGAGAAGCTTTCTGCTTCACAAAGATCTGAGAGCGTACGCTCCTAGAAATATCAAGAAATACATTGCTGACGAAAAGACTATGAAGATAAATTTAGAGAGATTCGAGGCCACACGGAGGCTTATCAACAATCGTTCTTCCCTAGAACCGTTCGAAATTGTAACAGGAAAGGGGAGAAGTGCTAGTGGTACAGAAAGTACCCACGGCCACACATCGCAGGGTGATTTGGGGAGCAGCTATACCTGTAATGTAATCAATAATTGTAGTGAAGTTCAATTTATTGTACATATCTCGATGCAAAATCAGTGGATTTGAATATAGGTCTTGCACTACTAACATAGCAAACTTTTCCTATTTTATCGACAAAAGAGCAGTCGTCATATAAGTGTAATAAAATTATCAATAATATCAAACCCTGTCGTACACTGGCAGTGATTACCTACTACTCACTATGCAGACTGAGGCAGTTGGTCATTGCTTTATGTTAGTGACATACAATGAGGTGACAAAAGTCATGGAATATCTCTTAATATCGTGCTGACCTCCTTTTTCCCGTCCCAGTGCAGCAACTCGAAGTGGCATGGACTCAAAAAATCGTTGGAGATCCCACGCAGAAATAGTGACCCATGGTGCTTCTATAGACGTCCATAACTGCGAAAGTATTACCAGCGTAGGCTGTTGTGCTCGAACTGACGTCTGGATTAAGTCCCACAAGTGTTCGATTGCATTCATGTGAGGCGGTCTGAGTGGTCAAATCATAGGCTCGAATTGTCCAAAATGTCTATAACACTATTGCTGCATTTGTGCCGAATATGGCATTAACGTGCAAATAGCGTTACCCTCTGATAGGAATTTTGAATAGTGTGACAGTGTGTTAGCCTAATAGACAGAGGGGATCGAACACAGATTTCGTGACTATGGCGATTAGTAGGAAAAGAGAGACGTGGATGTTAAGAAAGTAACTAAGTGCTAGAGAATGAAATAATAAACGGTCGCCAGCCTAATTAGGCGTAATAATGTGGAAACATTAAGTACAAATGATTTAACTACAATTTTACGAAAGGAACTTTCGTTATTTCTCTCTTACTAAAGTGCAAAGAACACACAAAATTACCCGGCGAACTGCGCAGTGGATCGCAGTAGTTATCATCTGCATAGATTGGCAATCACAGAAAGACAAATCGCCCTATACATCTATTAATAATAATTATCATCTCAACCATTAACCGATTCAGTACCAAATGTTATCAAAGGGATCATAAGACCAAATTTGAGCATGAGCTGAGTCCTGAATTAACTACACTCCTGGAAATTGAAATAAGAACACCGTGAATTCATTGTCCCAGGAAGGGGAAACTTTATTGACACATTCCTGGGGTCAATACATCACATGATCACACTGACAGAACCACAGGCACATAGACACAGGCAACAGAGCATGCACAATGTCGGCACTAGTACAGTGTATATCCACCTTTCGCAGCAATGCAGGCTGCTATTCTCCCATGGAGACGATCGTAGAGATGCTGGATGTAGTCCTGTGGAACGGTTTGCCATGCCATTTCCACCTGGTGCCTCAGTTGGACCAGCGTTCGTGCTGGACGTGCAGACCGCGTGAGACGACGCTTCATCCACTCCCAAACATGCACAATGGGGGACAGATCCGGAGATCTTGCTGGCCAGGGTAGTTGACTTACACCTTCTAGAGCACGTTGGGTGGCACAGGATACATGCGGACGTGCATTGTCCTGTTGGAACAGCAAGTTCCCTTGCCGGTCTAGGAATGGTAGAACGATGGGTTCGATGACGGTTTGGATGTACCGTGCACTATTCAGTGTCCCCTCGACGATCACCAGTGGTGTACGGCCAGTGTAGGAGATCGCTCCCCACACCATGATGCCGGGTGTTGGCCCTGTGTGCCTCGGTCGTATGCAGTCCTGATTGTGGCGCTCACCTGCACGGCGCCAAACACGCATACGACCATCATTGGCACCAAGGCAGAAGCGACTCTCATCGCTGAAGACGACACGTCTCCATTCGTCCCTCCATTCACGCCTGTCGCGACACCACTGGAGGCGGGCTTCACGATGTTGGGGCGTGAGCGGAAGACGGCCTAACGGTGTGCGGGACCGTAGCCCAGCTTCATGGAGACGGATGCGAATGGTCCTCGCCGATACCCCAGGAGCAACAGTGTCCCTAATTTGCTGGGAAGTGGCGGTGCGGTCCCCTACGGCACTGCGTAGGATCCTACGGTCTTTGCGTGCATCCGTGCGTCGCTGCGGTCCGGTCCCAGGTCGACGGGCACGTGCACCTTCCGCCGACCACTGGCGACAACATCGATGTACTGTGGAGACCTCACGCCCCACGTGTTGAGCAATTCGGCGGTACGTCCACCCGGCCTCCCGCATGCCCACTATACGCCCTCGCTCAAAGTCCGTCAACTGCACATACGGTTCACGTCCACGCTGTCGCGGCATGCTACCAGTGTGAAAGACTGGAATGGAGCTCCGTATGCCACGGCAAACTGGCTGACACTGACGGCGGCGGTGCACAAATGCTGCGCAGCTAGCGCCATTCGACGGCCAACACCGGGGTTCCTGGTGTGTCCGCTGTGCCGTGCGTGTGATCATTGCTTGTACAGCCCTCTCGCAGTGTCCGGAGCAAGTATGGTGGGTCTGACACATCGGTGTCAATGTGTTCTTTTTTCCATTTCCAGGAGTGTAACTCCCAAACATCACATATACAATTGAATTGCACTGTACATATACTTTTTATATTCACTCTACTGTGGAAATGTTTCATATTTCATTAGCAAAACTACTATTTAGATTAATTTTCTCATACTAGAAAAGATTAAATTGGGGACCCATAAACAGTCACTTCCTTTATAAGCAAACTATGCACACATTACATAAACAATTTGCATCACACCAATACTGGTTTCCAACCCCACTTGAGATGATTTGTCTTTCCATGCTCTATAGCTGTTTACACCAACAATATTCTTAGTTAACTTCAGAAATAAGTTCATGGTAACAGTTCAAAAAATGGCTCTTAGCACTATGGGACTTAACATCTGTGGTCATCAGTCCCCTAGAACTTAGAACTACTTAAACCTAACTAACCTAAGGACATCACACACATCCATGCCCGAGGCAGGATTCGAACCTGTGACCGTAGCAGTCGCGCGATTCCGGACTGCGCGCCTAGAACCGCAAGACCACCGCGGCCGGCCATGGTAACAGTTAAGGTAAAGTTAAGTTTCAAGTAGGTTCAAAATTATGTGCTCTTTAGTTACTTGTGAAGCAAGTGATTTTAACTAACAACATTTAAGTGCCCAGAATGAGATTCTCACTCTGCAGCGGAGAGTGCGCTGATATGAAACTTCCTGGAAGATCAAAACTGTGTGCCGGACCGAGACTCGAAATCGGGACCTTTGCCGTTCGCGGGCATGTGCTCTACGGTAGAGCACTTCCCCGCGAAAGGCAAAGGTCCCGAGTTTGAGTCTCGGTCCGGCACACAGTTTTAATCTTCCAGGAAGTTTCATATCAGCACATACTCCGCTGCAGAGTGAAAATCTCATTCTGGAAACATCCCCCAGGTTGTGGCTAAGTCATGTCTCCGCAGTATCCTTTCTTTCAAGAGTGCTAGTTCTGCAAGGTTCGCAGGAGAGCTTCTGTAAGGTTTGGAAAGTAGGAGACGAGATATTGGCAGAAATAAAGCTGTGAGGAGGGGGCGTGAGTTGTGCTTGGGTAGCTCAGATGGTAGAGCATTTGCCCGCGAAAGGCAAAGGTCCCGAATTCGAGTCTCGGTCCGGCACACAGTTTAGATCTGCCAGGAAGTTTAAACATTTAAGTGCTTTAACACCAAAACTTTGGCACATTCAAAATAGAAACAATTTAAAGCAAAATAAAGTTTTGTGGAAGTTCAAAATTATGTGCCTCTCTCTTTACCTGAGAAACAAGTAATTTAACTAGTACCATTTATATGCTTTAACACTGAAACTTAGGCACATTCAAATAGAAGCAAGTCAGTGGTTCTTCATAAACAGGATACTCGGTCTTTAGCACGTTTTGATTTCATGAACAGACAGTTTCAAAGTTCAAACACGAATTTTCATCATTTAAATTGTTATTGAAAAACACTCACACACAAGCATATTAGGTCATAATGGGACACATATCACACCGGCCAGCGAGCTGCAGGAGATGTCGTGCTGTTATGAAAGGTACTCTCGTCGGTCGTCTGCTGCCATAGCCCACTAACGCCAAATTTCGTAGCACTGTCTTAAGGGATACGTTCGTCGCTCGTTCCACATTGTTTTCTGCCGCTGTTTCATGCAGTATTGCTTGTCTGTTAGCACTGACAATTGTATGCCATCACCGCTGCTCTCGGTCAATAAGAGAGGGCTGTCTCCAGCTGCGTTGTCCGTGGTGAGAGGTAACGCGTTTAATTTGGTACTCTCGGCACGTTCTTGACGCTGTGAAACTCGGGATATTGACTTCCCTCACGATTTTCGAAATGGAATGTCCAATGTGTCCAGCTCCAAATACCATTCCGCTCTGAAATTCTGTTAATTCCCGTCGTGCTGCCATACGAGGTGCATTCAAGTTCTAAGGCCTCCGATTTTTTTTCTAATTAACTACTCACCCGAAATCGATGAAACTGGCGTTACTTCTCGTCGTAATCGCCCTGCAGACGTACACATTTTTCACAACGCTGACGCCATGATTCCATGGCAGCGGCGAAGGCTTCTTTAGGAGTCTGTTTTGACCACTGGAAAATCGCTGAGGCAATAGCAGCACGGCTGGTGAATGTGCGGCCACGGAGAGTGTCTTTCATTGTTGGAAAAAGCAAAAAGTCACTAGGAGCCAGGTAAGGTGAGTAGGGAGCATGAGGAACCACTTCAAAGTTGTTATCACGAAGAAACTCTTGCGTAACGTTAGCTCGATGTGCGGGTGCTTTGTCTTGGTGAAACAGCATACGCGCAGCCCTTCCCGGACGTTTTTGTTGCAGTGCAGGAAGGAATTTGTTCTTCAAAACATTTTCGTAGGATGCACCTGTTACCGTAGTGCCCTTTGGAACGCAATGGGTAAGGATTACGCCCTCGCTGTCCCAGAACATGGACGCCATCATTTTTCAGCACTGGCGGTTACCCGAAATTTTTTTGGTGGCGGTGAATCTGTGTGCTTCCATTGAGCTGACTGGAGCTTTGTTTCTGGATTGAAAAATGGCATTCATGTCTCATCCATTGTCACAACCGACGAAAAGAAATTCCCATTCATGCTGTCATTGCGCGTCAACATTGCTTGGCAACATGCCACACGGGCAGCCGTGTGGTCGTCCGTCAGCATTCGTGGCACCCACCTGGATGACACTTTTCGCATTTTCAGGTCGTCATGCAGGATTGTGTGCACAGAACCCACAGAAATGCCAACTCTGGAGGCGATCTGTTCAACAGTCATTCGGCGATCCCCCAAAATAATACTCTCCACTTTCTCGATCATGTCGTCAGACCGGCTTGTGTGAGCCCGAGGTTGTTTCGGTTCGTTGTCACACGATGTTCTGCCTTCATTAAACTGTCGCACCCACGAACGCACTTTCGACACATCCATAACTCCATCACCACATGTCTCCTTCAACTGTCGATGAATTTCAATTGGTTTCACACCACGCAAATTCAGAAAACGAATGATTGCACGCTGTTCAAGTAAGGAAAACGTCGCCATTTTAAGTATTTAAAACAGTTCTCATTCTCGCAGCTGGCGGTAAAATTCCATCTGCCGTACGGTGCTGCCATCTCTGGGACGTATTGACAATGAACGCGGCCTCATTTTAAAACAATGCGCATGTTTCTATCTCTTTCCAGTCCGGAGAAAAAAAAATCGCAGGTCTTAGAACTTGAATGCACCTAGTAGTAACGTCGGAAACCTTTTCACGTGAATCATCTTAGTAGAAATGACAGCTGCGTCAATGCAGTGCCCTATGGTACTACCGCCATCTATAGGTGTGCATATCGCTATTCCATGCCTTTCACCGCCTCAGTGTATAACGTGGCACGAAAGATGATTTCTCCATAACATTGCTTTGATGTACAGAGTAGAAGGCGTGAGGTTTGGTTTTATGGAGGCAGAGAGGTACCGCAGCATTAGAGAAAGTCGCTGTCGACTTTTATCGACAGGTGAGAGTGTCGCCTCCCAACGGGGCAGCAAACCCGATGCCAGATGGGATTCGCGGCACGGATCAGCGGAAGCGCCATTAAAGAATCGGCCGGCGGGAGTCGACATGGGGGGCAGGACTCAGCGGCTGGAAGACGCGATTGCTGAGGCGGGTCTTTGCCAGGCCGGGGGGCGGCGACCGGAGACCGTGGCCTTTGTTGCAGTGCGGCGGCGCCGCTGAGGCGGAACGCGCTGATAAAGTACGGCTCAGGGTGCAGAAGTCGAGAGGACATTTAAATATGGTGACGACGCGCAAGTGCTTGCCAAAAACTTAAAAACTTAAAAATAAATGTCCTCTAGCATGTGGGAAGTGAGTCACGCACACGCGCACTAGTAACATCACCTCCTATTCAGTTAAAACTGTAGTAATATCCAAAGATGTTTCAATAAGTTATTAAGGGGCTCTGGAAAGGCTCAAAATCATGAAAAGTTCAATTTTTACTTTTTTGCGTTTTCTGAATCTGCAGACTATTACCTTTTAATAGATATATAATTTATTCAATTCCAAAGACTACAACTATTTTTAAATTTTTTTTTGAAATGTGTTCTACATGGGCGTGACCCACTGTGGCGCTGTTAAACTGCTGTCAAATGGTGTTATTATTAACGTCCGTGTTCATCAGGTACATTTTAGTGCTGTGGGATAAAGTATGTGTTGTGGCTAACCTGTGATGGTTCAATATATATCGCTGGTGTGATTGTCGATTGTTTCATGTTTATTTACTCTGTCGTTATCTCGAAAATATTCGTAATTAATTCTGTTTCTTGAGTCTCTGTTTTGTTGAAGTATAATAATGAGTAAAAGTAAAGTTGCTGTTGCGACTTTCAATGATGGCAACATTGTAAGGTGCAAGGTATTTAGAAATATGGGAATGAAGATAGGTTCTAACATGGTACGAGCGATGCTTGCTTTAGACAAGGAACGCCTTCGGGCTGCAGACAGGGCTGTAAAGAGTCTAGAAATACAAGCAAGAGTAAACAGGAGGAGGAACAAGAGGAAGCTGGACGAGCAGTTTGCAGAGGATGGAGATTAATCCATCCTATGGACCTGGAATGCACTAAAAAGTTAATCCAATCTTTGTCGCTCGATTCCCAAAACTTTTGTTTTCTCATACTAATTACATGTTTTCTAAGGATCTTCCAAACATATTTGTTTCAAACTTTCAGTAAATGTTAGACAGTACCTTCTGCATAATTTAACACAGCCTTTTTCCAAAAAACTGTATATTTTTGAATATATAAATAAAAAATTGCAAAAAAATGTTGTGAATTTTCATTAAAATTAAAAAAAATCATCTTTAATAACTGAACTAAAATTTTGTAAAATCCCTGTTAAGTTGTAGCCCATATTCCAATAAATAATCTGTAAAAAGTTCAACTTGCTACCTCAAATACTTTGTGAGGAAAGATGTAATTTATAAGCGTTATTTTAACATTGCAAGTATAGGGCGTTCCGGAGCCCCTTAATGTGAAACTTATTGGCAGATTAAAACCGCTTGTCGGACTCGAAGCAGGGTTCATTGCCTTTCATAATCAACTGCTCTACAGACCCGACGTGACAGCTCCGCTTCTACCAGTGTCATCTCGTGCCTTCCAGACATTACTTGTTGTAGGAATAGCACTTTGTAATAAGAGATTTTAATAAATTATCAATGTGGAGCTTACAGGCAGATTAAGCCCGCTTGCCTAACTTGAACTCGAAGCCGGGCCCATTGACATCCCTAGTCAACTACTCTACAGACCCGTCGTGACGGCTCCGTTTCTATGCCAGAACTTACATCTTTTTTTGTTTTTTAACTTTCATTCCTCCACCGGAAGGGTGGGGCGGGCTCATGGAGGGCTTAATGCCACTTTGCAGCCTTAGCTTATCCTCATGTTATGCTGTTGTGGCACTTCTTATTTGATACATTGGGTGGGTTTAAGCTTATTCTCTGTGTTCTAGTCTATTTTTTTATTATTGTTATTAGATGGTTGGTTTTGGGGAATATGCACAACCCTGACATTTGTCTTACGGCTGAAGGAAACCCCATAAAACCTCAGCCAGGGTTGTATGTCTTTCCTGTTTCTTTCTGTCTCTTATTTAGTCTGGTGTGCTGTGGAATTGCAGGTGCTCTGGCAGTTGTGTTCCTGTTGTAATTACTTCTAAATCCTTCTGTTTTCCGGGGTGAATTCGTTCTGTTGCTATTACGGCAATTTGCGGAGGGTAAGGATACTTGTAGCGTGGTAGATTGAGGTGGAATTGCGGTTTGATGATTAGGTCTTTTATGGTCTCGTTCGTGATAAGTCTGTTGTCACCATATCTAGCTATCCGCTATATCAATCATTCTTCCATTCAGTCTGTATCGAGAGCTGTGTGCAATGTTGTCGTTCTTTCTCGTGGTATCCTTGCAAGTGGTTACATTGCGTTACGTTTCCGCACCATGCTATTCCTGCATACTCTAGGATTGGTCTCACGTACATTTTACATGTATGTAGCACGATTGGTGTTGCGGCTCCTCCGTTTCTGTGTTGTAATAGCTTGATTTTGGCTAGTGTTGTGCTTGATATACCTATTTATTGTGTTGTGTTGGTTTTCCAATTGAGTAGGTTTTCAGTCTCTAGGCCTAAGTATTTGGCTGTCTTCTTTGGCTCTACTTTTTGTCCCCTGAGTGTTATTTCCACATCTTCAGGATTTTGCTGTTCATGTGTAAGTAGGCTGTTTATATTTTCTTATTGGCAACGTTCCGTAGCGCTCTGTATGAAAATCACTGGCTGTGCTGTGTGTAGCCTGTGGCTAGTTTGCATTGTTGTCTGCCATTGTAGTGTTGGGCAGCAGCAGCTGGATGTGAACAGCGCGTAGCGTTGCGCACTTGGAGGTGAGCCGCCAGCAGTGGTGGATGTGGGGAGAGAGATGGCGGAGTTTTGTAATTTGTCATGAACTGCTATATATATTATGACTATTAAGGTAAATACATTGTTTGTTCTCTATTAATATCTTTCATTTGCTAACTATCCCTATCAGTAGTTAGTGCCTTCTGTAGTTTGAATCTTTTATTTAGCTGGCAATAGTAGCGCTCGCTGTATTGCAGTAGTTCGAGTAATGAAGATTTTTGTGAGGTAAGTTATTTGTGAAAGGTATAGTTTAATGTTAGTCAGGGCCATTCTTTTGTAGGGATTTTTGAAAGTCAGATTGCGTTGCGCTAAAAATATTGTGTGTCAGTTTAAGCAGTCTTGAATAATTGTTGAAAGGGGACGTTTCACATGTTGTGTGAGGTTTCTGTGGTGGATTACCAGCAGCTGCAATTTGGCTGGGTTTGATCGAATTTTCCATGCGGACATTGACTTTCCGAGTGATAGTAAGTATCTGTTGATTATATCTATTATCATTTTAATTATCTGGGCGTGGCATCAGAAGGTCATGTCGTACGGCACATATGGCAATAAGAATAGTCAGATTGGGATGTCCCTACCTAATGTAATGTTATTGTAATGTTCCGGCTGCGAGTGCCAGCGTTGATACGCTACCGTAAATTGCGACGACAACGGTCTTTGCTGTGACGAAAACGCTCTTTGCTGTGGGGGTGAACAGATATGTTTGCATGTAGACGTAATTTGAAGTGCAGAGGAGATACAACTTGTAATCGCAGTTATCAAGAATAAAAAGTTTCCCTTACGCAAAAGAAGGTAAATATCGTCTACGAATTTTATTTGATGTTGAATCCCCAGACCTTCATAATAACTGTTACTGTGGTCACCAATAGAATGCATAGTGATTTCTTCGCAAATTAACACTATTGGACTAACGTCACCTTGTGTGTGCAAGACGTTCCCTAAGCGAACAGTTCGTTAGTCAGAAGATATCGCACTGCCACTGTTGTTCAACCTTCTCCTTCTGAAAGTGTTTCCAGAAAACCTTACGGCGCCTACGAGTACTTTAGCTGCCAAGAGAGACGGAGTCTTTATCGCTAGTTGCAGCAGTCTTCTCCGACTTTGCCTGGCGTTCTCCGAGAACCGGAGAAACAGAAACTTCCGACCGCCAACTCATCCTGTACCTAACCCGTTCTCTCCTTAAGGGAGCCCCGAAGAAAACGTCATCATCTATTGTTTGAAGGGCATCATCTTTCCGCCAGTGGCTGTAATAAGTTCTTGTTTCACTATTGCAGTTTCGGTCTTAGGCCATTATCAAGTGCTGATATTATGGCTTTAAGCCATGTCAGCGTAAGCTGACACATTTGTATGTCGTTGTCAATACAATTAAATACACTCGTGACGTTGTTACACAGTCACTGGTGGAAAGATGATGTCCTTAAAAAAAAAATTTTATGGCTGTGTATCCCAGCTACAACAAGTGTAATCATGTATAGTCAATTTTTTTCACAGATTTTTGACTTAGATAGATAACAAATTTTAAATGTGTACATCTAAGCAAAAACAAAAAAAAATCAAAAGAGAGTTTAAATACAGTATCTGTCTTATCTGTGGCAAAGGTCAAGTTAACTAATTAATTATTTTTATGACGTAGCAGTTCATTTTGACTTGTAAGAGAAATCATACTGCTGAGTAACGGCTTGGTCACAGCTCAGAGGATTATTTACAGATCGAATCTTCACTTTGCTGCTTAGCGTGCTGTGAAGGGTCGTTGTAAGTCGTTCTTGGAAAGCTCAGACGGTAGAGCACTTGTCCCTGAAAGATATAGGCCGCTTGTTCTCATCTGTCAGGAAGTTTCAGGACAACGCTGCAGAGCAGAAATTATTTCTTGGAAAAATTACTGAAGCTGTTGCTAATCAAGTTTTACGCAATAATCTTTGTTCCAGGAATGTTAGGCCAGCAAGGTACGTAGTAGAAGCTTTGAGCAGTTTGGAAGACAGGAGAAGAGGTACGGGGGGGGGGGGGGGAGGGGGGGGGGAGGATAAAGCTGTCAGGGAACGATGTGAGTGGCAGTTTCGCAGCTCTGTCGGTAGGGCACTTGCCCGCCAAAGCCCAGGTCCCAGGTTCAGGTACCGATCCGCGATCCGGTGCACACTTTCATTTGCCACGAAGTTCACAATCGCTACAGATTGAAACTACACTCTAAAAGCATTAACTTGTCGCAAAGCCTGATAATTAACGTGCTAAATTGCCAGTTGCAATAATCACTCCATGCGTTGTGCATTGTAGAAAATATGTAGAATTTGAGTATCAACTAACAAGTGACATATGCACGGACTCCTTACATTGGAGTCCGTATAAGGTACGCTGGATCGTCCGGTCAGACAGTTTCTACCTGATATCCACCATCGCAGTAGGAAAGGCATCTTTACTTTTAAGGGAAACATACCCATTAAAAGTGCATCGTCCTCTTAATACGAAAAAGCATTCCGAAAGTATCCAGGATTGAATCACACAATGGAAGGATTCCTTCAGCTCGACTGGTGGGATATGCTGAGCTACTTTTAACCCGAGCAAATTCAAGAATTCGGTATGACCCACACGCTATGCCAGTTGTGCTTTGCTCCAATAAGTGACCGTCGGATATGAAATGTATGTGTCATGCTGGGAGTTCGTATTTAATTACGAAATGACAGAGATGTAATGAAACAGTACACTCAAACCAAATGACACACAGTTTAATTTTCCTGCTTTTTTGTTTTCAGTTTACAAATAATTTACTTTGATGTATTTATGGATATGTGCCAATATTTTATAAAAGTAAGAGCCAGTGCTTCCCGTTAGCATGGCTTTTTCGTGTTCAGAGTTATAATTCTTAATTACTTTTCGATAATACTTAGTAGTGCTTCTTCCTTACTACAAGCTTGTTTCGGCTAGTTCGAATAGACGCCCATATTGCAGTGGCTAAACTGTCGACTATTTATTGCTACACTGTTACGAGTCACGTAATTTATATTTGTGTATATCTTTCTTTGTGAACTACTTTTGACATCAAGAACAATAAACTGTAAGTCTAGCTGTCAAAAGTAGTTCGCTAAGAAAATCTACACAAGTATAAATTACGTGACTTATAACAGTGTATCAATAAATAGACAGTCGACAGTTTGCTTAGTGTTGCGGTATGGGCGAGTATTTCACCAAGATATTTATTTCCGAATGGTTCTATAGCCGACACAAGTTTGTGGTAAGTGGTACCTCACAGCAAGGGTTCGGATAATTTTAAGGAAAAACACATGGAAAGTGGACCAAAATTTTATGGAATACACTTTATTGCTTAATCACAATTATTATGGTCATAAATTGAAAAACTTGTCAAAAAATCAGTAACAGTGCTCCAAACAATTTAAAGAACTTGAACAGGATCAGTTCATTAATAAAAACTTTAACAGTTTATACCATTAAGAACAGGGCTTAAAACCAATATGTAAGTCCCCGAATACAAGTTAGAAGTCACAGAAACTGGGTGTGACTGCAAGCTATTTCAACAGAGTTTCACCAGCAAAATGAATTACAAATGACTGTTGCTAAACGTACTAATAGTTCCTGATAAAACTAAAAACAAACAGAGAAGAAGCACCCAAAATACATAAAAGGTAAGAAGTCACACCATTGCTTGTGACTGCTTAACAATTGATAACCTTAACAAAATCCCTTAAGCAATAAAACACACAGTCCCCCAAAATACAAGAAAATCTGGGAAGGCATACCATTTAAGCGGTGCTTCCAACAGATACACAACAGCAGAAACATTAATAATGACCGTTGAATAAATATACTGTCCCTCAAAATATACGGAAGGTGACACGTTACAGCAACTGGCATCTACCACGCAAGTTTGACAATGAATGGAGTCAGCTAATGACTGCGAAAATAAAAACTCAACAGTTCTTACTCACAAGTAATTGACTTTAAGACTTGATACTCTGCAGGACCAGCAAAATAAGGCCTGCAACATTTAAATTAATTGTTCAAGGGCAAATATAGACACAAGGAACTTTGGACTTCCAGAACACACCTTAAGGCTTTGTAAGTAGGCTGTTTATGTTTTCTTATTGCCAATAATTACGTAGCGCTCTGTATGAAAATCACTGGCTGTGCTGTGTGCAGTCTGTGGCTAGTTTGCATTGTTGTCTGCCATTGTAGTGTTGGGCAGCGGCAGCTGGATGTGAACAGCGCGTAGCGTTGTGCAGTTGGAGGTGAGCCGCCAGCAGTGGTGGATGTGGGAAATGAGATGGCGGATTTTTGAGTACAGAATGGATATTTTGAACTGCTATGTATATTATGCTTTTTCAACACTATTAAGGTAAATACATTGTTTGTTCTCTATTAAAATATTTCATTTGCTAACTATGCCTATCAGTAGTTAGTGCCTTCTGTAGTTTGAATCTTTTATTTAGCTGGCAGTAGTGGCGCTCGCTGTATTGCAGTATTTCGAGTAACGGAGATTTTTGGTGAGGTAAGTGATTTGTGAAAGGTATAGATTAATGTTAGTCAGGGCCATTCTTTTGCAGGGATTTTTGAAAGTCAGATTGCGTTGCGCTAAAAATATTGTGTGTCAGTTTAAGCACAGTCGTGTATAATTGTTCTAAGGGGACGTTTCATATGTCGACCCTTAGCCTAGGATACCTCACTGGAATCTTCTGATTTTTTTCTTGTAGTTTGTGCAATTAGTGTAGCTATTGTTTATTGCTAGCGCGTAATTATAGACAGAATTTCCTTTGTAGTTGCAGTTTTTCATTCTTGTACAGTAAAACAGTTGTGGCATGCATGTAGATTTGCACCAAGTATTTCGCAGCTGCAATGAACTAGATATTATTTTCAGTGTTATGTTAATGTGTTCTCTTATTTTTTGCTCTTCAAATTGTGCTTTTCTGTGTTGTCGTGTGAAATATTGTGACAATAATGGCGTGTGAAAAACGTAATACTAGGCTCCAAAGTAAACTGAGAAATAACAGTGAAGACGACAGCAGTGTATTAACGCCACCATGTAATGAATTAACAAATATTCAAAGTAGTAATTTGGTAACTGTGCATAGGGAAATGGAGCGGGCGTCACAAATGGAGTAGACAGTGAAACAGGTAGTGAACAGGGAAGCATTATCGATCGATCGGTCGGCAACAGCTCGCCTCAGGAATCGGGAATGACAGAACACAATATTGCAAATACTGTAGACTCAGGTTTTGGGTTCTCATTGTGTTCTCAAATGAGTCAAGACACATTTTCCGCTTGTCAAAATGTGAATGTTGCCGGTGCAAATTCACTGCCGAAAAGCACTGAGGAACATGTTTCAGACACCAGTGCACTGTTATTACAGTTAATGCAACAAATGGGACAAAGGCTACAAAAGTTAGACACAACGCTTGAACAAAATCAGAAACAAATGGGACAAAATCTTCAAAAGTTAGACACAATGGAACAAAATCAGAGACAAACACAGCAAAAGCTTCAAAAGTTAGACACCACACTTGAACAAACACGTGAAAATTTAACTACTGAGTTACATAACATTGAATCGAAATGTCAAAAAGTCTGTAATGACGTAAAAACACAAATTTGTGAGCATTTTCAACCTATTTTTTCGCGGCATGAAAATGCATTACAGAATCACGAAGCAGCCATAAAAGAACTGCAAACCATTGTTCATGAAAATCATGAGACCTTGTGGGCTAAAATTGACTCAGTTGCATCTACCGAATTGGTTACGCAACTTGCAAAAACTCAAGAAAACGTAAACAGCCTACTTACAGCTTGTGTGCTTGCTCAACGCTCAATATTTGAATAGAACAGGGTTCCGGAATTAATTAGGTGACACTCCGCCGTGGCTAGTAAGAAAACGATCAAATTTATTTAACCTGAGGTAACTCGAGACAGCTGACAGGCACCTGGCTGCGGGCAAACCTAGACATCGTGCGACGACGGAAGTGTCGTCGCAGCAGGAAGAAAACATGTCTCTGCTCCAGGCCCAGGAAACAGGAACGTGTTGGCCGCTGCCAGAATTACCCTGCCAATATGCATCAGAAAGGAAACAGTAGCCTGCCCAAATAAGCCTACAAGCGACAATACGTACGAGGGTGATTCAAATGGCAACTTTAAATTTATAACAACAAATCGAAATTTCGCGCCGTTATCCTGTAAGTTGGTAAGAGTGCTACAAACAGCGTGCAGAATGGCCTGTAGGTGGCAGCATAGTGCAGATGCACACATACCGTCGCAGTATCAGTATAAAGATGGTCGCCACACTTGAGACTTGCACCAGGGAAGAACAGCGTTCTGTTATTCGGTTTCCGCGTAGTGAAGGTGTGAAACCTATTGAAATTCATCGACGAATGAAGATTCAGTACGGTGATGCATGTTTGTCACAGCAGCAAGTCTACGAATGGAGTAGGAAGTTGTCAAGTGGTGTGACTTTAGTGGAAGATGCTCCTCGTCCAGGTCAGGCACAACGAGTTGTGACTCCACAGAACATTGCAGCAATTGAAGCCATAGTGAAGGAAAACCGCCGACTGACACTGAATGATATTGCAGCATGTTTACAGATTAGTCATTTGTCAGCACACCACATTGTGCATGATGTGCTCCAGTTTCACAAAGTGTCTCCAAGATGGGTGCCACGGCAGCTAACTCCTGAATCGTTACTGGGCGACGAAACCTGAGTTCCTCCACCCACCACACTCACCAGACCTTTCCCCAAGTGGTTTCCATACGTTCGGACCACTCAAAGACGCAATGGGAGGAAAGAAGTTCCGTTCTGATGAAGAGGTACGCCGCGCGGTGCATGAGTGGTTGCGCGAACTACCAAAACAATTTTTTTCTAAAGGAATTTGTGCACTTTGTAAGCGCTGGAGGACTTGCATTGCGCGCGGGGGATATTATGTTGAAAAGTGATACAGCTTTGTACCACTTGTGCACAATAAATAATATTTGAAAAAAATATTTAAGGTTTTCATTTGACTCACCCTCTTAAGTTGTAGGAAATATTAACTTATTGCGGAAGTGGCTACACATACAAGTCTTGAGCTTGACGCTCCTTAATATTACATGATAACTGATGACGTGAACTACAACCACCTGCAAATCCAAAAACAGGGCACACTCTCTTTTAACAGTGCATTGCCTTCGACACACTACATTGCAGTCCCAATAACATCAACTCACTTTACAACAGAGAGTATTCACACACTTGCAGTGAATGTCATCTGCAACAAACACATTAAAATCAGTTGCACTGACCGGTGACCATCCACACAGTCACTCGGAGGCTTAACGGACATGACGAGTCTAATTCAACGTTACGTCGGCTTACGACATCAAGTACCAATAAAATATCAACACTAAACTCCACTCAGCTGCGAAGGAGCCATGTCTTCCAGAATTCCAAGCAGGGGTGTTACTGCCTCCAATCCGTGCAGGTGATCTACAGGTGGCTTACTGTTTAACCCTCCAGAGTTGGGCCGGTGCTTGCTGACCAAGTCTCACGCGGCGTCAGCTGCCGCTCCTACGACTCGTTTCCATCAATACTTAATTCAGACCGAAAACTTTGGCTGCGACAAACTTAACAACTCGCGGCCTAACGAGCTCCCTGCTCGGGTAGCAGGAGTGCCGCAAAAACCAACTCGCCAGCCACATGGCCTCCCGCTAACTGCCCGCTGGACCCAGCAACATACTACTCGACCAAAGACACTAGCCCTGGCTTATGACCAGGATCGATATCGGCTGTACAAGTAGTTTGTGGCGCCAGTAAAGCGGCAAATTCAAAAATGGCTCTGAGCACTATGGGACTTAACATCTGAGGTCATCAGTCCCCTAGAACTTAGAACTACTTAAACCTAACTAACCTAAGGACATCACACACATCCACGCCCGAGGCAGGATTCGAACCTGCGACCATAGCGGTCGCGCGGTTCCAGACTGAAGCGCCTTTAACCACGTGGCCACACTGGCCGGCGTAAAGCGGCATACCATCAAAATTAAAGCCACCGAGGCTCTGTAAGGAAGAAGCACGACCTATTCAACTATTTGCGGCTTGCCTGAAATAATTCATTTCAGTAATACGTTGTTGATTACTGTTTTAGTGATTTAAGCTCCACCGCAATGGCCACAGGCGCTTTAATCGGGACCGACCCACCACCGTGTCATCTTCAGCGAATGGCGTCATTTGGATGCCGCTGTTTATTTTTATTTATTTATTTTTTTATTTTTTTTTTTTTGTAATCAATCTACTGACTGGTTGGTTTGATGCGGCCCGCCACAAATTCGCTTCCTGTGCTAACCTCATCATCTCAGAGTAGCACTTGCAACCTACGTCCTCAATTATTTGCTTGACGTATTCCAATCTCTGTCTTCCTCTACAGTTTTTGCCCTCTACAGCTCCCTCTAGTACCATGGAAGTCATTCCCTCATGTCTTAGCAGATGTCCTATCATCCTGTCCCTTCTCCTTATCACTGTTTTCCACATATTCCTTTCCTCTCCGATTCTGCATAGAACCTCCTCATTCCTTACCTTATCAGTCCACCTAATTTTCAACATTCGTCTATAGCACCACATCTCAAATGCTTCGATTCTCTTCTGTTCCGCTTTCCCACAGTCCATGTTTCACTCATGCTGTACTCCAGACTTACATCCTCAGAAATTTATTCCTCAAATTAAGGCCGGTATTTGATATTAGTAGACTTCTCTTGGCCAGAAATGCCTTTTTTGCCATAGCGAGTCTGCTTTCGATGTCCTCCTTGCTCCGTCCGTCATTGGTTATTTTACTGCCTAGGTAGCAGAATTCCTTAACTTCATTGACTTCGTGACCATCAATCCTGATGTTAAGTTTCTCGCTGTTCTCATTTCTACTACTTCTCATTATCTTCGTCTTTCACCGATTTACTCTCAAACCATACTGTGTACTCATTAGACTGTTCATTCCGTTCAGCAGATCATTTAATTCTTCTTCACTTTCACTCAGTTGGATGCCGTACGTTGGGGAATAGCACATCACTCCTCCGTCCGCTGTCGGCTTTCCAGACCACAGAGTGGCTACTTGCCATTCAAGTAGGTCCTCAATTGGCATCACGAGATTGAGTAGACCCTGCCCCAGTCCTCTCACACAAAGGTAAAAATTTCTGGGGGAACTAAACCCGGGTCCTCCGCATGGCTATGTACACATCTACACTGGTAACTTAGCTATACCGCTACTTTATTCTGAGATCCGATATGATGTGGTGCCACTGGTAGGCATTGAAATTTTATTGAGGAAGCCACTTCATTACGAGGAGTGCCAATAATTACAGAGTTTTGGATAACACTACAAGACAACTGTTTATCCCTACACCAGCACTAGCTCCGCTGTGGAGGTCCACCATGTACTTAACTTATCTAGAGATAAATGACATATTGTAAACTCGGTTAGATCTGGGAATTGCAGTTTGCACACAGATGAACAAATTACTGAATTACAACTATTGGTTCTGTGCCTTCGTGGGGAAAAACTCTTGATACTAAATTAATTTTAAAGATGTAGTGTTTCTAATTCACTCTTAGAATCACCTGACAACAAAATATCTTAATTACTATATTGTTAATGAATTTTCCATTTTATACTTTTTGTACATGTTTCTGATTGTTGTTTCATAGTATCGCCATATTTTCGTTATGTAATGTACTATGCGACTTGCAATGTTCAAAAGTGGCTCTGAGCACTACAGGACTTAACTTCTGAGGTCACCAGTCCCCTAGAACTTAGAACTACTTAAACCTAACTAACCTATGGACATCACACACATCCATGCCCGAGGCAGGATTCGAACCTGCGACCGTAGCAGCACCGCGGTTCCGCGCTGAAGCGCCTAGAACCGCTCGGCCACACCGGCCGGCACTTGAAATGTTGTTACGCCTCTTTGAACACGCAGATCGCACTTACGTGAGCCTTGCCTGGTTTTTATTTCATAATTTGATACTTTAATTTTACAACACTCGTGACAGTAGAGTGCTATTACAGTGTATAATTCCATTTATGTTAGTTGTAAAAGGACGTTATGTGTCCGATTTCCTTAGTATAACAGTTGATCCTTCCCCCATGAACCATGGACCTTGCCGCTGGTGGGGAGGCTTGCGTGCCTCAGCGATACAGATGGCCGTACCGTAGGTGCAACCACAACGGAGGGGTATCTGTTGAGAGGCCAGACAAACATGTGGTTCCTGAAGAGGGGCAGCAGCCTTTTCAGTAGTTGCAGGGGCAACAGTCTGGATGATTGACTGATCTGGCCTTGTAACATTAACCAAAACGGCCTTGCTGTGCTGGTACTGCGAACGGCTGAAAGCAAGGGGAAACTACAGCCGTAATTTTTCCCGAGGGCATGCAGCTCTACTGTATGATTAAATGATGATGGTGTCCTCTTGGGTAAAATATTCCGGAGGTAAAATAGTCCCCCATTCGGATCTCCGGGCGGGGACTACTCAGGAGGACGTCGTTATCAGGAGAAAGAAAACTGGCGTTCTACGGATCGGAGCGTGGAATGTCAGATCCCTTAATCGGGCAGGTAGGTTAGAAAATTTAAAAAGGGAAATGGATAGGTTAAAGTTAGATATAGTGGGAATTAGTGAAGTTCGGTGGCAGGAGGAACAAGACTGTTGGTCAGGCGAATACAGGGTTATAAATACAAAATCAAATAGGGGTAATGCAGGAGTAGGTTTAATAATGAATAAAAAAATAGGAGTGCGGGTTAGCTACTACAAACAGCATAGTGAACGCATTATTGTGGCCAAGATAGACACAAAGCCCATGCCTACTACAGTAGTACAAGTTTATATGCCAACTACCTCTGCAGATGATGAAGAAATAGATGAAATGTATGACGAGATAAAAGAAATTATTCAGGTAGTGAAAGGAGACGAAAATTTAATAGTCATGGGTGACTGGAATTCGTCAGTAGGAAAAGGGAGAGAAGGAAACATAGTAGGTGAATATGGAGTGGGGGGAAGAAATGAAAGAGGAAGCCGCCTTGTAGAATTTTGCACAGAGCATAACTTAATCATAGCCAACACTTGGTTCAAGAATCATAAAAGAAGGTTGTATACCTGGAAGAATCCTGGAGATACTAGTAGGTATCAGATAGATTATATAATGGTAAGACAGAGATTTAGGAACCAAGTTTTAAATTGTAAGACATTTCCTGGGGCAGATGTGGATTCTGACCACAATCTATTGGTTATGAACTGCAGATTGAAACTGAAGAAACTGCAAAAAGGTGGGAATTTAAGGAGATGGGACCTGGATAAACTGAAAGAACCAGAGGTTGTAGAGAGTTTCAGGGAGAGCATAAGGGAACAATTGACAGGAATGGGGGAAAGAAATACAGTAGAAGAAGAATGGGTAGCTCTGAGGGATGAAGTAGTGAAGGCAGCAGAGGATCAAGTAGGTAAAAAGACGAGGGATAATAGAAATCCGTGGGTAACAGAAGAAATATTGAATTTAATTGATGAAAGGAGAAAATACAAAAATGCAGTAAATGAAGCAGGTAAAAAGGAATACAAACGTCTCAAAAATGAGATCGACAGGAAGTGCAAAATGGCTAAGCAGGGATGGCTAGAGGACAAATGTAAGGATGTAGAGGCTTATCTCACTAGAGGTAAGATAGATACTGCCTACAGGAAAATTAAAGAGACCTTTGGAGAAAAGAGAACCACTTGTATGAATATCAAGAGCTCAGATGGCAACCCAATTCTAAGCAAAGAAGGGAAGGCAGAAAGGTGGAAGGAGTATATAGAGGGTTTATACAAGGGCGATGTACTTGAGGACAATATTATGGAAATGGAAGAGGATGTAGATGAAGACGAAATGGGAGATAAGATACTGCGTGAAGAGTTTGACAGAGCACTGAAAGACCTGAGTCGAAACAAGGCCCCGGGAGTAGACAACATTCCATTTGAACTACTGATGGCCTCGGGAGAGCCAGTCATGACAAAACTCTACCATCTGGTGAGCACGATGTATGAGACAGGCGAAATACCCTCAGACTTCAAGAAGAATATAATAATTCCAATCCCAAAGAAAGCAGGTGTTGACAGATGTGAAAATTACCGAACTATCAGTTTAATAAGTCACAGCTGCAAAATACTAACGCGAATTCTTTACAGACGAATGGAAAAACTGGTAGAAGCCGACCTCGGGGAAGATCAGTTTGGATTCCGTAGAAATGTTGGAACACGTGAGGCAATACTGACCTTACGACTTATCTTAGAAGAAAGATTAAGAAAAGGCAAACCTACGTTTCTAGCATTTGTAGACTTAGAGAAAGCTTTTGACAATGTTAACTGGAATACTCTCTTTCAAATTCTGAAGGTGGCAGGGGTAAAATACAGGGAACGAAAGGCTATTTACAGTTTGTACAGAAACCAGATGGCAGTTATAAGAGTCGAGGGGCATGAAAGGGAAGCAGTGGTTGGGAAAGGAGTAAGACAGGGTTGTAGCCTCTCCCCGATGTTATTCAATCTGTATATTGAGCAAGCAGTAAAGGAAACAAAAGAAAAATTCGGAGTAGGTATCAAAGTTCATGGAGAGGAAGTAAAAACTTTGAGGTTCGCCGATGACATTGTAATTCTGTCAGAGACGGCAAAGGACTTGGAAGAGCAGTTGAATGGAATGGACAGTGTCTTGAAAGGAGGATATAAGATGAACATCAACAAAAGCAAAACGAGGATAATGGAATGTAGTCATATTAAGTCGGGTGATGCTGAGGGAATTAGATTAGGAAATGAGACACTTAAAGTAGTAAAGGAGTTTTGCTATTTAGGGAGTAAAATAACCGATGATGGTCGAAGTAGAGAGGATATAAAATGTAGACTGGCAATGGCAAGGAAAGCGTTTCTCAAGAAGAGGAATTTGTTAACATCGAGTATAGATTTAAGTGTCAGGAAGTCGTTTCTGAAAGTATTTGTATGGAGTGTAGCCAGGTATGGAAGTGAAACATGGACGATAACTAGTTTGGACAAGAAGAGAATAGAAGCTTTCGAAATGTGGTGCTACAGAAGAATGCTGAAGATAAGGTGGGTTGATCACGTAACTAATGAGGAGGTATTGAATGGGATTGGGGAGAAGAGAAGTTTGTGGCACAACTTGACTAGAAGAAGGGATCGGTTGGTAGGACATGTTTTGAGGCATCAAGGGATCACCAATTTAGTATTGGAAGGCAGCGTGGAGGGTAAAAATCGTAGGGGGAGACCAAGAGATGAATACACTAAGCAGATTCAGAAGGATGTAGGTTGCAGTAGATACTGGGAGATGAAGAAGCTTGCACAGGATAGAGTAGCATGGAGAGCTGCATCAAACCAGTCTCAGGACTGAAGACCACAACAACAACAACAACAACAGTTGATCCACATTATGAATCCCGACGCTAGCATTACTGAGTCTGTTGATTTTTAGCATTACAGTCACATCTAACTGACTGTTCGAGCTCCTCGCTTGAGCAAATGATGGGAAGAAGTTATCAGGGAGTGCAGGCTTTCTCTGCGAATTTCATATATGAAGTCTTCACGGGTTGTCAGCCGAGCAACGTTTCGATGGAATGCGTCTCCATCATCTTCAGGCGAAGATGACGGAGAGGCATTTCATCGAAACGTTGCTATGAGACGACGATGCTACTCGGCTGACAACCCGTGAAGACTTCATATAAGAAGTTATCAGTTTCACGTACAATCGATGAGGACGTCATTAGAGATGGAGAACGTGCCGATTGGTAATGGGATGTGGAGGAGAACCGGATGTGTCCTTTGCAAAGAAACCGTTTCGACATTTGCCTCAAACGGAGAGACGTCTACAGACGTTAAAGTAAGCTCTGGCGTGCCACAAGGGAGTGTTATGGGACCATTGCTTTTCACAATATATATAAATGACCTAGTAGATAGTGTCGGAAGTTCCATGCGGCTTTTCGCGGATGATGCTGTAGTATACAGAGAAGTTGCAGCATTAGAGAATTGCAGCGAAATGCAGGAAGATCTGCAGCGGATAGGCACTTGGTGCAGGAAGTGGCAACTGACCCTTAACATAGACAAATGTAATGTATTGCGAATACATAGAAAGAAGGATCCTTTATTGTATGATTATATGATAGCGGAACAAACACTGGTAGCAGTTACTTCTGTAAAATATCTGGGAGTATGCGTGCGGAACGATTTGAAGTGGAATGATCATATAAAATTAATTGTTGGTAAGACGGGTACCAGGTTGAAATACATTGGGAGAGTCCTTAGAAAATGTAGTCCACCAACAAAGGAGGTGGCTTACAAAACACTCATTCGACCTATACTTGAGTATTGCTCATCAGCGTGGGATCCGTACCAGATCGGGTTGACGGAGGAGATAGAGAAGATCCAAAGAAGAGCGGCGCGTTTTGTCACAGGGTTATTTGGTAACCGTGATAGCGTTACGGAGATGTTTAACAAACTCAAGTGGCAGACTCTGCAAGAGAGGCGCTCTGCATCGCGGTGTAGCTTACTCGCCAGGTTTCGAGAGGGTGCGTTTCTGGATGAGGTATCGAATATATTGCTTCCCCCTACTTATACCTCCCGAGGAGATCACGAATGTAAAATTAGAGAGATTAGAGCGCGCACGGAGGCTTCCAGACAGTCGTTCTTCCCGCGAACCATATGCGACTGGAACAGGAAAGGGAGGTAATGAGAGTGGCACGCAAAGTGCCCTCCGCCACACACCGTTGGGTGGCTTGCGGAGTATAAATGTAGATGTAGATGCAAACGATGTAAGGGAAGCGCGGAGAACGTAAATCCGGATTTAAAGCACTTACTGCCAGAATTCGAGACTAGGATCTTACGGCGTCTCTGCCCCTCTCAGTTAAATAGAAGAGGTCGTCGATTGCGTGTTTTCATTTAATCGAATCAGAAACATTGATAATAGATAATTATAGCCTCTTGGTTTCGTGAGCAATAGGTCTAGAACACTTCAGATGATTTTAATAATTACCTGCCCGTTTAGCTTATCACGCAACGCGACAGCTTGCGAAAGACGTAGATGAGCTAGATCCCCATCGAATCGGCGCAGTCTGACGTCCATTGGTTCGGTAGCTCGGCTAGAGTTAGAGGGGGATTTCGACAATTTCATACATTCGTTTAGGCAAATTCTAGGCTTGCCGCCAATATTCGACTCAGAAAATACGACATACAACCAGTTAAATACGATAACGTTCGACAAAGGTAACTCGATTGACTTGTTGCTACAGCGTGAGGACAAGCATCTGGCCATAACTGTAAAATGGAAATGAATTATCAAAGCATGAAGGACAGTGGATCCTTTGCAAAGGGATAAACATTAGGACAAAGAGAGGGTGATTAAATAACTTACGCATACAACTGATTCAGATTTAACAATTTCTCATTGTACTGGAAGCGGGTTCTTTTAATTTTGTTTTTGAATGGGAAATACACTGCTTGGCAGCAATGCGTTAAGCACCCAGAAAAATGTGTCGGATAGCAAGGTACCTTCGTACTGCAAAAAGATAACACTGTGAATCCAAATATCTGCGTGTATTTAATTCTTATACTAACATTTGTGCATAATGTAATGTAACACAGTTTGTGTATTATCTGTCGCTGTGAGAGACTGAATGGCTTTGCTATTGTTTATTTACTGATATTTTATTTAACATTTTTGTTGATCTTAAAATCGTTCGTACATGTTTAAACTGACAAATATTTAATAATATTTCATTGTGGTCATATTCTGCAAGAACGAGAGTATCGATGTAGTGAGTTTCGATATAAGAATGAGTGTACAGAGGTTGTTGGACGGTGTGCTGGATTGGAGAGTGAATTTATTATAGCCACACTCACAAAGAATGTTTACCTGAGCATTGTGGACTGAAAAGATAAAGAACAAAGTGTACTTAAATGTTACGCACCCTGAATTAATCTATCACGCAATAGCAGAAAGCCTGTGATATGGGAATAATGCAGAGACACGCGTATTAACAGTTCAGTAACGAAACAAATGCGGATTGCCAAGTTAAACTTTGAATGTGTCAACGTTTCTCTTATCGTGAACTGATATATGGTCGCGTAATATGAAAACAGTGAAATAACTTCAATATTGATCACGTTGTCCGAACTGTGTACCAGTGTTAACGTGGCTCTCACAGTGAATAAATACAGCGTCGAGAAATACGAGAGCAGGGACTGTTAAAAATATAGCTTTACCGAGCGAACTGATTTTAATACTGCGCTCAATCCTCCGAATTGTGTACCATATACAAAAACCAAAAAGCTCGAGCAGTGATTACCAGCGCTTATAACATGCAGTTACGTTGGAAAACATTACGCCATTCAGTACGGAATGCATTTGTTCTGGGTAGTCCACCACCAAGCTTCCACAAACAAGACGACGATTTTCATCTTTTACTGTATTTTCATACTATTATTTTCAAGAGGAAAACTATAGCGGGATTATTTAAGGACCGTCACAATTACTACGATATTTCATTTATTTTTGGGTTTGGAAAGCAAAGACCGTACAGCCAACAGTAGTTATAAAAGTGCCATGTTAACATAGATGCAATTTCCATAGAATAATAATAAAAAGAGTTCGATACACGAACGTAAGTCGTAATGTAAAAAAAAAAAGGTTCAAATGGCTCTGAGCACCATGCGGCTTAACTTCTGAGGTCATCAGTCGCCTAGAACTTAGAACTAATTAAACCTAACTAACCTAAGGACATCACACACATCCACGCCCGAGGCAGGATTCGAACCTGCGACCTAGCGGTCGCTCGACTCCAGACTGTAGCGCCTAGAACCGCACGGCTACTCAGGCCGGCCGTAATGTGAAATAAAAACACTAAAAGGCGAATACCACGCAATAAGCGTTAGTTATAACAATGCCAAAGTAAGATTAGTGCAATTTTCACAATAGGAAAATGGTAAGAGCGTGAAGTACAAAGATAAGTTCGTTATGCAAATGTAAAAAGAAAAAAAAGACAAAATTACGACCCAGCTTTCGAACCGGACCGGTTCCAGAGGAGAATGACATCCACAGCAACTTATAATTGGAAACTGGATAACGGCTTCGTTTAGAAAGATGAGTTCTTAATGCACAGTAAAAACACAGACATACGTCACAGTTTTCAAGTGGAGCTGGTTTCATGCGAGAACAAGATATACACAGAATGAGATTTTCACTCTGCAGCGGAGTGTGCGCTGATATGAAACTTCCTGGCAGATTAAAACTGTGCGCCCGACCGAGACTCGAACTGGCAGAAGTAAAGCTGTGAGTACCGGGCGTGAGTCGTACTTCGGTAGCTCAGTTGGTAGAGCACTTGCCCGCGAAAGGCAAAGGTCCCGAGTTCGAGTCTCGGTCGGGCACACAGTTTTAATCTGCCAGGAAGTTTCAAGATATACACAATTTGCGGGTCAAAGCTGAATACTGGCGTATTTTAAACAGTTCTCGACCAAATAATTCCTATGTATATTGAACCGTTGAAGTAAAGCAGTTACAACTTTAGGGAGGGGATAGCCCTTGCAACTAATTTTTAGTGCAAGACTGCCTGTGCGCCAATATGACGTAATTTAGGTGTGCCACCGACGTTGTATCTTGATAACAGAGTACAGAAGCGATGATTTGCAATCTGTATTGGTGGGCAGGGTGATTATGTTTGGCTGGCCGGAGTGGCCGAGCGGTTCTAGGCGCTTCAGTCTGGAACCGCGCGACCGATTCGGTCTTTCACAGAAAGAGTTAATAGAAATGAAATCTGTTTACATTAAATTCTTTTCGCAGTTGTATGCTTTGCAAATTATTGACTACCTGCAGAAACAACAAATATTATCTCCCCCCCCCCCTTTTTTTTTACACAGGGTGACACAGTTGCGCCTACGGCAGTCAAATTATGCAACCCGCAATATTATAACTGGTTTTCATAAACCAGGCGCGAGATTTTCATATTCTCTCGATCGCTACGCGCTATCTGTTAGTCCTACAGCGAATATCAACCGGAACTCTTTGCAAAAACTTCAAGACAAAAGTTTAGAGGGACGTTCAATAAGTAACGCAACACACTCTTTTTGCCAGCCAGTTTCGGTTGAAAAAAATTTGGAATTTGTTGCGGGACATCATCGAACATTCCCTCTTCAGCCCCTAGAGTTTCATGAAGCTCCGATAGATGACGACAAGATACATTGCCTTCGAACTGATGTCTGTAACGGAGCAGCGATCTGTCACTGAGCTTCTTCTTGGAGAAAACCAAAATTTTGCAAATATCCATCTACATCTACATCGATACTCTGCAAATCACATTTAAGTGCCTGTCAGAGGGTTCATAGAACCACCTTCACAATTCTCCATTATTCCAATCTCGTATAGCGCGCGGAAGGAATGAACACCTATATCTTTCCGTGCGAGCTCTGATTTCCCCATATTTTATCGTGGTGATAGTTCCTACCTATGTACGTCGATGTCAACAAAATATTTTTACATTAGGAGGAGGAAGTTGGTGATTGGAATTTCGTGAGAAGATTCCGTCGGAACGAAAAACGACTTTCTTTTAACGATGTATAGCCCAAATCCTGTATCATTTCTGTGACACTCTCTCCAATATATCGCGATAATACAAAACGTGCTGCCTTTCTTCGAACTTTTTCGATGTACTCCGTCAGTCCTATCTGGTAACGATCGCACACCGCGCAGCAGTATTCTAAAAGAGGACGGACAAGCGTATTGTAGGCAGACTCCTTAGTAGGTCTGTTACATATCGTAAGTGTCCTGCCAATAAAGCGCAGTCTTTGGTTAGCCTTGCCCACAACATTATCTATGTGTTCCTTCCAATTTCAGTTGTTCGTAATTGTAATACCTAGGTATTTAGTTGAATTTACGGCTTTTAGATTAGAATGATTTATCGCATAACCGAAGTTTTACTTCCTTTTAGCACTTATGTGGATGAACTCACACTTTTCGTCATTTATGGTCAACTGCCAATTTTCGCACCATTCAGATATTTTTTCTAAATCGTTTTGCAGTTTGTTTGATCTTCTGATGACTATATTAGTCGATAAATGACAGCGTCATCTGTAACCAACCGAAGACGGCTGCTCAGTCTCCCAAATCGTTTATGTAGATAAGGAACAGCAAAGGGCCTATAACACTACTTTGGGGAACGCCAGAAATCACTTTTGTTTTACTCGATGACTTTTCGTCAATTACTACGAACTGTGACCTCTCTGACAGGAAATAACAAATGCAGTTACATAAGTGAGAAGATATTCCATAAGCACACAATTTCACTAAGAGCCGCTTGTGTGGTACAGTGTCAAAAGCCTTTCGGAAATCCAGAAATACGGAATAAAGAACTAGTTGTGTTTCACAGGAACGACGTTTTCTAAACCCATGTTGACTGTGTGACAATAGACCGTTTTCTTCGAGGTGCTTCATAATGGTCGAAGACAGTATATGTTCCAACATCCTGCTGCATAACGGCATTAATGATATTGACCTATAATTTAGTGGATTACTACTACTACCTTTCTTGAATATTGGTGTGACCTGTGCAACTTTCCAGTCCTTGGGTACCGATCTTTCGTCGAGCGAACGGTTGTCTATGATTGTTAAATATGGAGCTAATGCACCAGCATACTCCGAAAGGAACCTAATTGGTATACAGTCTGGACCAGAAGACTTGCTTTTATGAAGTGATTTAAGTTGCTTCAATACTCCGAGGATATTTACTTCTACGTTATGTTGGCAGCTGTTCTCCATTCGAATTCTGAAATATTTACATCGTCTTCTTTTGTGAAGGCATTTCGGAAGGCTGTGTTTAGTAACTCTGCTTTGGCAGCACTGTCTTCTATAGTATCTGCATTGCTGTCGCGCAGAGAAGGCATTGATGGTTTCTTGCCGCTAACATACTTCACGTACGACACGAGTCTCGTTTGATTTTCTGCCAGGTTTCGAGACAACGATTCGTTGTGGAAACTGTTTATAAGCATCTCGCGTTGAAGTCCGCGCTAAATTTCGAGCTTCTGTAAAAGATCACCGACCTTGGGGATTTTGCGTCTGTTTAAATTTGGCATGTTTGTTTCGTTGTTTTTGCAACTGTGTTCTAACCCGTTTTGAGTACCGAGGGGGATCAGCTCCGTCGTTCGTTAGTTTATTTGCTGTAAATTTCTCAATTGCTGCAGATACTGTTTCTTTGAATTTAAGCCACATCTGGTCTACACTTATATTGTTAATATCCACAGTCGCTTGTACAGGGTGTTTCAAAAATGACCGGCATATTTGAAACGGCAATAAAAACTAAACGAGCAGCGATAGAAATACACAGTTTGTTGCAATATGCTTGGGACAACAGTACATTTTCAGGCGGACAAACTTTCGAAATTACAGTAGTTACAATTTTCAACAACAGATGGCGCTGCAAGTGATGTGAAAGATATAGAAGACAACGCAGTCTGTGGGTGCGCCATTCTGTACGTCGTCTTTCTGCTGTAAGCGTGTGCTGTTCACAACATGCAAGTGTGCTGTAGAAAACATGGTTTATTCCTTAGAATAGAGGATTTTTCTGGTGTTGGAATTCCACAGCCTAGAACACAGTGTTGTTGCAAGAAGACGAAGTTTTCAACAGAGGTTTAATGTAACCAAAGGACCGAAAAACGATACAATAAAGGATCTGTTTGAAAAATTTCAACGGACTGGGAACGTGACGGATGAACGTGCCGGAAAGGTAGGGCGACCACGTATGGCAACCACAGAGGGCAATGCGCAGCTAGTGCAGCAGGTGATCCGACAGCGGCCTCGGGTTTCCGTTCGCCGTGTTGCAGCTGCGGTCCAAATGACGCCAACGTCCACGTATCGTCTCATGCGCCGGAGTTTACACCTCTATCCGTACAAAATTCAAACGCGGCAACCCCTCAGCGCTGCTACCACTGCTGTACGAGAGACATTCGCTAACGATATAGTGCACAGGATTGATGACGGCGATATGCATGTGGGAAGCATTTGGTTTACTGACGAAGCTTATTTTTACCTGGACGGCTTCGTCAATAAACAGAACTGGCGCATATGGGGAACCGAAAAGCCCCATGTTGCAGTCCCATCGTCCCTGCATCCTCAAAAGTACTGGTCTGGGCCGCCATTTCTTCCAAAGGAATCATTGGCCCATTTTTCAGATCCGAAACGATTACTGCATCACGCTATCTGGACATTCTTCGTGAATTTGTGGCGGTACAAACTGCCTTAGACGACACTGCGAACACTTCGTGGTTTATGCAAGATGGTGCCCGGCCACATCGCACGGCCGATGTCTTTAATTTCCTGAATGAATATTTCCATGATCGTGTGATTGCTTTGGGCTATCCGAAACATACAGGAGGCGGCGTGGATTGGCCTCCCTATTCGCCAGACACGAACCCCTGTGACTTCCTTCTGTGGGGACACTTGAAAGACCAGGTGTACCGCCAGAATCCAGAAACAATTGAACAGCTGAAGCAGTACATTTCATCTGCATGTGAAGCCATTCCGCCAGACACGTTGTCAAAGGTTTCGGGTAATTTCATTCAGAGACTACGCCATATTATTGCTACGCATGGTGGATATGTGGAAAATATCGTACTATAGAGTTTCCCAGACCGCAGCGCCATCTGTTGTTGAAAATTGTAACTATTGTAATTTCGAAAGTTTGTCTGCCTGAAAATGTACTGTTGTCCCAAGCATATTGCAACAAACGGTGTATTTCTATCGCTGCTCATTTAGTTTGTATTGCCGTTTCAAATATACCGGTCATTTTTGAAACACCCTGTAGAATGTCTACGGTGACTCAGTAGTGAACAAAAGCGCGGTGAGTCGTTGGATGGGACGCCTATCATCATCGCAACATGGTAGCGCAAACCTGTCCGATCTCTATCGTGCCGGCAGGCTGCATTCAGTCATGACCCCTTCTGTGTTCGAACGTGCGGACACTATTATTCGAGGTCACGGACGGTTCACAATTAAATGCCTAGCTTCTCAACTGGACGTCTCTACTGGTAGTGCTGACACACTCCTCAACCAGTTGGGGTACTCAAAGGCGGATGCCCACTGTAAGGGGTCCGTAGGCCCTTACTATAAGTTTGCACTCGGCACAGGTCGATAGGGCAAACAATCGATTGTGTCGTGTTGCGAGGGCGAGTGTGAAGTTGAGTCAGTCCCATGTTGCGGGCCGATCTGTGTGGAGGCCTGTTGCTGTAATGCAAGGCTTTACCGACAAAGGGAGCGGCCATCGCCTCGGTTTAACCCCATTGTGCTAGAATAATACTGGGAAAGTAAAGAAGTATAATTACGAGAGTGATCAGTGATATTTCAGTGCCGATATTTTGGTTTCGCGTCTACCACGCCGGCATCATTTTGGATTGCAGTGTTGGATTGCAGTGTTGGATTGCAGTGTTGGATTGCAGTGTTGGATTGCAGTGTTGGATTGCAGTGTTGGATTGCAGTGTTGGATTGCAGTGTTGGATTGCAGTGTTGGATTGCAGTGTTGGATTGCAGTGTTGGATTGCAGTGTTGGATTGCAGTGTTGGATTGCAGTGTTGGATTGCAGTGTTGGATTGCAGTGTTGGATTGCAGTGTTGGATTGCAGTGTTGGATTGCAGTGTTGGATTGCAGTGTTGGATTGTACTGTTGGATTGTACTGTTGGATTGCAGTGTTGGATTGTAGTGTTGGATTGCAGTGATTGGATTGCAGTGATTGGATTGCAGTGATTGGATTGCAGTGTTGGATTGCAGTGTTGGATTGCAGTGATTGGATTGCAGTGATTGGATTATCGTGTGACGATAATGAATAACGGAGAAGCCTGCGCTGAGATTAGCCGTAGTTAGATGTGTATGACGAAGGCAGTGGCTGTCTCCTTCTTTTTGTGTTTTTGAGACGAATATAGGTTCTTGATTAGTGAAACTGTGTTGGTGTTTTACTTGCTACCAGACATTTCATTATTACAGCATTTGAGAAGGACAAACTGGAAAGTAACAACTCCGTAGCAGTCAATTCCGATTGCCAGCCCCATTAGGTACACGGTCACATTAATTAATAATTATTGGGTTGCTATTCGGTCAGATCAGATCAGGTCGGGTCGAAAAATTAAATCGGAGGTGTTACACCTTGGCTTACCATGAAAGGACAAGTGCAATTTTCGGACGAATCGTAAAGAACAATAGGCAATTTTATCTTGCTTAATGCGAGAAAATATTTTTTTCAATTTCGGATGAAGACAGAGTATAAACTTTGAAATCGCGACAACAAACAGTGCATTTTGAACAATATGAAGTAACAGCATCTTACAATTGTGACTGAACTGTTTTTTTTCTCTATATTTAATAAGAATAATAGTGTCGATAAACTGTGTTATAATGTGCAAACGCGTAAATCCGCATGAAAAACTGTGAAAAGTGAACACCGAAGAAAGACACGTCTGAACATTACAACAGCAAAACGAACTAAGAATTAGTCATGAAAGCTTTAAGGAAGTGTTTAGTGGTAATATTATGACTGAAATTGCCCTTTGAATGACGAAAATCGAACAAATTCATGTGGACCCATAAACTGTTATGCAGACGACAATTTATTGTGGCGACGCAATTGTTGAGTGACGTCACGCAGACCCGTGTAGTAGCTGCGCTAAGGAGCTTCGATCCGCGAGGTGATTTCACACGTCATGCCAACTACCTGTGCAAGGAGTAGGTCTGGCACAGACGCACTACACCGGCGGATCTTCAGCGCGACTTCGAGACACCGAGCGCCAATCCGGCATCTAGCAGCCGAACTACAAACTACACTCGCCTGCAGCGCCACGGAGCGGCCGGCTGAGAACTACGACGTCTCGCCAGAGATCTTCAGCGCGACTTCACACGGCTCCGGCGGCAGTACAGCGCCACGCCCACTTCAAACGTCAAAACATTGCGACTCGTGGTAACGTCAGTTGGTGAGTGAAGGCGACTGGTTGGCATAACATTAAATTGCAGTGTGCAGTCTTCGCGGTAAATAAACAATTTTAAACTGAGTTTCACCTTAGGAAAAGTGCCCAATTACAGTAATTTCCGAAAATTTTGCAAAACATACTCTGAAATATAGCATACTTATTGATGCATGCTGTGCAATCTAAATGGTGATTATACAGATATGTTCATTGTTTTTGGGGATTTTACTTTTATAGATTTAATGAAGAGTGTGATTTGCCTTGCTTAATATATTTTACATAAACTGTGTATGTGAAAATTGCTATTTGAAATTATTAGGTTTTGAGAGTCGTTATGTTCAGTATTCATACGTATTGTATCAATTTTGGGATTAACTGAAAATACTGCAGGTACTCTTTGATTAGTTTTGTGGTAATTAGGAGTGTTTTGGGTTACTAGAGGTTATTTTATATTACTTGTCTGTGTATTAAAAATAAACCAAACATGACTACTGAAGATAAGCAGATTTGTGAGGCAGTATTCGAAAGGAAAGGGATAGGACAGGAAGACAGAGACGATTCAGGAATCAGTGATTGTGGGTTGTCATTAGAAAGCCCATTAGCACATTCAACTAGTTACCCCGAGACACCGGGACAAACGACGAGAGATAATCCAGTTTCAGAGGATGCAGATATACGGTCGATTTTAGCAGACTTGTTAAAGGAAACCAAGGCAACTAGAGAATCATTTAAGTAAGAGTTACAAGAAACCAAAGAAAGCTTAGAAAGGTCTTTTAAGGAAACTATAGCACAAGAGATCAAAACATCGCAAATGATTATGGAATGTAATCTGAAGAAGGAAATGCAGGAGTTACGAGAACAATTGAAGATGGACATCGACGAGAGAGAGTGGATGCTACAGAAGAGCATAGACCAAGTCCAGGGAGACGTGGAGAAGATGGTAGGAAAGTTAACAAAAAAGATAGAAGACGATATTGAAGAAACTAAAGCCGAATTGGGAGAAAGGATCACCGAAGTGGAAACAAATTGCAATCATCGAATCACCGAGGTGACGCAGATGTAGAAACAATGCAATGATGCGGTTAAGGGAATAGGAGATAGGCAAAACCAACTGGCTGTCAATCTGAGAAATGCTATAGCCGTGCAACGAGAAGAGGATAACAAGAGGGTTGCAATGGAGATCAGGAAATTGCAACAGGGAATGCAACAATTGGAGAGCAAGACGGAAGAAATTGATAAACGAATTAGCAGTGCCACTTTAACCGTTGGGGAAGGTAGAGTTGTTACCTTGATGGGCAGTGATAATCGGTACGTCCAAAATAATACAGGGCAGAAGTTCAAACCGAAAGGAGGGTTGCACCCAATGATATTTATGAAATGGTTAAAAGGAGTTTTCCCAGCACATTTTAAAGACACAGACAAGATTCAATTTGCAATAGATAGGATGGAAGGTGAGGCCTTCACTTGGGGGGTCAGGAAGAAGGAAGAGACTACTAGTTATGATCAGTTTGAAGAAGAATTCTTGAAGAAATACTGGTCCAAAAGTCATCAGTCTGCAGCACTTGAGGACCGAATACACCGCAAGTCACTTAATACATGGAGAGGAACGTTGAAAGAGTTTGCCGAACATTTGTGGGAATTGAACGAGACCTTGGAACAACCCCTGAGTGATGACGTAATGATATCAGCGATAAAAAGAAGATTGAGCCGGAAAATGCAAGAAACTGTATCCGGGAGCCTAATTAAAGATAGGGAGGCCTTGATGGAGATACTGGAGCAGTTGGAATCTGTTCGATCACAGGAACACAATCAAGCTAATGATCAAAACCGAGAGGGAAGTAATGACCAAAGGAATCATTTTAATAATTCGTCTGATTATAGAGGAAGAGGTGGAGGCCCTAGGTATAAGAACCATGGTGGTGAACGGCAATGGAGAAATGATTGGAGAAGGAATGAAGAACCAAGAGATCATGAGAGAGGAAGGGATAGGCGAATGAATGACACAGTGCATATAGAAGAGGCGGAGAGACCGGAAAACTGAATGACACTCCAGGTGAGGTCCGGTCAAGAGTGAGAGCCACCAGGACCTGAATAAACCTACTAAGACATGTTTAGAACATTTAGTTGTTAAACGGACATTTGAAAAAGGGAAATATTGATTTGCATTGTATTTTCCGATGTATTATAACTAGAACTTCATATTTCATATCGACGATTACCTGAGAATGGGTGTAAAACCTGTAATAACTAATTGGTAGTATAGTAATTCATATGTCATGTTTTCACGTAATAATATTTGATTGTGTGTTGTGTGTTACATTCAATATGGACTATAGAGGATTATTGCTGCTTGATAAAAAATTGTGATTTGGACAATGCCATGTTAGTGAGATGTAATAACCTTTTGTAGAATATTGTTGTGGAGGCAGCCCACTACCGGAGTCGAGGGATTATTTGGTGAATTGTAATTTCATTAATTATTTACACTATGTGTTTTTTCAGATGTAATAATATCAAATTCCCTTGCCGATTCTTTTACGCCAGAGGCTCCAAAGAAGTTTTCGAGGGCGGGGATGTAAGGGGTCCGTAGGCCCTTACTATAAGTTTGCACTTGGCACAGGTCGATAGGGCAAACAATCGATTGTGTCGTGTTGCGAGAGCGAGTGTGAAGTTGAGTCAGTCCCGTGTTGCGGGCCGAGCTGTGTGGAGGCCTGTTGCTGTAATGCAAGGCTTTACCGACAAAGGGAGTGGCCATCGCCGCGGTTTAACCCCTTTGTGCTACAATAATACTGGGAAAGTGAAGAAGTATAATTACGAGAGTGATCAGTGATATTTCAGTGCCGATATTTTGGTTTCGCGTCTACCGCGCCGGCATCATTTTGGATTGCAGTGTTGGATTGCAGTGATTGGATTATCGTGTGACGATAATGAATAATGGAGAAGCCTATGCTGAGATTAGCCGTAATTAGATGTGTATGACGAAGGCAGTGGCTGTCTCCTTCTTTTTGTGTTTTTGAGACGAATATAGGTTCTTGATTAGTGAAACTGTGTTGGTGTTTTACTTGCTACCAGACATTTCATTACTACAGCATTTGAGAAGGACAAACTGGAAAGTAACTCCGTAGCAGTCAATTCCGATTGCCAGCCCCATTAGGTACACGGTCACATTAATTAATAATTATTGGGCTGCTATTCGGTCAGATCAGATCAGGTCGGGTCGAAAAATTAAATCGGAGGTGTTACACCACTGTTAGCCAATAAAGAGCAACGAAGGACTATTTGTGCGGAGTTGTCCTATGGTGTATCATGCAGCGTAACTTGCTGTGACAGTGCAAGAGAGAGACAAAGATATTGTTTATTAGTATGTGGCTGTCAGCGCTCACATAATTATTCTTAGGATATAGAGTTTTTTTGTTCTTGTTAAGAGTAATTTTAGGGGAGGAGAGCCATTCTTGTGATGTAAAAAATCGACGTCATTGCGAGTTTTGATTCACATCGTAAAATATAAGTGCATATGGAAGGAAATCAGTTAATAGAACAATAAAATATTGTTCGTTTCAAGAAGGTACGTCTTATTATACACCCAGCGATATACTGCTATTGTGATTTACTAATAAACACCAGCTGAGAACAGTTCCGACGGGAGCGTTCAGTTCTAGTGAAATAGTTCGATGTTTTCTTCGGAAAAGAAGTCACTTCATGGATCATTCCAATCCACAATAGTAACCGGACATTTCTCAGAACTGAAAGCAATCTGATTGCTATGCAACAGAGCCCCGAAGAATATTTCTCCGTACTTTGGTTACCACTTTCAGCTCAACACGGTATCTGCAGCATCTGGAGCAAATTTCTACAACAGCGGAAGCGTGTAATCACTATCAGTTTCACACACCGCCCTGTGTACGCTGTATGTATTTACCCGAAACAGTGAACATACAGTTACTCACACACATAGAAAAACAATACTAGGTGGTGTGGGCAAACATTTCAGTATAAAGACCCTGTAGAGCTAAACAGTAATTAGCCTAGTAAGAAAGGAGTCTTTATAGTCCTCCCTCACGTTGAAATGACCAAGTGCATTGTGCTAGGCTCAAGAAACTGAAGGAACGACTTTTGCGTGCTCGTCGTCAGAAAAGTGTAAACGAACTTCTCTAATAGCTCAAGGCCGCTCACAGCTCCGCGCACACGAGCGGAGCTCACAAAATGTCATTGGACTGTTCTTCCACAGCCACTCTACACCAATGATCTGGCACCCGCCGACTTCCATCTGCTTAGCCCAATTAACGATGCACTCGGCGGGAAACAGTAGTGGATGATGGGGTGGTTATTGATGCGGCAAGGCGTTGGGTCTTGCATCGGCCGGTAGGTTTGTCCCATGCGTGCATACACTGTATGTCCTACGAGCAATGTGGCGTAAGCCGTCGCAATGAACGGAGATTATGTTGAAAAACAGGATTTAGTAGTCAAGAGAATGACGAATAATGTGGTGTATTGGTGCCGTGAATAGCTTGATTTCAGAAAATATTTGATCAACCTGCTTTCAGAAGAAAAATGTGTGGCATTAATAACTGAGTGCCCCTCGTACAAAAGCGACCTTCGAACGCATACCCACTCCCCCACACTCAGCTCCCACCGGTCAGGCTTTCTAGTATGTTTGTTGTTCAGGGCACTCTCTCCTACCACTACAAAAATATTTGCGACTGCACGAATTAATTCCTACATTCTACCATTTTTGCTCTTCATTGACTGGCCTTCTGACACCACCTTCTGTGTCGAGCAGTTACAAATTGTAAAACAGATGTTTATTTGAATCTTACCTAACAATTGAACAGCATAAAATAAACAATTACATCATTATGTGATTACGTAGGCTTTCCCGGCGTAATAAGTCTTGAAAGTCTCTACGGGTTTGCTGCCGGATCCTGAAATAAAACTTGACTCGATATTTCGGCGATCCAACTGGTCGCCATATTCAGAAAAATACTGCTTCTGCTGATGAGTCCCGCTGAGAACATAATTATATTCGTATATGAGTACGAAAATGTTACGTTTGGATGTAATTGTCAACGTGCAAGTAGGCTGTTTATGTTTTCTTTATGTAAGTAGACTGTTTATGTTTTCTTATTCGTAACGCCACGTAGCGCTCTGTATGAAAATCACTGGCTCTGCTGTGTGCAGTCAGTGGCTGGTTAGCATTGTTGTCTGCCATTGTAGTGTTGGGCAGCGGCAGCTGGATGTGAACAGCGCGTAGCGTTGCGCAGTTGGAGGTGAGCCGCCAGCAGTGGTGGATGTAGGGAGAGAAATGGCGGAGACTTGAAATTTGTAAGACTGGATGGCATATTTATTATGATTATTAAGATAAATACATTGTTTGTTCTCTATTAAAATCTTTCATTTTCTAACTATGCCTATCAGTAGTTAGTGCCTTCCGTAGTTTGAATCTTTTATTTAGCTGGCAGTAGTGGCGCTCGCTGTATTGCAGTAGTTCGAGTAATGAAGATTTTTGTGAGGTAAGTGTTTTGTGAAAGGTATAGGTTAATGTCAGTCAGGGCCATTCTTTTGTAAGGATTTTTGTAAGTCAGATTGCGTTGTGCTAAAAATATTGTGTGTCAGTTTAAGCACAGTCCTGTATAAATGTTCTAAGGGGACGTTTCATAAACGTAATTAATTTTATCCTAACTTTTATAAGATTGGTTTTCATTCATTACCCTCCCGGGAAGATTTAAACTAACAGTGTTAAGGAAGTAGTCAACTATCCTGGTAGCACAGAGACCAAAAAATATTGAAGATCGGGAACAGTTGAAAATTTTTTTGGAGTGGTAGGAAAGTGTGTCACGAACAAAATAATAGAAATCCTGACCAGTGAGCGATGTATGTGGTGCGGAGGTTCGTTTGAAGATCGAAAACTGTGGCCTCCAGCGAAAACATATTCCAGTACAAAATTTAACTACATTCAATATCCCGTAAAACGTTCCTTCTCATGTTTGATGTAGGAGTAATAATTTGCACGTAGCGAGCGAGAGAATATGAAAATTTCGCAATGACAGCTGCACTATGTGATCAAAAGTATCTGGACACCTGGCTGAAAATGACTTAAAAGTTCGTAGCGCCCTCCATCGGTAATGCCGGAATTGAGTATGGTGCTGGCCCAACCTTACCCTTGATAGTAGCTTCCACTCTCGCAATCATACGTTCAATCAGGTGCTGGAAGGTTTCTTGGGCAATGGCAGCCCATTCTTCACGAAGTGCTGCACTGAGGAGAGGTATCGATGTCAGCCGGTCAGTGAGGCCTGGCAATAAGTCGGCGTTCCAAATGGCTCTGAGCACTATGGGACTTAACATCTTAGGTCATCAAAAAAGTGGTTCAAATGGCTCTGAGCACTATGGGACTCAACATCTTAGGTCATAAGTCCCCTACAACTTAGAACTACTTAAACCTAACTAACCTAAGGACATCACACCACACCCAGCCATCACGAAGCAGAGAAAATCCCTGACCCCGCCGCGAATCGAACCCGGGAACCCGGGCGTGGGAAGCGAGAACGCTACCGCACGACCAAGAGATGCGTCGGCGTTCCAAAACATCCCAACGGTGTTCTATAGGATTCAGGTCAGGGCTATGTACAGGCCAGTCCATTACAGGGATGTTATTGTCGTGTTACCATTCCGCCACAGGCTGTGCATTATGAACAGATACTAGATCGTGTTTAAAGATGCAGTCGCCATCCCCGAATTGCTCTTCAACAGTGGGAAGCAAGAAGGAACTTAAAACATCAACGTAGGCCTGTGCTGTGATGGCGTCACGCAAAAAAAAAAAAAAAACTTAGGGTGCAAGCCTCCTCTGAACCGTGAATTTACTTCCAAAAGTTTTTCTTAAGAATTTACCTTATTTAATAGCGATTAATCAAGAACATTAACACATTTAATCACACTATGTGAGCGTGGAAGTAGTTGCCAGGGAGTAACTGATGAAATTTTATTCCTAAAAGCTTTTTTTTTAAAAAAAAGATTTAAAATTATAAGCAGAAAGCACCCTTTAAATATCAAGTTACAATTTATTCAGAGGCAGAAAGAAACAAATTTTTGAGTGTATGAACTTTCGGGCTGAGAACCTTGCCACTCCCTTTTGACACGGTCGTAGTCACGACCGCTCACAACACAGGTGCATATCTGCAACAAACCAGATTACCTTAAACTAAAAGTTTTAACTATTCACACAAGCACACAAACTATGCACCCCGTAGGAGAGATGGAAATGGTACAAAACACTAAAATTAAGAGATTAACTTGCCACCGAAGGTGCAACTTGATTTTAACTTCTAAGAAAAGTCTTATGGTGGAAGGGTGGCAAATTTATATGCTAAAATGACCATCATCATCATCATCATCATTTAAGACTGATTATGCCTTTCAGCGTTCAGTCTGGAGCATAGCCCCCCTTATACAGTTCCTCCATGATCCCCTATTCAGTGTTAACATTGGTGCCTCTTCTGATGTTAAACCTATTACTTCAAAATCATTCTTAACCGAATCCAGGTACCTTCTCCTCGGTCTGCCCCGACTCCTCCTACCCTCTACTGCTGAATCCATGAGTCTCTTGGGTAACCTTGCTTCTCCCATGCGTGTAACATGACCCCACCATCTAAGCCTGTTCGCCCTGACTGCTACATCTATAGAGTTCATTCCCAGTTTTTCTTTGATTTCCTCATTGTGGACACCCTCCTGCCATTGTTCCCATCTACTAGTACCTGCAATCATCCTAGCTACTTTCATATGCATAACCCCAACCTTGTTGATAAGGTAACCTGAGTCCACCCAGCTTTCGCTCCCATACAACAAAGTAGGTCGATAGGTTGAACGGTGCACAGATAACTTAGTCTTGGTACTGACTTCCTTCTTGCAGAAGAGAGTAGATCGTAGCTGAGCGCTCACTGCATTAGCTTTGCTACACCTCGCTTCCAGTTCTTTCACTATGTTGCCATCCTGTGTGAATATGCATCCTAAGTACTTGAAACTGTCCACCTGTTCTAACTTTGTTCCTCCTATTTGGCACTCAATCCGTTTATATTTCTTTCCCACTGACATTGCTTTCGTTTTAGAGATGCTAATCTTCATACCATAGTCCTTACATTTCTGATCTAGCTCTGAAACATTACTTTGCAAACTTTCAATCGAATCTGCCATCACAACTAAGTCATCCGCATATGCAAGACTGCTTATTTTGTGTTCACATATCTTAATCTCACCCAGCCAGTCTATTGTTTTCAACATATGATCCATAAATAATATGAATAACAGTGGAGACAGGTTGCAGCCTTGTCTTACCCCTGAAACTACTTTGAGCCATGAACTCAATTTACCGTCAACTCTAACTGCTGCCTGACTATCCATGTAAAGACCTTTAATTGCTTGCAAAAGTTTGCCTGCTATTCCATAATCTTGTATAACAGACAATAACTTCTTCCTAGGAACCCGGTCATATGCCTTTTCTAGATCTATAAAGCATAGATACAATTCGCTGTTCCACTCATAACACTTCTCCATTATTTGCCGTAAGCTAAAGATTTGGTCGTGACAACCTCTAAGAGGCCTAAACCCACACTGATGACCATTTAAATAAAAGGCCATGAAATGCAATCTTAAATAAAATTATACACGGTTGGCCAAACATGCTCTACAGTACACATATACCGTCTCTCAAGATGATAGGCAAGATAAAAACATATTTCAGGAATTAGGCCGTTACACTTCAAGCAATAAATTCGTTAACACACCGAATCCGACAAACATGAGAGAGGCAGCTACTAACGTACGGCAGATTGATAGGGAGATTACCGAACAACCCGCGCCTACTCCACGAGGAAAAAACGCACCACCCAACTCATAAATAACCACCTTCCCGCCGGTGGGCAAACGGACAAGAATGGTGGGGCGTCCGCAAAACAAAGTGGCTGGTAACCTCACCACGAAAACCAGTAGAATTTAACAAGTAAATGAAAAAACATATCACCAATCAGTTAACTTCTAATAAACTGCGATTCCTGGCGAAGACCTGGCGCAGCACCCCCAAAACGCTCTCCCGAACCTTCCGCTGCCAGCCGCTTCAACGGACGCAGGAAGACGCGCCGCTCTCCCGTCTCACGGCGTCGCAGCTCGCCCCGGCCAGACCGATGTCGTGGGTTGACTCCTGTTGCTGTCGTGACGGCCACGAAGCCACTACCCCTCGCTATACGGCGCGGCCCTCTGAACTCACGTGGCGACCTCACATGCGCCGACACTCAAGGCGGCAAGTCGTCTTGTGTCTCAGTGCGCAACCGACCAACCGATCGAACCAACCGCCAATGACCGTTGCCTGATCACCTCGAGCAGACTGGCGGCCTAACGCGCAGACTCAGATGCAGGAAGTAAGGCCCCGACCGGGCGACCACTCGTTGAGTTCACTCACTGCGCCACAAATTCGGACGAGAGACAGACTAGCAAGCTGGGGACGAGAGACTCACCCCAGACTGACTCCAGACTCACCCAGACTGACACCAGACTGACCAGCTGGCGCGTTTTTTTTCTTTATTGAATTTCAATTCCCCCCGAAGGGGGCGGGCTGGCAGCAGCTTAGCATGCCGCTCTTCAGCCTACAGATTTTGCGAGAAAGTTCAAGAGAATAAATAATGCAAAACAGGCGATAAAATCGGAGACTTAAAGAGTAACATGGCGAAAAGAAATCGTGGAACTTAAAACAAACAACAGAGGGATGATGATGCTAATAAAATACATACGAAGCAGACAGGGAAAACAATAGACAGACAATTAAAAAACACGGCGACAGTCTGGATTCTGTTCGCACAAGACATAAAATTCGCATCTAGCGACAGCATGGTTTCTGTTCGCAACACGAGAAAGACAAACAACACTGAATAGTCACTGGAACACTGCACTAAAAAGTTGGCAAATGTGACATACCACAGTCGAGAGCAGGTGGGGGGAAACTGGACAGAAGATGGGAAAACAAACAAGGGGGCAAAGGAGAGTAAAAGCGAAGGGGGAAACCGGGAAAGGAGCTGATGGAGGATGAGGACCCATAAGAGGGGTGGGGGGCAGACGCGACAGGGAGTGGGGTAGGCAGAGGAGGGGAAGACAAAAGGACTTGGGGGGGAGAAGGGAAGTAGGGAGAGGTTTAGTGGGGAGAGGGGGGGAAGAGGGAGCCCAGGGAAAGGGCAGAGGAAAGGAGGGGGAGTGAGGATCAGAGCTGATAGGAAGGATAAATGGAGGGAGAGAGGGCATCGTCCGGGAGGGGGAGTTGACGGAAGCCACCTTGGGAAAGGAGATGGAGGGTGTAGAGATGGAGGGTAGGGGGGACACAATGGTGAAGACGTGGCAGGGGGCGGGGATGGGAGAGGAGTGGAGCAACCAGGGGGTGAGGGGGTTCAAGACGGTGGGAGGTGTAGAGGATGCGGATTTGTTCGAGGAATAGGAGCAGATGGGGGAAAGGAATGAGATCATAGAGGATCCGCGTGGGGGACGGGAGGCGGATACGGAAGGCGAGGCGGAGTGCATGACGCTCAGGGATCTGGAGGGACTTATAGAATTTGGGGGGGGGGGGGGCAGATATCCAGGCAGGACTGGCATAACAGAGGATGGGACAGATTAAGGATTTGTAGGTGTGGAGGATGGTAGAGGGGTGCAACCCCCACATCCGGCCAGAGAGGAGTTTGAGGAGTCGGAGGCGGTTGTGGGCTTTGGATTGGATGGAGCGGAGATGAGGTATCCAGGTGAGGTGACGGTCAATGGTGCGGCCGAGGTAGGTGAGGGTGGGGGTGAGGCGGACAGGACGTGCGCAGACAGTAATGGAGAAATCCAGGAGCCGGAAGGAGCGAGTGGTACGACCTACGACGATTGCCTGGGTCTTGGAAGGATTGAGTTTCAGGAGCCACTGGTTATACCATGCAGCAAAAAGGTCAAGGTGATTCTGGAGAAGGCGTTGGGACCGTTGGAGGGTAGGAGTGAGGGCGAGGAATGCGGTGTCATCAGCATATTGCAAGAGGCGTACTGGAGGGGGGGATTGGGGCACATCCGCCGTGTACAGGAGGTAGAGGAGAGGGGAGAGGACAGAGCCCTGGGGCACACCGGCAGAGGGGTAGAAGGTGTGGGAATTGGCATTATGGATGGCAGCTGGCGAGCTCATAGTGCCCCTTAAATGCACGTGAACAGACAACCTTTCCCCTTTTCCACCAGAGGGAGACACCAAAGCTGCGATTGCCACAGCGGCGCCACCGCCAGAGACGGAGGGCGACTGCTTCACACCACGCGCTGCAGCGCGCTCTTCAAAACAGGAATTTTTACCACGGCTCACCCTCCATGAAAAAACCGACCACACCATAACACCACCGCCTTCAAATTCTACTGTTGGCACTACATACGCTGGCAAATGACGTTCACCGGGCATTCGCCATACGTACACCCTGCCGTCGGATCGCCACACTGTGTACCGTGATTCGTCACTCTACACAACGATTTTCCACTATTCAGTTGTCCAATGTCTACGTTCCTTACACCAAGTGAGGGGTCGTTTAGCATTTACCGGCGTCATTTGTGGCATATGAGCAGCCGCTCGACCATGAAACCACGTTTTCTAACTTCCCGCCTAACTTTCATAGTACTTGCAGTGGATCCTGATGCAGTCTGGAATTCCTGTGTGATGGTCTGGATAGAGGTCAGCCTATTACACATTACGACCGTCTTCAACGGTCTGTGTCAGTCAACAGACGAGGTCGGCCTGTAAGCTTTTGTGCTGTACGTGTCCCTGCATGTTTCCACTACACTACCACATTGGAAACAGTGGATCTAGGGATGTTTAGGAGTGTGGAAATCTCGCGGGCAGACGTATGACACAAGTGACACCCAATCATCTGACCACGTTCGAAGTGCGTGAGTTACGCGGAGCTCCCCATTCTCTCACGATGTGTAATGACTACTGAGGTCGTTGATACGGAGTACCTGGCAGTAGGTGGCAGCACAATGCGCCTAATATGATAAACGCATGATTTTTGGGGGTGTCCGGATACTTTTGATCACATAGTGTATAACATTGCGGTTTATAAAAGTACAGTAGCACTGGCAACTCAGTAGCGTATATAAATGGGCATTAACAGTGTTCGTGCGTATTCCTCTCTCTATGGTATGCTTAGCGAGATTTTTCAGTGGTGTATTCAACATTTCAATCACTGTTTCTTTTTCTTTTGTCATCAGTCTACTGAGTAGCACTTCCAACCTACGTCCTCAATTATTTGCTTGACGTATTCCAATCTCTGTCTTCCTCTACAGTTTTTGCCCTCTACAGCTCCCTCTAGTGCCATGGAAGTCATTCCCTCATGTCTTAGCAGATGTCCTATCATCCTGTCCCTTCTCCTTATCAGTGTTTTCCACATATTCCTTTCCTCTCCGATTCTGCGTAGAACCTCCTCATTCCTTACATTATCAGTCCACCTAATTTTCAACATTCGTCTATAGCACGACATCTCAAATGCTTCGATTCTCTTCTGTTCCGGTTTTCCCACAGTCCATGTTTCACTACCATACAATGCTGTACTCCAGACGTACACCCTCAGAAATTTCTTCCTCAAATTAAGGCCGGTAGTTGATATTAGTAGACTTCTCTTGGCCAGAAATGCCTTTTTTGTCATAGCGAGTCTGCTTTTGATGTCCTCCTGGCTCCGTCCGCCAGTGGTTATTTTACTGCCTAGGTAGCATAATTCCTCAACTTTATTGACTTCGTGACCATCAATCCTGATGTTAAGTTTCTCGCTGTTCTCATTTCTACTACTTCTCATTACCTTCGTCTTTCTCCGATTTACTCTCAAACCATACTGTGTACTCATTAGACTGTTCATTCCGTTCAGCAGATCATTTAATTCTTCTTCACTTTCACTCAGGAATCGTCTCACTGATATCCTTTCACCCTGTACTTTAATTCCACTCCTGAACCTTTCTTTTATTTCCATCATTGCTTCGTCGATGTACAGATTGAAGAGTAGGGGCGAAAAGCTACAGCCTTGTCTTACACCCTTCTTAATACGAGCACTTCGTTCTTGATCGTCCACTCTTATTATTCCCTCTAGGTTGTTGTACATATTGTATGACCCGTCTCTCCCCATAGCTTACCCCTACTTTTTTCAGAATCTCGAACAGCTTGCACCATTTTATATTATCGAACGCTTTTTCCATGTCGACAAATCCTATGAAAGTGTCTTGATTCTTCTTTAGCCTTGCTTCCATAATTAGCCGTAACGTCAGAATTGCCTCTCTCGTCCCTTTACTTTTCTTAAAGCCAAGCTGATCGTCACCTAGCGCATTCTCAATTTTCTTTTAAAAAATGTTTCAAATGGCTCTGAGCACTATGGGACTTAACATCTGTGGTCATCAGTCCCCTAGAACTTAGAACTACTTAAACCTAACTAACCTAAGGACATCACACACATCCATGCCCGAGGCAGGATTCGAACCTGTGACCGTAGCAGTCGCGCGGTTCCGGACTGCGCGCCTAGAACCGCTAGACCATCGCGGCCGACTCAATTTTCTTTTCCATTCTTCTGTATATTATTCTTGTAAGCAGCTTCGATGCATGAGCTGTTAAGCTGATTGTGCGATAATTCTCGCACTTGTCAGCTCTTGCCGTCTTCGGAATTGTGTGGATGATGCTTTTCCGAAAGTCAGATGGTATATCGCCAGACTCATATATTCTACACACCAACGTGAATAGTCGTTTTGTTGCCACTTCCCCCAACTATTTTAGAAATTCTGATGGAATGTTATCTATCCCTTCTGCCTTATTTGACCGTAAGTCCTCCAAAGCTCTTTTAAATTCCGATTCTAATACTGGATCCCCTATCTCTTCTAAATCGACTCCTGTTTCTTCTTCTATCACATCAGACAAATCTTCATCCTCATAGAGGCTTTCAATGTATTCTTTCCACCTATCTGCTCTCTCCTCTGCATTTAACAGTGGAATTCCCGTTGCACTCTTAATGTTAACACCGTTGCTTTTAATGTCACCATAGGTTATTTTGACTTTCCTGTATGCTGAGTCTGTCCTTCCGACAATCATATCTTTTTCGATGTCTTCACATTTTTCCTGCAGCCATTTCGTCTTAGCTTCCCTGCACTTCCTATTTATTTTATTCCTCAGCGTCTTGTATTTCTGTATTCCTGATTTTCCCGGAACATTTTTGTACTTCCTCCTTTCATCAATCAACTGAAGTATTTCTTCTGTTACCCATGGTTTCTTCGCAGCTACCTTCTTTGTACCTATGTTTTCCTTCCCAACTTCTGTGAAGGCCCTTTTTAGAGATGTCCATTCCTCTTCAACTGTACTGCCTACTGCGCTATTCCTTATTACTGTATTTAAATCGTTAGAGAACTTCAAACGTATCTCGTTATTCCTTAGTACTTCCGTATCCCACTTCTTTGCGTATTGATTCTTCCTGACTAATGTCTTGAACTCCAGCCTACTCTTCATCACTACTATATTGTGATCTGAGTCTATATCTGCTCCTGGGTACGCCTTACAATCCAGTATCTGATTTCGGAATCTCTGTCTGACCATGATGTAATCTAATTGAAATCTTCCCGTATCTCCCGGCCTTTTCCAAGTATACCTCCTCCTCTTGTGATTCTTGAACAGGGTATTCGCTATTACTAGCTGAAACTTGTTACAGAACTCAATTAGTGTTTCTCCTCTCTCATTCCTTGTCCCAAGCCCATATTCTCCTGTAACCTTCTCTTCTACTCCTTCCCCTACAACTGCATTCCAGTCGCCCATGACTATTAGATTTTCGTCCCCCTTTACATAATGCATTACCCTTTCAATATCCTCATACACTTTCTCTATCTGTTCATCTTCAGCTTGCGACGTCGGCATGTGTACCTGAACTATCGTTGTCGGTGTTGGTCTGCTGTCGATTCTGATTAGAACAACCCGGTCACTGAACTGTTCAGAGTAACACACCCTCTGCCCTACCTTCCTATTCATAACGAATCCTACACCTGTTATACCATTTTCTGCTGCTGTTGCTATTACCCGATACTCATCTGACCAGAAATCCTTGTCTTCTTTCCACTTCACTTCACTGACCCCTACTATATCTAGATTGAGCCTTTGCATTTCCCTTTTCAGATTTTCTAGTTTCCCTACCACGTTCAAGCTTCTGACATTCCACGCCCCGACTCGTAGAACGTTATCCTTCCGTTGATTATTCAATATTTTTCTCATGGTAACCTCCCCCTTGGCAGTCCCCTCCCGGAGATCCGAATGGGGGACTATTCCGGAATCTTTGTGTGTGTCGCCTTATAGGCGCATGACACTTCTTCAAATACAGGCCACATGTCCTGTGGATACACGTCACGTGTCTTTAATGCATTGGTTTCCATTGCCTTCTGCATCCTCATGTCGTTGATCATTGCTGATTCTTCCGCCTTTAGGGGCAATTTCCCACCCCTAGGAGAAGAGAGTGCCCTGAACCTCTATCCGCTCCTCCGCCCTCTTTGACAAGGCCGTTGGCAGAATGAGGCCGACTTCTTATGCCGGAAGTCTTCGGCCGCCAATGCTGATTATTTATCAAAATTTAGGCAGTGGCGGGGATCGAACCCGATACCGGAGACGTTTTGATTATGAATCAAAGACGCTATCCCTAGACCACGGGTTAGTAAGTCAGTCGCTGTCTTATTAAAATAAGCGCGTAGTAAAGAGCGAACAATGAAGCCAGTTAGTTGCATCTAGTTACAGCAGAATAGGTGGTTTAACATTGGTAGGGCGTTGAGACAGCGAGAAAGCTTTATTTTGGATAGTTTTGTGCTGAACAGAATTATCTGCATATATGAAGTTGCCATATTCTAGTGTTTCTAGAGCCACTAAGCGAGCGTCATTTGTTTGTTCTCTGTAGTCTGTAGTGGTCGAGGCACGGTTGCTTAGCGTATTCGGTCAGAGGGATGGCAGCCTTATGTAATGAAAAGAACTTGAATGGTGTCATATGACGTCCATGGAGCCCAAATAATGAGAACAGTGACGAACAGTATGAAAAAAAGAGGTAGCGCCTTTGACTAGTAATCTAAAAGTCTCCAAATCCTGGTTCGAACCCACCACCGCTCAAATTTTTAATATAAATCATCAGCCATGCCGGCCGAAGACTTCTCGCATAAGAAGTCAGCCTCATTCTGCCAACGGCCTTGTCAAAGAGTGAGGAGGAGTAGACAGAGGTTCGGAGCACTCTCTTGCCTCGGGGTGGGAAAGTGCCTCTCAAGGCGAAAAAATCAGCAATGACCAGCGGCGTGAGAATCAAGAAGGCAATAGAAAACACTGCGTTGGAGACACACAATATCTATCCACTCTCTTTGTTGACAAAAGATTCCAGACTAGTTCCCTGTTCGGATGTCCATGATGGAAATGCCAATGGGGAGGTGGCAATGAGAAAAACACTGAATACGCAAAGAAAGGATAACGTTCTATGAGCCAGCGCATGGAATGTCAGAAGTTCGAATATGTGGAAGGGAAGCTGGAAAATCTGAAAAGGAAAACGCTAAGGCTCAGTGTACATATAACGACCGATAATGAAATTAAATCGGAAAAAGCAAGGATTTATGGTCAGATGAGTGGAGAGTAACATACCCGCCCGGTTACCCGAGCAGTCTAAGGCACGGGTTTCCGGAGCGGGAAGGAACGCCTGGTCCCCGGCACGAGTCCGCCCGGCGGACTTGTGTCGAGGTCCGGTGACCCGGCCAGCCTGTGGATGGTTTTTAGGCGGCTTTCCATCTGCGTCGGCGAATGCGGTCTGGTTCCCCTTGTAACGCCGGAAATGCATATCCTCCTATTTCCATCTATTGTACTATAATTTTTTCCTTATTTTTGATACCTGAATATATAACATTTCTGTGTCTTCGTATATTGTAATTGTTTTACTATTTGTATATATATATTTATGCATTTATGTCGATGTATAATTGGTTTGTTTCGTAAATATTATTTGTATTTTTACGCTGGGTCTTGCCTAGGGAAAACTGCTATCGAACGATTACATCGATAGGTCGTGTGAAGAATCAAAGTGTGTAGGATCCTTGGTAGTGTTAACTCTGCCGCGTGGAGCGCGGACAGAGGGAGTCTGGTGAGAGTAGCGAGTGGAGCAGGTGTGTTGTGTGAAGCTCCCGCGAGTTGCCGCGCTTTCGGGGTTTGGCAGCATGTAATTGCGCTCGACTTGCGATGATAGTTTCTGACATGGTGTCGCGGACGGGAAGCATTAGCTGGCGCACATCAAGAGCCCGTTTCGTCTGGTGACCGTGTCGAGAAGAAGGCGCGCCAACATCCAGCTTCTGCAACAGCGACGGCCGACAATGAGTGACTGTCGCCACCTCCTCGATCGACGGCTTCAAACCTTCAATCAACCAACAAGGAAGACTGGAAGCACGTAAAGTTTTAGAACTGTATGGCAGACCTCAGCTTTTCAAACTGTACCATTTTCGTAACTATAATTACAGCAACGTAGCATGAACCTTTGTTGCTCATTGTCCCAATTGCATTACCAAGCAGGGTCCCTTCCTTTTCCGGAATGAACCCGAGTGTCGTTGAAATTCAAACGCCAGCATTAAAATAATATAGCTAATTCGTTTTCACTGCTTTAATTTCAAAGTCCAGTTAAGGCATTCATAGCTGGCTACAATATTTAGATTACACAAGCACAAATTAAGAGTGCGAGTTTTGTTACCGTATTTTAGCTTACCTGTGACTGCAGCTCAGCTTGGTACGTACTAAATTTTACTATTGTTAATTGTTCAGAATCATTGAATTCAAGTTCAAAGTTAAATCTCTTATTTCTAAATTGCGTAGATTCAAGTGGCTTTAGAAATGATTGTTGAGGTAGTCCAAGACTAACCGTATTTTACTGAATTTCGATGTGCTTCAGAAAGAAAGCTCACTATTAACTTCAGTCACTAAATTAACTTTCGATTTTCCGGTTTTATTAATTATTTTGCTAAATTAAGTCAGGGTGTAGCGAAATTTATTACTTCTGACAAGCTTTCAGTTTTCACACTGCACGTGTCAACCTTCAGTTGCCACGCTTCTAGTGCTAATTATATGTGTAATAAACTTTCTTTTTCAGTTACTATAGTAATTGTCCTTAGGACTGGCGACCGTAATTTCCCCCAAATCTCAATATCTTATTAACGCTAGTTAATTGTTAACGTAACGGCCGCACATTTACTTTCTTTATTAACTTTACCCTTTTTCAAAATTAATTTCCACCAGTTTCATTAGCATTTTTCCTTTCATTTAGATGTAACCCTTTCCTCCCTCTTTACCGACAAATTAACTTCAGTGACTATTGCTTTTCCCAAATTTCCATTAGGTACACGCGGTTTTATTTCTCACTGTCATTAAGGTCGATAAGTGAGGGGGAGGTTACACCCTTATTATGCCTCAGCTACAGTATGTCGGCTATTGCTGCGCCAACAAGTTCTCCACGTACGCATACACCACCATGCAAACATAGGGGTTACACACGTCTGGTGTCAGTCGTTCCCTTGGTGGAAGGGGGAGGCGGGAACGTCCACCGGAGGGAACTGAACAATAACCCTGGGTTTGGCATGGGGCGGCGGAGGGGTGAATTGGACTGCGGTATTCGCCGTGGGGTTGTGGACCACTGCGGCTGCGGCGGGGCGGAGCCTCTCTGTCGTTTCTAGGTCCCCGGTTATCATACAAATAGGATAATATCAACAGCAGAAGGAAATGGTACAAAAGCGATAGTACCGGCTTGGACATGTTCCAGACCGTTGCGCCTCGCCTTCCTTGTTCCCACCAGTCAACAACGCATCGACGAACTAGCAGTTACGTTTTATGGCAACAAAATTAACTATTCTGCTGCTGTTATTGTCCTAGAACAGTTATGGTATTACAAGCCCAATCTTGAGCAACTAATTACACAATTCAGGGATGCATACAGAGAATTTGTTTTTATGCCCAATGGTATAAGGTGTGCTCAGCGTTATTACGATTTTAGGCAAGGACGGTATAGGACTCTATGGTACACTTATGAGAGCCACATTAGTTGAACCTCACAGTCCTTCTCAGACACACAGCCGTAGGCCATCCTAGAAAATGGCCTCACGTCCAGTGAGGTCTCCTAATCAGGGTAGAACTAAATATAGGCTTGTTAACAAGTTAAGTAAGGAGAAAGAACGTTGGCAGTGTACCTGTCAGTACGAATATTGTTTACATTATAGGTGGCAGGCATTGTCACGTCTGTATTATGTTTTGGACATTTCAGGATGGCGTACAACCTGCGTACCGCTCTGGGATTCAGACGAAGGGACTATGAAAATGCTACCAGTAGTGTACAACAGGCCGAAGGTAGCGAACATAACAATGCTTCTGATACGACGCACCACCGGGGACATCAAGACGCTGCACAACATCACTTTGACGACGGATGGGAGGTGCCGTTGTCGCGCTTGCCAGCGCACCTACTCGGAGCTGCAGGACCATCCGCTGCGAGTGACCACCCACTGGGGGCCCCATTAGAGAGTGTGGTACTGCGAGCAGTTCAGTGACAGTTTTGTTTTCCTCAGAATCGACAACAGTACGTCTGCTATAAATGCCGACGTCAGAAGCAGAAGATGAAGGAATGGGGAAAGGATATGAAGCTACTGAACGGGTAATTCAGTACGTAAAAGGAGACGTAAATCTGATAGCCACTGGGGCTTGGAATGCGGTTGTAGGGTAACGAACAGGAGGGAGTGCTACAGGAGAATATGGGCTTGGTACCAGGAATGAAAGAGGAGCAATACTAATTGAGTTCTTCAACAAATTTCAGCTAGTAATAGCAAATACTCTGTTCAACTATCACAAGTCTCAGTCGCCTTGTCACGGTTCGCGCGGCTGCCCCTGTCGGAGGTTTGAGTCCCTCCTCCGGCATGGGTGTGTGTGTTGTCTTTAGCATAAGCTAGGTTAAGTTTGACTAAGGGGCTCCGGAAAGGCTCAAAATCATGAAAAGTTCAATTTTTACTTTTTTGCGTTTTCTGAATCTGCAGACTATTACCTTTTAATAGATATATAATTTATTCAATTCCGAAGACTACAACTATTTTTAAATTTTTTTTTTGAAATGTGTTCTACATGGGCGTGACCCACTGTGGCGCTGTTAAACTGCTGTCAAATGGTGTTATTATTAACGTCCGTGTTCATCAGGTACATTTTAGTGATGTGAGATAAAGTATGTGTTGTGGCTAACCTGTGATGGTGCAATATATATCGCTGGTGTGATTGTCGATTGTTTCATGTTTATTTACTCTGTCGTTATCTCGAAAATATTCGTAATTAATTCTGTTTCTTGAGTCTCTGTTTTGTTGAAGTATAATAATGAGTAAAAGTAAAGTTATTAGAAATCCTCTGAAGGCTTTTAAGAAAAGAAGAAATGTTGGAATCTTTTTTTTCATACTTCTTCTACCGATGAAAATCCCCAACATAGCTTGTGTCCCAAAGAAGAAGACAGTTGGTGTAAATATAACAAAGGATTGATAACTGGTGAAGTGTACACTCATAAGCATAGTCTGCCTCATGCAATAATGGAGCTGATAAAACCTATTTTCAGAGACTTAGCAGCACCTGAACTGTTGAAAAAGTGTATTCACGGAAAAACTCAAAACCCCAATGAAAGTGTAAATAGTGTTATATGGTCGAGAATCCCCAAGACTGTATTTGTTGGAATAGAAACACTTCACTTTGGTGTGTATGATGCTGTTGCGACTTTCAATGATGGCAACATTGTAAGGTGCAAGGTATTTAGAAATATGGGAATGAAGATAGGTTCTAACATGGTACGAGCGATGCTTGCTTTAGACAAGGAACGCCTTCGGGATGCAGACAGGGCTGTAAAGAGTCTAGAAATACAAGCAAGAGTAAACAGGAGGAGGAACAAGAGGAAGCTGGAGGAGGAGTTTGCAGAGGATGAAGATAATCCATCCTATGGACCTGGAATGCACTAAAAAGTTAATCCAATCTTTGTCGCTCGATTCCCAAAACTTTTATTTTCTCATACTAATTACATGTTTTCTAAGGATCTTCCAAACATATTTGTTTCAAACTTTCAGTAAATGTTACACAGTACCTTCTGCATAATTTAACACAGCCTTTTTTTCCAAAAAACTGTATATTTTTGAATATATAAATAAAAAATTGCAAAAAAATGTTGTGAATTTTCATTACAATTGGAAAAAATCATCTTTAATAACTGAACTAAAATTTTGTAAAATCCCTGTGTTAAGTTGTAGCCCATATTCCAATAAATAATCTGCAAAAAGTTCAACTTCCTACCTCCAATACTTTGTGAGGAAAGATGTAATTTATAAGCGTTATTTTAACATTGCAAGTATAGGGCGTTCCGGAGCCCCTTAAGTAGTGTGTAAGCTTAGGGACCGATGACCTGAGCAGCTTGGTCCCATAGAATTTACCACTAATTTCTAATTTTCCAACAAGATGAGGAGGTATAACAGGAAACGCCTGGAAGATTGGGAAGATTTCCATTAGATTACATCGTAATCAGGCAGAGATTCTGAAATCAGATACTGAATTGTAAGACGTACCCAGGAGCCGATGTAGAATTAGATCACAGTATAGTATTGACGAAGAGTAGGCTGAAGTTTAAGAGACTAATCAGGAAGAAGCAATGCGCAAAGAAGTGGAATATTGAAGTAGTAAGGAATGAAGACGTAAGCTTGAAGTTCTCTGAGGAGACAGGACTAGTCTGCGATAAGGAATAACACAATAGGCAGTTCAGTTGAAGAGGAATGGATATCTCTAAAAGGGGCAATCAAAGAAGATGGTAATGAAAACATAGGTACAAAGAAGGTAACTGCGAATAAAGCATTGGTAACAGAAGGAATACTTCAGTTGATCAATGAAAGAAAGAAGTACAGAAATTTTCAGGGAAATTCAGGAATAAAGATGTACAAGTCAATTAGGAATGAAGTGCAGGGAAGCTAGGTCGAAATGGCTGCTTGAAAACCGTGAAGAAATCTGAAAACAAAAGGCTGTCGGAAGGAATGACTCAGTATATAGAAAAGGCAAATTAAAAGGGAGGAAGGTAACATTAAGAGTGGAATGGGAATTCCACTGCTAAATGCTGAGGAGAGAGCAGATGAGTGGAAAGTGTTCACTTAAGGCCTCTATCAGGGTGAAGACTTATCTGATGACGTGATACTGGAAGACAGGAGTCAATATATGAGGGATAAGGTATCCAGTATTTGAACTACAATTTAAAAGAGCTTTGGAAGCCTTAATATCGAATAAGGCAGAAGGAACAGATAACGTTCCATCATAATTTCTTAACTCATTGGGGAGAAGTGACAAGAAAAACACTATTCTCGTTAATATATAAAATGTATGAGTCTGGCGATATACAACCTGCCTTTCGGAAAAATATCGTCTACACAACTTCGAAGATTGCAAGAGCCGACAAGTACGAAAATTACCGCACAATCAACTTAACACGTCATGCATCCGAATTAGATGACGATCACTTTGGTTTTTTTTAAAGGTGAATGCACCACGGAGACAAATCAGACGCTGCCGTTGATGGTGGAAGCGAGACTAAAGAAAAGACTAGACACGTTGACAGGATTTGTGGACCTGGAAAAAGCGTTCGACGATGTCAGTGGTTTATGTATGTTTCAAGGAGGGGATATTCACCTGCAGAATAACTGTTGAAATTGATGTTCATGTTCATTGACCAAAACTAGTAGCGAATTGCGCAAAATAAGTGACAGCAGAAGGCTTGACCACGAGGTTTAACGATGTCAGTTGGTGCAAGATGTTCGAAATTCTAAGAATTCTAAGGATAGAAAGTCTGGCTAGTATGGAAGCGTATAGACAGTGTCATTTCCCTCGCTCCATTCGCGTGAGGAACAGGAAAGGGAATTACTAGTGGTAAATACTACGAAAAGTTGTGAGGTAATACACATTGACAATGCAGTGTGTGATTGAATTACTGTAAAATAACAACGTCGTGATATTTCCTCCAAATACCCACGTTTCCATTCTAAGGTATTAATAGTGTTCGCTTCGCTTATCGTCTCTCGTTACTTCCGAGAACTCTTTTTTGATGATTGAGCAGAAAATTTTATAAAATTATAGGGGATATAGTCCGCTCCTGGGCCCCTGCATTTTGGAATGATTTTTATTACGTCTTCTATTACTTCTTCGTATATTGGTTCCGACGAAGTAGATACGCATACAAACATGAAGCAGTGTGCTGTATTTGTAGTACAGACTGTAATTCTCTGTACAACCTTTGGTAATGATCTTTTACCCCCTACCAACTAAAATATGCATTACCGTTTGCAGACATGTTGCCACGTAGCATCTCTAGTCACTTTTCCTTTCCTGCTTCTGAGGTGCTAAATGCTCCACTTCTCACCTGGCAGGTGGCCATAGAAACTGCATGTGATAAGCAGATTAAGACAAGTCACCCTTGCAAAAGAATGTTACCTGAGCATAGTGCACCTCATATATAACAAAATCATAAAGAAGAGAAATAAAGTAGCTGTACAGACGACGAACACATTTTCTGCGAAATGGAGCTAAAATTGCTCCTAGAACACCAGATAATGTAAAATCACGGGTGTGTCATAACTTGCTACATTGTTGTTGTTGCGGTCTTCAGTCCTGAGACTGGTTTGATGCAGCTCTCCATGCTACTCTATCCTGTGCAAGCTTCTTCATCTCCCAGTACCTACTGCAACCTACATACAGCTGAATCTGCTTAGTGTATTCATCTCTTGGTCTCCCCCTACGATTTTCACCCTCCACGCTGCCCTCCAATACTAAATTGGTGATCCCTTGATGCCTCAGAACATGTCCTACCAACCGATCCCTTCTTCTGGTCAAGTTGTGCCACAAACGTCTCTTCTCCCCAATCCTATTCAATACTTCCTCATTAGTTATGTGATCTACCCATCTAATCTTCAGCATTCTTCTGTAGCACCACATTTCGAAAGCTTCTATTCTCTTCTTGTCCAAACTATTTACCGTCCAGGTTTCACTTCCATAGATGGCTACACTCCATACAAATACTTTCAGAAATGACTTCCTGACAAATCTATACTCGATGTTAACAAATTTCTCTTCTTCAGAAACGCTTTCCTTGCCATTGCCAGTCTACATTTTATATCCTCTCTACTTCGACCATCATCAGTTACTTTGCTCCCCAAATAGCAAAACTCCTTTACTACTTTAAGTGTCTCATTTCCTAATCTAATTCCCTCAACATCACCCGACTTAATTCGACTACAATCCATTATCCTCGTTTTGCTTTTGTTGATGTTCATCATATATCCTCCCTTCAAGACACCATCCATTCCGTTCAACTGCTCTTCCAGACAGAATTGGAATGTCATCGGCGAACCTCAAAGTTTTTGTTTCTTCTCCATGGATTTTAATACCTACTCCGAATTTTTCTTTTGTTTCCTTTACTGCTACATAAAAATAATAAATACATAAAAATAATAATAAATAATAATAATAAATAATAAAAAATAATAATAACATAAAAATAATAAATAGGGGAAATAGGGGGCCTATAAAATTGTGACTGTGAAAAAAGCCATATTGGCCAGACAGGCAGGTCCCATGACTTGAGATTTCAATTGCAAACCTACACCAGCAATAAAACAGCAAAAGTCCTACGTATGCAACAGGAGGGAATAATACACGTACCACTGACAAGCAGTTGGAAATTTTACATAAAGCCGAAAAAATAAACGGTTAGACATTTTAGAAGAACAATAGATGTGTACAAGGAAGAGACTAAGAAACTGGTACACTTGCCTAATATCCTGCAGGGCTCCTGCGATGTAGCAGAAGTGCCCCAACACGACGTGACATGGACACGAATAGCGTCTGAAGTAGAGCTAAAGGTATTTTACACCATGAGTCCTGCAGGGCCGTCCATAAATCCGCAAGAGTAAGAGCGGTGGATGTCTCTTCTGAACATCACGTTGCAAGGCGTCCCAAATATGCTCAATAATGTTCATTATCGGGGAGTTTGTTGGCCAGCAGAAGTGTTTAAACTCACAAGAGTGTTTCTGGAGCCACTCTGTAGCAATTCTGGTTTATGGGGTGTCGCCTTGGCCTGCTGAAATTGCCCAAGGGCGTCGGAATGCACAATGGACGTGAATGGATGGAGGCGATCAGAAACAATGCTTACGCACGTGCCACATGTCAGAGTCGTATCTAGACGTATCAGGAGTCCCGTGTCACTCCAACTGCACGCGTCCCACACCATTACAGAGCTTCCTCCAACTCGAACACTCCCCTGCTGACACGAATGGTCCATAGATTACTGAGGTTGTCTCGATACCCGTACACACCCACCCGCTCGATACAATTCGAAACGAGACTCGTCCGCCCAGGCAACATGTTTCCAATCATCAACAGTCCATTGTCGATGCTGACTTTCCAGGCGAGGGGTAAGGTTTTGTGTCGCGCAGTCATCAAGGGTACACGATTGGGCCTTCGGCTCCAAAAGCCCATATCGATGATGTTTCGTCGAACGGTTCACGCTTTGAAACTTGTTGATGGCCCAGCACTGAAATCTGCAGCAATTTGCGGAAGGGTTGCACTTCTGTCACGTTGAACCATTCTCTTCAGTCGTTATTAGTCTCGTTCTTGCAGGATCTTTTTCCGGATGACCAGATTCCTGATGTTCACGGCACACTTGTGAAATGGTTGTACGGGAAAATCCCCACTTCATCGCCACCTCGGAGATGCTGTGTCCCTTAGCTCGTGCGCCGACTATAACACCACACTCAAACTCACTTAAATCTTGATAACCTGCCTTTATAGGAGCAGTAACCGATCTAACAACTGCACCACCCCCTCGTTGTCTTACATAGGCGTTGCCGACCGCAGCGCCGTATTCCGTCTGTTTACATATGTCTGTATTTGAATACGCACGCTTATACCAGTTTCTTTGGCGCTTCAGTGTATTACGGAATGTAAGGACAAAGATAAACGTCTCCTTAAGCAGAATAAGTTACAGCAGATTCTTATTCTAGTGTTTATAAGGATCCGTTTAGCTGAGGCAGTCACCGAGTCCTACATACAGGGTGTTTCAAAAATGACCGGTATATTTGAAACGGCAATAAAAACTAAACGAGCAGCGATAGAAATACACCGTTTGTTGCAATATGCTTGGGACAACAGTACATTTTCAGGCAGACAAACTTTCGAAATTACAGTAGTTACAATTTTCAACAACAGATGGCGCTGCAAGTGATGTGAAAGATATAGAAGACAACGCAGTCTGTGGGTGCGCCATTCTGTACGTCGTCTTTCTGCTGTAGGCGTGTGCTGTTCACAACGAGCAAGTGTACTGTAGACAACATGGTTTATTCCTTAGAACAGAGGATTTTTCTGGTGTTGGAATTCCACCGCCTAGAACACAGTGTTGTTGCAACAAGACGAAATTTTCAACGGAGGTTTAATGTAACCAAAGGACCGAAAAGCGATACAATAAAGGATATTTTTGAAACATTTCAACGGACTGGGAACGTGACGGATGAACGTGCTGGAAAGGTAGGGCGACCGCGTACGGCAACCACAGAGGGCAGCGCGCAGCTAGTGCAGCAGGTGATCCGACAGCGGCCTCGGGTTTCTGTTCGCCGTGTTGCAGCTGCGGTCCAAATGACGCCAACGTCCACGTATCGTCTCATGCGCCAGAGTTTACACCTCTATCCGTACAAAATTCAAACGCGGCAACCCCTCAGCGCCGCTACCACTGCTGCACGAGAGACATTCGCTAACGATATAGTGCACAGGATTGATGACGGCGATATGCATGTGGGCAGCATTTGGTTTACTGACGAAGCTTATTTTTACCTGGACGGCTTCGTCAATAAACAGAACTGGCGCATATGGGGAACCGAAAAGCCCCATGTTGCAGTCCCATCGTCCCTGCATCCTCAAAAAGTACTGATCTGGGCCGCCATTTCTTCCAAAGGAATCATTGGCCCATTTTTCAGATCCGAAACGATTACTGCATCACGCTATCTGGACATTCTTCGTGAATTTGTGGCGGTACAAACTGCCTTAGACGACACTGCGAACACCTCGTGGTTTATGCAAGATGGTGCTCGGCCACATCGCACGGCCGACGTCTTTAATTTCCTGAATGAATATTTCGATGATCGTGTGATTGCTTTGGGCTATCCGAAACATACAGGAGGCGGCGTGGATTGGCCTCCCTATTCGCCAGACATGAACCCCTGTGACTTCTTTCTGTGGGGACACTTGAAAGACCAGGTGTACCGCCAGAATCCAGAAACAATTGAACAGCTGAAGCAGTACATCTCATCTGCATGTGAAGCCATTCCGCCAGACACGTTGTCAAAGGTTTCGGGTAATTTCATTCAGAGACTACGCCATATTATTGCTAAGCATGGTGGATATGTGGAAAATATCATACTATAGAGTTTCCCAGACCGCAGCGCCATCTGTTGTTGACAATTGTAACTACTATAATTTCGAAAGTTTGTCTGCCTGAAAATGTACTGTTGTCCCAAGCATATTGCAACAAACAGTGTATTTCTATCGCTGCTCGTTTAGGTTCTATTGCCGTTTCAAATATACCGGTCATTTTTGAAACACCCTGTATATGCTCCAGCTGACGATAGGGCCTCCTTAGTTCCGAGTGGCACACTGTGGCCTCCAGATGGGGTTTGAACTTCCTAACATCTGGCCAGCTGACGTAAGCTGCGAAAGCAAAGAGATCTTCACTGCAAATTTAAACGCTGCCAAAACCTCTCAGACAAACAGAAGCTAAACGATGTCAAAGTTAGCGTAAGGAGGGCTGTACGTGAAGCGTTCAGTGAATTCGAAAGTAAAATTCTATGTACTGTCTTGACAGAAAATCCTAGGAAGTTCTGGTGTTTCGTTAAATGCGTAAGTGGATCGAAACAGCATATCCACACACTCTGGGATGATATTGGCATTGAAACAGCGGATGACACGCATCAGGCTGAAATACCAAACACATTTTTCCAAAGCTGTTTCACAGAGGAAGACCGCACTGCAGTTCCTTCTCTAAATCCTCGCACAAACGAAAAAATGGCTGACATCGAATTAAGTGTCCAAGGAATAGAAAAGCAACTGAAATCACTCAACAGAGGAAAGTCCACTGGACCTGACGGGATACCAATTCGATTCTACACAGAGCACGCGAAAGAACTTGCCCCCCTTCTAACAGCCGTGTACCGCAAGTCTCTAGAGGATCGGAAGGTTCCAAATGATTGGAAAAGAGCACAGGTAGTTCCAGTTTTCAAGAAGGGTCATCGAGCAGATGCACAAAACTATAGGGCTATATCTCTGACATCGATCTGTTGTAAAGTTTTAGAACAGGCTTTTTGCTCGCGTATCATATCATGTCATTTCTGGAAACCCAGAATACACTCTGTAGGAATCAACATGCATTCCGGAAACAGCGATCGTGTGAGACCCAACTCGCTTTATTTGTTCATGAAAATATTAGATACAGGCTCCCAGGTAGATGCCATTTTCATTGACTTCCGGAAGGCGCTCGTTACAGTTCCGCACTGTCGCCTGATAAACAAAGTAAGAGCCTACGGAACATCAGATCAGCTGTGCGGCTGGATTGAAGAGTTTTTAGCAAACAGAACACAGCAATTGTTCTCAATGGAGAGACGTCTATAGACGTTAACGTAACTTCTGGCGTGCCACAGGGGAGTGTTATGGGACCACTGCTTTTCACAATATATATAAATGACCTAGTAGATAGGGTCAGAAAGTCCACAAGGCTTTTCGCAGATGATGCTGTAGTATACAGAGAAGTTGCAGCCATAGAGAATTGCAGCGAAATGCAGGAAGATCTGCAGAGGATAGGCACTTGATGCAGGGAGTGGCAACTGACTCTGAACATAGTAAAATGTAATGTATTGCGAATAGATAGAAAGAAGGATCCTTTATTTTATGATTATATGATAGCGGAACAAACACTGGTAGCAGTTACTTCTGTAAAATATCTGGGAGTATGCGTACGGAACGATTTGAAGTGGAATGATAATATAAAATTAATTGTTGGTAAGGCGGGTGCCAGGTTGAGATTCATTGGGAGAGTCCTTAGAAAATGTAGTCCATCAACAAAGGATGTGGCTTACAAAACACTCGTTCGACCTATACTTGAGTATTGCTCATCAGTGTGGGATCCGTACCAGGTCGGGTTGACAGAGGAGATAGAGAAGATCCAAAGAAGAGCGGCACGTTTCGTCACAGGGTTATTTGGTAAGCGTGATAGCGTTGCGGAGATGTTTAACAAACTCAAGTGGCAGACTCTGCAAGAGAGGCGCTCTGCATCGCGGTGTAGCTTGCTCGCCAGGTTTCGAGAGGGTGCGTTTCTGGATGAGGTATCGAATATATTGCTTCCCCCTCCTTATACCTCCCGAGGAGATCACGAAGGTAAAATTAGAGAGGTTAGAGCGCGCACGGAGGCTTTCAGACAGTCGTTCTTCCCGCGAACCATACGCGACTGGAACAGGAAAGGGAGGTAATGACAGTGGCACGTAAAGTGCCCTCCGCCACACACCGTTGGGTGGCTTGCGGAGTATAAATGTAGATGTAGATGTAGAAACAACAGTGCCAGCGAGCTGTAACAGGGAACTGCCCTAGTCGTCTCTTTTAAGCTTGTGGGTAGTGGTGTACACATTTAGCATCCTTGAATTGGAGCACCGTCAGGCATCGGAAATACGGAAATGTCGCGAGACATCTGATGGAGAGAGTAATACGTTTGAGCTGTACAGACGATTTGCTTCTGGCTACAGTCAACACTTGGCCTGTCTAGGACGGCGAAGCGTCTTCACCATAGCTGTCAGCCGCCTTTATTTTTAGATGAGCGTCTTGCAAGTTGCTTTATAGAGGATGGATTAATGCATTGATTCCTGTAGCTGTTATCCGTTATGATATACAACTTCGATGTGTGGTATACCACTTTAACCAGGTACTGGAGTGAGAAAAAATGTTTCTCATAGGGAATGACCTAAGTAGTCTAATGTTCTTAACATTCGTGGAATACAGCACTATGGAACTGTGAGTACTATTTGTTGGCATTTGATACATTTAGACAGCTTTCTACATGCTCCCACACACAAACACAGAGCTCATGACACAGTGACAATTTCTTATAGCATGATCACGTCATGGTCATTAACCAAAGGCAATGTAACAGTCGTATCATTATTTTCAATAACATTATTGCTTCTCTGCTAGCCTTTCTCTCACACACACAAGTCATGGTGTGATGCCATGTAGTATTGCCCACGTATATATGACAGTTTCGTCTTGATGCTATGTCTCTAGAACGTCCTGTCTTTCCACTATTAAAGCACATACATGTTATTTATTTTATTTATTTATTTATTTATTGTTCCGTGGGACCAAATTAAGGAGAAGTCTCCATGGTCATGGAACGAGTCAATACATGAAATTATAACACGATATTAGAAACAGATAAAATGAAATATAAAAAAAAAACATATTCAGGTGACAACTCGTAAGTTTAAATGAAGACAATCAACAATGTAACACTGGAATTTGCTTAATTTTTTAGCTCTTCCAGGAGCTCCTCGACAGAATAGAAGGAGTGAGCCATGAGGAAACTCTTCAGTTTAGAATTAAAAGGGTTTGGGCTACTGCTAAGATTTTTGAGTTCTTGTGGTAGCTTATAGAAAATGGATGCAGCAGAATACTGCACTCCTTTCTGCACAAGAGTCAAGGAAGTGCATTCTACATTCAGATTTGATTTCTGCCTAATATTAACTGAGTGAAACCTGCTAACTCTTGGGAATAGGCTAATATTGCTAACAACAAACGACATCAAAGAAAATGTATACTGTGAGGGCAATGTCAGAATTCCCAGATTTTTGAATAGGGGTCGACAAGTGGTTCTCGAACTTACACCACGTATAGCTCGAACAGCCCGTTTTTGAGCCAAAAATACCCTTTTTGAATCAGAAGAATTACCCCAAAAAATAATACCATACGACATAAGCGTATGAAAATATGCGAAGTAGACTACTTTTCGTGTTGAACTGTCACTTATTTCAGATACTGTTCTAATGGTAAATGAAGCAGCATTTAGCTTCTGAACAAGATCCTGGACATGGGCTTTCCACAACAGCTTACTATCTACCGAACGCCTAGGAATTTGAACTGTTCCGTCTCGCTTATAATATGCCCATTCTGTCTGATCAAAATATCGGTTCTTGTTGAATTGTGAGTTAGAAACTGTAAAAACTGAATCTTTCTGTGATTTAGCATAAAATTATTTTCCACAAGCTACGAACTTATTTCATGAACTACATTATTTGTTACTGTTTCAATATTACACACAAGATCCTTCACTATCAAGCTGGCGTCATCAGCAAACAGAAATATTTTTGAATCACCTGTAATACTAGAAGGCATATCATTTATATAAATAAGAAACAGCAGTGGCCCCAGCACCGACCCTTGGGGAACGCCCCACTTAACAGTGCCCCATTGGGACTGAACATCACTACCACTCTCAATATCGTGGAGAATTACCCTCTGCTTTCTGTTCTTAAAGTAAGAGGCGAACCAATTGTAAGCCACTCCCCTTACTCCATAATGGTCCAACTTCTGCAGTAATATTTTGTGGTCAACACAGTCAAAAGCCTTCGTTAAATCAAAGAAAACACCTAGCGTTCGCAATCTTTTATTTAATCCGTCCAAAACCTCACAGAGAAAAGAGAATATAGCATTTTCAGTTGTTAAACCATTTCTAAAACCAAACTGAACATTTGACAGCAAATTATGTGAATGTAAGTGCTCCAGTAACCTTGTATATACAACCTTCTCGATAACTTTAGCAAACACCGATGGCATAGAAATAGGTCTAAAATTGTCAACATTATCAATGTCTCCCTTTTTATAAAGTGGCTTCACTACCGAGTACTTTAATCGGTCAGGAAACCGACCACTCCTAAAGGAAAAGTTACAGATATGGCTGAGAACTGGGCTAACATACATAGAAAAATACTTCAGTATTATGCTAGATACCCCGTCATATCCATGAGAGTTCTTGGCCTTTAAGTGATTTAATTATTAACTCAATCTCCCTCTTGTCAGTATCATGGAGGAGCATTTCAGGTAACAGTCTCGGAACACTTTTTTCTAAGAGCGCTATATGATTCCCTGTTGGGACTAGGTTTCTATTTAGTTCACCTGCTATATTCAGAAAGTGATTATTAAATACTGTACATATATGCGACTTATCAGTAACACGGACATTCCCACTACGCACTGATTCTATATCCTCGACCTGTCTCTGCAGACCATCAACTTCCTTTACGACTGACCATATGGTTTTAATTTTATCCTGAGAGTTAGCTATTCTATCTGCATACCACATACTTTTTGCCTTCCTAATAACATTTTTAAGCACCTTACAATACTGTTTGTAATGGGCTGCTGCATTTAGATTTTGACTGTTTCTAACGTTTTGATATAATTGCCACTTTGTTCTACAAGATATTTTTATCCCTCTAGTCAGCCACCCAGGCTGCTTGTTTGTGCAAGTACCCTGTTTTAAACGTTCTAATGGAAAGCAACTTTCAAAGAGCATGAGAAAAGTCTTGAGAAAAGCATTATATTTATCGTCTACTGTATCAGCGCTATAAACATCTTGCCAATCTTGTTCCTTCTAAGGTTTACAAAGGTCTCTACAGCAACTGGATCAGCTTTCCTGAACAGCTGATGACTATATTTAACACGTGTTGCAGCATAAAAATCTTTTAAAGTTAAAATTTGCGCATCATGATCTGAAAGGCCATTCACCTTTTTGCTAACAGAATGCCCTTCTAGTAATGAGGAATGAACAAAAATGTTGTCTATGGTTGTTCTACTGTTCCCTTGCACTCTCGTTGGAAAGAATACGGTTTGCATAAGATTATATGAATTAAAGAGGTCTACCAGCATCCTCTTTCTTGCACAATCACTTGTACAATTAATATTGAAGTCACGACATATAACAAACTTTTTGTATTTCGTATAAAGTGAACCAAGAACCTCCTCTAGCTTTAGCAAAAATGTTGTGAAATCGGAGTCTGGGGATCTATAAATAACAACAGTTACAAGTTTAGCTCCGTTAAATTTAACCACACCTGCACAACATTCAAACACCTTTTCAGTGGAGTACTTTGAAACATCAATTGACTCAAATGCGATGCCGTTTTTCACATACATGGCTACTCCCCCACACCGCAAAGAGCTCCTCGAAAAGCAGCCAGCCAACCTGTATCCTGGTAAAGGAAGTCTCTGAATTATCTCCTTATTTAAGAAGTGTTCAGATATACCAATAATTTCAGAGTCAACATCTATAAGCAGTTCACTAACTTTATCTCTAATACCTTGTATATTTTGATGAAATATACTAATTCCCTCATTACTCGGATACCTAAGCTTTGTCAAAAGTGATTCACTTGTTAGAGAGACTTCCCTTAAGCAGGAATACCTATCAGCTGACTTCAGTCTAAAAAAGGTGCAGCTCTAACACCCACTACTGTAGGAATTTTCCCATGAGTGATCCCACCAACCCCACCTATGCTGTCACCCATAAGCTTTGCCAACCTCCCCTTCCCATACCTGTTGAGGTGCAGGCCGTGTCTAGTGAAACCCGTCCTGCTGATAGACTCCACCGACACCACTGAAATGTGACCCATGCTTTCTGTCATCAGCGCACCCCCAAGTCTCATGTTATTACGCCTGACGGCTGTATTAAGATGAGGCCGATCGTGACGCTGAAACAGTTCCACGAAATGCACATTCGTGTTGCCAGTCTGAGTGGCTATCTTTTCCAGGTCACCATCTATGTTATACTCCCCATCCCTATCAATACTATTACCAGCCCCACCCACAATCACTACCTGATCCTCTTTAGTAAAATCCCTACATAACCCCCCTATGTTAACAGTCACCTGAGCCAACCCTGCATTAGGCTTCACAATACTGGTGACGTGGTACTCACTCCCCAGCACTTCCTGCAACTGCTGGCCTACACCTCTGCCATGAGAACTACCTAACAGCAGAACCTTCTTCTTCCTCTTCGACTTTGCAACTGTTCTAGGCACAGTAACTACTGAGGTCTGCTGCATACTTCCTACATCTACAGCTACTAGAGATACCCCAAAGCAATATCTAGTTCTTACGTTAAAGTCCTGTAGCTTCTGTCACAGAGTCCAATTATTACCTCTGAATAATGCAGATATAGGTGAGGGATAATAATTGGTATGTGACATAATCATATTATTCCATCTCATACATCCCAGTAGAGGGTTGAGTGACTACTACCATAGTGGAGTGCAGATGGTACCTCTGGACTGCTGTCCCACCATCGCCTAGCACTTGTAACCAGATGATACAGGTCCAACTGATCAAATGGAGCTATCAGAGCTTCAGTATATCTACAAATTAAAGATACTGAATGGAAATGAGCTTATGGCATCGTTGGCCGGGAGGCCCGTAGTCGGGGAAGTTCGGGCCCAAGTGCAAGTCTTATTTCATTCGACGCCGCATTGGGCGACGTGCGAGCTGGTGATGAAGATGAAATGACGATGAGGACAACACAATACCTAGTTCCCGACTGGAGAGAAATCTCCAACTCGGTCGGGAATCGAACCCGGACCCGCTTGCATGGGAGGCGAGCATGTTACCACCCAGCTAAGCAGACGGACAAGATAAAGGATACTTGTATGTAACAGATGGATATAATCATAATGTTCAAGTAACTGACATTACCCTTTGTAAAAATTCATAAACCAATAATGCAGTTTCAGTGTGTCAGCTTCCTGTGAAGGCCCCCTCTATCTGGTAAAGTCTGGGGTAGTGCCCAAATGGTGGAGCCTCCCATATTCGGTATGGGATATTGTTTATGGTTGACCCACAATGGACTACGTCAGGCAATATTATTGGGAGTGGATGCACAATGCGCTACGTAGGGGAATATTGTTTGGTGCTGATACCGCTGTTTAAACTCTGGGATAATTGTTGGGATGTGTCGACCCATGTATGATCCAATGTAATGTGGAGAAATGGATCCAGCCACAGTATGTCCAGGAGGTAGGGTTTTTGCAAAGGAGTAATGCTTAGAGAGGGTAGTTACACTCAAAGTGTGCGTCATGTTACTCATCTTAACAAAAAGTGGTGGTCTGTCGAATAGAATTAGACACACCACTATTAAAGAAATTACTTTACTGCTGCAGGTGGAAGACTTATTTCCTCCTGCCACAGAATCTGCTATCGGATTAATTTTGTCTCAAATAGCACGTGCAAAAATTGAACACTGTGCTAAATCTTTAAATAACTCGCTGTTCTGCATGTATTACTGTTAAACATTACAAGATGCCATGAAAACCTTTGAGATCTGGTCGAAGATTACCTCCTTTTGAGTATGAAGCATATACATAAATAGCACTAATTTCATTCTGCTGTAATAAAAACACACACAAGTTAGTTGGTGTAGCAGTGTGCCTTTCTGACGTGTTTTATAGCTCACTTCTTCCGTGGTTGATAAAGTACATTCCCGCAAATGAGTCCAAGCCTAGTATATACTTCAGCTCGCTTTATATGCCTACAGTGGTTAATGCTTCCAACCATTGAGTTTAACAGGAATATTGAATGTTAACTGTCGTTTTCTAAACAAAATAACTCTGATGTTTCCTCTCACAATAAGTCTAGTTCATGACAGATGTGGTTGTAGGAATAAAATGTGGCGAAGAGTAAAGGTGAGTTGTAGAGGTTGATTATTAATGGCAAATGAGGGGGGTGCTTCCCACCTTTCTCAGGCCACTGCCCTAGTGGCGGCAGTGGCAGCACATGTACCCTCTTATTGTTTTTATTGCGGCCTGACAGGTTTGTGTTTGGGGGACAATCTCCCTCCAGCCAGCTTGTTGACAGGTCGCATGTGGATGAAGGGGACTACTTTTTAATAAAGCGCATTTCCTCTACCAGTTTCCTATCCTTCACTAGAGCATAGATAGTGGTCCGAGTGTGATTTATTGCTTGGATGCTACACAGTGATTTGCTGATGACAGTGGCATGGTACAGAATGGGGGCAGGCTGTGCTCTGTGGTGGAGGTAACTCATTCGTGACCCACTGTTGGTGGCAGCGTCTTGCATTGTGTTGGCCAGAACAGAGTCCTGGGTAGTCAGGTGGCAGCCTACAGTTAGTACCTTCATTCGTTGTGCAGTGACAAGTAATACTTCTGAAACTCGCTGTAATGTTGGTACACACAGGTTAAGAAGGGAAAGTGCATATTTGTTACATTGCTTATGTTGTCTCGTTAACATACGACGCTGTGGCTTCTAGTTTATTGGTATACGTCGTTAGAATAGTGCACTGCGGTACTGGTTATACCATCTTTCTTAGGCAGGGATACTTGAGGTAATTAAAGCAACAGCAATTTGGGGGGGGGGGGTAGGGCAGGGGTCTGAAAATGTTATGGGCTCATTTTAGTACAGTATTTTGGAATCACCAAATGGCTTATCTCAGTAATATTTACCTCCATTTTCTAAGTGGGGTACCTCTGCTGCTGACATTCCATCTCATGGCAGTGTACAGAGCTCAACTGATAAGGTTACTGTTAGTAGTAATACTGATATTGTGTATAAAAAAATTGTGTATAAGAAATACCTCTCAAAACGTGCCCGTTTCAGCAAGACTACATAGTACAAATAAATGACGAAACTCGGTCAACTGGAATAGTAAAAAACGAGGGGGAGGGAGGTCAACTTGATCCTGTAGGTCTAGCGACCTCAGCCCACAAAAATCAATAGGCCTTTGTCCCAATATTGCCCCTATGGTTTGATGGCCTCGCCATGTGCCTTTCTTAGAATTAGGGGATAGGGGGCTTATCTTGTCAGTGACCTCAATATACAAGAACAATGGACTCTATCATGTGTCAATAACCTCACCTGACGCCCAGGGGAGGGGAAAGGGATTATCTTATTGGTGAACATGCAATACTAGGACAATAGGCTCCTTCGTCTTACAATTCTGCTTGCTCTACTATACATTCGACCAGCAAGATCCCCATACATGTGCCTGAGAGAAAGTCAGTAGGACCAGTAGCAAGGATTAATTACAACAGTTGTGAGATATGAAACTTCCTGGCAGATTAAAACTGTGTACCCGACCGAGACTCGAACTCGGGACCTTTGCCTTTCGCGGGCAAGTGCTCTACCAACTCAGCTACCGAAGCACGACTCACGCCCGGTACTCACAGCTTTACTTCTGCCAGTACCTCGTCTCCTACCTTCCAAACTTTACAGAAGCTCTCCTGCGAACCTTGCAGAACTAGCACTCATTCTGGAAACATCCCCCAGGCTGTGGCTAAGCCATGTCTCCGCAGTATCCTTTCTTTCAGGAGTGCTAGTTCTGCAAGGTTCGCAGGAGAGCTTCTGTAAAGTTTGGAAGGTAGGAGACGAGGTACTGGCAGGAGTAAAGCTGTGAGTACCGGGCGTGAGTCGTGCTTCGGTAGCTCATTTGGTAGAGCACTTGCCCGCGAAAGGCAAAGGTCCCGAGTTCGAGTCTCGGTCGGGCACACAGTTTTAATCTGCCAGGAAGTTTCATATCAGCGCACACTCCGCTGCAGAGTGAAAATCTCACTCTAGTTGTGAGATAGCTTGTCTCACGAGACGATAGAACAGCTTTATGACAACCTCCCCAAAAGCATCAGGGCGTGGATCGATACCAGAGGAGGTGCAACTTCATACTGTTAAGTGGGGATAATCCAGAGAAGTTCTTTGTAAATTTGACTCGATTTTGTAATCACGGAAATTGCATCTCATACTCTCTGCTCTGTGGACGTTAGATTTTCTGTCCTCCTCCCCTTCTGGGTGCTTTATTTCTTGTCAGACATTGATATCGAAATAGATGACAGAGGGACAGAAAAACAATAAAAATCGCTCAAAAGAGGAAAGGCCGCTGGACCTGATGGGATGCCAGGTCGATTTTACACAGAGTACGAGAAGGAACTTGCCCCCCTTCTTGCAGCGGTGTACCGTAGGTCTCTAGAAGAGCGTAGTGTTCCAAAGGATTGGAAAAGACCACAGGCCATCCCCGTTTTCAAGAAGGGACGTCGAACAGATGTGCAGAACTATAGACCTATATCTCTAACGTCGATCGGTTTTAGAATTTTGGAACACGTATTATGTTCGAGTATAATGGCTTTTCTGGAGACTAGAAATCTACTCTGTAGGAATCAGCATGGGTTTCAAATAACACGATCGTGTGAAACCTAGCTCGCGTTATTCGTTCACGAGAATCAGAGGGCCATAGACACGGGTTCCCAGGTAGATGCCGTGTTTCTTGATTTCCGCAAGGCGTTCGATACAGTTCCCCACAGTCGTTTAATGAACAAAGTAAGAGCATATGGACTATCAGACCAATTGTGTGATTGGATTAAAGAGTTCCTAGATAACAGAACGCAGCATGTCATTCTCAATGGAGAGAAGTCTCCCGAAGTAAGAGTGATTTCAGGTGTACCGCAGTGGAGTGTCGTAGGACCGTTGCTTTTCACAGTATATATAAAAGACCTTGTGGATAGCATCGGAAGTTCACTGAGGCTTTTTGCGGATGATGCTATGGTATATCGAGAGGTTGTAATAATGGAAAATTGTACTGAAATGCAGGAGGATCTGCAGCGAATTGACGCATGGTGCAGGGAATGGCAATTGAATCTCAATGTAGACAAGTGTAATGTGCTGCGAATAAATAGAAAGAGAGATCCTTTATCATGTAGCTACAATATAGCAGGTCAGCAACTGGAAGCAGTTAAATCCAGAAATTATCTGGGAGTAGGCATTAGGAGTGATTTAAAATTTAATGACCGTATAAAATTAATCGTCGGTAAAGCTGATGCCAGACTGAGATTCACTTATAGAATCCTAAGGAAATGTAGTCCTTAAACAAAGGAAGTAGGTTACAGTACACTTGTTCGTCCACTGCTTGAATACTGCTCACCAGTGTGGGATCCGTACCAGATAGGGGTGATAGAAGAGATAGAGAAGATCCAACGGAGAGCAGCGCGCTTCGTTACAGGATCATTTAGCAATCGCGAAATCGTTACGGAGATGGCAGATAAACTCCAGTGGAAGACTCTGCGGGAGAGACGCTCAGTAGCTCGGTACGGGCTTTTGTTAAAGTTTCGAGAACATACCTTCACCGAGCAGTCAAGCAGTATGTTGCTCCCTCCTACGTATATCTCGCGAAGAGACCATGAGGATAAAATCAGAGAGATTAGAGCCCATACAGAGGCATACCGATAATCTTTCTTCCCACGAACAATACGAGACTGGAATAGAAGGGAGAACTGATAGAGGTACTCAAAGTACCCTCCGCCACACACCGCCAGGTGGCTTGCGGAGTATGAATGTAGATATATATCCACAGAGTTACACATATTTCCTTCTGCTGAGCTACTTAGATAGCGCTGTTGTAATATCTACTTATCGTTAGCTCGTTTCGGTTGATAAGTTAAAAGCTTAGTTAACAACACTGTTTTTCAATAATGAAAGGAGTGAAACATTGTTATAATATTCGTTGAATATATAATTACTGAATCAACTCGTTAAAGCATAATCCTATCTCTTATTTCGTTTTACTCGAACAGCACCCATCGACATGCAACTTCCATCGACTTGCAACTTTTCAGTGTAATCCAGATGCAAATCTGACGAGAATATAGGACAACTTTTACCGTTGTACGCTACAGAGCATAGACGTTAATGTTACGGCATTTCCCAGACAGGACTTCCTTCTTCCCTAGCTATCCCCATTCCTCCCCTGCCGGGATCTCTGCTTCGGGGCTGTTTATCCCCGGAAATTAAAAAATAAATTAAAAGGATGCGAATAAATGATGACTGTTTACAGATGTAATTTCCGTCATCTCCTGCGTCCTGATGTCGTCCAACAGCGCAAGTTTCAAGCTGTCCCCGTCTTCAGCGTCGTCACTTATGTGAGAGAACTTTCTGTATTAAAAATCGTACTTATCCTTTCTTCTTCGGCATACGCCGGAGACGTGAAGGTTAACACGTGTTTCTTTTACACACACACACACACACACACACACACACACACACACACAACAGGCAAATCGTACTCACACACAGCATGGAATCCGACAAAGGTGTGACAAACGTTCTTCAGAGTGACGAAAACTTCTTTATACTTTGAACTGTAAAGCAGCCAGATATATGAAGTGTTATCGAAACAAACTGCATTGCAGGACATTGAATATGAATTCTCCCAACCTGGGTTGCTATTTGACATTCAGCTGTCGACTGCGTGTTTAAATACTGGTTCGCTGTTTCACTGGAGTTGTACGTTTAGTAGTTAGCTGTTCTCAAAGACTGGCGCCACCATAATTCGTCAAATATTACATGTGAAAAACCTCAGTATGCTAATAATGATACTCTATTTGGTATTCCACAGTACAATTAATAACGGAAATTTAATAAAAATTAGACAGTAATTTGGAGAAATATGGACAATTACGGATAATAAGTGAACAGATATGAATTAGAAACGACTGACATACTTCCAATGAAATTACAGCACATTCCTAAAGGAAACTCAGTAGACATAGGTCACCAAAGCTAGCATGGCACTGTACAAGACATAACTGTAAAATACCAACTGAAGCGTCATTCTAACAAAGACATTCGCAAGTTAATGCGCAGAGAGAAACAAGTTAAAAATAGAATAGTCCTCTACAGCAGTTCATTAAATTTTTGAAATATTAAACAAGCCACCCAGAATATGCTAAAGTAAATGCTCCTTGGATATTACACTTTGGAGAACACCTGTAGAAAGTCCGTCCCTAGTAACTGAGTGGTCAGCGCGACGGAATGTCATACCTAACGGCCCGGGTTCGATTCCCGACTAAGTCGGAGATTTTCTCCACTTAGGGACTGCGTCTTGTGTTGTCCTTACCATCTTTTCATCCCCATCGACACGGAAATGACCGAAGTGGGGGGGGGGGGCCCTAGCCACGAGGCATTTCAATTTTACCTGTAGAAACGCAAAAGAAAGTTGTTATAGAACTCCACTGGCGGCGCCAGCTTGCGGGGGTACAACTCGTATAAACTATTTGAACATTGCCTTACACTGAATGGTAACAGCAATTTTTCGGTAAAGCTAACGACTGACATTAGGACGAAATCCGTCGCGAAAGTGAGTAGTGTGAGTGTCTGTGAGTCTCCGAATGGTGTCGTGATGAACGATATGAACTAAGAGAAACAAACGACGTCAACGGCGTCCTAGCTTTGAAATAAATTCAAAGTTGGCAGGCGAAAATTTGTGACGTACCACCACTAGAACCAGGATTTCCTTCTTAATATGAGCGGCCGCGTTGACTGTCTTGGCTGTCTTGGGGTGCTTCCATCTCGCACGGATGTATCGTCCCTGTCCATTCTCCTCCCGCTGGCAGCTCACCCTGATTCCCACAGGATTTCGGACATAACCTGCATCCTCAGTGAAATAATTGTAAGAGCTGTCCCTCTCATAGACAGAACAGACACCACACATAAATGTATCGGTATATCTTCATGTGTATCTGTTAAAAGACATATTCCAGTTAATTTGACGCAGGTTAAACTATTAGAGTTTTCAGGAAAATTATCTGTATTTCTGAATACTACACCTTGCCTGTTTACACAATGGGAATTATAAGGCGTATGTGGTATAAAAAGAAATGAGCTACTCCCATAAGGAGTGGTAGATGAACACTGAACCTTTAAGCTAAGCAATGATAATGAATCTTACGCTACAGAAACTAATTTGGAATAGTAATCTGACTCCTAAAGTTTAACACAAATAACCACACACGCACACACACACACACACACACACACACACACACATGTGCACGCAAGCACAGATTTTTCCAGAATGTAGAGCAACTGGAAATGGGGTTGACATAGTTACTGTTTGAACGCTCATCAGTGCCTGATGATTCATAAACAAAATGGTCAAGAAATGAAGAAGTATTTGCGTTCTGGTGATAGCCTTCAGTAGTGCTAACGGGGAATTTTCCTCTCTTTCGAGATCATTGACTTTGAGCACAATAGTATGACTGACGCATCAGATTCGACACATATACAGGGTTATTACAAATGATTGAAGCGATTTCACAGCTCTACAATAACTTTATTATTTGAGATATTTTCACAATGCTTTGCACACACATACAAAAACTCAAAGAGTTTTTTTAGCCATTCACAAATGTTCGATATGTGCCCCTTTAGTGATTCGGCAGACATCAAGCCGATAATCAAGTTCCTCCCACACTCGGCGCATCATGTCCCCATCAATGAGTTCGAAAGCATTGTTGATACGAGCTCGCAGTTTTGGCACGTTCATTGGTAGAGGAGGTTTAAACACTGAATCTTTCACATCATTATGCGTGAAACTTGCCCGCACGCGTTCAACCGTTTCTTCGCTCACTGCAGGCCGACCCATTGATTTCCCCTTACAGAGGCATCCAGAAGCTTTAAACTGCGCATACCATCGCCGAATGGAGTTAGCAGTTGGTGGATCTTTGTTGAACTTCGTCCTGAAGTGTCGTTGCACTGTTATGACTGACTGATGTGAGTGCATTTCAAGCACGACATACGCTTTCTCGGTTCCTGTTGCCATTTTGTCTCACTGCGCTCTCGAGCGCTCTGGCGGCAGAATCCTGAAGTGCGGCTGCAGTCGAACAAAACTTTATGAGTTTTTCTACGTATCTGTAGTGTGTCGTGACCATATGTCAATGAATGGAGCTACAGTGAATTTATGAAATCGCTTCAATCATTTGTAATAGCCCTGTATATGAACATCATTTTCACCTGATATGCGAGATCACTCAGCAGCACATTCAGCGAGCAGCACTCGTTTAAATAGCTTTCGTCGACCTGATTTTCTGCGTCTGTACCCTGATAGCATGCAAGAGATAACAATTTTACCAATGTTTTGCAACTGCAGTTTATCTTATGGCTTCTGATACGTTAGAATATCCGTGGATCGCGAATCGAATCCACACGTTTCAACACTACAGCGGCCATGCAACGTGGCACCGTTCAGGCATAAGTGACAAAAATGACTTGATTTGAACAGAAATAATTCACAAAAAAGTTCGTTAATAAACACGTATACTGTCAACAATTGAAGGGAACTGATTTACAAGCCCACATGGGTTCTCCGCAGTAGTTACTAGGAGATGAAGAAGCTTGCACAGGATAGAGTAGCATGGAGAGCTGCATCAAACCAGTGTCAGGACTGAAGACCACAACAAGATGGGTTCTCCAAGCAATAGGTGTAAAACTCAAATCTACAATGAACGATCGAAAGTACAGGTTCTCAGCGTACTACTTTAAACACATCAAGAACTCTTTCACAATTCAGGAGTGGATGATAAATATGAATCTATAGCACGATGGACTGAAAAGATAATGTACATCGCTGTAATTAGTTTCCATATAACGAGGTTTGATCAACATGCGAGTTGTTATTTTACCATGAGAAACGAGATTGTCGCTTACCTGACCACGGAATAATCGTGAACAAGCAGGGCCAAAATAAGCCAACTACTTCATCTAAATTTCACCACAGCAAATAACTGGTCAAGAGATTTAAGAAGCAACACAGGGATGTGGGTGATTTTTCCTGCCCATCGTGTGTCTGTCTTCTGCCTGTGAAATGAAACATTTCCTTTGACCCGTGACTGTAAACGCATGTTGTTGTTACTCTGTAACTTTGTCCAAATGGCACCATGGAAATGACTGACTCCGATCAGGTGTCACATAGATTTATCTGCCAATAGTGCGCTTGGTTCCAAGATGCCGCCTACACAGCAAGCTCAAAACAATGGAGTTATAGCAGCTGCGTCAGCCAACTGAGGACTTTGAGTGAAACAGATTAAGCAAGACTGCTTCGATACATTTGACACAATAAGTAAAATGGTAAACATGTCTCACATACAGCACACTATTCCATCTCACTTTAATTTCCGGTTAGGAACATTTAAAACCAGAAAGCTCTGTACCTTTTATTTTGAAAAATATGCAGCAGATTTTGGTGCCAAATACGACAGAGATATTGATACAGCTGAACTATTGAACGAAAAAGCCGCTTTCAACTTGGTATAGAAAGAGCTGATGAAGAGTTTCACAATTTGATTTTGTCAAAGTATCTTTCTTTTTCTTCTTCAAAATATTGGTTGTGAGATCCTTATCCAAATATCGATACAGTTTTAAGGGTACGTAAATGTACAATTTCAGAGACCTTACTGGTCTCATACAGGTATGATTTTATGTATATAGACTGAAGCGGTGAGTGAAAATTTGTCCCAAAGCTCGGAATCTGATCGAGGTCTTCTCATTACCAGACAGGTGCATTAGCCACTAAACCACCGTGGTGCAGCGGTTCACACATCTGCACGGATTATCTTGGCATGCCTCACTCCTCGATCCAAATTCTCACTGCCGCCCCAGCCTACTGTTCATGTGTAAGGTTCAAACGGCTCTGATCACTATGGTTCTTAACTTCTGAGGTCCCTAGTGGTCGCGCGGTTCCTGACTGTAGCGCCTAGAACTGCTCGGCCACTCCGGCCGGCCATGTGTAAGGGAGAACTGAAAGTAGACTGGGCGCCAGAGAGAATTTGGGTCGAAGAAGGAGCTGTGCAACGGTAACCCGTGCAGTTCTGTGAACCGCTGTGCCTGGGTGGCTCAGTGTCTAACGCACCTTCCTAGTAATCAGAAGACAGGGGTTCGATTCCTGGTCTCGATACAAATTTTCACTCGCCACTTCAGTCTATCAACATAAATAAGTTTTAAAGATATTTACGACAATTCCAATGAATGCACCATCTTGTCAACACAGTTTCAACAAATTAAAGATGTTAAAAAGCTACTTACAGTCGCCTAAAGGCGAAGCAGATTGACAGATTTAGCAATCTTGTCGATAGATTGGGACACAGCTGCTGAATTTGACTTCAGTGACGTAACTAATGAGTTTGCTCAGAGCTAGAAAATGGAAAGTAAAATTTGCAATAAAAACACCATTTTTAGAAAGAAATGTGACCTTAACGCTTAATTATAGTGCATTTTTATTTCCTATTATTGATTTAAGCAGTGTTAATAATTCATGTGATCAAATAAAATCTGTTCTTTATTAGAATTTTATGTACAGTAGCTGCCACAAACCATAAATCAGATTTTGTTTTACTTCCAATTTTTTAGAAACTTTGTGCAGTTTGTAATCTATTTGCTTCGATGATACTTTTGTTTTCAGCTGTATAATTGATTCAAGTAACATTTTTCAATAAGGCTTCGTGTTTATTAAAACTATCTCAAAAATACACAGTTTACTAAATCTGTACAAAAAATTGCAGAAAGGTATTTTTTCTGGTAGTGGAGTGCGTAGATTTGGCTATTATGTCAGGGTCGTAGGACCACCTGACAATGGATCCGCCAGAAACACATACTGACTACCCAAAGATGCAAAATCACCTCCGTGACCGTCCAGAGAGGTTGCTCCAAGAGCATACATCGACTATTCGAAGTTGAGTTAAGCAGAAACGCGGTCTGCTAAAAGCAGATGTAGTGTGAAGAAAAGAAACTGCGGAACGAACAGGCATCTTTCAAGGCGTATATACAACGTGATGGGCAACGTATCCAAGTAATAATGTTCGCAAATGCTCGCCAGTTTCCTGCAGAATATACACAGCAGAGATAGTAACAAGGCAATATATTTGAAGAGGACTAAATTTTCTATTATCGATCGCAGGAACACAAGCACAAGAAAATTGTAAAAATTGGTATCTTATCTGACTGAAGGAATTATTCTGGTTATGTTTCCGTTTTCTGTAAAAGTATTGCAATTTTATGAGCAGTTACAGTAAATGACAGTAGGGTCACCACCAGAAATAAGTACGTGAACGTTAACCACATAGGTCCCTGTGGAAACTTTCTGCCTAACTACAGTTCGGCGGACAATGAAAGCGGCAGTAATTTACAGGCAATATGGAACGTTATGTGAGCATAGACCATAGAGCTTCACCCAGGTATCACAGAGGTCACGGGACAGGAGACTTATTTCATGGGGCTAGTCACGTGTATTTTACTCATATACCTTGATAAAGTCTGCTGCAAAATGCTAATAAAAACGAACAGACGTTAACGTTCCTTCGTTATTACTTTATTTCCTTACCGTTTCTTACTTTAAAAGTTATTTTCTTTAACGCGTAGTGAGAGTCTTCTTCTTTTTCTGTTTATCGATTAATCAATGTTAGCAACGTCACGATGCATCTGTATTGTACGATCCTCAGTATCTTGTAGTTGTTCTGCTCGTGGTAATGCTGTCCACTGCTTTGTGTTATCTGAAAAATATGTTTTTCCTCGCCATTTTCTTCTTTTTCTCTTTGTCTGCTCTTGTGTTATTAACTGAGGAAGCATATATTTGGTGTCCAGTAATATGTACCCTAGGTAAGAAATTTTTCTTCTTTTTAAACGTTGTTAACATTTCTCGTTGTTCGCGTATTCTTGCGTTGTTAGCGGTAGATCGCATTTCAGAGGCCTCATCATCTTTCATGTTGTCGTATTAAGTGTAAATCTTTCAGAACTGTGTAGAAATAGCATCTTACAAATCTAATTCTAAGGTTTAGGTCCAGGTCTGTACTTGCGATGACCTTCTTTTTTATAATTTTGTGAAGGCGTTACGGGCGTTCTGTGTGCGACATCGTCTCCATGTCTGTTCCCCAAACTTCTCGGAGCAACGTTTCAAGTTACTGAACTTATCTACATTTTTTATTAAAGAAACACTCGTAAAGTTGCATTTGTAAAGCCATCGTACTGTCGTGTGACAGTCATAAAATTCACCTTGTTGGAGTTAACATTCCGACACAGTTTGCTGCTGCAATCACCTACTAAGCCGAAGAGTTTTTGAAGATCATCTACGAGCGTAAGTCGATAATTATCCGCAAAGTAGTTATAAAATTTTACTGTAATCAAATAGGAAACTTACAATAACATCATTGAAACTTCCTGGCAGATTAAAACTGTGTGCCCGAACGAGACTCGAGTCTCGGTCGGGCACACAGTTTTAATCTGCCAGGAAGTTTCATATCAGCGCACACTCCGCTGCAGAGTGAAAATCTCATTCTGGAAATAACATCATTTTCCGACATAGTCTCCTTGCGTTTCAACGCACTTGGTCCATCGTTATACAAGCTTCCTGATGCCCTCATAAAGGAAGGGTCTCGGTTGAGCTGCGAGCGAGGAATGCACCTCTTCTTTCACTGCTTCTTCCCAGGCAAATCGACGGCCCCTTTGTGTCTGAGTGGGCCAAACAAGTGATAGTCAGAAAGGGCAAGATCTGGACTATATGGAGGATGATCCAGTACTTCAAATTTGAGTTTCTGGAGCGTTTCAGCAGTGTGGCCAGCAGTATGCGGACGGCCAATTTCGTGCAACAACACAATACTTTTGACAGCAATCCTCGGCGTTTGCTTCGAATTGCGGGCTTTAGCCTGGCAGTAAGCGTCTCACTGTAACGTACATTGTTTCTTGTTGTGCCCCTTTCTCCATAATGTTCCTGTACTGGACCTTCTGCATCCCAAAAAACCGCAAGCATCAGTTTTCCTGCGGACGGTTGGGTCTTGAACTTCTTCATGCACTTTGGATGTTTCCATTCCATACTTTACCGTTTACTCTCCGGCTCGTAATGGTGGATCCGTGTTTCGCCACCAGTAACGATCCTGTGTAAGAAGTTGTCCCCTTAGTTACCATAGTCATCCAAAAGTTTTTAGCAGATGCCCAAGCGCGTTTGTTTATGCAACTGTGTGAGTTCTTTTGGGATCCATCTTGCACAACCTTTATGAAACTCAAGTATGTTGTGGGTGATTTCGTAGGGAGAACCATGACTAATTTTCAGACGATGTGCCATTTCGTCAATAGTTAATCGTCTGTCCAAGCGAATCATTTCACGTGAACGCTCAATGGTTTCTTCATTTGTGGCGGTAAACGGTGTCCGGCTCTTTCATCGTGCGTAACACATGTGCGACTACTTTGGAATTTTTCAGTCCAATCGTAGACACTCTGTTGTGGCAAAACAATGTCTCCGTACTGTACCGAAAGTCTTCGATGAATTTCGGCGCCCGATACGCCTTCCCATCTACATCTAAATCTACATCTAGATGTCTACTCTGCAATTCACATTTAAGTGCTTGGCAGACGTTTCATCGAACCACAATCATACTATCGCTCTACCATTCCACTCCCGAACAGCGCGCGGGAAAAACGAACATCTAAACCTTTCTGTTCGAGCTCTGATTTCTCTTATTTTATTTTGATGATCATTCCTACCTATGTAGGTTGGGCTCAACAAAATATTTTCGCATTCGGAAGAGAAAGTTGGTGACTGAAACTTCGTAAATAGATCTCGCCGCGGCGAAAAACGTCTTTGCTTTAATGATTTCCATCCCAGCTCGAGTATCATATCTGCCACACTCTCTCCCCTATTACGTGATAATACAAAACGAGCTGCCCTTTTTTGCACCCTTTCGATGTCTTTCGTCAATCCCACCTGGTAAGGATCCCACACCGCTCAGCAATATACTAACAGAGGGCGAACGAGTGTAGTGTAAGCTGTCTCTTTAGTAGACTTGTTGCATCTTCTAAGTGTCCTGCCAATGAAACGCAACCTTTGGCTCACCTTCCCCACAATATTATGTATGTGGTCTTTCCAACTGAAGTTGTTCGTAATTTTAACACCCAGGTACTTAGTTGAATTGACAGCCTTGAGAATTGTACTATTTATCGAGTAATCGATTTCCAACGGCTTTCTTTTGGAACTCATGTGGATCACCTCACACTTTTCGTTATTTAGCGTCAACTGCCACCTGCCACACCATACAGCAATCTTTTCTAAATCGCTTTGCAACTGATACTGGTCTTCGGATGACCTTACTAGATGGTAAATTACAGCATCATCTGCGAACAACCTAAGAGAACTGCTCAGATTGTCACCCAGGTCATTTATATAGATCAGGAACAGCAGAGGTCCCAGGACGCTTCCCTGGGGAACACCTGATATCACTTCAGTTTTACTCGATGATTTGCCGTCTACTACTACAAACTGCGACCTTCCTGACAGGAAATCACGAATCCAGTCGCACAACTGAGACGATATCCCATAGGCCCGAAGCTTAATTAGAAGTCGCTTGTGAGGAACGGTGTCAAAAGCTTTACGGAAATCTAGAAGTACGGAATCAACTTGAGATCCCCTGTCGATAGCGGCCATTACTTCGTGCGAATAAAGAGCTAGCTGCGTTGCACAAGAACGATGTTTTCTGAAACCATGCTGATTACGTATCAATAGATCGTTCTCTTCGAGGTGATTCATAATGTTTGAATACAGTATATGCTCCAAAACCCTACTGCGAACCGACGTCAATGATATAGGTCTGTAGTTCGATGGATTACTCCTACTACCATTCTTAAACACTGGTGCGACGTGCGCAATTTTCCAATCTGTAGGTACAGATCTATCGGTGAGCGAGCGGTTGTATATGATTGCTAAGTAGGGAGCTATTGTATCAGCGTAATCTGAAAGGAACCTAATCGGTATACAATCTGGACCTGAAGACTTGCCCGTACCTACCAGCTGTTCGTGTTTCAAATTCTGGAATATTTCATTCGTCTTCCCTGGTGAAGGAATTTCGGAAAACTGCTTTCAATAACTCCGCTTTAGCGGCACACTCGTCGGTAACAGTACCATCGGCACTGCGCAGCGAAGGTATGGACTGCGTCTTACCGCTTGTGTACTTTACGTACGACTAGAATTTCTTCGGATTTTCTACAAAATTCCGAGACAATGTTTCGTTGTGGAACCTATTAAAGGCATTTCGCATTGAAGTCCGTGCCAAATTTCGCGCGTCTGTAAATTTTAGCCAATCTTCGGGATTTCGCGTTCTTCTGAACTTCGCATCCTTTTTCCGTTGCCTCTCCAACAGAGTTCGGACCTGTGTTGTGTACCACGGGGGATCAGTTCCATCTCTTACCAGTTTATGAGGTATGAATCTCTCAATTGCTGTTGCTACTATATATTTGAATTTGAGCCACATCTCGTCTACATTTGCATAGTCAGTTCGGAAGGAATGGAGATAGTCTCTTAGAAAGGCTTCTAGTGACACTTTATCCGCTTTTTTAAATAAAATTATTTTGCGTTTGTTTCAAGTGGATTTGGAAGAAACGGTATTGAGCGTAGCTACAACGACCTTGTGATCACTAATCCCTGTATCAGTCATGATGCTCCCTATCAGCTCTGGATTGTTTGTGGCTAAGAGGTCAAGTGTGTTTTCGCAACCATTTGCAATTCGCGTGGGTTCGTGGACTTACTGCTCGAAAAGCGGGTCACTGAACGTTGCTCTTCTTTGGTGCAAATAGACAGCGGAGCAGCCGTGATTAACAGCACGGCAGCGATAACGAAGCTAACCTAGCAGCTTGAAAATAGCAAAGATGTAACAACAAATAAACAAAACATGCGTCAGCAACGTAAATCGACAGTACCACCAAAATAAAGAAAAATATAACTAAATTGCGGATAACAATTGACTTACCCTCGTAAATTATCAGCAATAAATACTGTATCATCGGCATAGTCAAGATGATGAAGACTCCGTTAACCTATATGCCTTCTTCTGCTTCTCCAAATGTTTCCTGAAAAATACTCTCTGAGCACAAAAATTGAATAACATGGGTAGCAGAATAAATCCCCCACGGATACTAAACCGGTCGGTGAGCACTTTCTCAAACTTAACCTGAGGTATCTGCCTCAGACATTAATTCTCTGTACGAGAGGTATTCTTCTGATCTATTCCCTTTCGCAAGGAGACTCAGTATTATAGCATTTCAATATCAAGGCAGTCGCTGGTACCGTTAACTGTGGACACAAATTCAAAATATGAATTAACTAATTTTACACTGCACCAAATATTATTTTTATCCCAACGGTACCGACCGGCCGCCATGTCATCCTCGCCCTCGGGTGTCTTCGGATGCGGATACGGAGGGGCATGTGGTCAGCACACAGCTCTCCCAGCCGTAGGTCAAATTCCGAGACCGGTTCTGCTACTCCTCAATCAAGTAGCTCCTGAGTTTGGCTCACAAGGCCTCAGTGCGCCCCACTTGCAAACAGCGGTCGGCAGACCTGGTGGTCACCCATCCAAGGGCTAGCCCAGCCCGACAGCGCTTAACTTCGGTGATCTGACGGGAACGGGTGTTACCACTGCGGCAAGGCCGTTTGCTTATTTTTATCTAGGTACCTTTAATTGTTTGCTCATCTCCGTATCACGCATTTTATGTGTTACAATAACGATCAGATGACTACTTTCTGTCAATACTACAATGGTGCCTGTGATCTGGTACTCCGTTTAATCAACACTAACGATGGTCCAGAAGTGATCTTCGACTTCATTGCCTCCTGATCAAGGTACAACAAGACAACTGGAATGGGAATATAGAAAGATATATTATTTTGCATATAATCTAAGGTTCCAAAATCTGTACTAGGAAATACTCATTATGATGTTATTATGAAATACACTCCTGGAAATGGAAAAAAGAACACATTGACACCGGTGTGTCAGACCCACCATACTTGCTCCGGACACTGCTAGAGGGCTGTACAAGCAATGATCACACGCACGGCACAGCGGACACACCAGGAACCGCGGTGTTGGCCGTCGAAAGGCGCTAGCTGCGCAGCATTTGTGCACCGCCGCCGTCAGTGTCAGCCAGTTTGCCGTGGCATACGGAGCTCCATCGCAGTCTTTAACACTGGTAGCATGCCGCGACAGCGTGGACGTGAACCGTATGTGCAGTTGACGGACTTTGAGCGAGGGCATATAGTGGGCATGCGGGAGGCCGGGTGGACGTACCGCCGAATTGCTCAACACGTGGGGCGTGAGGTCTCCACAGTACATCGATGTTGTCGCCAGTGGTCGGCGGAAGGTGCACGTGCCCGTCGACCTGGGACCGGACCGCAGCGACGCACGGATGCACGCCAAGACCGTAGGATCCTACGCAGTGCCGTAGGGGACCGCGCCGCCACTTCCCAGCAAATTAGGGACACTGTTGCTCCTGGGGTATCGGCGAGGACCATTCGCAACCGTCTCCATGAAGCTGGGCTACGGTCCCGCACACCGTTAGGCCGTCTTCCGCTCACGCCCCAACATCGTGCAGCCCGCCTCCAGTGGTGTCGCGACAGGCGTGAATGGAGGGACGAATGGAGACGTGTCGTCTTCAGCGATGAGAGTCGCTTCTGCCTTGGTGCCAATGATGGTCGTATGCGTGTTTGGCGCCGTGCAGGTGAGCGCCACAATCAGGACTGCATACGACCGAGGCACACAGGGCCAACACCCGGCATCATGGTGTGGGGAGCGATCTCCTACACTGGCCGTACACCACTGGTGATCGTCGAGGGGACACTGAATAGTGCACGGTACATCCAAACCGTCATCGAACCCATCGTTCTACCATTCCTAGACCGGCAAGGCAACTTGCTGTTCCAACAGGACAATGCACGTCCGCATGTATCCCGTGCCACCCAACGTGCTCTAGAAGGTGTAAGTCAACTACCCTGGCCAGCAAGGTCTCCGGATCTGTCCCCCATTGAGCATGTTTGGGACTGGATGAAGCGTCGTCTCACGCGGTCTGCACGTCCAGCAGGAACGCTGGTCCAACTGAGGCGCCAGGTGGAAATGGCATGGCAAGCCGTTCCACAGGACTACATACAGCATCTCTACGATCGTCTCCATGGGAGAATAGCAGCCTGCATTGCTGCGAAAGGTGGCTATACACTGTACTAGTGCCGACATTGTGCATGCTCTGTTGCCTGTGTCTATGTGCCTGTGGTTCTGTCAGTGTGATCATGTGATGTATCTGACCCCAGGAATGTGTCAATAAAGTTTCCCCTTCCTGGGACAATGAATTCACGGTGTTCTTATTTCAATTTCCAGGAGTGTATTACTGAATTCTACCCGTGACCTACGCGGAGAAGCGCATAAATATTACACAGTTTTAACAGAAACAGTGTATAACAGTCGAATGAAAAATTATTCATTTCAAACATGCCAGTGACAGTGAAGACATTATGTGTGCTCCAAACAAGACTGTCTTTAGTACTGTGGCACTCATCAAGTTTAAAGTACACAGTAGTTTTCACTAATACCTTTTGAGAACGATCGAAGATCAACTGGTAAGTTGTCCTGTTCATTGCATAATGCAGCTGCTGTCTGTGTATCCGCCCAACATTATTGCCGCTAGCAAATGTGGATGCGGAATATGCCAAATGAATATTTGCCAGTGACGCGTATCAATAAATGTGTTTCCAGAACCAAGGGAAAATAGATGTCTGTTGGTAAAAGAATTGGGAAATGTTTCGTCCTCCGTTAATCAAACCTGATTTTGCAAGGAGGTTAATAGCCAGCGGCAGCTGTTTAATGCGTTATACTGGTCCGCCACGGCCATTAGCAGAGCAGAATTACACACGACTCTCGCGTACGCCCCGACAGTAATTCACTGTTAAAACCGGCCATAATCAGCTAGATAGTGCAAGTGATCTTCATTATCGCTCTGCAGTCTAAAAATATTCATTTTGCAGTCTGATAAAGCAAAAGGTTCTTTTCAGAGTTGATACTGCGTATGAAAATAAATGGTGTTACGAAAAGAGACGTAGTATTGTGAAACACTGAACTTACGAAACTAACTGTTCAGTAAGTAATAAAGGAATACTCTAAATTAGAAAGGATCTGATTTCCGAAGAAAGAAAATGTGATTTGGATGATTAATAGAGGTCTATGTGCCGTGCGGAATGTTTATACGAGGTGCATTCAAGTTCTAACGCCTCCGATTTTTTTTTCTAATTAACTACTCTCGCGAAATCGATGAAACTGGCGTAACTTCTCGACGTAATCGCCCTGCAGACGTACACATTTTTCACAACGCTGACGCCATGATTCCATGGCAGCGGCGAAGGCTTCTTTAGGAGTCTGTTTTGACCAAAGTTGGTGCACTCAGCGACTGTGGTATTATTTATAAATTATAGAGCGCAGCAATCAGTCGCCCTTGTTTTTGAAGGTTTTATTTGGCAAATCCAGATTTCGGCTAGTGACTAGCGATTATCAATGCACTATTTTCTAGTCTCGACACATGTCAGTTCCCTGTTGTTCAGGCGTCAGTCAGAGTTCGTTTCTTGTAGTTTTTAATGTCCTTGAAGAAGGCAGAAACTGTATCTTCAATGGGACGTTTAGTTAATAAAAGTCCAAGTGCTGCCTGTCCTCACCAGCTGATAGTAGCATGTTCACCGTGTGTAGCGCAAAAGTTGTATTGTTAACATTCTAAAAAAGAGAAAAAAGTGTTTTCAAGGAAAGAAAGAGACTAAGAAATAATGGACACTCCTATAAAACTACAGATAGAAACATGTGCCAATGTCTCCAGCTCCAGACCCTCCACCTTCTTTCCCAACCCATCTTCCACCATCTCAGATGATGAGCTTCGCCCTGACGTCTACTCCTACCAATTCTAGCCCCACCTTCCTACTGCCTCCTCCTCAGGGCTCCCTCTCCTCCTCCTCCCTTCTCCTGAGCAGCTTTACCCCTCCTACATTACCTCAATCTCCTCTGTTCCCCTTCAGTGTCTCTGTACTCCCTCGTGCTTTGTCTTCCTGCTTCATCTCCCACCCCACCTGTCTCCAGCCTCTTAGTGCACCTGCTGACACACCTATTCTTTTCATCCTGCCACCACCTCCCCTGCTGCACCTTGCTCTCCCCTCCTTTCCCATCCTCTCAGGCTTCTCCCTCAGCAGGTCCCTCCTGGCAGTTTTATTCTTCATCGTGTGTGCTTCATCTCTTCAAGCGGTTTTAAAGTATCTTGTTCTGGAGTGTTTTTAATAATGTTGCCAACTTTTAAACTGTGTGTGTGACTTCAGTGCCCTTTTGTGCTCTACCAATCACCAACAGTGTGTTTTTTTAACTTTATGTCGACTTTTTCAATTGTCCCCCCATGAAAGTCTACATGTCAATTTATTTTACCTCCATTATCCCCCCTTACTCTGTTTTTATGTTCCTCTTTTTATCGCCTTTATATGTAACATTTTATTTTTATTTTAAGTTATCATGTCACTCGGCTGAAGAGCGGCGGATTGTGCCGCTGACAGCCCTCCCCTGCCCATATGGGACAGGAGAATGAAATCGCAATAAAGAAAAGAAAGTTTTACTTTTACTCCTAACATAACCTACATCTGTATTTTCAATCTTGCAATTAGATAATAATAACAATAATAATAATAATAATAATAATAATACTTAACTGCTAGTAGTAGCAGTACAATTCTTTCTCAGGTAATGTGTAATTGTAAAGGAGAATGCCATACATTGTCTGCTGAACACGAACTACAGCAATTTTTGGATTCCTACAAATGCATGTTAGAGCAACAGGGAACATTTCTGCTGCGTCATATGGAACTTGGCATTGTAAAGAGGAGACGGTATGGAAAATATCACGATCCTGCAGAAAGCCGCCGACAAACAGCAGTTTGCGTTTTCGTATATATTTGCACCGTCTGACAAACGTGTCCAGGTTTTGAAAGAGAAAAAAAAGAAAGGAGAATCCTTTTATGCTGATAATATGGGAAAACACAGGACGCACCAGGAAAGTATTCAGAACAAGAGAGAAAACAAATATGTGAAAACATCAAATCCTTTCCCATAGAAAAATTCATTGTAATGAACGCGAACTAGTTAACAATCGATCATTAAGGGGACCTGGACGTGAACGGGCTGACTACTCTTGATCTACAATGCGGAGGAAGTTGTGGTTACCAACAATGAATGACATTAACTCGAGCTGTAAAGGGAAATTTATTGAATTATCTGTTATAGTTTAAGAACTACAGTATTTCGAATAATAGATGTTTTTATAATACACGTTCCCATTCTGGTACCATTTTCTGGTCCATCATCAGTTTAATAGCATTCAAACTGTGGCAGACTGCTGTCAACATTCATAGGAATACATTATGCCTGTCGTTTTGTAGTTTGGAATATACACTCCTGGAAATGGAAAAAAGGACACATTGACACCGGTGTGTCAGACCCACCATACTTGCTCCGGACACTGCGAGAGGGCTGTACAAGCAATGATCACACGCACGGCACAGCGGACACACCAGGAACCGCGGTGTTGGCCGTCGAATGGCGCTAGCTGCGCAGCATTTGTGCACCGCCGCCGTCAGTGTCAGCCAGTTTGCCGTGGCATACGGAGCTCCATCGCAGTCTTTAACACTGGTAGCATGCCGCGACAGCGTGGACGTGAACCGTATGTGCAGTTGACGGACTTGGAGCGAGGGCGTATAGTGGGCATGCGGGAGGCCGGGTGGACGTACCGCCGAATTGCTCAACACGTGGGGCGTGAGGTCTCCACAGTACATCGATGTTGTCGCCAGTGGTCGGCGGAAGGTGCACGTGCCCGTCGACCTGGGACCGGACCACAGCGACGCACGGATGCACGCCAAGACCGTAGGATCCTACGCAGTGCCGTAGGGGACCGCACCGCCACTTCCCAGCAAATTAGGGACACTGTTGCTCCTGGGGTATCGGCGAGGACCATTCGCAATCGTCTCCATGAAGCTGGGCTACGGTCCCGCACACCGTTAGGCCGTCTTCCGCTCACGCCCCAACATCGTGCAGCCCGCCTCCAGTGCTGTCGCGACAGGCGTGAATGGAGGGACGAATGGAGACGTGTCGTCTTCAGCGATGAGAGTCGCTTCTGCCTTGGTGCCAATGATGGTCGTATGCGTGTTTGGCGCCGTGCAGGTGAGCGCCACAATCAGGACTGCATACGACCGAGGCACACAAGGCCAACACCCGGCATCATGGTGTGGGGAGCGATCTCCTACACTGGCCGTACACCACTGGTGATCGTCGAGGGGACACTGAATAGTGCACGGTACATCCAAACCGTCATCGAACCCATCGTTCTACCATTCCTAGACCGGCAAGGGAACTTGCTGTTCCAACAGGACAATGCACGTCCGCATGTATCCCATGCCACCCAACGTGCTCTAGAAGGTGTAAGTCAACTACCCTGGCCAGCAAGATCTCCGGATCTGTCCCCCATTGAGCATGTTTGGGACTGGATGAAGCGTCGTCTCACGCGGTCTGCACGTCCAGCACGAACGCTGGTCCAACTGAGGCGCCAGGTGGAAATGGCATGGCAAGCCGTTCCACAGGACTACATCCAGCATCTCTACGATCGTCTCCATGGGAGAATAGCGGCCTGCATTGCTGCGAAAGGTAGATATACACTGTACTAGTGCCGACATTGTGCATGCTCTGTTGCCTGTGTCTATGTGCCTGTGGTTCTGTCAGTGTGATCATGTGAGTTATCTGACCCCAGGAATGTGTCAATAAAGTTTCCCCTTCCTGGGACAATGAATTCACGGTGTTCTTATTTCAATTTCCAGGAGTGTATATGAGGAAATAGAAAAACCCATATTATACCACATTACTATTTTGTCCAAAAAATACCGCTAAAATTATGTACAAACATACATAATTTCTGCAATGTATTAGGCATAAAGAAAGATACTATCCCATACTTCACTTGAGAGAAATTTGGTGAACATGGATAAAACCATTGTGAAGTTATATGTACGTAATGTTCTGAAAATGTAGTTTCGAGAAAATGAAAAAAGAATGTTCACAGTGTTTTTGACTCACCGTATGTCTCTTTCAGAACATTCCAGTACCATAATGTTGCTGACCAGCTGCTTCTTTATCCTTTATAGATTTCTTCAGGAGCCTATTCCTTACTCTGAACTCTGTTGTGGTGGCTTGCACAGCCCTTTCAGCTTCAACTAGTCGCTGACGATCTATAGCAGTCAGAGCCTGGATGCCTAATTTGTCCACTACTTTTGTCCTGCTGATTACACCATTAATGAAACAGATGACAGCATCCATCACACCGATTATGAGTACTGTCCATTCAACAAACACTGTTTTTGGCACTCGTTGCCACACACAGCTGTTGAAACTCTCATTAGGGTTTTGTGTACGGCCATGTAGACATTTGCTAAGTAATTTTTTATTTGAAAGGACTCTGTGTATTGGCTTTATTGTTTCCCTGACTAGGCTTTCGCGTGTCAAGCAGCGACAGTGAACGGTTAGGGGGCGTGGTCAGTGTGCAGACGTTTGTTCAACGAGCGTTTAAGACTACAATAATAATTTAAAAGTTAATAAACCATACATTTTTGGAAATGGGAGAAATTGGTCTTTCGGATGGCGGCAAAAATTGTTTTTCGATTTTTCAGTCACTTTCACGTCCAGGTCGTCTTAAGCCCAGGTTTGAAGATGTGAAGGCTACTTAATGCTTTTATTGTAAGATATTCAGATATGAAAGTGACCTACAGTTACTACGCTCATACATTGAAGAAGAATTTTCCTAATTTCAGATTTGACCGGCCAGATCGGATACTTACAGTACTTGAGACTTAGAGCATGCCAAAAGTAAGTGTGAGCCTCAACACAAAGCAGTTTTTGAGCTTCATCAGAGGAAAGCAGAGAAGGCACTGCCTGCTTTACATAACGATAACATACTGACAGGTTTCAGATAGATTATGTAATGGTAAGACAGAGATTTAGGAACCAAGTTTTAAACTGTAAGACATTTCCAGGGGCAGAGGTGGACTCGGACCACAATCTATTGGTTATGAACTGTAGATTAAAACTGAAGAAACTGCAAAAAGGTGAGAATTTAAGGAGATGGGACCTGGATAAACTAAAAGAACCGGAGGTTGTACAGAGTTTCAGGGAGAGCATAAAGGAACAATTGACAAGAATGGGGAAAGAAATACAATAGAATAAGAATGGGTAGCTTTGAGGGATGAAGTACTGAAGGCAGCAGAGGATCAAGTAGGTAAAAATACGAGGGCTAGTAGAAATCCTTCATTGACAGAAGAAATATTGAATTTAATTGATGAAAGGAGAAAATATAAAAATGCAGTAAATGAAGCGGGCAAAAAGGAATACAAACGTCTCAAAAATGAAATCGACAGAAAGTGCAAAATGGCTAAGCAGGCATGGCTAGAGGACAAATGTAAGGATGTAGAGGCGTATATCACTAGGGATAAGATATATACTGCCTACAGGAAAATTAAAGAGACCTTTGTAGAAAAGGGAACCACTTGCATGAATATCAAGAGTTCAAATGGAAACTGGAAACCCAGTTCTAAGCAAAGAAGAGAAAGCAGAAAGGCGGAAGGAGTATATAGAGGGTCTATACAAGGGCGATGTTCTTGAGGACTATATTATGGAAATGGAAGAGGATGTAGATGAAGATGAAATGGGAGATACGATACTGCGTGAAGAGTTTGACAGAGCACTGAAAGACTTAAGTCGAAACAACATTCCATTAGAACTACTGACTACCTTGAGAGAGCCAGTCCTAACAAAACTCTACCATCTGGTGAGCAAAATGTATGAGATAGGCGAAATACCCTCAGACTTCACGAAGAATATAATAATTCCAATCCCAAAGAAAGCAGGTGTTGACAGATGTGAAAATTACCGCATTCTCAGTTTAATACGTCCCCAGTGTCAAGACTGCAGACCACAACAACAACAACAACAATTCGTCACAGACGCCTAGTAGTGGTACACTATGAGGTGTACTACCCCCACCAATTGTCCTGCTTCAGTCTGTGTTTTCATGTTGGTAACACTGGAGATGCATACATGTGTCCTTGGAAAGAGAGTGTCAGTGGGCGTGGTGGCAACGAAACTGTTTCCCCAATGATAGAAGTTATTTCTCTTCTTCCCTCCAATAAGAGAAAGCTGGCAATTTGCACTGATAATTGAAAAAAAAAGGAGACGACGTTTGTTGCGCTTTTGCATTTCGTTGCAAAAGGTCGCTTTGATGAAATCAGTCACACGTTTCTTGTTAGTGGTCATTTCTTCCTTGCTACCGTGACTTTGCTGTGACTGAAAAGAGGAAAGGTGTCAGTAAAGAAATTTGTGCCCCATGATCTAGAAATATTAAGAACATGTAGTAGCCCATAAATTTATTTTAGTGTTGTAAATATGGAGGAGAACTATTGCAAGAACTTATACATAGCTGCGGATAGCTATGTGATCACAACAAAACTGAATCTATCCCAGGTTTCTTGGTTCAAAGTCACGAAGGACAATCCTGCACCTCTAAAAGTGAAAACATCTTTCTCTGTTCTATGGACAATATTCAACATTACAAGGAAGGGAAGGAGACAAGAAGACCTATGTACTCTGGAACTAAAACCTCTGGAGTAAAGCAGTCGCCTCACAGCTGAAAAGAAAAATTATTTAAGGAAAACGATTCCTTATTTATCAAATCAACAGACGCAATTTCACTCCAGTATTGCATTTTGTGTTCTTACATAATTTGCATTTGCCCAGTTAGTTTAAAGTCTCCCCATCACTAATTATTTAATCATCGCACTTTATTTATGTTGTAATATACCGCTTCAGAATGTTAATTACGGCTCAACAAAGAGCGTTCGCAAAAAGACTTCAGTTCCCATACTAGTAATAAATCTTTAAAACTGTCATCTGTCTGTCTGTGTGTTTGAACAGGCTAATCTCCAGATTGGATGAATTTTCGTGGGGTTTCCACAGGTAGCTCGAGTGTATATATATGTTGATAGTAACTGTTCTCGAAAGAACAGATACCACTGATGACCGTGCAGCTTCTCTAGAATAAATGATAATTAATTGAAACCCTCAGCTGCTGACAGGTGTTGTTGATATACATTGATGGGGATAGAGCGTCTGCCATGTAAGCAGGAGTTCCCGCGTTCGAGTCCCGGTCGGGGCACACATTTTCAGCTCTCCCCATCGAGGTATATCAACAACACCTGTCAGCAGCTGAGGGTTTCAATTAATTATCATTTAAGCTCGATTGAAACCCGAGGTAACATTTCATCCAAATCAGATAACGAAAGAAAAAGATATCGGAATTTAAAATTTTTATATAAAATCGTCTGCTCTAGTTAGTAGTTCGGATGCTTAATCGTCACGGTGTAGTACAACAAAGAATCAATCGATGGCTCTTTTAGTTTCGTAGTACACCATACAACCAACAGATGACGATGTTAGCTTTTCTTAACTCGGTCACAAATGTATTTTCAGAAGTTTACGTCAGTGACAGAAAGAAGGGCTGTAATGATATCTTTATGAATAGAAACTAATAACGTATTTACTTGGCTACAACCTACGAATTTACTGATTTTGTTTTGTGTATTAAAAACTTAACAACATTGCCTTATTTCTTTCGATAAATTTGACTTCTTTCCTGGGACAGAGACAGAAGTAATTTTGGAAGTATACGGCTGGCTCTGAGCACTATGGGACTTAACATCTGTGGTCATCAGTCCCCTAGAACTTAGAACTACTTAAAGGTAACTAACCTAAGGACATCACACACATCCATGCCCGAGGCAGGATTCGAACCTGCGACCGTAGCAGTCGCGCGGTTCCGGACTGAGCGCCTAGAACCGCTAGACCACCGCGGCCGGCGGAAGTATACGCCAGTGACAGAATAAAGTGCCACATTCTCATCTTTACGAATATAAGCTAACGTTCACTTTACTTGGCTAGGATATATGAGTTTACTGATGTCACTTCGTGTATTAATAGGTTAACGACAATGCTTTGCTTCTTATGATATGTTTTACGAGAGTTGTCTAGAAAGTAAGGTACGATCGGTCGTGAAATGGAAACGACTATGAAAATCCGATAAAGCTTTGCAAAGATGTGTTGGGCAGTGTCTCTAGTATGACTCTAGGTAGAATTATGTCGCTCTTTTCATTCCTGAGCTCTTAGTGAGCGCGTAAAGATGTTATAGAAAATAGTGTCTCCCGCCAAGTACGAGGGCCTTGTGAGAATTTCCCCTGAAGATATGCAACCAACATTACATAACTGTCGTGCGGTTTCTTCTTCAAGACAATTCTCAGCCTCATTCTGCAGGGGCAATGAAGATGTTCCTGCATCGTTTGAATTGGAAATGTTTGGTTACCCACAATACAGCCCGTAATTGTCTCCCACTGAGTTTCATCTCTGCTCAAACGAACCGCTGGCTATGAAGACAACATTTTGGCACAGACAACGAGCTTTAGGCCAGCGTAGAGAATTGGCGGAAAGCACTGGCGGCTGCCTACTATGATGAGGGTATTGGAAAGTTGGTACAACGCTACGACGAATGTCTGAGTCAGAACGGTGACTACGTAGAGAACTAGCTGATAGGTGTAGCTAAGTGTTACAAATGAAACATTTCTGAATTTCACTGTGATTTTCATTTCGCGATCAATCGTAACTTACTTCCTGGACAGCCCTCGTATTTACATTGTTTGCTAGTAGAAACGAATAATAACGTTTACTTTGTGAGTTGGGTGCCTGGTTATTACATTTTGATTTCGTTATTATTTAGAAATAAAAATATCTAGAAAACGATTGAGTCTTTCTGAATACAACGACTAAAAGACTAATGACAATATGCTCTCAAGAATCCAATGAAGACTGTGAAGCGAGACTAACTGCAGTTCTAAAACACCAGTCTTTCATTCGCTCTTTGGAAAACTCCTTCTGAAAGCTAGGCGAAACATGTCTATGATCGAGAGCGTCATGGACTATCACGTCTCTCGCAATCTTTCACCCACTGAAGCTTCAAGTTACTTCTTCTGACTTTGTGTCATAGAAGCAGATATTTTTATGAGAAGTGGCACAGACTAGCGAGTTTTTTAAACCATGAATCCTATTTCTTCCAATTTAGCTTTCGGCTTTAAACGTGTCCAGTTCCCAGCATATTAAGACTTGCGAGGTCTGCTGGTTAATCGGATGTCGCATGTTAATTTTGAAGGGATGGCCAGATGCCCTTCCTGCCGCCATTCCGTACCCCTGGGTAGGAACTACTCTACCCCAACTGTCTGTGTCTAGTGTAATCCATGGAATAGTGCGAATGTGTTCAGATGTCTGCGAGCCGCGTAACAGAGGCGAAACATCGTGACCAGCTCAGAATTCACATAGCGGGATGTGGAAAACCGACTAAAAACCACATCCAGGCTGGCCGGCACACCGGCCCTCGTCGTTAATCCGCCAGGCGGATTCGATCCGGGGGCGGCGCGGCCTACCCGAGTCCATGAAGCAGCGTGTTAACCCCTCACAGCTACCCTGGCGGGTCGAGCTTATGTTATCCTATGACCACAAAAAAGCACAAGGCCAGAACTTGTATGTTGCGGGAGTGGACCTTAGTTTCAATTTCTTTTTGCACTACCAAATCCCTGTGGCTGTTTCTCGCGCCAGCGAAGCAAACAAGCTCTTTGTCCATGTGCCCAATCATATTGCTTAGAACCGTGTGTACAGATAAGATTTACGTCAAAAATAAGTTTCAAATATGCGACGTCTGTAGCACAGATACAAATACCCTCGCACTGTCGGTTTCCTCGGTATGTTAGAAATAATTTTAAGTCTGAAAACATTAGTATACTATCGAAGTCTTAAATGGTTTCAAGTAAAGTAGTTTTTGATAGCTCCGAAAGGCACTCGTAAAATTACTCAAGTCTTGCCAGTGTGAGCGCCCTGTGAAAAACGTGGTCCCAGCTAGGCCTAACACTGAAGTGTAGTGAAATCCAGCGACGGGTCACCGTTAACACACCCTTCAACTAACAACTCCCAAGTTCACTACATTACCGATGTGTACGTTGTCAAGTAGTCGGTAGTGGAGCGTGAGACAGCAAAGGGGAGTTAGACAGAATATTATGGTTCAAAGGGCTCTGAGCACTATGGGACTTAACGTCTATGGTCATCAGTCCCCTAGAACTTAGAACTACTTAAACCTAAGTAACCTAAGGACAGCACACAACACCCAGCCATCACGAGGCAGAGAAAATCTCTGACCCCGCCGGGAATCGAACCCGGGAACCCGGGCGTGGGAAGCGAGAACGCTACCGCACGACCACGAGATGCGGGCGACAGAATATTAAGTGGAAAGAATTTATATTATATGCTACTCAATACTAAAATTAAGGTAGCTGTCAAAAGAAGAGAAAGAATATTAATTAAGGCAGCCAGTGGAAAATTTATCTGTATCTATGCTAATAATAAAACTGCAAAACTATCGATACTGTCTGTCCGTTTGAACACTCTAATCTCCAAAACTACTACAAGAATTTTCATTTAGTTTCCACAGGTATCTTGAACGCAGCTAGGGGGAACATAGGGGCCCTATTTCACCAAAATCAGATCCCAAAAGAAATATGATGCCTGTGTTCTAAAGTTATAGGAGTTTGCTCTATTTTGTAGTTCTGGTGTCTGCCTTAGTGGCGGCGTAGTACACCAAAGAACCAATAGATGACTATGTTAATTTTTTTTATCAGAGTGACAGAAGTATTTTCGGTAGTTTACGACAGTGACAAAATTAAGCGCCGCAATCTTATCTTTACCAATACAAACTTAAATTCAACTTGCTTTGCTGGGGTATATGGATTTACTGATTATGCTTTGTGTATAAAAAACGGAAAGAAAATATTTTGCTTCTTTCGATAGATTTCATTTATATTTAATTTTTGGCTAGGAATAACGAATTTCTTGACAGAGTTAACCTACGAGGGTTCCGTTTCTACCGACTGAGATTAAACGCTTAAAAGCGTCGCTATGGAAAGGCCATTCTTTAATTTCCGTTGCGAAGTACTGGAGTACTGCCAGTATACTAATAAGAAGTCATCAGGGATTTGCGTTCCATTTAAGTGCTCAGCTTTCAAGATTTACTGTTAATATTGCGCTAAATATAACGTTCTTCCTTTTAAGCTTCTCAAGCATCACAGTACATCTCTTTGATCGAACCAGCCGCAGCCTTTCCACCACTTCCACAGTGAACTGCGAAGATTCGTACCTCGCTCCATTGCGGTTGCATCTATCGAAGCTCCTCCTCCTAGACCTAGACGTCTGCTGAATACTGCCCAACGTCACGTCCAAAACTCTCGAGCTAGGTCGTAAGTCACATCTGCGTTCAGCCCATCTTCGACGGTCGGCCGCCATTTTTCACGTTGCAGTGTGCCGAATACAGATAGAGATGAAATACCTCACGATCTTGACACCTTTAGTTACAGTATGTAAGGGCTTTTACCAAGAGACAGGTAAAATATGACGAACTTTTAATCGTTTTCGTAGAAATGTGGTTGTGGGACTGCGGGTGACCTGTAACTCGTAGAAAAAGGATACCAACAGCCAAAATTCTTCCTAAAAATGTATCATTTAAGCTTCATTAGCGTCATCTTCAGACCCCTACGCGAAAAACGAATGGAGACAATCCGAACTTTGGCGCACATAGAATAAGTACGATGTACATAGAACTGGATACCGTGTTCTTAACGTTTATTCGACGTGTGCATTCCAAACGCACGACAAAAATTGTAAGCAAAAAGCGGACTTGAGAAGTTCTAAGAATCAGAAGAAACGTTATCAGACCAGTAACGTCTAAGCTCTGTAAGACTGAGAATGTATCCAGTTGGGAAACATATCAGGTTTCATCATGGAGATTTCAATCCTTTTTTGACCTCAGACTGAAAATGAACGACAGTTGTCTGGTAAAAATGATCCTAACACAAGTCTTGGAGCTCAGTAGTGAATTGAACGATAAAGAAGGACTTTAAAAGTGCGCAGAGTAACTGAAAAAAGTCCCTGAAGGTAAAATTTCTTAAAAAGAAACCTGATGATGAATTCAAGCGTGTTATTTACACAGTAAACAAGTAGTGACAATATGAAAATATCTAGTGCACACTTGACGGGGATATACACACAGTAGTGCGTATTTTGCATACCGTGTGTTACGTACTATTGGCGACTTGAAGGATATGATTCAAACCATTCCGGGTCCGGGACAGAAAATTCTATTTTTATTTTCGTTTCTGCAGTAATTTTATCGAATGGTAAAATTGCCGACGTTGAGAACTATGAAAATACTGGTGTGTTTCAATGAGTAGAATGTTTCATCCCACACTAATAAGGCCAATAGTACTAGTGCATGTTGCACTAATATCTGTAACGTCAGTCCACGGTTTATCATACTGATGTCAGTCTTCATTCATAAAACAGTATTTGCTTAATTCCTTTTCCTTCTTACTTACTTCCTGTCACTGCATATAACAAACCTGTTTTGTGGCATAAACTTGAAGAAATTAAGACGTTTGGTTGCATCAGAATAAAGTTCTGAAGTAACTATCCATTGCTAGGGGAAGATTCTGGAACATTTTATTCGTTTTCTGTGAATCGTTATCTTAGCCCATAAGATATTAAGGCCACTTCTCCTACGCTAATACCTTTCCCACTACAAGGTACATATGTGCATTTTTTTAATTTTGGGAGCCCAATTTTATCTTGAGGTAATAGAGGATTTTAATTTCTATAATGAAGTTATGTAGTATTTATCGTGGTTAACTTTTGAAAGAGAAGCTACTATGCGACGGCCACCTCCGATACGATAAGTGGAAAACTCTCAACATATTGAGAATAAGAGTGACAAGGTGTAAAACTGATTTGAAGAAGTTGAGCATCAGTGACAATGAACTTTGCGAATGTGGGACAAGCCAGGATTATGAACGTATGTTGGTTGTAAGTAATCTGAGCGAAACTTGTGACTTTAAAGACGAATGACTATACGTTTGACTGCTGGAAATTGGAATCTCTAATAATTAAGATTAGAATGTGAGTTTAGGATTAAACTGTGTTTGTTGATTTCGGATAAATAGATAAATAGTTAAATTATGCAAATTAGCACCGGTATCTTCCGTCTTTGTGCTTCTCGCGGTGATATATGAAACGAAAGAACTATCAGAGAAAATGTTGCAAGTACCCAGAAAAATAATATATATCCTATTAAACTTGTATGACAGTAGATCTCTTAAATTTTGACCCTGTTTAGAATGTCTACTATCTGAATTTAAAAGTGAACACATTGAAGTGGTACTGGAAGTATGCACCATTTAAACGTTTAGAAGCAGTTTTGTATAATAATAATTTTGGTAGCATAATGCCAAGCTACAAAGCAATACTTCATTACACCGTGGATTGTAGAATGAGGAAATGTCTACAAACAGTGTTTATTTTTTGTCATAGTTCCTTTAATCCGTCCTCCACTTCTTGGGAGGTGCGTGAATAAGTGGAAGTATGTGTGGAGACAACTAACAGACAACTAACCAAACATGAGTAGAAGAGGCTGGCCTACATTTATAGAGTAGACGGGACGTTTGAGCAAAGAGGCTAGCAGAGGCTGGGCTGTGTCGATAGTACAGAGGGAGGTAGGCTGGGCAGCTGGTGAGAGCTACCCTCCGCCCTCAGTTTTTGAACAAGGGCCAAGTTGGCATCCAGGTGGCCTTGTTCGTCACTCTGTCGCCGCGAGATGATGTGTGCAATCGTCCCCACGCCGGATGTGGTTTTGTTAAGACTATGCTGTAGCTACATCATCGTCAATCAGGCTAAAAAAGTATTCATTAAAGTCAACTTTGGCAGGAGACGTCAGAAGATGGTGTAATTTTTTTTTTAATTTTGATCGTTTAGGTAGTTAGGTTTTGGTAACTTAATGCGGTGCAGGCCCTCAAACTGGCATCTTTGTGAGTTGGTAAAGTTAAGCTGGATGTTCAATAAATAAAAAGGGAAGTAAAATATTTCTTTCAGATACAGGGGGTTCTTTGAGGTTTTTATCAAAATTAACAATTTTTGTTTTTGTAGCACTTACACATGTGTCTGGAGCGAAAGCTTTTTTTTTTATTGTGCTTTGCAAGCAATTAAAGGTCTTTACATGGATAGCCAGGCAGCAGTTAGAGTTGACGGTAAATTGAGTTCATGGTTCAGAGTAGTTTCAGGGGTAAGACAAGGCTGCAACCTGTCTCCACTGCTGTTCATATTATTTATGGATCATATGTTGAAAATAATAGACTGGCTGGGTGAGATTAAGATATGTGAACACAAAATAAGCAGTCTTGCATATGCGGATGACTTAGTTGTGATGGCAGATTCGATTGAAAGTTTGCAAAGTAATATTTCAGAGCTAGATCAGAAATGTAAGGACTATGGTATGAAGATTAGCATCTCCAAAACGAAAGTAATGTCAGTGGGAAAGAAACATAAACGGATTGAGTGCCAAATAGGAGGAACAAAGTTAGAACAGGTGGACGGTTTCAAGTACTTAGGATGCATATTCTCACAGGATGGCAACATAGTGAAAGAACTGGAAGCGAGGTGTAGCAAAGCTAATGCAGTGAGCGCTCAGCTACGATCTACTCTCTTCTGCAAGAAGGAAGTCAGTACCAAGACTAAGTTATCTGTGCACCGTTCAATCTTTCGACCAACTTTGTTGTATGGGAGCGAAAGCTGGGTGGATTCAGGTTACCTTATCAACAAGGTTGAGGTTACGGATATGAAAGTAGCTAGGATGATTGCAGGTACTAGTAGATGGGAACAATGGCAGGAGGGTGTCCACAATGAGGAAATCAAAGAAAAACTGGGAATGAACTCTATAGATGTAGCAGCCAGGGCGAACAGGCTTAGATGGTGGGGTCATGTTACACGCATGGGAGAAGCAAGGTTACCCAAGAGACTCATGGATTCAGCAGTAGAGGGTAGGAGGAGTCGGGGCAGACCGAGGAGAAGGTACCTGGATTCGGTTAAGAATGATTTTGAAGTAATATGTTTAACATCAGAAGAGGTACCAATGTTAGCACTGAATAGGGGATCATGGAGGAACTGTATAAGGGTGGCCATGCTCCAGACTGAACGCTGAAAGGCATAATCAGTCTTAAATGATGATGATGATGATGATGTTCTTGGGTTATAATGAGGAATTTCTAATTTATTTGCCGTCTTCAAATGTGTAATAAACGTGCGGAAATCTTGTAAAAGTAGCGATTCAGGATAAATTTTTATATTTTTCTTTGTACTGTGATGTTGTTTAACGTAATGCAGCACGTGGTTGTAACTAACATTGACTTCGGTGTTCTGTGAGATAAAATTGAATTACCCGCTACATTAAATATTTAGTTGAGCACCGATTCATGTGGAATAATTTTGTAGAAATTTTACAGGCCTTTAGAGGTAGTTATATTTGTGGAGTGAGGACTTGTGCATTTTGCCCCAAGTGCACTAGACACGATTCGCTGTAGTCGTTGCTCATTAAAATGGTTGCTGGCTATTGCGTAATGTGTATCAGGAAATGGACGCGTTCTGAACGTATATGTGTTTTTCTATAGGTTGTCTTTGTGATAAGTTTTGATACCCAGTGCTTGGCCATGTGTGTTCGGACTGATGTAGTGGGGGGAATAAAAGCTAAGATCTTGCCAGAATATGAATGGTAGTATAAATCATATTTGAGACGAAGTGATAAATTTTGGTGCAAATCGTTCAAATGGCTCTGAGCTCTATGGGACTCAACTGTTGTGGTCGTAAGTCCCCTAGAGCTTAGAACTACTTAAACCTAACTAACGTAAGGACATCACACACATCCATGCCCGAGGCAGGATTCGAACCTGCGACCGTAGCGGTCGTGCGGTTCCAGACTGTAGCGCCTTTAACCGCTCGGCCACTCCTGCCGGCCAAATTTTGGTGCATTTCTGAGTTTTCTTCATAAATTATGGTTTGGTTTAGAGGTTCTATTTGTAGTCCGATAGATGCATATTGTTCCAAACATATGGTAGCCTAGTTCACCGCCACCGACTGGTTATTAGCGTTACGAGAGAAGTACAAATGCGAAGTATATTTCATTATTTTTAGCTTAATGATAGGGTTTAGTTATGAGTTGCAAATGTGACAGGTCGTGTGGAACGTTCTAATGATCATAAGCCACAGTAGTTAAGTTTCAGTGTGGCATTTCAATAATTAATATTAAATTAACTTCGATCATTTTTTGAAATAAATTGTAAAGCTCTATACTATGAGACGCCACAGTGCAAGTATCTCGTGGTCTTATTCATTTGTCCTCGCTCTTAGTAATGTATAACCGACAGTGTGTAATGAAAGGAGTGCTTTGGATGAGAATGTGTGACGAATGATGACAGAATTTTTGTTACTCTGCTGCCATTCCTATCTACCACATACCAACAGTGAGGCACGAGCAAATTTCGTTTAAGAGACAAATTAAAGTCCCAATTACAAATCAACAGGTTGTTTTACTTTGGATATTTGTGTAAAACTGAGTCTAAGCTACCTTCGTGGATACGAGAAAAATCTGTTTTATCAATAAAACCGTTAAATCCTTTTTTGAATTCAAGGTAGTAGTTTACAGAATTGAGAAACTTCCAGTATCTCATGTCCAACAATAAAAGCAAAGAAAGAATGACAGAACAGTTAAAAATTATTAAGAAAGAAGGTAAATTATCTCACATAGGGATAGTAGTACGGAAGGAAAATTAATTAAATATCGTTCATATCCGTCCTCGTTTGATCTGATTTATCGGGCGTTATAAAATTACTTTACTTTACAAGAGGATCCCTATTGCGATTACCAAGACAAACGTAAAGAGGTATGATGAAGATACAATATCATATAAATATCTCTGATGCCCCTAGAATAAATAATAATACTGTATAAAATAACAGTTAGTAATCAGTGGCAGATCGACATTAGGAACAACACAATAAAAAGGGAAAACCCTTTAATGCCAACTACTACAACTGGAGGTGCAAGGGGGGGGGGGGGTATGTTTGCAACCTATCCTCAGTTCTATTTACCATTTCGGAATATACCTTTGTCTTGATTCCTTGAAATATGATAATACGCGCCGCTTCCAGCAGATATGTATTCAATGTAGTGTTTGTTTTAATATACCATTGAATGGTACACTAAATTTGACAGTAATCTTGATTGCTCGTAAAGAATGTGCTAGTCAATGAATAGCGATAGCTGTATTACCTTACATCAATATCATCTTATATTTAAATGCATCAGTTTCACAGAAAACTCTGATCTACTTTATCTATTGCTGCACTGGTTTACGCTGTTAAAGGAATCATTCTTGATTGGGGATATCTCTTAACAGAATAATGGAATTGCTGATGTTAGGAACTATGAAGGACTAGTATGTTTTCAAGCCGTAGAAGGTTTCATCTCACTTTAATACGGCTTTAAGGGACAAAGCCTTAGAAAGAATTATAATTGGAATTTGCTCTCGAACTAGATCAGATCATCGCACTTTGTCAGCTACATAATGTTAATGTACAGATCTTTTCCAGTTAATTGATGTGTAGGTCCCGCCCAGTTCATCGGATCGGCGCATACTCTGAACCACCCGTCACCGAAATTTGTGCCTCGCCAGCAGTCATTAAAGCGCTTTCAACTCCCGTAATAGCTCGCCATTCAGAAGTGTCAAAGTTCAGTTGATTGTGATGTCAGCACAGCTGTCCAAATTATATTTCAGGGTTGTGGTTGTTAACAGCTACCTTCATAACGTCATTGTCTATATCATGAACTTAGAATGAGAAAAAGTAGCCGCAGAACGAAGGACTTCGAGCTAAGGTGTTTTGTATGACTTACATAGTGGAGAGAATTGTAGTGGGAAACAATAAAATTAAGGTGCATAACACAGATTACTGAAGACGTATGGGTGTTGCGGATAGTTTCTCTGTCAGCTAACTTGCTTCGGAAACAACTTATTGTGTACGTAATAAATCACAAACAATAAGGAGCACACAGTCACATACACATGAGGATTCTAGAAAGTACTCGATCAAATTACGTTCAAATCTATTGGTGGGTTCCAAGGAATGGAATGTGCTTTTCATTGCACACTAACAAACACTACATACAGGTACAGCTTACCTAAGAAGGCGACGACTTTATTAGGTGAGTATTAGCAATTCGAGAAGTAATTATTTCTGGCATAATAAACAGCTTTCACAATATACTGATCTTAAGAGATTTCGAAAATATGCTGATGAAGGTTCTCACGACATGTGAATGCAATGAAATATTTTCGAGTTCCTTACTGCGTCAGTTCAGTTATTCCGCGGCATTTCAGAAAGCGTATACCGTCCTTCCACCTGCTGGGGAAGGCTGGTCCCGTACTGGCTCATAGCTCAGTGAGGGAATTTTCAGCCAAAGACCATGGCTCTGGGGAAAAGCGAGTGCGAGTAGGGACTACCTAGGAGACTTTTGCCTCACAGCCAAAGAAAAGCCCATATATGCAGACTGTTTTTAATTTAATTGTGTGACGACACGTTTCACTCAAGAAGTAACAAATTCTAGTGTATATGAAACAATTTGGTGACTTTCTCGTCATATACAGCCATACGCGGTGTTTGACATGTAACAGTCCATTAATCGACGTGGTCTGACAGATGAAAACGCATTTATTTTCTCCGAAAGTGAGGGAGCAACATGTTGTTGTTGTTGTGGTCTTCAGTCCTGAGACTGGTGTCTGCAGCTCTCCATGCTACTCTATCCTGTGCAAGCTTCTTCATCTCCCAGTACCTACTACAACCTACATCCTTCTGAACCTGCTTACTGTATTCATCTCTTGGTCTCCCTCTACGATTTTTACCCTCCACGCTGCCCTCCAATACTAAATTGGTAATCCCTTGATGCCTCGAAACATGTCCTACCAACCGATCCCTTCTTCTGGTCAAGTTGTGCCACAAACTCCTCTTCTCCCCAATTATATTCAATATCTCCTCATTAGTTATGTGATCTACCCATCTAATCTTCAGCATTCTTCTCTAGCAACACATTTCGAAAGCTTCTATTCTCTTCTTGTACAAACTGTTATCGTCCATGGTTCACTTCCATACATGGCTACACTCCATACAAAGACTTTCAGAAACGACTTCCTGACATTTAAATCCATAATCAATGTTAACAAATTTTTCTCCTTCAGAAACGCTTTCCTTGCCATTGCTAGTCTACATTTTACATCCTCTCTACTTCGACAATAATCAGTTATTTTGCTCCGCAAATAGCAAAACTCCTTTACTACTTCAAGTGTCTCATTTCATAATCTAATTCCCGCAGCTTCACCCGACTTAATTCGACTACATTCCATTATCCTCGCTTTGCTTTTGTTGATGTTCATCTTATATCCTCCTTTCAAGACACTGTCCATTCCGTTCAACTGCTCTTCCAAGTCCTTTGCTGTCTCTGACAGAATTACAATGTCATAGGCGAACCTCAAAGGTTTTATTTCTTCTCCATAGATTTTAATACCTACTCTAAATTTTTCTTTTGTGTCCTTTACAGCTTTTTCAATATACAGATTGAATAACATCGGGGAGAGGCTACAACCCTGTCTCACTCCCTTCCCAACCGCTGCTTCCCTTTCATGCCCCTCGACTCTTATAACTGCCATCTGTTTTCTGTAGAAATTGTAAATAGCCTTTCGCTCCCTGTGTTTTACCCCTTCCACCTTCAGAATCTGAAAGCGAGTATTCTAGTCAACATTGTCAAAAGCTTTCTCTAAGTCTACAAATGCTAGAAACGTACGTTTGCCTTTCCTAAATCTTTCTTCTAAGATAAGCCGTAGGGTCAGTATTGCCTCACGTGTTCCAATATTTCTACGGAATCCAAACTGATCTCCCCCGAGGTCGGCTTCTACCAGTTTTTCCATTCGTCTGTAAAGAATTCGAGTTAGTATTTTGCAGCTGTGACTTATTAAACTGATAGTTAGGAAATTTTCACATCTATCAACCCCTGCTTTCTTTGTGATTGGAATTATTATATTCTTCTTGAAGTCTGGTATTTTGCCTGTCTCATGCATCTTGCTCACCAGACGGTAGAGTTTTGTCAGGGCTGGCTCTCAAAGGCTATCAGTAGTTCTAATGGAATGTTGTCTATTCACGTGGCCTTGTTCCGGCTTACGTGTTTCCGTGCCCTGTCAAATTCTTCACGCTGAATCTTATTCCCATTTCATCTTCATCTACTTTCTCTTCCATTTTCATAATATTGTCCTCAAGTATATCGCGCTTGTAGAGACCCTCTATATACTTCTTCCACCTTTCTGCTTTCCCTTCTTTGCTTAGAACTGGGTTTCCGTCTGAGCTCTTGATATTCATACAATTGGTTCTCTTTTCTCTGAAGGTCTCTTTAATTTTCCTGTAGGCAGTATCCATCTTACCCCCAGTGAGATAAGCCTCTACATCCTTACATTCGTCCTCTAGCCATCCCTGCTTAGCCATTTTCATTTCCTGTCGATCTCATTTTTGAGACGTTTGTGTTCCTTTTTGCCTGCTTCATTTACTGCATTTTATTATTTTTCCCTTTCATCAATTAAATTCAATATTTCTTCTGTCACCCAAGGATTTTTACTAGCCCTCGTCTTTTTACCTATTTGATCATCTGCTGCCTTCACTATTTCATCCCTCAATGCTACCCATTCTTCTTCTACTGTATTTCTTTCCCCCATTCCTGTCAATTGTTCCCTTATGCTCTCCCTGAAACTCAGTACAACCTCTGGTTTCTTCAGTTTTCCAGGTCCGGTCTCCTTAAATTCCCACCTTTTTGCAGTTTGTTCAGTTTTAATCTACAGTTCATAACCAATAGATTGTGGTCAGAGTCCACATCTGCCCCTGGAAATGTCTTAGAATTTAAAACCTGGTTCCTAAATCTCTGTCTTACCATTATATAATCTATCTGAAACCTTCTAGTACCTCCTGGGCTTTACCATGTATACAACCTTCTTTCATGATTCTTGAACCAAGTGTTAGCTATGATTAAGTTATGCTCTGTGCAAAATTCTACCAGGTGGCTTTCTCTTTCATTTCTTAGCCCCATTCCACATTCACCTTCCTCCCTTCTCCAACTATCGAATTCCAGTCACCCATGACTTTTAAATTTTCGTCTCCCTTCACTATCCGCATAATTTCTTTTATCTCATCATACATTTCATCAATTTCTTCGTCATCTGCAGAGCTAGTTGGCACATAAATTTGTACTACTGTAGTAGGCGTGGGATTCGTGTCTATCTTGGCCACAATAATACGTTCACTATGCTGTTTGTAGTAGCTTACCCTATTACTCCTATTTTTTTTATTCATTATTAAACCTACTCCTATATCACCCTTATTTGATTTTGTATTTATAACCTCGTATTCACCTGACCAAAAGTCTTGTTCTCCCTGCCGGCGAACTTCACTAATTCCCACTATATCTAACTTTAACCTATCCATTTCCCTTTTCAAATTTTTTAACCTATCTGCCCAATTACGTGATCTGACATTCCACGCTCCGATCCGTACAACGCCAGTTTTCTTTCACCTGATAACGACGTCCTCTTGAGTGGTCCCCACCCGAAGATCCGAATGGGGGACTATTTTACCTCCGAAACATTTTACCCAAGGGGACGCCATCATCATTTAATCATACAGTAAAGCTGCATGCCCTCGGGAAAAATTACGGCTGTAGTTTCCCCTTGCTTTCAGCCGTTCGCAGTACCAGAACAGCAAGGCTGTTTTGGTTAGTGTTACAAGGACAGATCAATCTTCCAGACTGTAGCCCCTGCAACTACTGAAAAGGCAACATGAGTGTCTTAATTATCCTTCTTGTGCTTCCGGTGTCAGAGAGAAAGTTACTCAGTATTATAGCTGTCGTGTTATTACGGCTGTAAGTGCTTATTACACACGCACACATACACACACGCCGAAAAAGTTTGAGTTTTGCATCACACAGGTTCCAGAACCCCTGAAGATAGACTTTTACTGTGGATATTGTATCACAGACACAGTCCCTTTGACTGATCAAAGATGTCACTAAACCCATCCACAGATGTAAAAAATCATGCATGAGCAGCGCGTGTTAGACGGAGGGGAGTTCCAGTCATTCCACCAGGTACGAGGTACACGACTCGTGTTGTCTGTAGTTCAACCATGCCTAGACAGTCAATACCGCGTCCACATTGTTACTTTGTGCCAGAAAGGCCTCTCAACAAGAAAGTCACCATGCGCCTCGGAGTGAACCAAAGCGATGATGGGGGACATGGAGGAGATACAGAGAGACAAGAACTGTTGATGACATGCCTCTCTCTGGCCGCCCAAGGGCTACTACTACAGTGGATGACCACTACCTACGAATTATGGCTAGGAAGAACTCTGACAGCAACGCCATCATGTTGACTAATGCTTTTCGTCCAACCACGGAGATATTATTTCCATTGCCGCAGCCTGTAAAAGAAAATGCGCCATCGTATCATTGGACTTTGAGAAAGCGTTCGATAGAGTAGATCATGCTTACCTTTTTCACACCATGCGTGCCATGAACTTTCCGCAAGGTTTTATCAACATTATTACAAATCTTCTGCAGAAGTCAACATCGACAGTTATGGTAAACGGTCAGTCCAGTAGGCCCATTGTAATGAAAAGTTCGGTGCGACAAGGGTGCCCGATGTCTATGTCACTCTTTGCAATAGCAATCGAGCCATTGCCACAACCTACAAGGATTCACTACACGCGGCCGTAGGATTGTCTGCAGGGCATATGCCGATGACGTTGCATTTATTGTCAAAGACAACGACGAGATAGAGAAAGCACTCGACATAATAAACAAATATGAAGAAGTATCTGGTGCGAAACTGAATACAAATAAGTCTGGCATAATGAATATTGGAAGCGGATTAGGAGTTCCCATTCATGGGCCAATAAAGGAAATTGTCACCATGACATGTCTCGGGGTGGAGTATACAAGGAATATTCGGCAGACCATCGCAGTTAATTACAGAAGAATCCTCAACACCATCCGTGCTTGTATACGTCAGTACAATCTCCGTACTCTTGATGAGATACAAAGAGTGGCTCTCGTCAACATCTATTTGTCCTCTAAATTAAATTACGTGGCGCAAGCCCTGCCAATGGCGAGGGAAGTGGCGAACAGGATTTTGGCTGCTTTTGGCCACTTCGTCAGCCGCGGCCACATCTTCAAAGTCAAGTACCAAACATTGACTCTATCGATTGAGAACGGAGGATTGAATCTCACAGACGTGTACAATAAAGCACAAGCGTTGTATGTAAAACATATAAACTGTGGAAGCGGTCAGTCGACAGTGTCACCGCATTCTTGTTAAATGAAATAGCGCCGGCCAGCCAGGACGCCCCAATAGACGTTCACCACATCCCAAATGAACTTTACCACCTAGAACATTTCAACGTAGAATATAGCTACATTGGACTGGGATCACCCGAGAAAGATGTCATCAAAGTCAAGAAAATATACCAAAACTTAATGAACTTTCAGACCAACAACATCATAGAACAAAAATACGTCGGTCACTCTTGGCATGATATCTGGAGGAACATACACCACCCGTATTTACCAACAAAAGTGCGGTCATTGTGGTACTACTTTGTGAATAGGAAATTTCCAACGAACTCCAGACTACATTCCATTCACCTGGCTGATTCCCCTTTGTGTACCACTTGCAACCTGATTGATACAGATGAACATCAATTTGTCTGTGGAAATGCGAATAATATATGGTTGCCAACAGAAAAAAATTAGCAACTATGCAGAGAAAATCGCCGTATTTGATAACGCCAGCGTGCCTTTTATGCCCGGAAGAAGAGCTGTACCCCACTTGAAAAAAAAATGCTGTCAACTGGTTGAAGGGACACGCGGTATTTTAACTGCTGTCCAGTAAAGAAAGGAGCGAAGGAGATTTTTTGACGTACATTTCCGACCAGCATCACAAGCTACTACGCATGAATTATTCGATACATACGCCAACTTCCTCAGAAGAACAGTCATGTGAACTCCATTTTCGATGATGCGATTCAGAACATGAAGAAACGAGAGACAATTTGATCTTTGAAAAACAAATACGATCAAGTGACGAACATCACTATCTGGTTTAGACTTGGATTTTTTTTTCTAAAATGCCAAGGAACTTGTAATTAATTTTAATTTGTTTTATTACTTTTAAATGTCAGTTGAAAAATATGTACTACTGTGGAATGTTATGACTAATAAAAAAATATAAAAAACCACAGGACGTCGTGTTACGGCTCAAACTGTGCGCAATAGGCTGCGCGAGGCGCAACTTCACTCCCGACCTCCATGGCGAGGTCCACCTTTGCAACCACGACACCATGCACCGCGGTACAGATGGGCCAAACATCATGACGAATGGACCCGCACAGGACTGGCATCACGTTCTCTTCACTAACGAGTGTCGCATTTGCCTTCAACCATACAATCGTCGGAGACGTGTTTGGAGGCAACTCGGTCAGGCTGAACGCCTTAGACACACTGTCCAGCGAGTACAGCAAGGTGGAGTGAGTTTTCCTGCTGTTTTGGGGGTGGCACTATGTGGGGCCGACGTACGTCACTGTGGCCATGGTAAGCGCCGTAACGGCTGTACGATACATGAATGCCAGCCCCCGAGCAATAGTGCAACCATATCGGCGGCATACTGGCGAAGAATTCGTCTTCGTGGGCGACAATTCGTGCCGCCATCGTGCACATCTTGTGAATGGCTTCCTTCAGGATAACATCAGCGCTCGACTAGAGTGGGCAACACGTTCTCCACACATGAACCCTATTGAACATGCCTGGGATAGATTGAAAAGGGCTGTTAACGGACGACGTGACCTACCAACCACTCTGAGGGATCTACACCGATTCGGCGTTGAGGAGTGGGACAATCTGGACCAACAGTGCCTTGATGAACTTGTGGATAGTATGCCGTGACGAATACAGGCATGCATGAAAGCAAGATGACGTTCTGCTGGGCATTAGAGGTACCAGTGTGTACAGCCGTCTGAGTCGCCACCTCCGAAGATGTCACTGTATGCTGCTACAACATGCAATGTGTTGTCTTGATGAGCAATGAGAAACGCGAAAATGATGTTAATGTAATATCTATTCCAATTTTTTGGACAGGTTTCGGAATTCTCGAAACCGAGGTGTTGCAAACTTTTTTATACGAGCGTCATGGCAGCTATTTTTTGTCTCGATAATGGCAACGAATTAAAGAAGTAAGAAATATACAAATGGGAGGTTAGTTAATATGTAAACATTACCTGTATAAAGATGAACACACACCGCCATAAAGATAAAGCACGAGAAAAAGGACGGAAATATGTTTGTAAGTGGTAACGTGTTTTACTGCCAATTGCAAATACGATATTTCTTTTGTATATTTTTAGTAACAGGTGCAGTAAACCACGAAGAGTAAACAGCAATCAAGCAGTGACTCATTAGCGCTGCTTTCTCGGCAGTAGCATAAACGCGCTGTCTGTCGCTGCTACAGTACTACTTATTCATCGAGTTTTACTGTCCCTGTTTAATATATATCGATAAAAAATATTGCACTAGACTAATCTGCTACCACTCTATCGAGTGGGCACGTGAAATCCCGCTTTGAAAATCATTTCATTTCTAATGGGAAACAAACATATGCTTTTCGTCGATACTGGGCGTCATATGAAAGACGTGACAAGAGCTGCTGTTTGGGCTGCCTCAAGCTACACAATGCAGAAACGGAACTCCAAATATCTGCTGCAACACCAGTGAAAATGCTCCCGACGACTTTTTGGAGTGACTCCCTATATATACACATGTATATTCTAGCACCTGGGAGCTGGGAGTTGCATGTGACTACATTTGTTACGCTTCTTCTTTAGTTTCTTACGTGTTATTATTGTTTCCTTAAATTTCCGTCGCATATTCACTATAAAAATCAAAGACTATCTTTCCTTGGGACGGCCGGCCGGTGTGGCCGAGCGGTTCTAGGCGCTTCAGTCTGGAACCTCTGGGGCGGCGAGTTAGTTGTAAAATTAACTTTTTTGCTGTATAAATGCTTGCAATTCAAAATGTTTGAATCAGTTTCAGGCTTTTAGAATGTTGTTAATGCTGTCTTTCGCCGTTCTCAACACTGGCCCTCTATTTACCTTTTAGCACCCAGAAAGTGATTTAATAAAACATGGAGCCTGTAATGAGAGTTCCTAGTGCCTACTTCATCTGAGAATACCATTATAGCTGCAGCTTATAGCTCTGAGGAATTAGGAGATTGTTCGGGATTTCTAATCAAAAACGATTTTCCAAAATAGTTGAGTACATTCTGAAACTCACTGATAACAAACACAAGTATCCCTACAACCTAACTAACAGAACAGTTCAGAGTCTAATGCGCTGATGCAACTATAAATGTCCGAATTAAATGTTAAAAAGAATGCTCGCCAAGATTTGATGAGAATATTTCATCAAACGCCACGCTATAATAATTGGTAGAATGTCTGTCCCGCGACTGCACGTGAAAATACGACAATACGCAAACTGAAGCTAGATAATGCAAACCATCTCAGAATTAATCCTTTACTTGAAATGCTTTCACGGTTCCGCGTATCTCTAGTAACTTAATACGGCACCCGAGGCTGTTTGTAGCAGTGCTTCCGAGCGAAGCGACTCCCGACACAGCTGACGTGCTATTCAGCGTCTGGAGAGAACTGGGGCCTCCCTTCCTCGCGCAGCGCTCTTATATATATAGCCGCGGTGCGGACGGCTAAGAGAACGCCTGTTCAAATCGGCTCTCCCGACTAGCCGCTGGGCTAGTAACGCACCACTTCAAGTTACATAATAATTTATAGCTTCTTTTGCTGATGGCCGATGAAGCTCTTAATTTAAACGTGCATTCAGCACGCAGGTAAGTATTGATAATAAAATTTTGACGTGGCTAAGTTAACTATTTTGGGCGAGAGAATTAATTAAATTACGCTGCACGCAGCAGATGAGCTCTGAACTGGCCCTTTTGAGATCCGCTATCGCTATAATTTTATAGGTATTCAAAAGAAACTTTTCACATCTTCATAGTCATAGCGGACCTCCAACCTATTTAAATCTAAACATCCTAGCCTTATTTATTAGCCTACTTAATCTATCTTGCTTCCTTCAGTTTTGAGACGAAAACCAGAAAATCATGAATTTCCACTAAAGTCTTAATCTGTGAAATCCAAAGTACTGTTTTTATTAAATCATTATGAAAGATGAATCTAAATATAAATTTTGAAGTCTCTAGCTCTTTTCTGTTGCGCCAATGATTTTTTCAGAAAAACGTCCAAATTTCAAAAATGGCTGAAGTTATCGAACTGATATTTAACACACATTAATTTAGTATTATTCCTCACATGCTAGAAAAGTTTTAAGTCATTTGCTTGATTTTTAAGGTATTGCGCAACATTTATGACGTCAGAGCTAGTTACAGCAGACTGGCTGGCACACAATGGAAACTGATGTGAATTTACTACAGCGTGAGTAGGCTGCTTCCCTACATCACCCTCTACTTAAATTTTTTTGCTTATGAATGTTAATGAATGAAAAAAAAATTAATTACAAAAAGGGAAGCAAGAGTACAGTTTAACTCCCTATAAAAAAAATCAAAATGTAAATATAAACATGTAGAAACATTAAAGAAAACTGATTACCTACATTAATTACTTAAGTTGTGGGAATGTTCACTGCCTTTTGAACAATGTCATTACTCAAATTTTACGCAAAGTCAATGAAATATTTTGGCATACATATTGCCTTAGACAAACAAACACATAAATATTGAAAAATTATGAAAATCTTAGATCCATTAAATACATTAAATACATTTTTACATACACAAATTCAAAGAAAATAATGTGATACATAAACAGATGATTATCTCTTAGCAGTCTTTTCTAAACCTAAAGAAAAATTCACAAATAATTTTTACACACGTGGTTGTAGCCGCTTTGGCTGGCGTCCTACACTTCCATTCACAAGGGTAGAGGAGGGGAAGTTGCTATGGTGTGCGTCCTTCACGTTCTCTCTAAATTACAAGGGGGAAAGGGGAGGGGTCACTGAGTTGTGTCCAAGTCACTCCACGCTTTCACGCAGCTACCAGACTGCCATTATCTGGTTTGTCCTGTAGAACAAACAAAAAGAGTGCCTCAGACTCTGTTCACTTAACATCTAAGGGTGGGTCACAATGAAATGGGGATATATACATTTTATCCTTTAATATGTTGCTGGAACAAAGTTAAGAGAACTTTTTCAACATTACTCTCGCGGTTACTTAAATGTCATAAAATCGGTAAACAAATGGCTCAAAACGCCGTTAGTCACGTACTAGAGAAAATCTATGCTCAAGGCATACAATCATGAATCCTATTTAACATCAATTTATTATTTCTGGGCCGGAACACTGAACCAATGCTCGGTACATTCCTGATACATTTGTATTTTATTTACTTAACTGACTCATCTTTGATTACCTTATTCTTAGAGATAGTATGAGTATATTTGATTAGTGGTTGTTTTCTCAGCTTCTTTGTACATGTGAGTAACTTTTGGTAATAGTACAGTTCTGAGTGTTCAAAACACACTACGTTTAGTTGACTACAAAATCCACTTATTGGTCCTCTGCTGTTGTGTTAGTTCCACATCTGCAATCAGGTACTTACTTACTTTGAAGTGTATTTATGCTGAGCTAAAATTAATGTTTCACGTCTGTCAGTATGTTACTCATTTATTTTGCTAGTGTATGCACTTATATAACACTCACTCTATTAATATTTAAAGCATAGGATAGCACATTTATTTCATATTCATAGTGTATTGCAGCTGATTAGTTTGCTCACGTGGCAAACCATTTTCACTCGATCGGACGCTGAAACCTCAGGTAGTCTCTCTCAGACCTACCACTACAGTGCATTAAGTAATTGTGGACGAGCGTAATGCTAAATTCCTTAAACCTATAGGACACCATGAGCTGCTCTGTCTCATCTAACATAAGGGTACCTATGGTCGCATTCACGCCTCCAACTCATAACCTCAATACGTGTAGGTGTATCCTGTCACACACTACACTAAAATAATGGCCAGCTCCAACCTTATAAATACTTCAGGGACGTGTCCTTCACGTCTCAACCACAAACACTGCTCAATTCTATTACACTGCCTTTCCTTGCTACACCAGGTGAGTTTAATCTTACAACTTATCTGCATATTTTTCCTAACACTAAGCAATCTCTTTTTTACTATTTTTTAGTTAGCTCTAATGCATACACTAGGTTTCACTACCACTTCAGATCCTGCTTGTATATGAATTCATACATCTTCTTAAATTACCGTTGGTGGACCATTTCCAATAAAACAACACTTTGTACTTACTATATTACCAGGGTACTACACATAATTGTCACTCTAATACATTTGTATCTTAATTATGTCATACTTCTCTATTGTTTGTCACTATTAGGTATTTTTCTTCACTAATCGGTGGATAGAATGGTTACAGAACTCATGGCTTGATAGACATGACAGAAAAATTTCATGTCTGGAAAGAAGAGGTCGAAATTTTTTTTTTTTTTGTGGATAGGAAAGATGAAAAATGAGTGAGACCTGAAATGGAAAGAAGATCTCACACAGCTGGGACTGCACAGCTGCCACACTGTGTAGAGGTTACAGAAAAACCTCCTCCCTACAGCATTCATTGGCTTAATGCTGGCTTGATAGTCATAACGGAAAATTTTAGTATTTGGAAAGAAAAGGTCGAAATTTTTGTAGATAGGAAAGATGAAGAATGAGTGAGACCTGAAAGGGAAAGAAGATCTCACACAGCTGGGACTGCACAGCTGCCACACTGTGTAGAGGTTACAGAACAATCTCCTCCCTACAGCATTCATTCACTACCTATGAATTTCTTTAGGTCGATCACGTTCCTGAGACCTAATAGCTTCTTACTTTTAGGGTACTCTAGCCTATATGCATTGGCATGTGGTTTTCCTATGATCCTGAAAGGTCCTTGGTATACGAACATGAATTTCTTTGTTTCTGCATTTACTTTCTTTGATTTTTCTTTGGTTTTAACAAGGACTAATTGACCTATTTCAAAGGTAGTAGGTGCAGCTTTTGCGTCATGCAGCTTCTTCCTTTCCAACGCTCTTTTTCTCATATTAGCCCTAGCCTTTAGTTTCTTCTCGTCTGTGGATATTTGCGTTAGAATAGGGAATTCTACCATATCTGCAATCACATTGTGCGGTTCTTGGTCAAACATCAATTCGCAAGGTGCAAAACCAGTTGCATCATGTCTTAAGTTGTTAATTACATTCTCAAAATACTTAATGTGCTCTGCCCAACTTGAGTGTTTCCGAGCACAATAAGTTCTGCAAAGCCTATTCAATTCCCTCATAATACGTTCACTCATATTTCCTTGGGGGAAATACGCAGATATTTTCAGATGTTTCACGCCGGCCTTATCTAGACATTCCTTAAATCTATCAGAAGTAAATTGAGGCCCATTGTCTGACAACAAATTCTTCGGAACGCCAACGTTCACGAAGAAATCTTTTTCCAACTTTTCAACCAATGTTTTTGCATTTGCTCTTTTAATTGGGTATAGCTTAACATATTTACTGAATCCGTCCACAACAACAAAAACATGGGTACAACCACCTCTCGAAACAGGAAGAGGGCCAAACAAATCACAAGCCAGTAATTCTAGGGTTTCAGTGGGCTCTACTGAATGCATATCTCCTTGTATTCTGGTGTTAGCAGCACGGACTTTCTGGCACACAACACACGATGCTAGACGCTTAGCCACACGGCGGTACATGTTGTCAAACACAACCTTCTCTTTTAATTTTGCAATACACTTCTTTGCACCGTAGTGCCCATACCTCAGGTGTACATAGTCGATTAGTAAGTCTACATGTTGTGAGGGAAAGCACAGCTTCCACTCAGAAACACCTATCTTTTTCCTCCTAAACAGAATACCTTTATGCAAACAATAGTATTGCGAAACCTTAGGATAGTTCGCATTTCCTAAATAGCTCTTCACTAATTTCAGTTGGTCATCTTCATTCTGCTCACGTCTCAAGTTCTTAATCACTCTCTTTAATGCACTTTCTTCCTTTACTTCGTGCAATGCAAACATTCGAAATTCATTTAGGTCTGTTGCTGTAATTCCCGCGTCATCACAGAGCTCCGCACTTCTAGATAACCCATCAGCTACCAGATTGTCTTTCCCTTGAATATATTTAACCTCAAGGTCAAACTGCTGGAGATACAATGACCATCTTACCAAACGAGAATTCCTCAACTCACAGGTCTTTAAAAAGGTCAACGCCTTATGGTCACTGTAAACAATTATCTTGTGACCTAATAAATACTGCTCAAACTTCTGTACCCCAAATACAATTGCCAATGCTTCTAGTTCTGAGATGCCATAATTTCTCTCTGCTGCCTGTAAAGATCGACTGGCGAAAGCTATAGTCTTGTGCACTTCTTGTTCGTTCTCTATTTCTACCTGGAATATTTCCACAGCTATACCATAGCCACTAGCATCAACAGACATACAGAATGGTTTTTCAAAATCAGGATGATGTAAAATTGGACTATTAGTTAAAGATTGTTTAAGCACCTCAAACGCCTGTTGACATTCTGCTGTCCAAACCCAAGGGGTATTCTTTTTCAGCAGGAGGTGAAGACAGGGAGCATTAAAAGCCTGGTCACTAACAAAACGCCTATAGAAGCCGAACAGACCGAACATTGATCTCAACTGCTTCTTGTTTCTGGGAGCCTCAAATTTTTCAATGACTGCTAGCTTGCCTGGGTCAGGCAGAATACCTTTTCCACTTATCCTATATCCCAAGAAACCTATTTCCTCTTTAACGCACTCTGTCTTTTCAATCTTTAGTTTCATGCCACCTCTCTCAATAGCCTCTAACACTTCCTCTAATAAAGCTATGTGTTCTTCCTAGGTAGGAGTTGCTATTAACAGATCATCTACGTAGACTGTTATTTTATTACTTAAAGCTGGTCCTAAAACATGGCACATCACACGTACGAAGGCACAAACAGAGATATTAAGTCCGAAAGGTACCACACGGTATTGGTAACAAACTCCTTCGTACACGAAAGCTGTGTACTTCCTCGAACTTTCCGCCAGTGGCAAATTCCAATATCCACACGTGATGTCCATAGAAGTTAAGAATTTTACTCCCCGGAATTTTTGCAATAACTCGTCCATATTCTGCGGTCTATCACTTTCCCTAACCACTATTTCATTTAACCAACGAGCGTCCAAGACCAATCTGACACTCCCGTCTCTTTTTGGTACAACAACAAGAGGATTATTGTACTCACTGACCGCTTTCTCAATCACACCCCACTCCAGCATTCTCTGTATTTCCTTTCGAACCGCCTCCTTCCTAGCTACATGTATTTGGTATGGCTTCCTGAAAAACACTTGTCCGGGTTTCACCTTTAATTGACATTCATAACCTTTGACTATGCCAGGTCGATCTGAAAATACCTTATGATGCCTTTTTAGAACCTGTCTCAGTTCTTCCTTTTGATTGGCGGAAATTTTATCGATTTCCTGCAATTTAGCTTCTATTTTGTCTAAAATAATTGCTTCTTCTTCTTCTTCTGTGTTCAGCTTACTGTTACTAAGATTAACACCTTCGTCCCAATACCTCCTATTTTTCAGAACTCGTATAGGCAGCTCCCAAGTTTCATCATCAGTTACTACATGTTTATCACTAAAAGGGACTGTAATTACTCCGGTTATTGGCAAGACCATTTTTAACTGGCTTCTTTCAAAGTCAACAACACTCTGATATTTTGACAAGAAATCTATGCCAATTAAAACCTCAATACTGAGATTGTTTACAATTAAACATGGATGATCAATTAAATTACCATTAATGTTAAAGGGTAGTAAAGCTTCTTGCTTTACCGTTTTTGAAACCTTGCCGGTAGCACCAATTATTCTCAGTCCTGATACCCTCATTACTGTAAGCTTGTCTTTACCAGGTAATGCATCAAAGAAGGACTGAGATATTGCACTCACCTCACTTCCACTGTCTAAGAGACAACGTACATTGATACCCAACTTATTCACTATTATTATAGGGTGGCTTATTCTAGGTTGTACAGGTGGTTCCTCAAATTCATCTAGTAGTTCCTTTTGGATTTGCCTCCAACTAAAGTGATCGACATCTGTCTTCATTACCTTTAGGTCACAGTGTGTAGGGGTTTCCTGAATTATATTTTCAGCTGCCTTTTCCAGTCTGTCTATTAATTTTAAATCGAAACACCGCACGACTTCATTACATTTAGTTTGCTGAACATAACCCAAATTACTGCAGTCTGAGCGATTCTGCGTCTCCAGACCGGGCATAACACTAGTTACAGCTAAACCACTTTCACCATTATCGTCGGTTTCCTTCTCAAGTGACAACTGGTCACAGCTACTGGGTTCATCGACCCTCAACAGCCTACCCTCTACATTCTCACTTATTTCCTGTCCTAAATTTATTAGTACAGTATCAACATCCTGCACAGGCACTTTAGATAAGAGCACATCATCCTCATCGTAAATATAAGCATGAATTTCTTCTGCTTCTTCACCTGTCAATTCAGTATTTTGTAGCTCCTCCCTATTGTTACACTGCTGCGCCTTCTCTTCCTCTTCCCACTTAGAAAGCGTTTCTAACACGGTATCTATCAAATACTGTGAGTGATCTAATATTTCTGTTGTATCCTTAGATGCTACCGACTCTTCATCCACATGTTCAGTCTGAGTATTCTGATCTGTCTTACCAATTCCCTTAACTACTGGCTTAGGAAAAGTAACCGCCTGGTGAGCGCCAGTGTCCTCATAGACGGGAACTAGTTTTCCTGCCTCGGCCTACTACTGTTTCCTTTAGTTTCATTATAGTTAGCTGGCATAGCATTGCTTTTCGCACTGTTGTTTACCTGCATAATTCTGTTTGGAACAACATTACTGTCATTTGGATGCCATTGTTGGTTCTGATAATTATTTCCCCAATTCCTACCTCTCTTAGGATGGCGAACACCTACTGTTCTGATGTTTACATTGCCATTTTGCTCGTTCCTAAAATTACTACTATTATTGTTATTGGCATTTCTGTTATTACGTGCTTGCTCCTCATTGGCAGCAACACGTTCTACACGTTCCAGATACTCAATGAAACGATCCAGATTGTCTCTAGGGGCAGATATAATTCTAGTTTGCCAATACCATGGCAGTTTGGCTTCAAGACCTAGTATAATCATTTCTGGCTTTAGCTTTTCCGCCAAATGTGACAAACGTGAAATCCATGACCTAGCAAACTCTTTAATTGATTTCTTGCCTGCATTGAAGCGTTTTCCACTCCAAAATTCTCTCAACACTTCATTTTGCTTATTGCTAGACCAATACTCATTAATGAAAGCTGTTTTAAACTCCGCTAATGTTTTACACTTCAACATAACATCAGCTGACCAACGCATGGCGTCACCTGCTAAATGGCTTTTAATAAATGAGATTTTCTCTCGTTCAGACCAAGTTGGTGGAATCACATCTTCAAAATCGTTCCAGAAATCTAGCGGGTGGATATTTTTATCTGGATCGAACCGCAAGAACTGCCGACACCCGATAAAAGCGGCGTTTGCAGCTACAACTTGTTGTATACTACCATTACCAGAAGTTACTGAAGCTACTTTACTCTCAATGTTAGCAATGTTAGTACTGATATTTTCTACTTTCATTTCAACATTATCTACTCTTTGTACAATATGAGTAGTATCAGTTTTGATTGCATCTACGTCTGCTTGACATATGTTTACTTTAATATTAACATCTTTAAATCTATCTGAGCACAGTTCAGATTCCGCCTCGATCTTTTCTGTTAACTTGTGCTCCAGCTTCGCATCTTCCATTTGGAAGTCTTTGCGAACCTCAGCAACTTCGGATTTAACTGTTTTATACATTTCAGAAAACTGTTGAGCAACCTGTTTCTTAATATCCTCATGGTTGTAATCAATTTTATAATTCAAACTGTTTAGATCCTCTTTCAACTTATTGCAACCAGCCTTGAAGGTATCGTCCATTACCTCCAATCGTTTATTAAAATTTGTTTGGCTGGCCACAATCTCAGACTTTAATTCAGCATTACTGTTTTTGACCTGTTCACTTATTTCAGACTTTAGTTCAGCTGTCATTTGTGCATTACTGGCAGCTATTGCTTGTAATATAACATTTAAATCAATAGCCCCAGCATCTTTGGGTTGCTCACTAGCTGGCTTTTTATCACACTCAGGTGACGAAAAACTAGCTCCAACACCAGAATCATCAAAATTAAATGAAACTTCTGATTGATTAGTCCTATCTAACTTCTCCTTCTTAAACTCTACCATCTCTGAAGACTGTTTCATTTTTAATTCATCAGAGAAACTATCATCCAATAAATTTACCATTTCTACTTTCTGCTTTACTACAGGGGTCTCTATTATTGAATCCTTGCCCCTTCGCACACTACTGTCAGGAGACAATACTTCATATTTTACTTTAACATTACTACTTTCATGCATATTTACACTTGAACCGCTGTCTGGATTTACAGTTCCTTCAACACACATAGGTTCTGATTTAAGTTTAACCTCAGTTTCTTTTGGCGGTTCCATCGCCGACAGTCTTTTAGTGCAGGTTAGTAAAATTTTTAACAGCTTTTCACTTAACTTAGTTCCTTCTGCAAGACGTTGTCGGTGCGGCGTACCAGGATTACTGATGCGACGTGGCACGTTGAACTGCAGACGGCACTCCGACGGCTGTTGTGTGTTTGCGTGGCCCGTAACTGCAGGCGCGGCTCCGGCTGCTGCGGCGGACGACTGCGGTATGGCGAAACTGGCTTCTTGCGATGCCGGCAGCACCGCTAGACTCAGTGCCAGCTCCGTCAATACAGATGCGTTGTTAATCCAACTGCGTTGTCCACATGCCCACGTAACACTTTCACTGTTCTATTACTCAGCTGCGTGTCGCATTCCACTCGCGAATCCGAATAGTTAAAAAAATCACTTTCACTTAGTTGGTATATTTCCCGGCCGATGCACCATATGTGGGGCGGCGAGTTAGTTGTAAAATTAACTTTTTAGCTGTATAAATGCTTGCAATTCAAAATGTTTGAATCAGTTTCAGGCTTTTAGAATGTTGTTAATGCTGTCTTTCGCCGTTCTCAACACTGGCCCTCTATTTACCTTTTAGCACCCAGAAAGTGATTTAATAAAACATGGAGCCTGTAATGAGAGTTCCTAGTGCCCACTTCATCTGAGAATACCATTATAGCTGCAGCTTATAGCTCTGAGGAATTAGGAGATTGTTCGGGATTTCTAATCAAAAACGATTTTCCAAAATAGTTGAGTATATTCTGAAACTCACTGATAACAAACACAAGTATCCCTACAACCTAACTAACAGAGCAGTTCAGAGTCTAATGCGCTGATTCAACTATAAATGTCCGAATTAAATGTTAAAAAGAATGCTCGCCAAGATTTGATGAGAATATTTCATCAAACGCCACGCTATACTAATTGGTAGAATGTCTGTCCCGCGACGGCACGTGAAAATACGACAATACGCAAACTGAAGCTAGGTAATGCAAATCATCTCAGAATTAATCCTTTACTTGAAATGCTTTCACGGTTCCGCGTATCTCTAGTAACTTAATACGGCACCCGAGGCTGTTTGTAGCAGTGCTATCGAAGCGACGCGACTCCCGACACAGCTGACGTGCTATTCAGCGTCTGGAGAGAACTGGGGCCTTGCCTTCCTCGCGCAGCGCTCTTATATATATAGCCGCGGTGCGGACGGCTAAGAGAACGCCTGTTCAAATCGGCTCTCCCGACTAGCCGTTGGGCTAGTAACGCACCACTTCAAGTTACATAATAATTTATAGCTTCTTTTGCTGATGGCCGATGAAGCTCTTAATTTAAACGTGCATTCAGCACGCAAGTAAGTATTGATAATAAAATTTTGACGTGGCTAAGTTAACTATTTTGGGCGAGAGAATTAATTAAATTACGCTGCACGCAGCAGATGAGCTCTGAACTGGCCCTTTTGAGATCCGCTATCGCTATAATTTTATAGGTATTCAAAAGAAACTTTTCACATCTTCATAGTCATAGCGGACCTCCAACCTATTTAAATCTAAACATCCTAGCCTTATTTATTAGCCTACTTAATCTATCTTGCTTCCTTCAGTTTTGAGACGAAAACCAGAAAATCATGAATTTCCACTAAAGTCTTAATCTGTGAAATCCAAAGTACTGTTTTTATTAAATCATTATGAAAGATGAATCTAAATATAAATTTTGAAGTCTCTAGCTCTTTTCTGTTGCGCCAATGATTTTTTCAGAAAAACGTCCAAATTTCAAAAATGGCTGAAGTTATCGAACTGATATTTAACACACATTAATTTAGTATTATTCCTCACATGCTAGAAAAGGTTTAAGTCATTTGCTTGATTTTTAAGGTATTGCGCAACATTTATGACGTCAGAGCTAGTTACAGCAGACTGGCTGGCACACAATGGAAACTGATGTGAATTTACTACAGCGTGAGTAGGCTGCTTCCCTACATCGTCCCTGTTTAATATATATCGATAAAAAATATTGCACTAGACTAATCTGCTACCACTCTATCGAGTGGGCACGTGAAATCCCGCTTTGAAAATCATTTCATTTCTAATGGGAAACAAACATATGCTTTTCGTCGATACTGGGCGTCATATGAAAGACGTGACAAGAGCTGCTGTTTGGGCTGCCTCAAGCTACACAATGCAGAAACGGAACTCCAAATATCTGCTGCAACACCAGTGAAAATGCTCCCGATGGCTTTTTGGAGTGACTCCCTATATATACACATGTATATTCTAGCTCCTGGGAGCTGGGAGTTGCTTGTGACTACATTTGTTACGCTTCTTCTTTAGTTTCTTACGTGTTATTATTGTTTCCTTAAATTTCCGTCGCATATTCACTATAAAAATCATAGACTATCTTTCCTTGGGACGGCCGGCCGGTGTGGCCGAGCGGTTCTAGGCGCTTCAGTCTGGAACCGCTCGAACGCTACGGTCGCAGGTTCGAATCCTGCCTCGGGCATGGATGTGTGTGATGTCCTTAGGTTAGTTAGGTTTAAGTAGTTCTAAGTTCTAGGGGACTGATGACCTCAGATGTTAGGTCCCATAGTGCTCAGAGCCATTTCTTTTTCCTTGGGACGCTTCAGAACAACAAGTGGAAAATCTCAGACGAACTGTGTATAAATATATAACGTGCGTATCATTCGCTTTCGCGTACGTTAAAAAAGTAACTATGCTCTGATACGCGCAGAAAGCGAAGAATAATGTACTTCTGATTTCTAGTTTACATTTGGGTGTAACAACTGGAAAAGAAACAGGAAATAAAATGAAACTTGAGAGGATAACGTTTTTCAGTAAAACAAAATGCGGTTCTGATGTAGTACACATGAGGTGTTCAGACTATAGAGTTTTCCGAAGCACAGAAAGGTAGTCAATGCTTAAATTTTATTTAACATGGAACATTACATGAATAAATTACTAAATTATACAAACCCCCGAGGCGACGTAGATGACACTGAGACAAGTAATTTAATACAAGGCATATAGTGTGATAAACGTCGGGGGATACCCCCAAAATGCATGAGAAATGTTGAACATGTGACATCACCAAATGGATTATCTTGCTGCACATGCTGCGGTCGGGTTTGGACCTGAAGGGATGATTGAGCGATGCGATATGCGCATTCGAGCAAACGGTGAACATTTCGAACACCTTTTTTGATCTGTTGCAAACATAGAAGTTACAAAATTATTGTCCTCACTGTAACCAAATGAAAACTTCTTATTTTGAGTTTCTTTCCTTTCATACCTTCTTTTTTGTTTACAAACATTATTCAGTATAGAAAACGTTGGTCATGTACTGGGTAACGACTGCAATTCGGAAGCTTATATTCATTTACTTGTGAGGCAATAAAGTAGGTTTTTGTTGTACTGCACTTTGCAATAAACCAGCGAAGACCGCGAGACTGACAAATGAAATAATAAATCTTACTTGAATGTAAATACAGAATGTCTAACACAATGAAAAACTTCAACAACGTAATTGTAAATAGTAAATTTGTGGTAAGGTCAATGGGACCAAACCGCTGAGGTCATCGGTCCCTAGTCTTACACACTACTTAATCTAACTTAACGCTAACGACAACACACACACCCATGCCCGAGGGAGACTCGAACTTCCGACTGGAGGAGCTGCTCGAACCGTGGCAAGGTGCCTCAGGCCACACAGTTACCCCGCGCGGGCAACAATGGAATAACCGGGACGGAACGTAACAATATTATGGTAGCTACTCGCAATGTAACATAGATACTGAGACGCAGATACGCACAACAAAAAGACTATCAGAAAATGAGCTTTCAGCCAACAAGGCCTTCGTCAGAGAAAGAACAAACACGCACACACACTCCTGCAAACGCAACTCACACATACGTGACTGCAGTCTCTGGCTGTTGAGGCCAAAAAGACTATCAGAAAATGAGCTTTCCGTCAACAACGTCTTCGTCGGAGACAGAACTTACACACACATACACACACACACACACACACACGTGGCTGAAGTTTCTGGCTGTCAATGAGCCCTTTGTCGGACGGATACACACACACACACACACACACACACACACACACACACACACTTGCGTGCGAATGCAATCTGTGGCTGCTGAGGCCATGTGTGCGTGTTCCACCTCCGACGAAGGTCTTATTGGCGGAAAGCTAGCTCATGTTCTGACCACCGTCTTTTCAGTCATTTTGTTGTGATGTTGTGCCTATCTGCGACTCAGCATCTCCGGCCAAGAGCCACACCTAATTGAATGCTTGGGTTAGTATGATATGGTGCGACAGACCGATAAGCTGATCCGGTGACGTGACATGTTCAACATTTGTCAACCACTTTCGGGGTATTTCCCGACAGTTGCGACTCCATGTGTCTTGTATTAAATAACTTTTCCCAGGGTCATCTACGTCACTTCGGAGGTTTTTGAACGTTAATAATAATGACACTGTATACTTTCCTTACTGCATTAAGTCGTCGGCACACGGACCGTGCTGTCGAACGTTAACGTTGAGCGTGCCGAGTTCAACGTGCTGCTGAACGCTCAGGAACGATGCGACTCGTGCACACGGTACGTGGGCCCCAACGTGGTATACGCGGTCGTAACGCACTCCAGCGGCAGTCTGAGGGATGTTTCTAGTTCGTAAATCACAGTTTACTCAAAGGGCACGTGCAAAATTCCCACTTTAGCTCTATTAAAACGCACATTTCCTCCATCGTCTATGAAAAGGAAAGTACCATGTCCAATCGCTAAGGGCCGGCCGCGGTGGTCTAGTGGTTCTAGGCGCGCAGTCCGGAACCGCGGGGCTGCTACGGTCGCAGGTTCGAATCCTGCCTCGGGCATGGATGTGTGTGATGTCCTTAGGTTAGTTAGGTTTAAGTAGTTCTAAGTTCTAGGGGACTGATGACCACAGCAGTTAAGTCCCATAGTGCTCAGAGCCATCCAATCGCTAAGGACACAGTCTTACAAAAGTTCCATTACAAACGGTGTGGTAGAAGTTTGTAATACTTCTCCGCATAAGATAAACATTATTTCATCATTCCCACATTTTAGTAAAACCCCAAGGTCAATCTTAGTTGATCACTGTTCCTACCCAGTAGCGGAATCTCTGCAACATATGAATTACGAAGCGTAAAAGAAAAAGGAGCAAAATATCTTTGTACAAGTAGCGCAAGCTGTCCGGTAGAGTAAGCCAATCGAACAGTCACCCCTCAAAAATGGGTGAACTTATATTTACATAACATCAAATATTATAGCATATACTTATATTAAACTAATAATGAAGTATCAGAACCTAATAAAAACGGTAATGTTAGGAAAAAATTCGGAAGTGTTCAGACGCGAACCACCGCCTACAAGAAACATTCATTATTGGACAGAGACGCTACACATTACGCTAAACTATCAACAATCACTTTCTGCTAAATAATAATGTGTTACCCCTTGCTAGAAACGTTAATCGTAGATAATTATGTTACTAATTGAAATTTAGTTATAACAAATTGTACCAAGAACAATACGTTTTGGGTGGATCTTCCGTGTGTCGCTGCCTGAAAATAGCCTACTCTCATAACACGCAAGTTACAATAATTGTTTTGCCACGAATATGATGTTTCTCATTATTTTATTGGAACGAATGACACAACTAACAACGGGTCTCCCAGTGATTCTCAATTTGCTGGTTCTCAGAAACGGCATATATACATATAGGCTTGAAATGAATGCCAATATGGCGCCTCATAACTCTGTACTGAAGGGAGACGGCGTGCGTGTGACGTAGTGGCGTTGTACCATCTCATTGGTCAACGCTCAGACGCACGCTCAGAATATCTGACATGCCACATATTGCTCTGCACGTTCGGAAAGACTCCTGAGCGTGCTATTCCTCGCTATGACGTCAGAAACTCGGCACGCTCAACGCTCAACGTTCGGGTGCACGGTCCGTGTGCCGATGGCTTTACGTCCATGCGCCACCAACAGGAAGCATTCACTAGCGATGCGCGGTGGTCGGAATGTTTTGCTTCATCACTGTAGATGTAGGAAACGAAAACCGTGTAATGAGGCGTCGAAACTTTCCTGGAGATGAATGGGTTCAACAGCACTTACAGAACAGAATTGCATATCCACGATTTTCTTTGACTCAGTTATCTACACTTGTTGCAAATCTGCAAACTAACGAGGGAAATTGACGCAAATAAAGACAAACAAAACAAAACCTAACCAATTCCTAGAAACACGCGGAAGAGATGTACACATCATCAGAAAGAAAAGAAATCTCGAATGAAAATATACACCGGTAATTTATGTGGTGCTTGATAATATACTTCTCGGGTGTGTAGACGGATCATAACGTCATCTTGACACAATATTTCAGCGGTCCAACTGGCCGCCATCTTCAGGCGAGAAGATGGCGGCCAGTTGGGCCGCTGAAATATTATGTCAAGATGACGTTATGATCCAGCTGCACAGCCAAGAAGAATATTATCAACTATTACGCGGGGAAAGCCTTCGGAGTCACATACGTGGTGCTTACCTCTGTCCGCAGCACTATAGTGAGGAAGCAAGGACTCATTCACAGAATGTGTACGATTCTTAAGACGACGAAAATCCCGTCTCTTTCACCCTGGGAACAATCGAAAACATTTATGGATTCTAAAATCACATCGTAACTACTGCTTTTGTCAATTACTGCTTGTTGTATATTTTACTACGTCTTTTGTAAATAAAGGATTTCATATAGTTAATCGTATCTGCCACTGTGATTCACGTCCTTTCATCGCATATATGAACGGTACAACGTACGGAAATGTAGCGTTCTGTGTGTTCGATGTAAGACTTGCCACATCGGCAAGGAGTTGAGGTAGATTCGTATGTACGAAGGCAAAGGTCATCTTTCATGCTGCCCCGAATATTTCTTACGTTTATAGGTTGTTGGAATATGGACTTGATCCCTTTCTTAGTAGGAGCTCAGTCGATTATTGCAGCGCCTCGTTCAGCATGAGGTAGGAAGGCGATTCTCCGATAATTTTTTCCTCTCTAGTATCTACAGCTTCATAATACACCTCCTATAGCCGCCATGCATTTACTGCAAATTGGTGCGCCAAGAGAACATACGCAGTTGTATTGCAGGTTCCGAAATTGCTCTTCAGGTGACAGAAACATACCACAACGCCACTATCCCTGAGCAGTCAAACGTTATTCTGAATTCTTCTGATACTGCAAGAAATAACGAAATTGAAGTAATCTTTGAATGAGAAGTATGAGGTGTGGGTATCGAAGGCAACGAAATAGCGGACACAAATGCTAAGGGACACATACAAAAAAGGAAAAGTTCTGTTTAGCGCAATGCTTGGTTTTATCACGGTATTTCTTTATTGGGATGGTCCTACTGGAGATGATATGCTCTGGCCTTCCTCCGACCAGGCTTACCGTGGTGGTCACAGAGTCATTCATAGTCAAACATGGTCTCTGAACTGTGGCACAATTTGGAACATTAGCAAATCACTGCCATATTTGCTAGAAATGTCATGCATAGGAAAAATCCTAAGAGCTCTGGAATTGTAGTCTGACACTCGTTAAAGCACCAAGGCACACAAATGAATACTGTGCAAGGTAAATTCCAAGAACTAGACTTCCGTGCAGCGATTTTATTTTGTAAATATGCCAAGAAACCCAGGAGGATTGGAAGAGAGATAGACATACGATGCCTAAAAAGCGAAGCGAGAATTTATGCCGGTATGCAGTCGTAGCTGCCGAGGAAATCGTGGTTGACAGAGTCAAAAATCAGAAGACTGTGAAATTCCTAAATTCGCGTAAGTTTGATACAAAAATGTTACATCAGATAACTACAAAATTAAGGGTTCATACTACACCATCTATAGTCTGGGTAGCCGGCAGTGAAGTAGAGGCCGTTTTAACCACTATAACATTAGCATGAACGCAATAGCTAAGACAGAAAATAAAATTACATATAAAATTAAAGTGTTTGTAAGGTATATAATGTACTTTCATAACATCACACTTAACACTTTTATTTCCAATAACATAAAAGAGAATTTAATTTTAAAACTTTTCACAAAATTTACCTCCATCAACTAATACAAGAAGAAACTGGCAAAGTTTCACTTCAGAATATAATTTTAAATTTTTTCACAGAGTTAAACTTTATTATCATAGCAACCAACAAATACAAAAAAAAACAGCAAAAAGTAAATGATAAACTACTTTAAGGTTGTGAGTTCACTTTAGAACCACGAATAAATAGGGTTTTTAATCACCCACCATTTCGTGATGTACCTTTGAAAGAACTTTCGTGTTTTCTCTAGACAGAATCCTATATCTCGTAATGCTTAAATCAAATGATAGTCGTAAATAACAAGCAAAAATTGGCCTAATTTTTAATAAATTTTTAACAAAAGTACATAATGCTCCAGTGGTTTCATTTCTAAGCAAATCACAAAAGCAGTAATACAAACTCAAATTTATCTTATAGTAACTCTGGACAGACTTATTCTCACTAAGAGTGACCTTCTCAGTATGATGACTATAAGAAAGCCACCTGTCACAATCTCGTAGAACCACGTAGCACATTCTCCGTGCCGACGGTTTCTTTGAACGACTTAAGTGACTGCTACAGTGCGCTGCATTCATACAAGTTCCTAAGTGTCTCTGTCTTGTCAACAGCACCAGTGATATCATGCGAAAGGGATTGTCACTTTAATATACACTCCTGGAAATGGAAAAAAGAACACGTTGACACCGGTGTGTCAGACCCACCATACTTGCTCCGGACACTGCGAGAGGGCTGTACAAGCAATGATCACACGCACGGCACAGCGGACACACCAGGAACCGCGGTGTTGGCCGTCGAATGGCGCTAGCTGCGCAGCATTTGTGCACCGCCGCCGTCAGTGTCAGCCAGTTTGCCGTGGCATACGGAGCTCCATCGCAGTCTTTAACACTGGTAGCATGCCGCGACAGTGTGGACGTGAACCGTATGTGCAGTTGACGGACTTTGAGCGAGGGCGTATAGTGGGCATGCGGGAGGCCGGGTGGACGTACCGCCGAATTGCTCAACACGTGGGGCGTGAGGTCTCCACAGTACATCAATGTTGTCGCCAGTGGTCGGCGGAAGGTGCACGTGCCCGTCGACCTGGGACCGGACCGCAGCGACGCACGGATGCACGCCAAGACCGTAGGATCCTACGCAGTGCCGTAGGGGACCGCACCGCCACTTCCCAGCAAATTAGGGACACTGTTGCTCCTGGGGTATCGGCGAGGACCATTCGCAACCGTCTCCATGAAGCTGGGCTACGGTCCCGCACACCGTTAGGCCGTCTTCCGCTCACGCCCCAACATCGTGCAGCCCGCCTCCAGTGGTGTCGCGACAGGCGTGAATGGAGGGACGAATGGAGACGTGTCGTCTTCAGCGATGAGAGTCGCTTCTGCCTTGGTGCCAATGATGGTCGTATGCGTGTTTGGCGCCGTGCAGGTGAGTGCCACAATCAGGACTGCATACGACCGAGGCACACAGGGCCAACACCCGGCATCATGGCGTAGGGAGCGATCTCCTACACTGGCCGTACACCACTGGTGATCGTCGAGGGGACACTGAATAGTGCACGGTACATCCAAACCGTCATCGAACCCATCGTTCTACCATTCCTAGACCGGCAAGGGAACTTGCTGTTCCAATAGGACAATGCACGTCCGCATGTATCCCGTGCCACCCAACGTGCTGTAGAAGGTGTAAGTCAACTACCCTGGCCAGCAAGATCTCGGGATCTGTCCCCCATTGAGCATGTTTGGGACTGGATGAAGCGTCGTCTCACGCGGTCTGCACGTCCAGCACGAACGCTGGTCCAACTGAGGCGCCAGGTGGAAATGGCATGGCAAGCCGTTCCACAGGACTACATCCAGCATCTCTACGATCGTCTCCATGGGAGAATAGCAGCCTGCATTGCTGCGAAAGGTGGATATACACTGTATTAGTGCCGACATTGTGCATGCTCTGTTGCCTGTGTCTATGTGCCTGTGGTTCTGTCAGTGTGATGATGTGATGTATCTGACCCCAGGAATGTGTCAATAAAGTTTCCCCTTCCTGGGACAATGAATTCACGGTGTTCTTATTTCAATTTCCAGGAGTGTATATACAGGGTGGTCCATTGTTAGTGACCGGGTCAAATATCTCAGAAAATAAGCATCAAACGAAAAAACTACAAAGAACGAAACTCGTCTAGCTTGAAGGGGGAAACCAGATGGCACTATGGTTAGCCCGCTAGATGGCGCTGCCATAGGTCAAACGGATATCAACTGCGTCTTTTAAAATAGCAACCCCAATTTTTAATACATATTCGTGTAGTACGTAGAGAAATATGAATATTTTAGTTGGAAAACACTTTTTTCTCTTTGTGATAGATGGCGCTGTAATAGACACAAAAGTATAAGTACCTGGTATCACGTAACATTCTGCCAGTGCGGACGGTATTTGCTTCGTGATACGTTACCCGTGTTAAAATGGACCGTTTACCAATTGCGGAAAATGTCGATATCGTGTTGATGTATGGCAATTGTGATCAAAATGCCCAACGGGCGTGTGCTGTGTATGCTGCTCAGTATCCTGGACGACTTATTTAAGCAAACAGGAAGTGTTCAGACACATGTGAAACGTCAACCACGACCTGCAACAAATGATGATGCCCAAGTAGGTGTTTTAGCTGCTGTCGCGGCTAATCCGCACATCAGTAGCAGACAAATTACGTGACTCAAAAACGTCGGTGTTGAGAATGCTACATCAACATCGATTGTACCCGTACCATATTTCTATGCGCTAGGAATTGCCAGCGTAAGTTATTCACTTCGAAATACATGATACAACTACACTCACTGGATGTGTGGAACATCTCACCCAACTGCGCATTATTTGTCTTAGCATGCCTCTGGACAGATCTTTTGCCCAAAGAAAAGAAGCATCTGCACATCGATCAATAGCTCAATGGTTTTCTTCGTTTTCTTGAGCATTGCATCCCAAATAAAAGGCAGGGTCGAGTATGCCTGTGGTCATGCGTACAGTCTGGAATTTCTCTGAAACGTCCGCAAGGACACGCACATTTGTGTCCATGTACAGTCTTCCGTAATCGCCAAAAGTTGGGATACTGAATTCCTGCCAGCATTTGCAGCATGCCCAGACTCTGCTCTGCGTCCGCTGTGGCGTCATCCGTGAAGTTCCTGGAGAATGCAGTTATGTCGGGTAGACTTGTTTTGTTGAGTTTTTCCGTACTATATAGATCAGGGGCGGGCAAACGTTGCACGCGGCTCATGAGCATACAGCGCTGCACGTGTGCTGCTCGCGTGCAGGCGTCCACCGGGGCTGTGGCGACAGCCGGCAGGTTGCGGCAGTGTAGTGCCAGGCTAAGCAGCGGACGTTGATGCGAAGCGAGCACAATGTAGTGAACGTTGTATTTCAAGAAGTGGAGATTTGCTATCTTTTAAAAAGTAATGAGAGAATCATTTTTTCTTTGTGCAAAAACGTGAAAATTCGAAATGTTTAATATGTGGCAGCATTCTCGCTGGTCAACGGAAGTTTAGTATTGAAGGCCATTATAATAAATTTCACAAGGACGAGTACAATTTATTGTCGGATTCTGAGCGGATGGGGAATCGACTGAGTTTAAGAAGAGCGATCTGACGATACCAGATGAATCTGTCGTAGCTGGCCGGCCGGAGTGGCCGAGCATATCTAGGCATTACAGTCTGAAACCGCGCGACCGCTATGGTCGCAGGTTCGAATCCTGGCTCGGGCATGGATGTGTCTGATGTCCTTAGGTTAGTTAGGTTTAAGTAGTTCTAGGGGACTGATGACCACAGCAGTTAAGTCCCATAGTGCTCAGAGCCATTTGAATTTGTCGTAGTTGCTGTTGTCACGAGAGATCTGCGACTTTCTCTCGTCATGTCTCTCATCTAACTGATTTAAAATTTTATGGAGCACTGTTTTCAAGTTTTCAGGACGACAACAATAATAGCCCAGCGGAATGTGCAAGTTATAAGACTGCACTTAATATAGCGAGAGCTGGAAAACCATTTGCTGAATTGATAAGTCTCGGTTAAGAGCAAACATCAGTGATGAAAATTTACGTAACTGTTTGTATTTGTCTGTATGTAGAAATTTTGTTCCAGATATTATACGTATTGTAAACTCCACCTGTGATAATTAAATAAAACGTATCGTAGGTAATAGGTACTCTTTCAAACCATGATTTCTTTCAAGCACTCCTACTAACCTTATTCATTCACTCAATAAAGCAAGCTAGGAAACAAAACGCATTACAGAGGAAGGAGCAGACAGAAGGTATGGTGGGGATGGGAGATAAGCGGGTGGCCAGCTTGCCTCTGTGTGCACGCGGAACACCTGTTAACTGCACGCGTGCAAGTGCACCGCACATGTGCAGGATTCCTGCCCGCCCCTGATATAGATAGTCATATTGGGAAACCCCCTTCTTAGTTGCAAGTTGAAACTCTGCGTTATCGGGAATGGGTAATGTGCATGTCCATCTTTATATGCATTGTTTCGACAAGTTTTTGGAGTGGTGCCTGCATCAAACGTAGCGAGTCAAGGAAAGGGAGCGTTCTTGCTAGCATCGTTCTTTTGCAGAATGAAATATTCTTTCCACGCTCTCCGGTAGGACGCTAACATTACCATTCTCCTCACCAAATTCAGTCAAGTGTTCAACAAGAGAATGATTCGCGATACCCACTCAAATTATGAAGAAAACCGGGTATGTGTCGTTGTAACTGATACCTCAGGTTGCATGCATTGTGACCTGCACTGCGAAACTTCTCCGTTATAAGACAATGATCCCTATGAGGAGTTTACAGTTGTCTATCTAAAGGCAGTCCACAGATATAACAGTCTACTGAGTTGTTGTACAAATCTTCATTCTTCTGCGATTCAGTCATGGGGATGATATCGCTTCAAAGCTTATCAACTCCCCGATGTACGTTGCTCGAGTTCAGTGAGCAACCACACCACAGGATTACTCCCGACAGATGATCTGTGACTTTTAAGACCACAATCGTAGGTACATACCACCTGGTACGCTCCCACACACGGTACATGTTTTTCAGTGAAGGTTGTATGTGACATCGTGGCACGGGAGCGACGAGGCATTTAAAGTCGGCACACACTACAAAGGGACATTGCTCTTGGTGGTGATGGTTCTTAAACTTTGAGAATTTGTTTTATTCTGTCAGCATTTCAACACGTACCGCAACCTTCAAAGAGCAATCAGTAGTACGCTCTGCTAATGACTCGCTTGAGGAAAAGTACTTGAGAAACCTGTAGCAAAAATGCTGTTTACCATTGCGTTTATTCTCTTGACTGGAAAGGAGCTGGGAGATATCCGTGGCCTATACGTAGTGTTGATTTTCATTCTCATCCGATACTAGCAGCATCTTTAAATGCAGCTTGCGCTGATCATATTCCGATAAATGGAGTGGGTGTGATGAGTTTTTGGTTAATTTTATCACTGTCATGTCATAATTATATGGCTTGTTAATTTTCAGGCCAAAACCATTAACCAAAATACCCTCATGCTACCTCTAGAATTTCCATACGCCCTGAAGTTCTATGGGGAATTAAACACTATCAAAACTGTAACATGTACTATTATCACGACATGGTATTTGTCTGGACGCTGCGGATTTTTCTTGTAATTTTTTCAGGTACTAGAACTGACCACGAGAAACAGGCGTGGTCAAATGGTTCAAATGGCTCTGAGCACTATGGGACTTAACATCTATGGTCATCAGTCCCCTAGAACTTAGAACTAGTTAAACCTAACTAACCTAAGGACAGCACACAACACCCAGCCATCACGAGGCAGAGAAAAACCCTGACCCCGCCGGGAATCGAACCCGGGAACCCGGGCGTGGGAAGCGAGAACGCTACCGCACGACCACGAGATGCGGGCTAGGCGTGGTCCTTTTTATTCTGGAGATTAATACACGCCTTCTTGTCAGATAGTTCATTAATTTGATATAGCTGTAACCTTCATTTATTTGGTCATGGAGATGTGAGTGAATGTCAACATGTAGAACACAGGTGAGTGCTTTACCGGATCCTCTACTGGTCATCTCTGAAAGCTTCGTCTGAATAGCACTCAAAGTCAGGTCGTGGATTTACTCAGTGATCGAGGTGCTCCGCGATATCATTCTCTCTTGCCCCAAAGATAGACAATACTTTTCTCCTCGAGAGCGCCTTCCTCTTTGGGCAGATGTGACAGTACTGCACTGCATTTTTCAGTGGAATATCACGGGTCACTTACGAGTTTGATGAGCTCTCTCTCCATGGCAGGGTCGCAAGCCAGCAGGAAAGTTGTAACATCCTTGTATTACGCTGCCAGATTATTGGCCCTTATAACCAGATGCTCTCATCAAACGCGTCCTCTGTCACTACGTAGTCTAGTTCTGGAATGACGTTTGTAATCTGATGTCCTGTAATAGGACGGGGGTGGGCAGACGGCTACTAGCCATATCACAATCACTACGGGCCGGTTGTACAACGCCCAGTTAGGAGCCGGTTAAGCTCTAACCCTGGAATAGTGCGAGAAACGCGTTGTACGAATCTGGGCTACAGCCCAACCGGAGAATAAACTCGGTGATTCCAGAATGAGATTTTCACTCTGCAGTGGAGTGTGTGCTTATATGAAACTTCCTGGCAGATTAAAACTGTGTGCCCGACCGAGACTCGAACTCGGGACCTTTGCCTTTCGCACACAGTTTTAATCTGCCAGGAAGTTTCATATCAGCGCACACTCCGCTGCAGAGTGAAAATCTCATTCTGGAAACACCCCCCAGGCTGTGGCTAAGCCATGTCTCCGCAATATCCTTTCTTTCAGGAGTGCTAGTTGTGCAAGGTTCGCAGGAGAGCTTCTGTAAAGTTTGGAAGGTAGGAGACGAGGTACTGGCAGAAGTAAAGCTGTGAGTACCAGGCGTGAGTCGTGCTTCGGTAGCTCAGTTGGTAGAGCACTTGCCCGCGAAAGGCAAAGGTCCCGAGTTCGAGTCTCGGTCGGGCACACAGTTTTAATCTGCCAGGAAGTTTCAAACTCGGTGATGCTTAGCCGGTGATTTCTTGGCGGTAAGCGAGCTTAAGCACGGAATAAGTTTTAAAGATGGCAGGAATACGCATAGATTCAGACAGCGGTGACGAGTTTGTGGCTGAATTGTTCATAAAGATGAGGAAGGAGAAGAAAGTGAGACGCCGCCCGAATTATTTTGATGAATTCGACGACTCAGAATTTATAGGCAGATTTCGTTTGTCAAAGGAAGCCGTGCTTCGTCTTTTCAATCTTGTACGTCAGAAACATAGGGTGGACAGGTGAAACTATTTCTCTGTTTTCTAAGACAATAGTGTTAAATTGTGTGAAATGTATTTCCTTTACGTACTTCGTGAATACGGTTGTGTTATTTCTGTTAATTAGGCACATTAAAACGACGGTTCGTGCCAAAATAGCCTTGTGTATCTGGCGTGTGTTACAGTTGTTGCAGTAGTAGAAAGGAATGACTCGTTTTATTTAAAATGGTATTTGTATATGGAAAAAAAGGAGCAGCAGAAGTGGAGGAACAAACAGTGTTCAGTAATTCAGTAAATGTACTATATTTCCCGTAAAAGAGCCATTGCTACTGTAGTGAATTAATCATTCTAAAATTTAATTACAACAGACAGCTAGCCCGTAAATAACACACCTCAGAATTATCGGCCAAATTAAACTCCGTGACGCCTGTGTTGTTGCTGGTTGTTACACTCTCTGAAAAGATGACATGACGTTCATTATTTCAAAAAGCTGCTTTCTTTCAAAATAGTTACTACATTAGCTGCCTACGAAAAACCCATCATCTACCATATTGGACGGAATATTCTTACCCAGAAACGTTCCGTCAGAATCAAAATGTCTAGTGTGGCCATCTGAAGAAAGTTTGATTAAATTGTGTGTTTTTGTACACACAATTACAAGTTTATGTTCGACCAAAGGCCCACCAGCAGTCCGGAGCCTATGCTGCCTTAGTGCAGCATAATACGTCATGGTCTCTTTCTTTAGCGTGTCATATTTCTGTCGCAGCTGATCACTGGTTCAGCATGATGTTGTTTGTGAATTATAGAGATCGCATACTTTCCCCCATGCTTTGTTCTGAAATTTGGAAAGATATCTTATTGGTCAAACAACGAAAACTTAATCATTTAACCAATTCCAAGAGATATTTCACTATACATACATTACAAGCTTAGTTAAATGTTTTGACTGACCTTTTTGTTGTGGACTGACAAGACAGCCAGTCCACAGTGACGGGTAACCGAAAGGCAGGCTTGCTTTAGGTCTGAAACAGGATACGTAATGAATGCTATAAAGAAAAGTACGTAGCTGCTGGAATACTTAACTTTAATCCATCATTTGTATACAGCATTCTGGATGATACAAGTGAGACTCTCTCTAGATATGGTTAATGGCGCCTTGCTAGGTCGTAGCCATGGACTTAGCTGAAGGCTATTCTAACTATCTCTCGGCTAATGAGAGAAAGGCTTCGTCAGTGTAGTCGCTAGCAAAGTCGTCCGTACAACTGGGCCGAGTGCTAGTACGTCTCACCAGACCTTGGCGCTCGGTCTGCAATTACTGACAGTGGCTACACGCGGGTCCGACATGTACTAATGGACCGCGGCCGATTTAAAGCTACCACCTAGCAAGTGTGGTGTCTGGCGGTGACACCACACTTTTCACTACATGATACTGCATCCGTTTTCTTGTTCTCTATCACGCTTCTGAAATCGTGAACGATATCGACAAGCTTTAATACATCTTCCAGGGAATAGTTTTGGGCTCTCGATCTAATCGAGCTCTTTTTGCATTCGACGAGACGGAAACAAACTTCAAAAACGCGCGAAAATACCCAGAGTGCTCTCCTGCTGTTGCCAAATTAACTGAACGAGATCGCTATTCCAGGGTTAACTAACCAGAGAATAAAATGGCATCGTACAACGCACCGTCAGAGTTATACCGTGGTTAGCTTATTCCGTGGTTAGCTAACCTTCGATTTAACCGGGCGTTGTACAACCGGCCGTACCACCACTACAACTAACATAAGGCGATGGTAGTAGTGGCGCAGGACGTCGGTTAGGAGCCCCTGGCCCCTGGCTCAGAAACAGCAACCCTGTTGGGGAGGAGCAGGCTTAGACTGTGGTCAATAGCGCCGCTGTTTCTCTGGCCTGTGGCGGGCGGGCACGTGGTCAGGTGCGGAGGTAGCCTGTCGCCAGATGCTGCCAGTCGACTGGCTGTAAAATGAAAAAGCACGTTAATTAAACACGTATAACACACAGGCGCGTTGGCTGCAGAGGGAGGAAGAAAAAAAATACACTTACTAAAAAACACAGCTACCGCAAAGAGAGAGAGAGAGAGAACGTGTTGAAACGTCCCCTTTGAACAATTATACAAGACTGTGCTTAAACTGACACACAATATTTTTAGCGCAACGCAATCTGACTATCAAAGATCCCTGCAAAAGAATGGCCCTGAGTAACATTAAACTATACCTTTCAGAAATCACTTACCTCACAAAAATCTTCATTACTCGAACTACTGCAATACAGCGAGCGCCACTACTGCCAGCTAAATGAAAGATTCAAACTACGGAAGGCACTAACTACTGATAGCGATAGTTAGCAAATGAAAGATTTTAATAGAGAACAAACAATGTATTTACCTTAATAGTCATAATACATATAGCAGTTCATGATAAATTTCAAAACTCCGCCATCTCTCTCCCCACATACACCACTGCTGGCGGCTCACCTCCAACTGCACAACGCTACGCGCTGTTCACATCCAGCTGCCGCTGCCCAACACTACAATGGCAGACAACAATGCAAACTAGCCACAGACTGCACACAGCACAGCCAGTGATTTTCATACAGAGCGCCACGTGGCGTTACCTATAAGAAAACCTAAATAGCCTACTTACATAGCCCCCATGCTCCTCACAAATAATTTTACAAATTGTTTTGGGCAGTGGCCAATAATGATTTGATAAAATTTTTCATAATTACGATAACAAAGAAATCAAATGCACACACTTATTGATACAATGTTGGTCAAACGCTAAAATTTTCTCACAGTCCCATAAAGATAGTCCTGATCATTCATCATAATAGGAATTACAGTTTTTTTTTTTCCACAAAGTCTCATTAGTAAAGGAAATTGCACACAGAAGTAGTAGATTTCCATGCAGTCTTGAAGAAGTTGTCCTTCCAACTGAAAGACAGTGCTGACTCTTGACATGCTGACAGGTAATGGGCCACAACAGAGCAAACCCACAGCAGAGTCATTCGACGTTTTGAAGAATATTGGTAGGTATGTCATCACAGAGTAGACCCACTGTAGTCCTGGTAGAGATTACGGTATTGGTGAGTCAGCAAAGGTGTAGACCCACTGTAGTCCTTGTAGAAATAATGGTATTGTTGGGTCATCAAAGATGCAGACCCACTGTAGTCCATGTAGAAACAATGGTATTGGTGGGTCATCAAAGATGCAGACCCACTGTAGTCCTTGTAGAGACAGCCAGCAGCCATCTGTTGCGACTGTGCAGTTGCGTTGCGCTAAAAATATTGTGTGTCAGTTTAAGCACCGTCTTGTATAATTGTTCAAAGGGGACGTTTCAGTGTGAACATTATAATTTACCCGATGAGAATGGGAACCTCGTGTAAAAGGTGTCCAAATTGGTATCAGAAAAGAAAACTGTACTAATGCCTTCGCGGACGATACTGCGATTATCACAAACAACAGGACAGAAGCGATTTATGCAGTTGAAAAACTACTTAGAATTGCACAGAAAATTGGAATGCAAATTTCGTATCAAAAAAATCCCAGTATATGGAAAGACGGCCAGGAAACAAGTCCCCCCTAATCACGAAACACGGTAGCATCACACAAGTCAGCCACTTTTAAATATCTTCGCGAAAATATACAGTCATCATGACTAAACAGAATCGCCAATCAACAAAGAATCAGCAAGTTTCAAAAGGCATATAAATTAGGGAAATAGAGAACAGGAACGGAAAATATTTAGGAAGATTCACGGAGCGATCAACAAAAATAGCATCTGGATGAAGATACCTCAGAAGAAACTCTATCAAAAGACCAACACAACAAGCAAAGAAATCAGGAAACGCCGAGCAAAGTTCTACATACACATCCGCAGGATTGGGAACGCCAGAACAGCAAAGAAACAACTCGACATCATAACAAAGAGTAAAGGCAGCACGGAGTGGCTAAAAGGTGTCTAGAGGGACATGCAACACATCTACATAGAATATCTGGAAGTCCGCAACAAGTGCCGCAGCAAAATCATGAATGGGAAGTTAGAGCAAAGAATAACGCAACAACCGTAAAAACTGGACAGACGAACGGAAGAGAGAACATTCTGAGAGGATGAAGAGTTATTGGAAGACGAAGAGTGAAAACATCCAAAAATAAAATTATGAATTCAAGTTCAATCGCTCTCCTAAAGGGGAATACTCGATTAAATAAATACAGGGTTATTACAAATGATTGAAGCGATTTCACAGCTGTACAATAACTTTTTTATTTGAGATATTTTCACAATGCTTTGCACACACATACAAAAACTCAAAAAGTTTTTTTTAGGCATTCACAAATGTTCGATATGTGCCACTTTAGTGATTCGGCAGACATCAAGCCGATAATCAAGTTCCTCTCACACTCGGCGCAGCATGTCCCCATCAATGAGTTCGAAAGCATCGTTCATACGAGCTCGTAGTTCTGGCACGTTTCTTGGTAGAGGAGGTTTAAACACCGAATCTTTCACGTAACCCCACAGAAAGAAATCACATGGGGTTAAGTCGGGAGAGCGTGGAGGCCATGACATGAATTGCTGATCATGATCTCCACCACGACCGATCCATCGGTTTTCCAATCTCCTGTTTAAGAAATGCCAAACATGATGGAAGTGCGGTGGAGCACCATCCTGTTGAAAGATGAAGTCGGCGCTGTCGGTCTCCAGTTGTGGCATGAGCCAATTTTCCAGCATGTCCAGATACACGTGTCCTGTAACGTTTTTTTCGCAGAAGAAAAAGGGGCCATAAACTTTAAACCGTGAGATTGCACACAACACGTTAACTTTAGGTGAATTGCGAATTTGCTGCACGTTTTAGATATACGAGGGCAGTTCAATAAGTAATGCAACACATTTTTTTTCTCGGCCAATTTTGGTTGCAAAAATCGGAAATTTCTTGTGGAATATTTTCAAACATTCCCGCTTCGTCTCGTATAGTTTCATTGACCTCCGACAGGTGGCAGCGCTGTACGGAGCTGTTAAAATGGCGTCTGTAACGGATGTTCGTTGCAAACAACGGGCAGTGATCGAGTTTCTTTTGGCGGAAAACCAGGTCATCTCAGATATTCATAGGCGCTTACAGAATGTCTACGGTGATCTGGCAGTGGACAAAAGCACGGTGAGTCGTTGGGCAAAGCGTGTGTCATCATCGCCGCAAGGTCAAGCAAGACTGTCTGATCTCCCGCGTGCGGGCCGGCCGTGCAAAGCTGTGACTCCTGCAATGGCGGAGCGTGCGAACACACTCGTTCGAGATGATCGACGGATCACCATCAAACAACTCAGTGCTGAACTTGACATCTCTGTTGGTAGTGCTGTCACAATTGTTCACCAGTTGGGATATTCAAAGGTTTGTTCCCGCTGGGTCCCTCGTTGTCTAACCGAACACCATAAAGAGCAAAGGAGAACCATCTGTGCGGAATTGCTTGCTCGTCATGTGGCTGAGGGTGACAATTTCTTGTCAAAGATTGTAACAGGCGATGAAACATGGGTTCATCACTTCGAACCTGAAACAAAACGGCAATCAATGGAGTGGCGCCACACCCACTCCCCTACCAAGAAAAAGTTTAAAGCCATACCCTCAGCCGGTAAAGTCACGGCTACAGTCTTCTGGGACGCTGAAGGGGTTATTCTGTTCGATGTCCTTCCCCATGGTCAAACGATCAACTCTGAAGTGTATTGTGTTACTCTTCAGAAATTGAAGAAACGACTTCAGCGTGTTCGTAGGCACAAAAATCTCAACGAACTTCTCCTTCTTCACGACAACGCAAGACCTCACACAAGTCTTCGCACCCGAGAGGAGCTCACAAAACTTCAGTGGACTGTTCTTCCTCATGCACCCTACAGCCCCGATCTCGCACCGTCGGATTTCCATATGTTTGGCCCAATGAAGGACGCAATCCGTGGGAGGCACTACGCGGATGATGAAGAAGTTATTGATGCAGTACGACGTTGGCTCCGACATCGACCAGTGGAATGGTACCGTGCAGGCATACAGGCCCTCATTTCAAGGTGGAGTGAGGCCGTAGCATTGAATGGAGATTACGTTGAAAAATAGTGTTGTGTAGCTAAAAGATTGGGGAATAACCTGGTGTATTTCAATGCTGAATAAAACAACCCCTGTTTCAGAAAAAAATGTGTTGCATTACTTATGGCCACAAACACGTTTATTGAGTATAAACATTGTGGAATAATTAAAAGTCTGTGTAAAGTTTTTCAGCATCTAAATCATCAATTTTCTGAATGTAGTAAATTAAAAGGTTTTATTGGTCTTTCAGTTTTCGTTACACTGTTTACGTTTCGTTGACTTACGCCCTCCGGATCATTTAATTTCTATGTGTAAAAGTGTGGCAGTAATTGTTGCAGTTAGTCTATGCAATGTACTCTGCATGGATCGCAGAATTGCTTTTTGAAATATTTTACCACGTTGCTGATCACGCAGTTGCAGCGGAAACACGAGTTAAGTCGTCTGGTGCGTAAGGGAGCATTACAGATCAGTTGTTAGGAAACGTTAGAAGATATTTTAAAACTCGCAGTCAGACGGTTGAGAAGTGATTTCTATATAGTTGAGGAGCAACTATTATCATGTTTCTGTTTCTTTGGTTGTCCATCAGAATACCATTATTGTCAGAGATGGGACGTCACACATAAATATTTTCGTACATGTCTTTGAAAATTATCACCGACTCGTTTTACCTGTCGACTTACCTGCCACGATTTCTTAGGAGGATTTGGCAGTTAGAGATGCCTCGTATTGCTACTGCATTTGAAAAATTTTTTGCGACCACTCACTGCAGCTGTCACGTGGTACATACAAGGAACTGCTGTCTGCTGACGTGTTGTTTCTAGAACCAGTTAGTAACATAATGTTTTCTGTAGAGGAAGTAGTTACTGCTGCTGCTGCAAAGTAGAAGAACGCATTGGTACCACCCAATAACTACCTCTTGATTGAGCTTAGGAGTTATTCATTGGCTTCATGGGACACTTGGAGCAGATCCTGCGAAATTTTTCAATTTTTGTCGTATGTCATTAACGTCATTCGATGAACTGTGCACAATACTTAAAGCATTCCTTCGGATGGTGGACACCAACATGAGAAGCGTATAACAGTGGAAGAGAGGATAGCTGTGACTCTCAGATGGGTGTAAAACAAACTTTTTTGTTGTAACAACACGGAACAATTCATTAAAATTTTAGGTTATTCGTCATAGACACAACTATGTCAATCAACATAATAGATTCTAATGTCATGGAAGTTTTTCAGAATCGTGCGACAAATGAAATATTGTGTGTATTAATGAAGTAATAAGATTTTCAAAGGTTCAGATTTGACGAATTATCAGGTTTGTTTTGGATTTCTGGCGTGGGCTGAAAGGAACGTTGAGTGTAAGTGCTACTTACCATGACTGAGAATGGATAGCGGTGAAATGGGTGACTTGTTTCTAGGGCATTTGAGGAAACCTGCTGGCGTGGATAAAAATCTAATGGAGGAACATCACATAGTTGTACCACGTGTGCTGCAAAGTTTGCATAACCTGGCTGATACATAAACGTAAAAGTCTGTAGCTTATATTCAGAAATCACTTGTATTATTTCACATTTTGCCTGAAGCTTGCCGTGTTGTGGAATAGCTGGCAAGTCCTTTACCAAAGATAATAAAAAGTTTATCCTCATCAGACGATCTTGTCCTGCTCTGTTCTCTACTTTCAATGCTTCAGCATAAAACATTACACAAATTATCTACTTCCAATTATACAGAATAAGATAATACATGAGTAGCACATATTTTGTTTGCTTACATTTGCTGAAAAATGACGAGGAGGTCAGAATAAATATATTTAGTTTTGTCACTTGCTGCAGAACCACTCTAATATCCTTGACGCGCGCTGACCTCAGATTCTTTCATTTATTTTGTGTATCAATACCTAAAGATGCGCACATCAAAAAATGTTTTGCATCACCCTGGTTCCCAGAACTCCTGATGATAGACGTAGGCTGCTGATATTGTATCAACGGCACAGTCCCTTTGATTGTTCAGAGATGTCGCTAAACTCACCCAAAGATGTAAACAATCATGCATGAGCAGCGCCTATTAGACGGATGGGGTCCGACAGCCAATCACTTCCAGTCATTGCACTAGGAGGGAGCTTCACGGCTCGTGTTATATGTTGCTCAACCATGCCTAGACGGTCAATACCGCTTTTCGGTCGCGTCCGTATTGTTACTTTGTGCCAGGAAGGGCTCCCAACAAGGGAAGTGTCGAGGAGTCTCGGAGTGAACCAAAGCGATGTTGTTCGGACATGGAGGAGATACAGAGGGACAGGAACTGTCGATGACATGCCTCATAGAGGCCGCCCGGGAGGTACTACTGTGGCGGATGACCGCTACCTATGGATTATGGCTTGGAGTAACCCTGACAGCAACGCCACCATCTTGAATAATGCTTTTCGTGCAGCCACAGGACGTCGTGTTACGACTTCAACTGTGCGCAATATGCTGCATGATGCGCAACTTCACTACCGACGTCCATGGCGAGGACCATCTTCGCAACCACACCATGCAGCGCGGTACAGATGGGCCCAACAACATGCCGAATGGCATCACGTCCTCTTCACCGATAAGTGTCGCATATTCCGTCAACCAGAAAATCGTCGGAGACGTGTTTGGAGGCAATCCGGTCAGGCTGAACTCCTTAGACACATTGTACAACAAGTGCAGCAATGTGGAGGTTCCCTGCTGTTTTGAGGTGGCATTCTGTGGGGCCGACGTACGCCGCTGGTGGCCGTGAAAGCGCCGTAACGGCAGTACGATACGTGAATGCCATCCTCCGACCGATAGTGCAACCATATCGGCAGCATATTAGCGAGGTACTCGTCTTTATGGACGACAATTCGCGCCCCCATCGTGCACATCTTGTGAATGACTTCCTTTATCACTCGAATAGAATGGCCAGCATATTCTCCAGACATGAACCCTTTCAAGTACGCCTGAGATAGATTGAAAAGGTATTTTTATGGACGACGTGACCCACCAACCACTCTGAGAGATTTACGCCGAATCGCCGTTGAGGATGGGACGATGTGGGCCAACAGTGCCTTGATGAACTTCTGGAGAGTGTGCCACGACAAATAAATGCATGCGTCAATTCAAGAGGACTGCTGGGTATTAGAGGTATCGGTGTGTTTAGCAATCTGGACCACCACCTCTGAAGGTCTCGCTGTATGGTGGTACATCATGCAATGTGTAGTTTTCATGAGCAATAAAAAGGGCGGAAATGATGTTTATGTTGACCTCTATTCCAATTTTCTGTACAGGTTGCGGAGCTCTCGGAACCGAGGTGATGGAAAACTTTTTTTTGACGTGTGTATGATATGAATATTAATGTGAAAATATTCTTCTGACAGGTACTTAACATTCCTTACTGATTTGCATTTCATGTCAACCTTATTTGGAATAATACAGGATGCTTGCAAGAAGACATGGGATCACACGAGACAAATGAGTATGCCAATGCCGAACAAGGAGATGTGGGAAGCAGTAGCTGACGTATTGTTCACAGTAACAGACTTCCCGTACTACGTTGGCACAAAAGATGGAAAGTTTCTGAGGATTATTCATCCACAAGACAGTGGCCCAGTGTTTTTAACTATAAACATTGTTTTTCAGTCGTACTTTCAGCTGTTTGCAATCATAACTATTGCTTCACTGCTGTTGACATTGGAGGGTACGGAGAAAGTTCTAACTCTTCTCTCTTCATGAAATCGACTTTCGGAAACAAAATTATAAATAAAACATTTGGTTTACATAGCCCACGCACATTGCCAGGCACCACAAATCCAGATATCTCATTTCTGGTTGATGCAGATGAAGCATTCGGATTGTCCATGGATGTTATGCGTTCTTCAACTGGAAGATCTCTTCCTTTGAAAAATAGAGTCTTTAACGACCGTCTGTCTAGAGTAAGACGTCTTATTGAATGCAGTCCTACTTTTGGAATATTGTCGAATAAGTGGCGAATTTTTCACCGACCGTTGAATGTCTCCCTCGAGTTTGCAGAAGACGTTCTAAGGCCGACCACTGTTGCCGAGCGGTTCTAGGCGCTTCAGTCCGGAACCACACTGCTGCTACGGACGCAGGTTCGAATCCTGCCTCGGGCATGGATGAGTGTGATGTCCTTAGGTTAGTTAGGTTTAAGTAGTTCTGAGTGTAGGGGACTGATGACCTCAGATGTTAAGTCCCATAGTGCTAAGACCCATTTGAACCATTTTGAAGACTTTCTAAAGTGTTGCGTTGTGCTTCACAATTTGTCCGCACCAGAGAGGGAATAAAATTTGAAGTTAGTTTGCAGTGTGACGGTTTTAAAAGATACAGAATGTGCATTCGCGATAATTTGCAGATTACTTCCTTAGCAGTACTGGAGAACGTGAATAGCAGTATTCTCGAATAAAAGCGTTGTGTAAACGTTGAGGAAGAGAATTGTACGTGATGTCACTTAGCACAAAATAAACTGCAATACAATGTATGTTTCGTATGTTGGTACAGAAAACAAGTAAATACAGATTAATAAAAATATTTATACTTACTCACCTATAATTTTCTTCTCCTGGGGCGGCAAGGTATCAAAATCCTTGTTACACATTCTACACGTCTCATTCCAAACTTCGGCCTTTTTTTGTTCGAATAACCAGGTGTGGAACAGTCCCACAGCACTGGCCTACGTTGCGCTTTCGCAATGTAACTCTCTACGTCGAACACACTATTTCCTCCATGGTTTTAGACACTCACGCAGACCTTTGCTAGTGACCTACGTACACTGGTCAATGGACAAAAACAATAGAACTGCTGAGTCAACAATGTGTATCGAAACTGCTCGCGGACGGCGACGAGCAGCTCACTGTATCCCGTGTGAAAGCTCCCATAAAGCTCTGTGTAAAGCGAGTTGCAGGCGATTCACTTGACAAGGTACACTGCGGCTCGGTGAGCCGAAGTCGAAGCTCTGAGTCTATCGTGTGAAAGGACGCATAAGGTCCAACGTAACGCGAATCGCTTCAGCCCTCTGCAGCTGGATACACGGTCTCCCGTGTGAAAGGTGCCTTAGTCAGTAGTTGTTCCAGGGCATTTTTTGTTGCTTGCTCGCTGCTTTGCGTTAGATCAGACCTTTTATTTCACCAGTTTTCGGATTCAGTATTTTTTGTGTAACAATGAAGTTAACAGTTTTGTGTTAAGATTGTTGTTTTGTATTTTCTTTATTGCTACAACGGCAGTGGAAACTAGAGCACGGGCAGGAATGGACAAGGCAGTAGAGGTAGCTTCAAATGGAGTTTTGGAAAATTTGAGACATGGTGCAGAAAATTCTTCTCAGGATAATGAAGTCAGGGAACTCTGAAACAGTACTGTGAATAATCAGAGTATACGGTATTATTTGGCGATCAAGCGTCATGAACTGCAAGGAACTACACGCAATTCAAGCGATCAAAATATCGTAACACAGTCCGATGTTGTTATAATAGATTCAGGTATTGCTTCTACTTCTACAGAGAAAAATAGTTTTATCTTCCTCTCTTTAAGTAATAATGTTATGCAATGAACAGTAGCTCAACTTGGTGAGATTAAAAAATCTATTGACGAGATAAATGCCAAGATCAACGAATCTAGTAGCAAACAGGAAGAGAACTTTATATTGTTTCGTAACGAGATAAATGACAAGATTAACGAATGTAGTAGTAAACAAGTACAAAATTTCAAGCTACAGGAAGAGAACATCAAAGTGTTTCGGTATAAGGTTAGTGACCATCGAAATCGTGAATTCGAGAAAATGTCAGAATGGTTGAAAATTGGATTGAGTCCACACTTGATCATGTATAGGCTGTTGATATTGTCGAGGTGAGACAACAGACGTCACAACACGAATTGCAAATAGAGGAATCAGCACGAAAGTTCGAGCAATTACAGTTACAGACTAACACCGATGTTTCAAAGACGCAAATTCGGTTGATGACTGTTGCAAAACGAGTCGAAGAATTATCAGAGACAGTGACACAAACGAACTGTCATTCACATAAAAGGTCATCCGATACTCAGCCGGTTCCGTTTCAGGCTCTTCAGCGTTTCAAGGAAGGGCAGTTAACGATTAATCAGCAAAATAAAAGTGACGTAAGAAAGATACAGGAACAGGCTGCCAGTATCGAAGAAAAGATCGGCGGCGATAACAATACCAGTACGTTCAATCATTATCAAGTTGGAAATCACAATGAACGCTCTAATTTTGGAAATCTTGATCACTTCCTTCGTGAACGTGACATGGTTGCACGACACAATGGCTGCTTTGCGAGTTACGGTATGAGAGAAAGCTCATCCGTTCAGGAAAGCAATTGTTTTGATCACAAATATTTTCTCGCAGTTAAATTACGCTATACATGTTACTCCAACAATATAGCCAAAATCAAGAAATGTAAGGTACCACCACCTACGCATCTCTGCAAAATCCGTTTACTTAGCATTGTTGTTGTTGTTGTTGTGCTCTTCAGTCGTGAGACTGGCTTGATGCAGCTCCACATGCTAATCTATCCCGTGCAAGGTCCCTCATCTCCCAGTACGTACTGCAACCTACATCCTTCTGAATCTGCTTAGTGTATTCATCTCTTGGTCTCCCTCTACGATTTTTACCCTCCACACCGAACTCCAACGCTAAATTTGTGATCCCTTGATGCCTCAGAACATGTCCTACCAACCGGTCTCTTCTTCTTGTCAAGTTGTGTCACAAACTCCTCTTCTCCCCAATTCTATTCAATACCTCCTCATTAGTTACGTGATCTACCCACCAAATCTTCAACATTCTTCTGTAGCACCTCATTTCAAAAGCTTCTATTATCTTCTTATCCAAACTAGTTATCGTCCATGTTTCACTTCCATACATGGCTACACTCCATACAAATACTTTTAGAAACGACATCCTGACTCTTAAATCTATACTCGATGTTAACAAATTTCTCTTCTTCAGAAACGCTTTCCTTGCCATTGCCAGTCTACATTTTATATCCTCTCTACTTCGGCCATAATCAGTTATTTTGCTCCCCAAATAGCAAAACTCCTTTACTACTTTAAGTGTCTCATTTCCTAATCTAATACCCTCAACATCACCCGACTTAATTCGACTACAGTCCATTATCCTCGTTTTGCTTTTGTTGATGTTCATCTTATATCCTCCTTTCAAGACACTGTCCATTCCGTTCAACTGCTCTTCCAAGCCCTTTGCTGTCTCTGACAGAATTACAATGTCATCGGCGAAACTCAAAGTTTTTATTTCTTCTCCATGGATATTAATACCTACTCCGAATTTTTCTTTTGTTTCCTTTACTGCTTGCTCAATATACAGATTGAATAACATCGGGGACAGGCTACAACCCTGTCTCACTCCCTTTCCAACCGCTGCTTCCCTTTCATGCCCCTCGACTCTTATAACTGCCATCTGGTTTCTGTACAAATTGTAAATAGCCTTTCGCTCCCTGTATTTTACCCCTGCCACCTTTAGAATTTGAAAGAGAGTATTCCAGTCAACATTGTCAAAAGCTTTCCCTAAGTCTACAAACGCTAGAAATGTAGGTTTGCCTTTCCTTAATCTTCCTTCTAAGATAAGTCGTAAGGTCAGTACTGCCTCACGTGTTCCAACATTTCTACGGAATCCAAACATGTTCCTCGAGGTCGGCTTCTACCGGTTTTTGCATTCGTCTGTAAAGAATTCGCGTTAGTATTTTGCAGCTGTGGCTTATTAAACTGATTGTTCGGTAATTTTCACATCTGTCAACACCTGCTTTCTTTGGGATTGGAAGTGTTATATTCTTCTTGACGTCTGAGGGTATTTCGCCTGTCTCGGACATCTTGCTCACCAGATGGTAGAGTTTTGTCAGGGCTGGCTCTCCCAAGGCTATCAGTAGTTCTAATGGAATGTTGTCTGCTGCCGGGGCCTTGTTTCGACTCAGGTCTTTCAGTGCTCTGTCAAACTCTGCACGCAGTATCGTATCTCCCATTTCATCTTCATCTACATCCTCTTCCATTTCCATAATATTGTCCTCAAGTGCAGCGCCCTTGTATAGACCCTCTATATACTCCTTCCACCTTTCTGCTTTCCCCTCTTTGCTTAGAACTGGGTTTCCATCTGAGCTCTTGATATTCACACAAGTGGCTCTCTTTTCTCCAAAGGTCTCTTTAATTTTCCTGTAGACTGTATCTATCTTACCCCTTAGTGAGATAAGCCTCTACATCCTTACATTTGTCCTCTAGCCATGCCTGCTTAGCCATTTTGCAATGCCTGTCGATCTCATTTTTGAGACGTATTTATTCTTTTTTGCTTGCTTCATTTACTGATTTTTATATTTTCTCCTTTCATCAATTAAATTCAATATTTCTTCTGTTACCCAAGGATTTCTACTAGCCCTCTTCTTTTTACCTTCTTGATCCTCTGCCACCTACACTACTTCATCCCTCAGAGCTACCCATTTGTCTTCTACTGTATTTCTTTCCCCTATTCCTGTCAATTGTTCCCTTATGCTCTCCCTGAAACTATGTACATTCTCTGGTTCTTTCAGTTTATGCAGGTCCCATCTCCTTAAATTGGATGACTTAGTCTTCCATAATTGTTTTGGTATCGTAGCAGTGTGATCGTGATTTTTCGTTTAAATTGCAGTGTAAGAATGTTGCTATAATTCTGCTTAATTTTTGGATGCATTCGTATTATTTGATGGTGTTATGATTCAGTATTTACTTTTTTACTTTTGTTTCATATAGAACACGAGGTTGTATCATCACATTACGTTCTGTGGACTCCTGTATATTTGTTCCTGCAAAGAAATACAACTTCCGTTGCTCAGTTTACTTAAATGGTAAGTATATTTCTTATTTCTGTTGATATTTCCTTGTATTTCATGGAAAATCCCATGCTAGCGGCTTTTGACATAGTTGGTATCCAACTTTCCGAATACTGTAATGGAATATAATTCTGGCTTTGATTCATCTTCCTTTTTTCCACGAAGTAATCTTAGTGACAGAGTAAGTACCATTTATTGTGCTGTTTACTACATACCAAATATTGGATGTGTTACAATTGATTCGTAATGCCTCGAGTGTGTTCTATTTCCCGTTTTCGACAGTAAATGTTCTGTACAGTACATAACACTCTATCCAGGTAAAAAATGTTTGTTGCTGTTGTATCGACAAAGGGTGTGTTGTCACAAAATAAGACATTTGTTTGGAAGTCACACAAAGCAGGTCCTTCAAGCAGTTGGACATTTACACATATTATTGTGGCAAGATCCAATGTAGTAGAAATCTTCTCGCACTTTAATGCTCAACACAATGTAATACAGATTTACAGCTGTAACTGTTACTGATAATGTACAGATGAATTTTGTGGCTATCATGGTATCTAGATTCTGAAATATACTGAAATGGTACAATAAGCAGGGTTTCTACTGTCTGATAGCACTGTGTAACAATGTAGTGTTGGATATAGTGCAACTACGCTGATTCAGTTATAAATAGTGTGATGTGCATATCCATAGTAGAAATGAGAATTTATTTTGTTTTGTTTTTTCACTATTTTGCAGCAATACCACATTAGATTACACGCCATGATTAAACAGTTATCAATACTTCAGTATAGGATATCTGCATTTAGACATAAGCTAATATGATTTTTGATAGTGAAAGTTAACATTAATCAATGAATGAACTTTTTTCTCGTTCCTAATTATTGGTTTAAGTAACATTTCAGACACATGGGGATGGATCATACAGGAAGAGAAGAATCCAGTTTGAGATTGAAATACTCGTGCAAGTTTCCCAGATGCAGGAGTAGTTATTATGTAAAAACAAATTCCAAACACAAGAATAAACATTTCTATAAATATCCAGCTGCATCAAAAAGTGAGACTTTAAAGAAGTGGAAATTGATCTGTAATATAGATGAAGGTGTCAACTGTAGTTATTATTCTGTGTGTGAGGATTATTTTTATGAAGCAGATTTTATGAACTTTACTAGACATAGGCTAAATCCTGGTGTCATTCCAAAGCACATGGAATTGGTGTTGTATCAGCCTCCCCCCAGCCATCTGTGTTACACTGGTGGTGGTGGCAGTTTCACCACGTCGGGTGCAAATATAAGTGTGCATGAGACAGGTCACAATGAAAAGTCTACAGTAATACAACCAAGCAATCCCTCTTTACAGAGCACAGATGATGGTGAGTACAGATTTTTATCCTCACCAGTTTATGATGTTGAAAGTAGTCCAGGTGTAATGGGATCTGGCGTTTCTAAATGTGATTTAACTCCAAGAAAATACAAAGTATAAACTGCATAGAATTACAGTTTCCAGAGTGTGTGAATTGAAGAAACAGCTACAGAATGAGAGGAATAAATTCAAAATTCTAAAAGAGTTGTATGATGACAGGAAATTTCAGTTAATTGAAGAAGAGTTGAATGATGTGACTAAAACTTTTATTAATAGTCAGTTAAGAAATGCCAATATACAGCCCACAGCAGTATGGTGGTCTATACAAGATAAGGCATTTGCTTTACCTATTCATAAACGTAGTCCCCGGTTGTACAGATATTTGGCCACATATTTCTCCCTTCCATCTGTCAGGCTGCTCAAGGGACTGCTTTCCCACATACCATTTGATACAGGACTTAATCCAGCTTTATTAAACTTTTTAGCAAGGAAAGTAAGTAATATGCATGAAAATGACAAGTATTGTGCTCTACTTTGTGATGAAATGTCTCTGGATGATGGTATGTACTATGATGCACACAAACAGCTAATCTATGGGTATCAGGACTTGGGTCATTTTGGACGTTCACCTGTAGCTGCTACTCAAGCATTGGTTTTTATGCTGAAAGGCATTCACAGAACTTGAAAACAAGTTCTAGCATATTACTTTACCGCAACAATTTTCCACTACACCCATTTGAAATCACTCATTGTTCACATCATAAGTGAACTACAGCGTATTGGGTTGAAAGTGGTTTGTACTGTATGTGACCAGAATGCAACAAACCAAAAGGCTCTTAAACAACTGTGTGAAGCAAATTTGTTGAAGCCCAGTATATTTCATTCTGTCATCAATAATCAACCAATTGTTACCATTTATGATGTACCACATCTGCTCAAAAATACTAGAAACGCTTTGATAGATAATAAATTCTATTTGAACCTCACAAAGCAACAAAGTTTGAGTACATTAGTACATTGTTCTTTTTGGATAAAAAATAAGGTTCCAAACTCTACCCAAATTAAAAGCACAACACTTTAATTTTTCTGATTTCCAAGTCAAAATGAAGGTAAAAGTTGCTGCTGCACAAATGAGCCATACTGTTGCAGCTGCAATTGAAACATATGTTTCTACTCACACATAACCATGTGAAGCTATACACACAGCTGAGTTTGTGGGAAAGGTAGATAATCTCTTTGATTCACTCAACAGTAATGAGCTATATCCCAGGGATGGTAAACAATTTAGGTGTGCTTTATCAGAAAATTATCCACATTTAGAAATGTTGTATAGCTTATTGAGGGAAATAGGCAGCTGGCAAATAATAGCTTTAAAAACGGGAAGAAACAAGACTAATATGTTTAGCTTCACAAAAGGTTGGCAGATTACGCTACAGTCTATTATTTTCTTGTGGAAGACCTTGAAAGTGGTTGGCTTGAAGTACTTAAATTTAAAGGCGTTCAATCAAGATGCTTTAGAAAATTTCTTTTGTTGTATAAGACAACATGGTATTCCTAATACAAACCCAACTTGTTTTCGGTTTGTACAAGCTCTGAAGACTTGCATTGTCAATCATATGACTTTGCCTTTCAAAGCCATGAGTGTACGTAACTGTGAAAATGATGATTACACTCCTTTGAGCAGTTTGTGTCACTTTTTGGCAGCTAGTGGTAGGAGTGAACATTTAAGTGAATGTGAGATGAATGACACTGATACACCTGAGCAAATTTATTCTTACTCAGATGGTATCATCGAGTCTGTAGAAGATCAACAAGCCTTACCTATGTAGCAGGCTATGTACTAAAAGCCATAGACGTACCAGATGTGAAACATGTAATACCAGTCGTTACTCCTCTGTTGTGACTGAAAATCATTTGTTTACCTCATTTAAAGAGAATAGTGAGGAGCATTCTCATTTGAAATATGCAAGTGAAAGAGTCATGATTTTCCTAAGGGCTCTCCATGATCAGCTGTATGAGTATCTAAATAGTCACAGTCATACATCAAGACTACATGATAATTAAAAAAAAAACATTTGATCTGTCTCATACAACAATTTGTGATAAACATGACATTGAAGAGAGACTTTTGAAGACAAGTATTCCTTTTATAATATACAAGTATGTGAAAGAAAAGAAATTTACAAACAAGAAGAAATTGTGTATGCAACAAGTTAAAAAGAAGTTCAAATCATGTTAAAAGACTTTGTATTTCAGTGTTTATTATGTGTACAATTAGAGTAAGCTCCCTATACATATACAAATGTTGTGTTAAAAGCAGAGAATTACATGTTATTGTATCAAAATCATGCCTAAGATTTCTTATGATAAAATCTGGTAATTCATCAGGAACATAACTTAACACTTTCTAGATGTGATGATGGGACTCTAAGAGTATAATGAATAAAGTGCTGTCAAGGTGAATTTGTGTTAATTTTCAGTAGTGTACCAAACAAAGTTCTCAAAGAGGAAGTAAATAAATAAAAATGTTAAAATAAATGTTGTACCAGCTTCTTCTTTCATTATTTAAACATGATGGGTGTTGCCAACATAACTGCCAAGTTGGGGAAAAAAGAAAAAAAAGTAGTGCAATTCACTTTCTTTGTATGTTTCATTGGCAAAAACATTTTGGCTACATTAATGGAATGTCTACCTGCTCTGCTCCCAATTTTTTTTTCAGTTGATGTAAAGTAGTATTTTGTGTGTTTCATAAATTTATTTGAACTGTGCAGAAGTTCAATTTCAGATGACTAAATATCCATAAAGAACAATCAACAGAAAAAATAATAAATCGGATTTTGTAGACTTTACAGTACATCCTTGGTTTGTATAACAGATTTTTTTTGTAAATGACCTCTTGGTTATCCTTTAGCTGTGCAGTTATTTATTTGTGTAACCTACTATTCCACTTTAAGTCATGTGAGTGGACATATGGACAGAATGTGCTTTAGGATATGTGGAAACCTAAAAATAATTTATATATGCATGCAATGTTAGATGATTTTTTTAGTCTGACATGTGCTAAAGCTTATTTATTTCCACGTGATAATGGCCAAAATCGCAATATTGAGTTTTACAAAAAAGTTCACAGTCAAAAGGTGACGTCGTAATTTACGAAAATTTTCACAATGTAAACTGCAGCTACGAGTAGTTAATGTTTGTTTTTGATTGAGATTTCGTTTATATATTACTTTGCAAGGTCTCAAAAACCTTTATTTCTGCACTATGCGGCACACATTCAAACATTAAATGAAAAATATTGTCATCTAATTCGTGTATTTAGAAATAAACATAAGAGATTTTCGGGCCATATTTTTTTCCTATTGAAGTTCACAGCCAGGCCACAAGTAGCGCTGGTGTCGTTCTGTGTTTCCATATAATAACGTGCACTTCTACTATATTGGTGTTCTGTGTTCGATACTATTCACGTAACGTTAGCGACAGCTCCGGACGGTGCACAAGTCCCGCCCAATAACCCCCCTCCACACCAATCCATATCCTAAGCTCCGCCCATGGTCTGCCGCATATTCCAACATCAAAGTTGTTCGTATCACAGATATGCCAGTCATAACAAGGGAGAATATCAGCAGTTAGTACGAAATACAGTTTTTCCGGTACCATTGTGAAAAGAATTAGAAATATGTTCATTAAATATGCGAGTTAAAAAATCACCAATAAAAAAGACAAAAAAAGAGAAATGGTATCCACACTGTCTTTTTTATTTCATGAGCTTTCATCTGCACTATATCAAAAAAATCTGATATTTGTTAACTGCAGTGAGCGCAAATTTCCGTCACCTCGCGTAGTGTGAGAAATTCTGTTGGGAAATATATAACTGGTAGTATCGCCAAGGATGCTGTCCATTATCTCGATTGTCTAAAGTCAATGTTGTGCATAAAAAAGGCAAAGTCGATGTCTTGGTTTGTTTCTGATTACCTCATTAAGACTAAAGAATATAAGAGTGGGATAATGTAGAAATGCGTAATGCAAGCAGTCAGATATTTATACAGTGACATTCTTCATTAATATTTGCCTGTGTAATGGATGAATTTTTACTTGTGAACTCTTATGACTGCTTGCTTATAGCAGACACGAGATTACTTTGAGTTCTTCTTCAGTGTTTGAGAGCTTTAGAGCTGCCTATTGTTAAACATATGTACATAATTTCGTCAGTGTAATTCCAACACATCTTATCGTACTTTAATGTCTGTTAGATATCAGTTTTGACAGCAGTTGGCCACAACAGTCAAGATTAGGTACCTTGTGTATGATAACTTTATGGAGAGCGCATATCTATGTTTCATTTTGACAGTATTACACAAACTGCTTAGAAGTACTAACAGCACAACACTGCTAGTATGAACAACCGCTGTAAAACAAAAAACGACGAACAAAAACACGACAGCGACGAGAACTACCAAAGATCATTTTCATGCGCTCTTGGATGGTGTGGCGTGGGGTAGGTGTGGAGGGGAGTAAATGGGCGGGGCTTGTGCAAATGTCCGGGGCTGTCGCTAACGTTTCCTTACTCTTCAACTAATCTGTGTATCTGTTAATGCATTTTCTGAAAGTAGCAGGGCGTGTTCTTTAAGTAATCTCTGATAATCGCTCTCAATTTCGCCCCAACATATGGCAAAAAATTTTGAGACGTAGAAGAGTTAGACCTATATCACGCGTTGTGCCGTCCTGAAGCCCGTCAGAACGAATTATGAAAGAACTTGGTAAGCTTTGTAAATAGTATTGCTATCGTCAACACAGAAATTTTCAAAAATTGACGAACTACCGAATGATTCTACAACTGTATCTCCACTCTTTATATTAAAGAATAAACCACCATCAGATCGTATAAAACGGCTAGTAGCCTACCCGACTCAACGACGTTTAAGACAGTGTGAAATAATTAATTTAGCATTGGAAAACATCAAGAAAAATGCAAAGAAAAGGAACAAGCTACAGAGTCCACAAGTGAACATCAAGAGTTTACGGGTATGCCAGAAAGTATTGCTTAAATCGCATCGTTTACCTCATAAAGGAAAATCTTTAAGTAGCAAGTTTTTCTTGGTGTATTAAGGTCCTCCTCGCATAGGGGCGAAACACACATGTAAATACAGTGCAACTTGAGACCATAAGCACACATAAAGAAAGAGGTTTTCATCACGTATCGAACATCAAAGTGTAGAAAGAATAATGCCCTAGGGGGTTTACTGTACTTTGGTAAGTAGTGGTGTTCATATGTGCCCCAGCTGTTACAGTGCATTTTCTTACTTTAGCTTTCAGCACTGTTCGATACTCTTCAACTAATCTGTGTATCTGTTAATGCATCTCTTACTGTCAGTCTACGTAACACAGAATTTTAAAGAATAGTGATAATCTGTGACTTGTGTTGTGTGAAGAAAAGTAATTCGAATTTGTCAAGCACAGTCTGACAAGCTGATAAGACAGTGGGAACAAACAATTTTTTTTTTGGTTTCTGTATTTACACCATGACAATATCGAACGGTAAGCTATCTATGAACAACTGGAATGCAGCTGGTGGAGTATCTGATGGAAACGTAATACTGTTGTATTATTTCTTGAGTTTATGTTACTTCTTGAGCTGTCAGTGAACACAATGTGCATAACGGGTCCCTGAGCCTGCTTACACCTCAAACTTGTGCGTTGTCAAATGAAAATATTAACAGTTTGGTGTGGTGGTCAGTCGACATGGTGTTTGTTGTCTCTTTTGAGTCTGCTGCATCTAAAACAAGTGTTTCTTTAGCTGGTTTTCTGTTGTCAGACGATTTTTATTCTGTTGTACTATATATAAAATTTTGTTGTCTTGTCAAATTAACCACTGCAAATGTTAGGTAGATTTGAGTGCTTACTAGCATAATGGTACTTGTATATTTATTTTCTCTCTCTGTGACCTATTTGCAATTCTGTGTAATATTTGTATCTACCCAACTGAAATATTTTTTTACACTCTTGGAGAAGTATAAGTAACGTTTTGTTATCCTGTCAAATGAAGTACTGTCAATGTCAGGTGTTTATGAGTGCTTACATGCACAAGATGATACTTGCATATTATTTTTTCTTGACTATATTGTACAGATTTTGAGTGCTTACATGCACAAGATGATACTTGTATATTACTTTTTCTTGACAATTGTACAGATTATCAGTTTCCTATTATGTATGTAAAGCATGTAATCTTATGCTTTTTTTATTTATTCTACCACTTTTGTAAAACATCTGATGCTATTTTTCTCAATTTTGTTATGTAAGAGATCTGCGTTTGTTACTTGCCAGCATGTTATGCAGGAATCACCCCACAAAATTGTTAAAAGTGAGGTTTTGAAACTAGGATGTCTATGATTCTGCTGTGTGCATACACAAACTCTGAGTCTGAGATATTATAATCGCGAGTGGTATAATAGCGAGAGAGCTGTTGTCGAAGGGAGTCGGAGGTCGACGGGCGTAGAGTGCAGTGGAGAGAAGCCGTGCGACATGAGAGGTCGCAGCCTGCCGTGATCGTGCTAGTAGCGCCGGAGGAGGTTTTGGTGTTAATTGAGGACCTTTTTGGTTATTTGCCTGTTCGCTGCACGCAGTTAGCACACTGGAGTAATTTTGTCAGATGTGTATGGATACAGTCAATATAATATTCGTATCATTGGTATCGCCAGAAACGTGTTTTCGAGTATAGATATTGTGGAATAATTAAAAGTCTGTGTACAGTCTGTCAGCATCTAAATCATTAATTTTCTGAATATGGTAAATTAAAAGTTTTTATTCATCTACACACCTGGAAATGGAAAAAAGAACACATTGACACCGGTGTGTCAGACCCACCATACTTGCTCCGGACACTGCGAAAAGGCTGTACAAGCAATGATCACACGCACGGCACAGCGGACACACCGGGAACCGCGGTGTTGGCCGTCGAATGGCGCTAGCTGCGCAGCATTTGTGCACCGCCGCAGTCAGTGTCAGCCAGTTTGCCGTGGCATACGGAGCTCCATCGCAGTCTTTAACACTGGTAGCATGCCGCGACAGCGTGGACGTGAACCGTATGTGCAGTTGACGGACTTTGAGCGAGGGCGTATAGTGGGCATGCGGGAGGCCGGGTGGACGTACCGCCGAATTGCTCAACACGTGGGGCGTGAGGTCTCCACAGTACATCGATGTTGTCGCCAGTGGTCGGCGGAAGGTGCACGTGCCCGTCGACCTGGGACCGGGCCGCAGCGACGCACGGATGAACGCCAAGACCGTAGGATCCTACGCAGTGCCGTAGGGGACCGCACCGCCACTTCCCAGCAAATTAGGGACACTGTTGCTCCTGGGGTATCGGCGAGGACCATTCGCAACCGTCTCCATGAAGCTGGGCTACGGTCCCGCACACCGTTAGGCCGTCTTCCACTCACGCCCCAACATCGTGCAGCCCGCCTCCAGTGGTGTCGCGACAGGCGTGAATGGAGGGACGAATGGAGACGTGTCGTCTTCAGCGATGAGAGTCGCTCCTGCCTTGGTGCCAATGATGGTCGTATGCGTGTTTGGCGCCGTGCAGGTGAGCGCCACAATCAGGACTGCATACGACCGAGGCACACAGGGCCAACACCCGGCATCATGGTGTGGGGAGCGATCTCCTACACTGGCCGTACACCACTGGTGATCGTCGAGGGGACACTGAATAGTGCACGGTACATCCAAACCGTCATCGAACCCATCGTTCTACCATTCCTAGACCGGCAAGGGAACTTGCTGTTCCAACAGGACAATGCACGTCCGCATGTATCCCGTGCCACCCAACGTGCTCTAGAAGGTGTAAGTCAACTACCCTGGCCAGCAAGATCTCCGGATCTGTCCCCCATTGAGCATGTTTGGGACTGGATGAAGCGTCGTCTCACGCGGTCTGCACGTCCAGCACGAACGCTGGTCCAACTGAGACGCCAGGTGGAAATGGCATGGCAAGCCGTTCCACAGGACTACATCCAGCATCTCTACGATCGTCTCCATGGGAGAATAGCAGCCTGCATTGCTGCGAAAGGTGGATATACACTGTACTAATGCCGACATTGTGCATGCTCTGTTGCCTGTGTCTATGTGCCTGTGGTTCTGTCAGTGTGATCATGTGATGTATCTGACCCCAGGAATGTGTCAATAAAGTTTCCCCTTCCTGGGACAATGAATTCACGGTGTTCTTATTTCAATTTCCAGGAGTGTATTTCATTTCTCTTTACATCGTATAAGGTCAGTTGACCAAACCTCTCCTGATCATACAGTTTCTATGTATAAAAGTGTGGCAGTAATTGTTAAAATTAGTCCATGCATTGTACTCTGCATGGATCACAGTATTGCTTTTTGGAAGGTTTTGGCATGCTGCTCATCATGTACTTGCAGCTGCAATGCGAGGTAAGTTGTCTGTTAGTACAGGAGCATTACCAAACAGTTGTTAGGAGACGTTAGAGGATATTTTAAAACCAGCAGTCCGATAGTTGAGAACTGATTTCCATATAATTCGTGGGAGGAGTAATTTATATTCCGTTCCTCGTTTCTGTTTCTTTTGCTTCTCAATCAGAATACCATTATTGTCAGAGGCATAATGTCACACACAAACACACACACACACACACACACACACACACACTCACACTTAACCTCCCCACGTAAAATAATATAATAATGAATAATTATTGGGTTAATGTTATTCTTATTTAGTGTAACCTCTCTACAGAAATTCTTTTTCATTTAACCTCCTCACAAAATTTGTTTCCCATTTAATGTAAGCTCAAAACAGAAAAAGTCCTAAACCTCGTAATAAAAAATAAATTCAGTAACCTGGTAAAACTCGGAAGACAGCAGTGCTGCGTCATGGCCCTGTAAGATCATTCTAAATAAAAAGCAGAAATTCTGACCTCGATAAAGTCGGCAACTATCTGCTCTTACAATAGCTTTTCCCGGCACAGCTCTGTGCAATGCTGGCCTATGCATTTATTATTTATGAAAGGAAGCAAATGATTTTTCTTTTGCAACAATCGGAATGATCATGCATTAAAAAATACTAAATTCTTTAAATTGAAATGAATGCTTGTTAGAAATTAGACAAAGATTATTATTAGGACGTTTTTAAAAATTTACATGTGAGTTTACATAATGTTACTAGATGTGCGCGAGGCTGCTTTTTTACCTTATACAATAATGCTCAGGCTCCGGCATCGTTGCACCGCGACCGACCCACCCAACATGATACACTAGACAGGACTGACAAGCGCAGACTGGCGACTGCTCGCTAGCAACAACTTACTGCTACTGCTACACAGTTCGTACTGCAGTCAACACTGCTCTTTGGTCTCAGATTCTCTTATAGCTTACATATCGCAGGTAGCGCATACCTCTTACAACACACACACACAAACACACACACACACACACACACAAACACACACAACACACACACACACACACACACACACACACACACACACACACACACACATATATATATATATATATATATATATATATATATTCCGTCATATTTTAAAATAATATACACAAAAGAAGAGTTTCAAAGTGAGGAAAGTAAAACATAAGAGCTTTAACATCCCTGGCATCAGAACTGAAAATAAGCTAAGCCCACTGAGCGTTTCAGAAAAGTGCTGAACAACACAGTAGCTGTAGGACTGAATTTCTTTCTCTCTGACACTGCCTCCAAACTAACAGCTGAAACTCGAAATTTTTTTGGGGGGGGGGGAAAAAATGAGGGGTGGTGGTTGAAGGATAGTTTCAAGCACTCTGGCTCACGTATTGTGGACTAGGGCAGTCCATCTTCAAACTTCGAGGCGAACATACACACAAGCTATCGGAGAAGGTGTGCATAGAGGGCAGCATAAAGGCGTGGGGGATGGCAGTATATGGAGGACAATCTGCCAGTAGGATTACACCATCAAGAAGACATTTACAGCTAAAATAAATGAACGAATTCCTTATGTCCTTCCTCCTCTGTAGCTCAGCACAGACTGAGACTTTTCCCACCAATACACATATGGGGATGGTGGTTGTGGGGGGTTACAGCATAAGAGTGGGGGGAAAGGTGGCGGTTAGGTTAGTGGAGGTAGCCCAATTGACCAATTTCCCACCAAAAAAAAAAAAAAAAAACCCGCCATTTCCAGGTTCTGGAGGAGGGTGTCATGTCATAGAGGTTGAGAAAACCCAGCCGCCATTTTGAATAATTTATGTATGCCAGAACCCGTTTTGTTCTTCTAATGGTGCACATCCGTTCACAGTCAGACTACTGTCAAGCTGCAGTGGATGCAACCTGATTGGAAGTGATGAAGAAATACTATGAAATTTGTATCTCACAAGGAGTGCCTTGATAGGATTAAGAAGAGCTGTATGATTTCAAGTGCATGAAAAGTTTTGTCCTGAAAGAGGATCAGAAATCATACAGAAAGTATCATAGCTGTTTGTGTGTTAGTGGTGGCGTTTTTGGCTGAATTTGGACATTCAGCACTTGAAATAACCCTAACGAAAAAAATTATTTGCACCATGGTGAGAGCCCTTTCATCCGGTTAAAAATATCTTCACTCAGTTATAGCGGCGTGAAATATGTGATGTCATTTAAACCAGTTCAGTGCAATCAGTGTTTTAGTCCACAGTGGTCAGAAAATACTTGTTTACACGAATTTTAGTAGTGATATAAATTAAATTGTTTGAAGAACAGCATGTAGCCATCAGATGTACGAAATATCTTTTTATTCTGCACCGGTTTCGGTCATAGCGACCATCATGACACGAAGAGAAAGCAGTACATCAGACGGATAAACATTTCATCGTTATTTAAGTCATTTTCCTTCTTGAGCCATTTTGCTAACACTGTCTGTGAAACAATCAGCGGAAACATTTCTTCTGCTGTTTGGTGATATTTTTCCATGGGATGATGCGTTTTCATTGTCTGTATCACATAGCTCACGTATTAAAAAGTGTCTTCGCAGTTGCAGTCATTTCTGGAAGGGCAGTGCTTTTGAAGGACAGCAACGATTCTGTAGTTCCTGGTAGAGAACCCATAACTAGGATGACGTTTAAATTTTTTATCTACTACAAATCACACTGAAAGTTCTGAAATTCACGTGCTGTATAGATGTCCATGGTGTATATAATGTGTCCCTCTTTCGACTAATTACGTCCTAGGTCGTAATACACTAGAAGTTAAACTTTGTAGGAACTTGATACTTAACTTATAGCAACAACTCTCTGAGAATTGACAAGCTTATTACTCTGCACAAGCGAACTGCCATCGCAGTGGGAACCGACACAGTTCTTTTTGGTATATCGAAGGTGGGAGCGGATTACCTCGCTAGCTGTCAAATTTCTACTAGCTCAAAACGGACGGTAGCTTCTTCATTTCCTCCGCATAGATGTTCTATGTTTGGCTTAAACCACCTGACAACAGCACTTTTAGAGTCATTGTCACCTTCCAATCCTTATACATCACATAATTGTTCCAAGTGCAAAAACAGGCAACAGGCATTATCTACGTGATTGGGAGGTCGAAGAGTTTACAAAGTAAATCTTGAACCTCATTCGTGACCTTTGAAGTGCTGTGCGGCATGTATTGTCGTGGAGAAGGACTATTCCGGACTACAGTTCCCAGAGCCGTTAATTTTTGAGAACACGTCTCACAATTGTCAATGTTTCGCAGTACACAGCAGTTATATCGTCAGTCCATATTCCACTAAATCAGCCTAAAGAATGCCCCTTTCGTTCCAGAAAACGGCAGTTATCATTTTTCGACTCGAGTGAGGAGACTGAGAGAATTATTCTCTTTTGGGGAATTTTACGGGCACTTGACAAAACAAAAATTCTCTGTTTTCTCAATAGCGGTCCAGTAATGTTATCCCGGGCTTTTTCTGTTTTGGTTGGCAAACAATTCTGGTACTTATCTTGAGTTTTTCCGTACCAACAGTGTAAATAGAGGAGCGCGCAACATGGGGAGATTCTTCAAGCAGAGCATTAACCATAAACCGGCAAATTGCAGTTTTAGGCCTACTTTCTGCAAACTTGGTAGCAACATGCACATTGCAGCTATGATAGTAACTGTCTTCGAGGGAATTGTTGTTTATCTTCACCCACAATCAAGTGACAATTAAACCAAAACAAGTGACTATATTACTGAATAAAAAGATCTTAGTTGACATTATATTCATAACGATTTGTACCGCACTGAAAATGTTTTAATATTAGTATATGGCCTCCACTTCGCGAAGACGCGTCATGTTATTTCTGTTTTGTACATGCTTTTTGTGTATGTACAGGGTGTTTAAAAAATGACCGGTATATTTGAAACGGCTATAAAAACTAAACGAGCAGCGATAGAAATACACCGTTTGTTGCAATATGCTTGGGACAACAGTACATTTTCAGGCAGACAAACTTTCGAAATTACAGTAGTTACAATTTTCAACAACAGATGGCGCTGCGGCCTGGGAAACTCTATAGTACGATATTTTCCACATATCCACCATGCGTAGCAATAATATGGCGTAGTCTCTGAATGAAATTACCCGAAACCTTTGACAACGTGTCTGGCGGAATGGCTTCACATGCAGATGAGATGTACTGCTTCAGCTGTTCAATTGTTTCTGGATTCTGGAGGTACACCTGGTCTTTCAAGTGTTCCCACAGAAAGAAGTCACAGGGGTTCATGTCTGGCGAATAGGGAGGACAATCCACGCCGCCTCCTGTATGTTTCGGATAGCCCAAAGCAATCACACGATCATCGAAATATTCATTCAGGAAATTAAAGACGTCGCCCGTGCGATGTTGCTGGGCACCATCTTGCATAAACCACGAGGTGTTCGCAGTGTCGCCTAAGGCAGTTTGTACCGCCACAAATTCACGAAGAATGTCCAGATAGCGTGATGCAGTAATCGTTTCGGATCTGAAAAATGGGCCAATGATTCCTTTGGAAGAAATGGCGGCCCAGACCAGTACTTTTTGAGGATGCAGGGACGATGGGACTGCAACATGGGGCTTTTCGGTTCCCCATATGCGCCAGTTCTGTTTATTGACGAAGCCGTCCAGGTAAAAATAAGCTTCGTCAGTAAACCAAATGCTGCCCACATGCATATCACCGTCATCAATCCCGTGCACTATATCGTTAGCGAATGTCTCTCGTGCAGCAATGGTAGTGGCGCTGAGGGGTTGCCGCATTTGAATTTTGTATGGATAGAGGTGTAAACTCTGGCGCATGAGACGATACGTGGACGTTGGCGTCATTTGGACCGCAGTTGCAACACGGCGAATGGAAACCCGAGGCCGCTGTCGCATCACCTGCTGCACTAGCTGCGCGTTGCCCTCTGTGGTTGCCGTACGCGGTCGCCCTACCTTTCCAGCACGTTCATCCGTCACGTTCCCAGTCCGTTGAAATTTTTCAAACAGCCCCTGTATTGTATCGCTTTTCGGTCCTTTGGTTACATTAAACCTCCGTTGAAAACTTCGTCTTGTTGCAACAACACTGTGTTCTAGGCGGTGGAATTCCAACACCAGAAAAATCCTCTGTTCTAAGGAATAAACCATGTTGTCTACAGCACACTTGCACGTTGTGAACAGCACACGCTTACAGCAGAAAGACGACGTACAGAATGGCGCACCCAAAGACAGCGTTGTCTTCTATATCTTTCACATCACTTGCAGCGCCATCTGTTGTTGAAAATTGTAGCTACTGCAATTTCGAAAGTTTGTCCGCCTGAAAATGTACTGTTGTCCCAAGCATATTGCAACAAACGGTGTATTTCTATCGCTGCTGGTTTAGTTTTTATTGCCGTTTCAAATATACCGGTCAATTTTGAAACACCCTGTATAAAAATGGGTGTACTACGTACAGGAAGGAAACTGTCGCAAACAGTTGCGTAATGAACTGTAGCTGGCGAAATGTGGTTTTCAGAAAAACCAATAACAAAAATGTGAAAACAGAAACATATTCAATTTTCCTCTCTAACATGATCCGACACGTCGAAAGGTTGTTGATACAAAGGGAGGGACAGCAAGTAATAGCGTGACTGGCTGAAGAAAGGCGGAACGCAGAGCAGCTCATTCCGACGGCAAGCAAAGGGCTTGGGCACGGCCGAAACGCGGGGAGACAATTTCCAGGAACCGACAAACAGCCAACGCAGAAGCCAGGAGGGAGCAGGCGGCGCAACAGGTTCCTGCCGTTAATTTGGCTCTACGTTGGCAAGTCAAGTTGCGTCGGCTTGTTTCTGCGTCATGTTGCAATTTAAATTGTTTCCTCCCTTTGTAGGATTTAATGAGAGTGCGCCGACTATAATGGACCGGAAGGGCACTGTTTGAGCTGCCGCGGACACACAATTTGCGAGGAGAAAGAAAATCGTTTTGAGGACGTCAGTGAGCTGGGAAGGTCCGCAGTTCTAACACAGTTGTGGTTGTTGCCTCAGTATTAGCACCGCTATTTCATTACCACCACCACCACCATCATCATCATCATCATCATCGTCATCAGCTATCTGATATCCACTGCTGCTGGCTTTTTCTCCCAACTGTTACATGCGTTACAGTCTTCAGCTACACGAATCTGCGTCACTGGGGAATGTTTTCTAATGTCATACACCCATCTTCCATTAAGTTGCTGTCCTGGTATTTACTTTTATCTCTCGCAGTCAGGAAATAACTTCCTTGGTCCATCAATCATCCATTCGCTGCCTACATTGTCCAGCTCACTTCCATTTTATTTATACTGGCTATAACTACACTTTCCATTCCAGCACGTTCCTGACACGCATATTGATTTTCAAACCTCTCCTCGTAGTTTGCAATACGCTTCTCTTCATTGCTACCCTCAGCCTCTGGATGGTTCGCGCATTGAAAATCCGTGTCTCACTGTCATGAGACAAAACTGTAAACGTTCCTTATCAGACACAACTGAAGTTTGTATTTGAAACTCCTATAGTTTACAAAAGCACTCCAGCATTCTTTTACTCTTCTGCTTGTATATTTTTCTGTGTATTCAGTCATTTTCTTAAATTTGTAACTCTTTTTTCATTAACGAATGAGAGATGGCGACTGCCCTCCTTTCTTTAAAGAGGTATAGCCAGAATTTTCAAATCGTCAGCAGGTGGTCGCTTGTACAAATGAAAGGGTGATGTATGACGATTCCTTTGAAGCGAAAGAATTAATTTAAACAGTTTACGTTTTGAGTATCAAACTTTAATCGTCCAATTAAAAACAAAAATTGGCAACTGCGGGAACAGACATTCATTTCAATAAATACTTTCCTAGCCCCCTACTTTCACTCCGATCAGTGTGTCTGGGTGGCACATGTATTTAAGTCAATATTAACGTTGGAAATACGTGCAGAAAAATTCCTCGAAAGTATGGGTGCGAGAAAAAAGGGCGCCAATTTTTGCCCTTTGGCTCGGGAAGATCAGGTTTTCGATATTTACATCTACATCTACTTCTGCATCTATAATCTGAAAACCACTATGAATTATATGCCATTGTACCAGTTGTTACAGCAAGTGAAATATCGAAGTCACTTCCTCATTGATAAAAATTTGAGTTAACTAACTCTTTCACATAAGTCATTCCAACAACCTTTAGACCACATTAAATACATTTTGAGATAATATCTATTAGAAATCGAAGTATTTTTGCTCTTTAAAAGGTTTCCTCACCTCTGTGAAACGTGGTTCTTGATACGAGTGGTTGGTCATAAATTGGATGTTGAACGATTAACAGCGGCAAGTACTGTGTGGAAACCTAAAAATTAACGTCGTATGAATAGTAGTTCCACTGTACTCATGACTGAGCCATTATTTGCGCACATGTCTGAACTTTAAACGACATGACGAACATTGTTGTTATGGATCTGGATTGAAACGAGCCTATAGCCATTTTAGCTAACTAAAACTTTCGTGTCTGACCGAGACTCGATCACAGCAATTTTCGTCATTGGCGACTAGGCATAAACAGTCGTGAAATGTCGACGTTTTCACCAGCATCTGTTAGCAAATCTTAACTTTGAAACTTTTTTGCTCTGCCTGTAATCCTGTCAAGAACCTTACCTCCCTGTGAACTAAACGCGAAAAATGTTCAGCATAATTTCAAGTAACTGTGTTCGCACGAGTTTAAAACGAGGTGGCGTGATGTAAATTTCTATGACGCACATTCGAACCCAGCGCGTAATCAGATTGTTAACGAAGTAAAACCAGATGTCATATATCGAATTTTTTCACTAAGAGCGAGCAGTTTGAATCTGAAGTGAGGAGAAAATTTTCTTGGCTGACCGGAAATCGGACCCTCACATACCGCCATTGGGTTTTACCCACGACTTATTTGTTCACCAGTAGTGCGATACGTGTGATTTGACTATAGATAACGGCACTTATCGTTATTGATAAGAACCCATGAAAAGACATTAAACATGAAAATTATTTATCACCTGTACCTGGGAGTGCTTACGTTAGGGCTTAAAACGAAACCATAAATATATACTGGGCCAGGTTTCGAACCCACATACGTACCTTTCGTAGAAACCTAGGGGAGACTGCAGTCCAAGAGAAAACAACTAAATGATCGAACTAAATCGTTCTGCTTGGCTCAGACACCACGAAAGAGGAGATCAGATTCGAATTCTAGCCCAGCTCCAAAATTTTCAACGTCTCAGGTTCAAAGCGAATAACACCCCTGAAACCCTAAATGACCGTTGGATCATTATATAAAATAAAGTTTCCATTTTCTCCAACTTCCATCACTGCTATGGCCCAACTTAAACCGGTTCTGCCCCAGTTGGTAGCGGAGAGATATGGTGCCTATAATTCTCATCCTGAAATACGGTGCAGCCTAACGTTCTCCACTTGGCGTTACTGGAGGCGGGGGAGATCTGTTCGCGTGTACTTAAAATACAGCTCGGAAGTGGGAACCGAACCCATACTTCGCAACTAACAAACCAGAAACCATCCAGCAAACCACAGAACTCCTGCTACGTCCATAACGTATGATGCGCATAGCTTAGAAATGAGACACGACTGAATAAATTCAGTTCTCTATTAATAGGACAATTAGCTGGCTTCTAGCATGGAAATTATGCTTGTCTCATGTCAGCTGGATATAAAGACGGTTTTAGCCATCACAGCCTCGATTGGAAGCCATTTTGAAATTTTCACGCATTTAAGAAATTTATGGGATCGAGAAATACCATTGGAGAGTACGAAGTTACGAAATATTTCATCATTGCTGCAGTATCACCATTACCATCTTCATTCTGCTGCTGCTGCTGCTACACGCGTACTTGAAACCGAGCGAGGTGGCGCAGTGGTTAGACACTGGACTCGCATTCGGGAGGACGACGGTTCAATCCCGCGTCCGGCCATCCTGATATAGGTTTTCCGTGATTTCCCTAAATCGCTCCAGACAAATGCCGGGATGGTTCCTTTGAAAGGGCACGGCCGACTTCCTTCCCCATCCTTCCCTAATCCGATGAGACCGATGACCTCGCTGTCTGGTCTCCTTCCCCAAAACCAACCAACCAACCAGCGTACTTGAAGCAAGCATTGGTCACTCTTAGAAGCAGTTGGCCAAAAATAGGTAAATATCTAGTTCTCAGCGACGATTGCAACGTTCTGTGGCAAATAGACCGTATCAAGTAGTTATTTAGTTCTTTCCATGTCTAGGAAATACTTTTGAAATTAATATCGGACATTTAAAATTATTCGTAGATTACCTTATAACTAAATTAACTGATGAAGAAGTTACTACATAACTGAAATTGCATTGCTCTACCTCATTTACTTGCGCGAAGTAACGGCGCTTGTAAAACGCTAAAACTGGTGGTAAACACCGCTTCCATAGCACGAAGATGTTACTGCCTTGTATTAAATGTCACGATCATTCTCTGCAGATGATTTGGTCTAAGTCGTCTATTTCAGGTAGCAGAAGGAAGAATATATTGCAGAAGATTAACTGATATCCGTTGCAATGAACTCATTTCACGTGGTCCAGGTTAGCATTTTCGCGGAATTACAATAACTGTAGTACCCATTTGAACGACGCAGAAAAATATTTCAAATGGCTCTGAGCACTATGGGACTTAACTTCTGAGGTCACCAGTCCCCTAGAACCTAGAACTACTTAAACCTAACTAACCTAAGGACATCACACACATCCATGCCCGAGGCAGGATTCGAACCTGCCACCGTAGCGCTCACGCGGTTCCAAACTGAAGCGCTTAGAACCGCACGGCCACACCGGCCGGCAGAAAAATATTTCAACTTACATCGCGTTCACAGGCCTTGCGCTTGGTCGCTAACCAGAAATTGTAACTCTGTGGAACCCCCGGTTTCAGTAAACTGATGTAGCGAAGATTGTTTACCACTACTCTTTCTCACCGGAAAATACGCAGTTGAATTATTGGGCTCTATAACTACACTCCTGGAAATGGAAAAAAGAACACATTGACACCGGTGTGTCAGACCCACCATACTTGCTGCGGACACTACGAGAGGGCTGTACAAGCAATGATCACACGCACGGCACAGCGGACACACCAGGAACCGCGGTGTTGGCCGTCGAATGGCGCTAGCTGCGCAGCATTTGTGCACCGCCGCCGTCAGTGTCAGCCAGTTTGCCGTGGCATACGGAGCTCCATCGCAATCTTTAACATTGGTAGCATGCCGCGACAGCGTGGACGTGAACCGTATGTGCAGTTGACGGACTTTGAGCGAGGGCGTATAGTGGGCATGCGGGAGGCCGGGTGGACGTACCGCCGAATTGCTCAACACGTGGGGCGTGAGGTCTCCACAGTACATCGATGTTGTCGCCAGTGGTCGGCGGAAGGTGCACGTGCCAGTCGACCTGGGACCGGACCGCAGCGACGCACGGATGCACGCCAAGACCGTAGGATCCTACGCAGTGCCGTAGGGGACCGCACCGCCACTTCCCAGCAAATTAGGGACACTGTTGCTCCTGGGGTATCGGCGAGGACGATTCGCAACCGTCTCCATGAAGCTGGGCTACGGTCCCGCACACCGTTAGGCCGTCTTCCGCTCACGCCCCAACATCGTGCAGCCCGCCTCCAGTGGTGGCGCGACAGGCGTGAATGGAGGGACGAATGGAGACGTGTCGTCTTCAGCGATGAGAGTCGCTTCTGCCTTGGTGCCAATGATGGTCGTATGCGTGTTTGGCGCCGTGCAGGTGAGCGCCACAATCAGGACTGCATACGACCGAGGCACACAGGGCCAACACCCGGCATCATGGTGTGGGGAGCGATCTCCTACACTGGCCGTACACCACTGGTGATCGTCGAGGGGACACTGAATAGTTCTACCATTCCTAGACCGGCAAGGGAACTTGCTGTTCCAACAGGACAATGCACGTCCGCATGTATCCCGTGCCACCCAACGTGCTCTAGAAGGTGTAAGTCAACTACTCTGGCCAGCAAGATCTCCGGATCTGTCCCCCATTGAGCATGTTTGGGACTGGATGAAGCGTCGTCTAACGCGGTCTGCACGTCCAGCACGAACGCTGGTCCAACTGAGGCGCCAGGTGGAAATGGCATGGCAAGCCGTTCCACAGGACTACATCCAGCATCTCTACGATCGTCTCCATGGGAGAATAGCAGCCTGCATTGCTGCGAAAGGTGGATATACACTGTACTAGTGCCGACATTGTGCATGCTCTGTTGCCTGTGTCTATGTGCCTGTGGTTCTGTCAGTGTGATCATGTGATGTATCTGACCCCAGGAATGTGTCAATAAAGTTTCCCCTTCCTGGGACAATGAATTCACGGTCTTCTTATTTCTATTTCCAGGAGTGTATATAGCAATAGTAATTTAGTATGCAAGCAATGCACGCAAATTGCAGACTTTAATAGTGTCATAGCTTTCAGTGCTGTTTATTCCCAACCTAAAGGGTCTCTCCATTTCTGACCCCAGACACTGCAACGTCATATTATTCCGAAGACATGTACTTGCACTGAAAACTTCATTGTTTTTCCGCTTGATTTTGTAACCACAGAAATAAAAGTCACATCACTTCCTAACAACAGTTTATTTTGTTCCTCCCTTCCTCCTGGGAGATTAGCTTTCTGGTCACTAAGCTTTATCCCTTCAAACCAGCGAAATACGGCAAATGCACAGTTGTTAATCTTAGTGGTTTGCAAAGCGATTACTGGCAGCAATACTCCGCATTTCGATGATTAGAAGGGAAAAAGTTCACTGACCTGAAAACTAATCTCCCAGGAGTAAAGGAGGAACGAAACGGTCGCTCGTGTTGGGTCATGTGACTCATATTTCAGTGATTACACAGTCAAGTGAAACTAACTATGAAGTTGGCAGAACTGGTCAGTTTCGATTAGGAATGTACGGACTGGCAGCCACGGCACTATTAAATTCTGCAATTTGTATTCATTGCTTGCTCACGAAAGTACTGTTGCAGTACAGTTATACAGCCCAGTTACTGAACTGTATATTTTCTGAGAGAAAGAGCAATGGTAAATAGTCTTCGCTACATCAGTTATCTGAGACTGGCGTTCCACAGAGTTAGAATTTCTGGTTGGCGGCTAAGTGTAAGCCCTGTGAGCTGAATGTGGCCTTTGCAACGTTGAAAGGCATCTTTACATTGTTGAAGTGGGTACAACAGTTACCAGTAATTCCGCGAAAGTATGGAATTGGACCATATAGAATGAGTTTATTGCAACGGAAAACTGTTGACAGTCTGCAGTATTTTCTTCCTTATACTACGTAAAATAGGTGATGTCGACCAAATCACCTGGAGAGAATGATGATGAAGTTCAACAGAAGACATTAATATCCTCTGGCTTTGAAAGTTATGTTTACCGCCAATTTTACCATTTTGCAAGAGTCGTTGGTTAGTGCCAGTAAATGAAGTAGAGCAATCCAATTTTTGTTATGAATATCTTCATCAGTTAATTTAGTTTTAATGTAATCTACGAATAACTGGATGTCCGATATTCACTTGAAAAGTATTCCCTAGACATGCAATGAACTAAATAACTACCTGTTACCGTCCACTTGTCACAGAACGCCGCAACCATTTTCTGCGAACTAAATATATAATCAACTGTTTTTAAAAATGACCAAAAAGCATTAAATGCTTCGTTCAAGCACGCGCATACAAGCAGCAGAATGAGGAAGTTAATAGTGATACCGTCACTAACAGTGGAAGTAATTGGTAAATTCATACTCTGTAATCGTATTTCTCGATTTCAGAAATTTCTTGAAGTAGTAAAATTTTCAAAATGGCTTCGAATTGAGGCTGTAATAGTCACATCCCGTGGACATGAGACTAATATAATTTCAGAGTCGAAAGCTTGCTGATAATCAAGCAGTAAATAGAGAACTGACTTTTTTTCCCTCGTGTCTAATTTGGAAGCTAGGCGCAACGTTACGACACAATCATAGATATGTTGAGTGGTACTTAAGTAAATAAATTAGTGAAATCAAAGTGAACTAGAAATTAGAATATAAATGGAAAACTTGGTTTAGTTTGAAGAGTTACATACTGGCACACAGCGGGCCGAACAGCAGAGACAATGACCGTGAAGTCAGCAAGTTCCACATAAGCGGGCGCTGTCGATTCAGCCGTCAGGGCATCGCCCGACCGGCTCACGTGTTTCTCAGTTGTCGCATGTGAGCAAAGGCCCTCACCTACATCCCAAGAGCCAATGACCGACGTTAAGAAGAATCTTCGAGAATCTTTTCAGAAGAGGCAATGGCCGTGAAGTCGTTCACCTCCAGTAAACTGAAGTGAATAAATACGCGAGACGCAGTGGGCCCGACAGAGGAAGACGAGAGGAAGACGAAGGCGAAGACGGAGACGAAGACGGAGACGAGCGACGAAGAAGACGAAGAAGAAGCGTAGCAGTTGTTTTAAGTTAGTTTCGGTGCTGAAGATCGTCATGCAAGAAGAGACCACATCATGCACAGACGCACCGAGTCCGCTGCTGTAATGGAATAGCAAGCAGCAGCCTCAGTGCCAGAAGAAGAAGTTAAAAGGTATTTTGAAGTCTGATTTTACATACCCGGGTGACTCGTGAGGACGGGAAGGAGACGGCCTCACTTCAGCAGTCACCTGTGAGCTGGGATGAAGACCTGACAGCCGAAGACTGGCAAGCGGGAGTCCGTGGTTCGAGTCCGGGACACTGGCCTTCCCCCGCCGCACCGCTCTGCTGGCCGACGCACAACACACGCGGCTGCTTAGAGAAGAGAAACACTGGGACGCCACATTCAAGGTATCACCATCCGATGCACGACGTCGCTCGCAATAATTAAACGGGCCACCTCGCGCTGCGCGTCTCCGGTCAGCTGGGCGAGACGGCGACACGAGATACACACCGCTACGCGTAATCAGACGCCACCGCCGCCGCCGCCGCCGCCGCCGCCGCCGCCGCTGCCGCAGCAGAAGGCTACGCAAACGACACGGCTGCCGCTCTCCGAACCAGAACGTCCAGTAAGATAACAGTTGTACGAAACTTTCAATAAAAGTTATCTTATGTATAAAATGATGTTTCATTCGACCTCATACCCGAGCCAAGGAAGAACCCACCCTGCCCACATGTTGTTAAGTGAGAAAAGTTAATTTATTTAATATTTTCACCCTGACAGAATGCTTTAGAATGCTCATCCTGACAATTGACAGCATCAAAAGAAAAAACCCAGTTACATTGAGTGACAGAAGTGTCACATTTAGTAACCACAACTGTTACATTTGGTGTCAGAGAAAAAACCCTTGGCTCAATATGAGGTGTGAATGACAGTCACTAAAGATCCACAGTTAGTATTGTTTAATGTGTGAAAGGATAGAGGTTTGCATAGCAGTCGTAATATTTTCTTTATTTAGAAGTGTATTCTCTCTCATAATTTTAAGAGTTTGTCGAAAATTTTTAAACATCTTTTTAATTCAGTGTGGTAAGATTGTGTAACTAACAGTTTATAAAATGATGACACGAAATCGTACAAAGTCAGAGTCAGCACCACAAGGGGTTTCTACTGATGAAGCTATTCAGAGCTTAGTTAATCAAATAGCACAGCTTAAAAATGATAATAATGCATTATTTAAACAGTTGTGTGAGGTTAGGCATTCCTCAGCAGCAACCTTGGTAACTCCTTTTTCAGGTAAACCTGGCGAAGACATAACAGCCTTTTTTGATGATTTAGTAGCAACTGCAAAGTTAGGATCATGGTCAGATGAACAGCTCTTACAAATGACAAAGTTAAGATTGCTAGGAGAGGCTAAAGCACACGTATTATACCATGAAGAATTACGGAATGCTCCAACATTTGAGGAATTGAAGAAAGGATTGCTTAAACGCTTTCAAAAACAGAACAGCTGTAGATTTTATAGGGAACAGTTAAACACAGAGGCAAAACGAGTCGTTAGAAAGCTTTGTAGATAGGATTAGAAAAGTTAATATTAACACCTATCAGTTGACAACTAGTGATGAAGCAAATAGAGTTATTTTACAAGAGGCAGAAAATAGAGCTCTGGACACATTTTTACGTGGGTTACCTCCTGAAACGTCCCGTCGTGTCAGGGCAGAGTTTCCTAAGAATTTAGCAGAAGCTGTATCTGTGGCGACAGCTTTTGAAGAAATTGACATTGCCACCAGATACAAGGAGAAGCGAAATGTATTTTCAGCAGGAGTACGATGTTTTAGGTGCGATCGACAAGGCCATATAGCAAAAAACTGCAGACAACCTCAATGCACTAATTGTCAAAGAATAGGTCACACATTCAAGGAATGCAGGTCTAAGAAAGTTTTTGGAAATAGAAATCAGTTAAACTCAAACGGGAATGTCGGAACCGCCGCCAGGCGTTCCCAATAAAATTTCATGCCATTAAGGCGAATGTGAAGGCGGAATGCTGGTTATCTGCTACCATACGGGATAAAGAGGCAAGGATACTGGTGGATACAGGCGCAAACGTATCAATAGTGAGTAATGAATGCATTGGAGAAAAGAAATATGACCCTCCAAGGGATAGATTGAGTGGGGTAGGAGGAGGTACAGTGAAGTCATTAGGATGTACATCATTGATTTTCTATATTCACGGTGTACAATTTCAAGAGGATGTAGAAGTGGTAACAAAGATAACTGACGGGTACGACGCGATCCTAGGGTTGGATTTCCTGAATAAACATCACGCTGAAATTGACCTCAGACAGCAAACTGTAGAACTTAGCGGAATAGTATTTCAGCTAGGTGACACCGCTGCAAAGGGCCCTCTGCCGCAAGATTTCCCTAACCGGAAGGCGAAATCAACTACACTGCGTGCAACGTCCTTGAAGGTTGATTCGCGGGATCAGATACCATCTGGCTCAGGAAAACTTCTCTGGATGACCGTTGACCCCGAGGTACCTATAGACACAATATGTCCAATAGAGCCACTAGAGGAAAATGAGGAATTAGATGTATCACATTGTTTTGTACGTAGAAGTGTTGTACGGGTTCAAGACGTTGAGGGAGAAAGAAAAGTACCGGTACATATTGACAATTTCGGAGTGGAGGACAAAGAGTTGCATAAGGGAATATTAGTAGCTACAGTCAGTACTTTTGAAGAAGAAGATTTCATTTGGTCAGATATTAATGATGGTCAGAAACCAGACGCCTATAAAACCGCATTACGCCAGAAGATTGAGCATTTGCAAGGGAAGGATAGAGACACGATAGAAGCAGTTTTAGTTGAGTTCAAAGATTTATTTAATGCAGAAGGTCCACTGCCAGCAACAGATATCACACAGCATAGGATCCCAACAGGAAATAGCCCCCCAGTTTATAGAAAGCCTTATAGAGTTGGGCATCACTTACAGCCAGTAGTGGATGAATCTTTAGAACAGCATCTAAAAGATGGAATCATAGAATATTCTGATTCGCCTTATAATTCAAATATTGTAATTATTCCAAAGAAGTCTCCCGACGGTACGAAACGATATAGATTTTATTGTAACTACAGACACCTAAACAAACAAACTACCTCAGATGTTTATCCTCTTCCAAACATTACAGATATCATTGACAGTTTAGGTAACAGTAAATACTTTTCAACAATCGATCTACGTAGCGGATATCATCAATTGGAAGTTGCACCTGAAGATAGGCATAAAACAGCATTTTCTACCCCTGGAGGCCACTGGCAATTTAAAAGAATGCCTTTCGGTTTGAAAAATGCACCAGCAACTTTTCAAAGACTACTCGATGGAGTATTGCGAGGACTAAAAACTCAGCAATGTTGTGTATATCTAGACGATATTATTGTATTCTCCAAAGACATTAATGAACATGCTGTGCGTCTGCGTAATGTTTTTCAGAGACTTAGAAAAGCTAAATTAACATTAAATATGGAAAAATGTAGTTTTGCATTGACAGAGGTTACATACCTAGGGCATGTCATTAGTGAAAAAGGAATTAAAACAGATCCTCGATTAATTACGGCAGTTAAGGACTTCCCAACACCACAACGCGTTAAGGAAGTACAAAGTTTCATTGGTCTCGCATCGTATTACCGAAAATATGTTCAAAATTTTGCTGAAATTGCCCGACCCTTAACCCAATTATTGAAAAAGGGTGCAAAATTTCATTGGTCTGAAGATTGTGAATCAGCATTTCAAACCCTTAAAGATAAGTTAACACACAGTCCAGTATTAGCCTACCCAGATTATAATAAAGAATTTATTTTATCCTGTGACGCAAGTGGTCATTCAGTAGGAGTTGTTTTGAGTCAGAATATTAATGACGCGGAACACCCCATAGCCTACGCTTCGAGACAACTAACAACAGCAGAAAGAAATTATTCCACAACAGAGAAAGAATTGTTAAGTGTTATTTATGGTATCAAATACTTTAAATGCTACTTGTATGGTAGGAAATTCAAGGTCATTACAGACCACGCAGCTTTAAAATGGTTGCTTGGGTTAAAGGATCCATCTAGTCGTCTCACGCGTTGGGCCCTATGTCTTTCCAAAATGGATTTCGAAGTTATCCATAAACCAGGCAAAAAACACACGAATGCAGATTGCCTAAGTCGGAAAATAGCACTTTTGGAAGCAACAGGCCGAGATACTGAGGACTGGAGAAAGGCACAAAATGAGGATACAGAATGCAAAAAATACGCAACTCAAAAACAATTTTGCTTTGAAGATGGTGTATTATGCCGTAAAACAAAACTTGGACCGCGAATTGTTGTTCCCCAACACCTTAGACAAGAAATAATGGCAGAGGCCCACGATCATATCCTTGCAGGACACGGTGGACAGCGGACAACCGAAAGACGTGTAGCAGAGCGATTTTGGTGGCAAACGAGAAAGCAGGATGTTGCGCAGTGCGTTCGTAATTGCATTGCGTGCGCACAACGAGCTGAACTTACTCGTTCAAAAATACCCTTACAGAGGCTCCCCGAGGCTTCATGTCCATTTCAGATCTGTGGACTGGATCTCTACGGGCCCTTTCATAAAACACCTGCTGGTAATAAGTATGTTCTTACAATTATAGATCACTTTTCACGCTATCTAGCTATGGTAAGTCTCCCAGATCAGCAAGCAAATACAGTTGCCCAAGCTTTAGTTAACAATTGGATACTTAAATTTGGCGTACCTGAAGCTATTATCACAGATCAGGGATCTAATTTTATGTCTGAACTAATGAAACAGCTATGCCACTTACTAAAAATACGCAAATTACGCACAACTCCGTTACACCCTCAGTGCAACGGACGCACAGAAAGAGTTCATCGGACAATTGGCAAGATGCTTAGTTATTATATTAACGAACAACATTCTAATTGGGATACGTATTTACCAATAATCGTGTCGGTATACAACGCCAAAACGCATGAAGCAACTGGCATGTCACCTTATGAAGTGGTTTATGGGAGAAAAATGCCGTCCCCTTTTGATGTAATCAGGCAGAAAAACGGAAAAGTCGGACAAACAGTAAGAGATTTCAGTCGAATGGTGAAAGATTCTCGCGTAACTTCGGCCGTCGTAATTTAATATATATATTATTGTTACTATTATTATTTTTTGATTGTTGCCGACTTACGTGGTGGGCCTTAATAAAAGTGATATTCCATTTAATTTTGATTTTTACGGTTAAATGCTTTCCTGAAGTTCTCCTTTTTAACAATATTAATTTCAAATTATTCGTTACGTTAATGAATGTTAGACTCGTTGAATCTTAAAACATGAGCATATAAGTTGTACAATGTATTAAACTTTTCATATTAATTTCCTCGGCTAGTCAGTTCCCCTTAAAGCATAAGATCTTTAGTTATTAGTTACAATTGCGGCCCACACACGCGCGAGAGTTTTCTTACCTCCGTTAACCATTGTATTGTAGTCAGAGTGCTGGCTCTGGGTCTCGGCTATGGTACTGAAAATAAGAATCTTAAAGCTAAGTATTTTCTGCAGCGTCGGGCGGCTGTGGAGAAAAATTAATATTATGCTAATAGCGGGCGAGTTTTCAGCTTCCGCTAATTTTTTCATAAGTTAATATCGCCACGTAATGGCGTCGTCGGCTGCATCGGCCGCTGCAATTGTTGAGCTGTAAATTACTTGAATGCAGGTTAATTCAAGGAAGGCGGACATGAAATCGGGATCACCTCTTACAAATTAAAAGTGCACAATAATATTAAATCAGTATATTATATGCTTAACTCATACAAATATGCTTACATTTGTCAGCACACGCAAGATGTCCGTCGACACACCAGAAAAACAAGAGAAGAAGTAATGAAGACGACTAAAAAATTAACAAAAGAGTGTATCTTGTCATAAATTATTTCTTTGCATTTGAAACTTGGACAGAGAAATTCTTATGTTACGGCTACATGAAAAAAAAATCTCTTACAAATTATGAATGTCTTCTTTATAAATATTGTCTTTTCGTAATATGGCACTGGGGACGCTATATTGCCCCCCGAAATGTTTATGTCATAAAAAATGTTCATGTTTTTTGACATAAATATTTCCTCTTTCATGTCCACAGTGTCCACACGCAGATTTTTCTTTCACAGTTTACATATGTCACATCGTATATTTACACAGTAGTAATTACTGAGGTGTGTTGCACACAAGGTGTAATACAGATGAAGTTCAAGGTGTACAACCACGAGTTAGTCTGGAATATTTGAAGTCCCAGGGGTGTCAACTGTTCGCTCCCCATTTGGCGCGGCCGTAGGGAAACCTGGGGAAAACCTCGGCGGAGCGACAGACTAACTGCTTTGGTCACTTTCACTTAATTGTTTCTGGAATGTCATTGGGGTACAGGATGTGCATACAAATATTTTTGTTGCACTATGCAAAAAATGAGGTCATTATAACATTTGACTGCGGTGTCGTTGATGATCTACGCTGCGACGTTTGGCTCGCGACGGCGTCGGTTGGTGTGTTCGGTGCTCGGCGTTCGCGGCGGCTGCGGAGAGGTCAACACCCGCCCGACGCCAGCGTGTGTCTCGCCGTCGCGGAACGTCAGAATCAGCTGATCGGCTGCACGGTTGGCGATGCGCTTCTGTCTCGGCCGGGCGTGGCGGAGTGGGATGATATTCGCCCCCCGCTCTTGTTGCTACGCATCTCCGACGTAGTACATGAAACATACACACAACCAAGGTAATATTTGTTTCCCGCTGCAGATGGTTACGCTAGTGGGAAAGAAGAATTTATTAGTGCGGCAGTTGTTGTTAAGTTTTCGCCAGTTTCCGAGTGTCAAGCTAGCACTGTCTTGCAGAATACATGACATGGATCTTCTCCCGTGAATGAAGTTCTGATGCGCCACTGTTTCCATTACACGTCAGTTTTTGTCTTGATACAATTATTTATGTTTTCGCCGCACTCGCAGGCACTGGTGAGTGTCCCAGTACGAGCTTAGCATAAACATTCGCCGTTTCTGCGGTCGCTGTCTTGCAACAGTCCACGCGTCGCATTCCAGTCTCGCATTGTTGTACTCACTGAAATTACAGTCTGTCCCAAAAATAGACTGTGGGTTCACTTCACGTTAACAGTTCACATTTATAAGCAAATTCACAGTTTTTCGTGCGTAATATTGGCGTATGGCGTCCTTACCGCTGTTGAACGTTCAATACTAGCACTTCGCTGTCCGTATCACAGTTTCACCTTCACAGTTTTTCACACTGCTTAAAGTAACTGTTTCGATTAGTTCACAAACACTATGTATTTCATTCAGTCTGAACTGGATTTTGGTTCGTGCTGGATTTTACCAGTCTCTCACACTAATTATCTCTTTTCATTTTCCACTTAGAGTCGTACTTGCCTTCAGATTTTTTGACTATACAATTGTATTTCCGTCTCATCTGAGGTAAGTCCCCATGTCATGTCTGCCCACTCATTGCGTACTTGCCCTCCAGAGCCAGGCTCGACTTTACAAAACTTGGCCTCTCGCATTATTGTACACATTTTATCATCTAGGCCTAGCGTGCAAGTTCCTAGATTAGTGTATGATTTGTGACTTTTGTTTACACGATAAATTCGTGTATATCTCTGCCTTAGCAGATGGCAATATCTTTTAACAGTGCTTGGCGGTAGTCGCGTTTACTGATTTGCTTTGTACCTTGTCCACAACACATGAGGTACCTTGGGTGATGTACACCCTGCACTCATTATGTTAAGTAAATTATGATTGAGCATATTTCAGGATCGGTATAGACATAAATACATGAAACGACTTATACACTATAATATTAAATTTCATAAGTTGCATTACTACTACAGTTCAAAAATATTCATGACACACTAATGAAAAATTCTTTCATCATTACATGCTGTTGAAGTTTTTTTTTTTTTTTTGTTTTTTTTTAAGTTTTTTTTTTCAACATGAAATTTTTAAAATATTCTTAAATCTACGTTAATTTTTTTCAAAATGCAATTGTTTAAAAATACTATTATTCCTTAACATCTACAAAATTGAATCGCACTAATCTTGTGTGCCCCATTGTCTTTAAATGTTACACTAAAATCTGAACATTTACTCACAAAAAAATACACTATAAACTTAACCTATCATACGCAAATGTAAACGTTGCTCTACTGAGCAAACTTCTTTAAGTCTTTGTATGGATAGAGTCCTTTAACCTCTCCCGATTCTACGTCACCCAACAAATAGCTACATCCATGTGGTATGTCTATGATTTTGTAGGGCCCGGCATACACCGGTTGCCATTTTTTATTCTTTTTCGCTAACAGAGATGACTTGGGATGAGTCCTTATTAGCACCAAGTCATCTGGTTGATACACTGTTACCTTCTTTATTTTCTTGTCATGCTTCTTCTTTCGGCGCTCCGCGCACCTCGTTAAGTTATTTAGAGTCTCAGCTATAATTTGTTCGTGAGGTACAACTTGTCGTGGTACAGTTGGTAATGGTGACAGCCAGCTGTCGGTTTCATTCTTCCCAAACATGACTTCTAATGGAGTATAACCGGTGGCTGAATGTGGCAATTTATTGTGGAGTTCCTCAAAAGTCGAAACGTATTCTGCCCACTGGGTGTGGCGATTCGGAATGTAAGTTCTCATGAACCTGTTCAACTCTTTAAAGGTACGCTCTACAAGACTGCTCTCCGGGTGAAATCGAGCTACAAAAATGTGTTTAACACCTTGCTCTTGTAGAAACGTTTTCCATTTGAGACCAGTAAAATAGGTGGCATTATCGGATAATATGATCTGTGGTTTGCCAACATTAACAAAATAATCTGTTCGTAATTTCTGAATGAGGGGTGTGGCCGTTGAAGCTTTTACAGGATACAATTTTAGAAATTTGGAAAAGGCATCATATACAGCAAATACATATTTCACACCACCTCTGCCAGTGGGTAGTGGCCCTAGAATGTCAACAGAAACTAGTCGTAATGGTTTGTTAGGAACAACAGGGTGCAATTCACTTACAGTGGGCAGATTTGTTGGTTTCGTCCTTTGACAAACTACACATGTCCTTACAACATTCTGAATTATTCTTTTCATATTCTTAAAATGACATTGTCTTGCAAGAAGTGCTCTACATTTTTCAATACCCACGTGTCCCCACGAAAGGTGCACGTGCCAGATTAAATCACTGATACATACTTCCGGTACACAGATACACCACCAGTCCTTGTTAACATCCTTCCGGTAATATAATACCCCATTTTGCACAGAATAATGGCTACCTATCTGATTTCCACCCGAAGATAGGAGTTCTTGTTTGGCTTTTACCAAGGCGGGATCTTCGTCCTGTAAACTAGGCAGTCGCTTGCACGTCTGCAGGAACTTTTTTCGACAAGTAGGGTCTTTCATAACTAAAATTTTGTACTCTGTTGCCTGTTCTAGTATTGTTGTTAACTCAGGCAGACCTTGCGGCAACCGTGACAAGGCATCAGGCACTACGTTGTCACAACCTTTTATATACATTATTTGAAATTGATATTCCTGCAGAGCAAGCACCCACCTAGTCAACCTATCGTGCATTAACTTGCATGTCAGCAAAAAACTTAAGGCCTGATGATCACAGAAAATTTTTACATTTTTTCCGTACACATAGTATCTGAACTCCTTCATGGCCCATACTACTGCTAGTGTTTCGAGTTCGGTGACTGTATATGATCGTTCACAACTTGACAACACTCGGCTTGCGAAACCGATTATTCTTACGTTCTTGTTTCCACCATCCCCATCGATTTGAAATAAACACGCTCCTAGTCCGACAGTGGAGGCGTCTGTAGCAAGGCAAAATTCCTTTGACATGTCAGGATGTGACAGTAGATTAGCATTTAGAAGGGCTTGTCGTATTTGCTCAAATGACTGCTGGCACAGTTCATTCCATATCCAGGGTGTATTCTTTCTCAACAAGTTTAACAGGGTATTATCATTTAAAAGTTGGTCAGGTATGAATCGTCTGAAAAATGACACTAGACCCAGAAATGCCTTTAACTGCTTCTTGGTTCTAGGAGGAGGGAAGTTCTCAATTGCTGCCATTTTCTTCGGATCGGGCACAATACCTGTAGGTGATATTACATGACCAAGAAATTTTATTCTCTCCCTGCCAAATTTGGATTTTGCGAGGTTTGCTGTTACGCCTACCTCAGAAAATCTTTTTAGTACGCATCTCAGCGTGTCCATATGGCTTTCCCAATCGGGAGTAGCTATTAATAAGTCATCGACATACAACGTTACTCGGTCCAACAAATCCGGTCCTAATACTTTATCGAGCGCTGCAATGAAGACACCTGCACTAACATTTAATCCAAATGGTAAAACTTTAAATTGGTAACTTCTGCCGGCAAACACGAAGGCAGTGTACTTTCTTGATGATTCAGTTAGTGGGATTTGCCAATACGATGAACGCATATCGACAGAGGTCAGATATTTAACTCCATAAAACTTCTGTATCTGTTCATCCAGGTTTTCTGGTCGCGTTCTGACAGGTACAATTATTTTGTTAATATTGCGCGCATCAAGCACGAGACGTATACTGCCGTCCGCTTTCGCTACGGCCACGAGCGGACTGCTGTACGGGGATAGAGATGGTTCAATTATCCCCCAATCAAGCATTTTTCTTATTTCCTTCGTAACTGCCTCCTTCTTTGACCACGGGATGGTGTAGTTTGCGTGACAGAAAGTATCGTGAGGTACCACTTCGATGTCATAGGTGTAGCCCTCGATAACACCGGGTTTTTCCGAAAACACATTCTCATAATCTGTAAGTAGCTGAGTCAATTCGTTTTGTTGCGCTTCAGTCAAATGTTCTGACTCCCTAACTTTAATGGCTATCAGTTTCCTTTTTTCCTCTTTATCTTCAGTAATAAATTCTTTATAATATGCTTGTCTTGTACTTAAGTCAGAATATAAATTCATTACCTGTATTCCTTCGAATCTCGACTGAAAGTTCCGGCAATATTTACCGTGCACTTCCCGTGTCCTCAACAATGGCAAAATTACACGTCTGTCCTCATTCATAAGGCTTACTTCCCCGTACAAGAGGTCGATTTTTGCGTCCCTTTGGCGTAAAAATTCCATCCCCAGGATGCAAGCAACACCTAATCCCTTAACTACTAGGAACGAGCTTTTCATTGCTTCATTTCCTACCGTAAACTCGACTTGCACCTGGTGCTTTATGATATGAGATTGTGCACCTATTGCACCTGTAACACGACAATTCTTCACTGGCAATACTGGTATTCTATTATTTTGACTCAAGTACTTGTAAAAATTTGCACTCATGACATTGGTTGACGCACCGGTATCGACTATTATGTGTATTGGTGCTCCATACATATCTGCTTGCAATATAGCCTGCACAACACTTTTGTCGGTTCGGTTGCATTTCTGCGGTATGTCTACAAGTTCCTTTTCTATTTTTGTTCCTTCATTGTATCTCAGCATACAAAGTTTATGGCTGTCATCCGTGAATGTGCCCTCACTACACCATCCTGCAGCCAACAACGGAGAGCGTATTGTGGCTGTCTTTAGTTTAACGGATGAGCATTAGTGGGTTGACAGTTGTCTGTCACTTCCACTAACCTCACATTGTGGTTCTGGTTGTTGTTGTTGCTACTGTTGGGTTGGCCACCCTGCCTCCCCGATGGTGTATTTTGATATTGTGTATGGCTCTGGTTTTGCGGTGGTCGGTTGTAACTTCCTGACATGCTCTGTGATGGACCTGGGTTGGCGTCCCATTGTGGCGCTGTGTTTTGTTGCCACTGTGGTGTTGGTTCATTACAACCACGCCACTGGTTTCGGTTATTCCACCATTGCGGATTGCCGTTACCATTATATCCATTACTCATGCGTCCATCATGATGTCTCTTTCGATTTTGACGATTATAACCGTTGCCGTTATAACCATTGCCACTGTTTGTGCCTCGATTCTGTTGCCGGTGCTCTTCCCTATTCCCGTTACCATTTGGTCCTAAGTTACTACCGTTACTGTGGCTGCTATTGCAATCGGCTTTTTGTTGATTACAGCCTGCATGGTTCCACTTGTTTTCGGTTTTAATATCTTCGATCAATAAGTCAACAGAATCCACTATTTCCATGAATTGTTCTATATCGTATTCCGGCACATTGATGAAATATCTTTTAATTTCACTGGGCAACTTCATTTTTATCAATCTGATTATGTCACGATCGGACATTGGCTCGTCCCAGTACCTGGTTTTGTTTATATACTTTTCGAAATATTTTCGTAACGTTCCCATCTTAGGATTGTACATTTCTGGACTGTACAACTCCTTTCGTAGTCTTTCTTGGACGCTATCGGACCAGAATTTTTGCAAGAATGCACCTTCAAACTGTTGCATCGTTAGACATTTTTCAGACACGTCGGTGGCCCACAGTGCCGCGTCACCTTGAATAACTGTATTCTTTGTCTTTCCGTCCATGTCCTAGGAAACACATTCCTGAAGCTCTTAATAAATACAACAGGGTGGACATTTCGTTTTTCGCTATTGAAGGGTTGGAATGTCCTGTGTTTTATTACATTGTCCTCTTTTTTGCACGTCTGATTGCTACATTCTGGGACATTCATCACTTCGTGATGTGCGCTGCACGGTATCGCATGTTGTTCGTGCTCATAATTCGCATTAGGTTGCGGTTGCGCACTCGTACCCTGCCTACCGTCAGCGTTATTATAGTAATCAGTGCGCGGAGTCGGATTCATGATCTGTCCGCCACTGTTTACATTGCTTTCCAACGCAGACAGTCTTCGCGCGACCTCCTGTTGCCAATTTGGCAACTCCGCTGTCACACGGGACTTGATCTGTGCTAATTCGGCATGTAGTGCGGCAGCGCTAGCGTCAATATTTACACTCGCGGCCGCAGTCGCTTGTTCTACAGCTGTTTGTACGTCGCTTTCAATCTTTGCAGATATCTCGCGATCCTTTACTTCTAGCCATTCATTTAATTCTTTTTCTACTTTTTGAGCTTGCACTTCCAAATATGCGTCAATACTTTTCCGTGCATCTATCTCCACATTATCCACGCGGTTGGTTAAAGTCTGGACATTATCTTCAAGCCTAGCCTGCGATATCTGTAATTTTTGCATTTCGCCGGCTAAGCTTTGCACAAGATCGGGTATTTCTTTGCACGCGTCCCGCATCTCGGCAAGTTCGCTTTGGATACTGTCTAGTTTTGCTTCACTGCGCTGCTCTTGCTCAATGAGCTTTTGCGTTAATTTTTTCTCCTGCTCATGCAGCATCTGAGCCAGTTTCTGATCTCTTTCCCTATCTCTTTCTTCTAACCTGCGCAGAAATTCTGCAAATGGGTCTGCAATCGGTGAGCATACTGGTGTCCCGCTTAATCTAGCACTCGATTGGCCCCCCTGCCCAGGCAGTGGAGTTGTTACTCTATTCCCATTCTGCTGTGGAGCGTCATTCACCGTCCACAGATCCTCGCCCCCCGCTCCGGAAATTATGTTACCGGAGGCGGTGGCTTGGGATTCGTTTACGTTTTGCAAATGATCCTCACTTTCCATATTAACAGAATTCTGTTCTTCTGGTACGGATGCTTTTGGTTGTCCTATCTTACCCATACTAAATTCACTTTAAGCCACTGACAAATCTTTAACACTGATACACACACGAATAATTATCCCCTCTAAAAAATAAACATATAAATAAACAAAACGAATAATTATCCCCACCAAAAATAAACACATAAATACACAAAACACCGAAGGTATCTCATGTGCACATGGGTTCGATATTCCGCACAGAGCTACACAGGATGCTTGCACAGCAGGCCTTACCTTACTTATTTTTCTTTCTCGTAATCCTTTTTCTTTTCTACTCTTTTTCCTCTCCAGATCTCCTCAGGGTGTGGTTTTGTTGTTGTACATGTAAAAGAATTCATACAAGCATTAATATTTTACAACAATTAGACACATACATAATTACATTCAGTACAATAGAATCATATTAATCGGGCCCCAAAGTTGCGGCGCCAATCTCGCGTAACTTCGGCCGTCGTAATTTAATATATATATTATTGTTACTATTATTATTTTTTGATTGTTGCCGACTTACGTGGTGGGCCTTAATAAAAGTGATATTCCATTTAATTTTGATTTTTACGGTTAAATGCTTTCCTGAAGTTCTCCTTTTTAACAATATTAATTTCAAATTATTCGTTACGTTAATGAATGTTAGACTCGTTGAATCTTAAAACATGAGCATATAAGTTGTACAATGTATTAAACTTTTCATATTAATTTCCTCGGCTAGTCAGTTCCCCTTAAAGCATAAGATCTTTAGTTATTAGTTACAATTGCGGCCCACACACGCGCGAGAGTTTTCTTACCTCCGTTAACCATTGTATTGTAGTCAGAGTGCTGGCTCTGGGTCTCGGCTATGGTACTGAAAATAAGAATCTTAAAGCTAAGTATTTTCTGCAGCGTCGGGCGGCTGTGGAGAAAAATTAATATTATGCTAATAGCGGGCGAGTTTTCAGCTTCCGCTAATTTTTTCATAAGTTAATATCGCCACGTAATGGCGTCGTCGGCTGCATCGGCCGCTGCAATTGTTGAGCTGTAAATTACTTGAATGCAGGTTAATTCAAGGAAGGCGGACATGAAATCGGGATCACCTCTTACAAATTAAAAGTGCACAATAATATTAAATCAGTATATTATATGCTTAACTCATACAAATATGCTTACATTTGTCAGCACACGCAAGATGTCCGTCGACACACCAGAAAAACAAGAGAAGAAGTAATGAAGACGACTAAAAAATTAACAAAAGAGTGTATCTTGTCATAAATTATTTCTTTGCATTTGAAACTTGGACAGAGAAATTCTTATGTTACGGCTACATGAAAAAAAAATCTCTTACAAATTATGAATGTCTTCTTTACAAATATTGTCTTTTCGTAATATGGCACTGGGGACGCTATAAGATGTATGGAAAAAGGTTCAAAAATCTAATACAAAGGCTTTGGAACGACAGGAAAGATTAGGTAATACCCAAGCTAAATAGCCAAATTACAAAATCGGTCAGTGGGTTATGCTTTTAACTCCATACGTTGCGAAAGGAAAAACAAAGAAATTTGTAACAAACTACAGAGGTCCTTATCAAATTATTGAGATCACGTCACCAGTCAACGTTACATTGCAACTGCCCACCAGAACTACTGTTGTGCATGTCAGTCGTTTAAAACCTTTTAAGGGCGCTCCAGATGTAATTCCTTCAACAATAGTGTCTGCTTTTCCGAAAGGTGGAGGAAGTTCACGAAGAGGAAAAAGAGTGGCCACGCCAGCACAACATACAGACAACTTCATGGAAGCGGCCTAATAATTAACGGCACGTTATGTTCCATCTCAGGAGCGAATTTTCATTTACCCGCAACAATCACTGGTACAACTAATGTTAATTCATCCTTCCATCTAATTTATTGGCCAGAAAACGCCATGCAAGCATTTCCTGCACAAAACCTGTCCTACCTCAATGACTCCCTTGACAGTTCCCTTCTGAAGTCATTAGATACGTTCATAAACTCACAGCAAGACAAAATTGATGCCAATGTTATGATGCACCATGTCTTAAAATTAAAAGGTGAACACAAAACTAAAATTATAATGCTAGGAACGGGTATATCTGGAACCTTTGTGTTGGTGTTTCTGCTTTGTACAGTTCTCTTTTATTTAAGACGAAAAAATAAGCCAAATAATAATATACCACTTCATCAAATCCCTGTTAACTGGATACCACACTCTTAACTGATGTACTTCAATGGCTACTTCTGAGCATTAGTGTATTAATTTTGTTTATTGTACTTCACTCTTTACTAAACAGTCTTATGTTAAAGTAAACAATACTGTAGAATAGATATTCTTGCATTAATATAGCGTACATTAAACAGGTGTTGCTATGTAATTTTCTAAGTGAAAAATCTATTTCTGTTTATTCATTCTCATCAAGATTTGTTACACTTATTATAACCATTTATGTGTAAACTATGTGATTCATGAGCGCACAGGGCTTTTATAAAGTGATACAGTATTTTCAACATACTTAATGTGACGCATGTGTAAGTCGAGAGTTTTCAGTGCTTGTGTTTTTTCCGTGTGAAGAGTGGAGGAATGTTGAGTGGTAAATTCGAGGGCGAATTTCTCCGAAGGGTGGAGGAATGTTGAGTGGTACTTAAGTAAATAAATTAGTGAAATCAAAGTGAATTAGAAATTAGAATATAAATGGAAAACTTGGTTTAGTTTGGAGAGTTACATACTGGCACACAGCGGGCCGAACAGCAGAGACAATGACCGTGAAGTCAGCAAGTTCCACATAAGCGGGCGCTGTCGATTCAGCCGTCAGGTCCGCCGCTCGTGGTCTCGCGGTAGCGTTCTCGCTTCCCGAGCACGGGGTCCCGGGTTCGATTCCCGGCGGGGTCAGGGATTTTCACCTGCCTCGAGATGACTGGGTGTTTGTGTTGTCCTCATCATTTCATCATCATCCAGGAAAGTGGCGAAATTGGACTGAGCAAAGGTTGGGAAATTGTACGGGCGCTGATAACCCCGCAGTTGAGCGCCCCACAAACCAAACATCATCATCATCATCATCATCATCAGCCGTCAGGGCATCGCCCGACCGGCTCACGTGTTTCTCAGTTGTCGCATGTGAGCAAAGGCCCTCACCTACATCCCAAGAGCCAATGACCGACGTTAAGAAGAATCTTCGAGAATCTTTTCAGAAGAGGCAATGGCCGTGAAGTCGTTCACCTCCAGTAAACTGAAGTGAATAAATACGCGAGACGCAGTGGGCCCGACAGAGGAAGACGAGAGGAAGACGAAGGCGAAGACGGAGACGAAGACGGAGACGAGCGACGAAGAAGAAGCGTAGCAGTTGTTTTAAGTTAGTTTCGGTGCTGAAGATCGTCATGCAAGAAGAGACTACATCATGCACAGACGCACCGAGTCCGCCGCTGTAATGGAATAGCAAGCAGCAGCCTCAGTGCCAGAAGAAGAAGTTAAAAGGTATTTTGAAGTCTGATTTTACATACCCGGGTGACTCGTGAGGACGGGAAGGAGACGGCCTCACTTCAGCAGTCACCTGTGAGCTGGGATGAAGACCTGACAGCCGAAGACTGGCAAGCGGGAGTCCGTGGTTCGAGTCCGGGACACTGGCCTTCCCCCGCCGCACCGCTCTGCTGGCCGACGCACAACACACGCGGCCGCTTAGCGAAGAGAAACACTGGGACGCCACATTCAAGGTATCACCATCCGATGCACGACTTCGCTCGCAATAATTAAACGGGCCACCTCGCACTGCGCGTCTCCGGTCAGCTGGGCGAGACGGCGACACGAGATACACACCGCTACGCGTAATCAGACGCCACCGCCGCCGCCGCCGCCGCCGCCGCTGCCGCAGCAGAAGGCTACGCAAACGACACGGCTGCCGCTCTCCGAACCAGAACGTCCAGTAAGATAACAGTTGTACGAAACTTTCAATAAAAGTTATCTTATGTATAAAATGATGTTTCATTCGACCTCATACCCGAGCCAAGGAAGAACCCACCCTGCCCACATGTTGTTAAGTGAGAAAAGTTAATTTATTTAATATTTTCACCCTGACAGAATGCTTTAGAATGCTCATCCTGACAATTGACAGCATCAAAAGAGAAAACCCAGTTACATTTAATGTCAGAAGCCGTAGTAGTTGTTACAGATATAGCAAATGCGTTCTTCTTTGGCGTAGATTGATCCTAGTTGCGCAGTTTGGTTTCGATTTGCTCCTCCGCCATGTATTTAAAAATACGCACAAACATATCGTTACGTCTGGTTATACCAAGTGAAGAACGTCAGGTTGCACCGTAGTTCAGAATCCGCTTTATAACAATCGTATATCAACATTGGCTGAGCCGGTTTAGGTTGGGTCATAACAGAGGCATTGGTCGCGAAAAGCAGAAACACTGTCGCCGGTGAACTCCCTTACGCTAGAAAGTTTATTTTATGAGCCAATGGTTACGTAAGGTTACAGGGCTCTTATTTTATTTGAACTTGAGACGTTGCAAAATCTGGTGCTGGACTTGGACTTCTCTCTCGGACCCACACTGTAGTTCGATCATTTCTTTGTCTTCAGCAAGTCTGAAAACTCCTCCAAGTCTCCACGAAATACACATGTCTGTTTGAATCCTGCTCCAGCATAAAAATATTCATGTTTCATATCATGCCCTAGTACAGGCACACCGAACTACACTCCTGGAAATGGAAAAAAGAACACATTGAGACCGGTGTGTCAGACCCACCATACCTGCTCCGGACACTGCGAGAGGGCTGTACAAGCAATGATCACACGCACGGCACAGCAGACACACCAGGAACCGCGGTGTTGGCCGTCGAATGGCGCTAGCTGCGCAGCATTTGTGCACCGCCGCCGTCAGTGTCAGCCAGTTTGCCGTGGCATACGGAGCTCCATCGCAGTCTTTAACACTGGTAGCATGCCGTGACAGCGTGGACGGGAACCGTATGTGCAGTTGACGGACTTTGAGCGAGGGCGTATAGTGGGCATGCGGGAGGCCGGGTGGACGTACCGCCGAATCGCTCAACACGTGGGGCGTGAGGTCTCCACAGTACATCGATGTTGTCGCCAGAGGTCGGCGGAAGGTGCACGTGCCCGTCGACCTGGGACCGGACCGCAGCGACGCACGGATGCACGCCAAGACCGTAGGATCCTACGCAGTGCCGTAGGGGACCGTACCGCCACTTCCCAGCAAATTAGGGACACTGTTGCTCCTGGGGTATCGGCGAGGACCATTCGCAACCGTCTGCATTTAGCTGGGCTACGGTCCCGCACACCGTTAGGTCGTCTTCCGCTCACGCCCCAACATCGTGCAGCCCGCCTCCAGTGGTGTCGCGACAGGCGTGAATGGAGGGACGAATGGAGACGTGTCGTCTTCAGCGATGAGAGTCGCTTCTGCCTCGGTGCCAATGATGGCCGTATGCGTGTTTGGCGCCGTGCAGGTGAGCACCACAATCAGGACTGCATACGACCGAGGCACACAGGGCCAACACCCGGCATCATGGTGTGGGGAGCGATCTCCTACACTGGCCGTACACCACTGGTGATCGTAGAGGGGACACTGAATAGTGCACGGTCCATCCAAACCGTCATTGAACCCATCGTTCTACCATTCCTAGACCGGCAAGGGAACTTGCTGTTCCAACAGGACAATGCACGTCCGCATGTATCCCGTGCCACCCAACGTGCTCTAGAAGGTGTAAGTCAACTACCCTGGCCAGCAAGATCTCCGGATCTGTCCCCCATAGAGCATGTTTGGGACTGGATGAAGCGTCGTCTCACGCGGTCTGCACGTCCAGCACGAACGCTGGTCCAACTGAGGCGCCAGGTGGAAATGGCATGGCAAGCCGTTCCACAGGACTACATCCAGCATCTCTACGATCGTCTCCATGGGAGAATAGCAGCCTGCATTGCTGCGAAAGGTGGATATACACTGTACTAGTGCCGACATTGTGCATGCTCTGTTTCCTGTGTCTATGTGCCTGTGGTTCTGTCAGTGTGACCATGTGATGTATCTGACCCCAGGAATGTGTCAATAAAGTTTCCCCTTCCTGGGACAATGAATTCACGGTGTTCTTATTTCAATTTCCAGGAGTGTAACTTACGCTAAGGACAACACACACACCCAGGCCCGAGGGAGGAATCGAACCTCCGACTGGGGGGAGCCGCGCGAACCGTGTTAAGGCGCCCTAAACCGCGCGGCTACCCAGCACGGCGATTACCTTTTCAAAGGCAATATTTTTGGGTCTAGAAATGACAAATAATTTACGTTTCCTTACGAAGAATCAACAATATTTCGCCACGAGGCAGCGATAAATAATAATATTTTCTGATGATTAAGTTTATCAAAGATACCCTGAGATGTTTAGCTTTTCGATAGACCACGAAAAGATTTTACGTGTAACATGTTAAGGCGCTTCACGCCACGCATCCATAGCAAGGCTGTGCGCTGTAATTTAAAACAAAAGTTATTTTAATTAAAGGATCGGAGCAGAAAAATGGATCTAAGCACTATGGGACTTAACATCTGAGGTCATCAGGCCCCTAGACTTAGAACTACTTAAACGTAACTAACCTAAGGACACCAAACACATACATGCCCGAGGTAGGATTCGAACCTGTCACAGTAGCAGCAGCGTGGTTCCAGACTGTAGCGCATAGAACCGCTGGGCCACAGCGGCCGGCGATCGGAGCAGAATTCCATATACTTTCCCCCATTTGTAACTGGAATTTTGTCTTTTTCTGTGGCATACATTTCACTACAGTACTTTTCAGAATAATTTTCCCCACTTTAGGATGGATGCCATAGAAACCAGCACATTTAGGCACCAGTACATTGGCGCACAACGCGACACCCCACTCAGTTATAATCTTTTTCGTAGGATTAGATTTAGTACATTGACCCAAGTCGCCTTAGAGCTCAAAATATTTGTCAAAATTTCGGTATTAGTATGTGTTGTAACATTTGACTTGTTGTTTTTCATTTACATAAAATTGAACAACGTATGAAATCTGATGGTATGACTATAAATGGCCCGAGCAGTTGAAGCAAGAAAATAAATAATTTGTGGAATAAGATCTGAAAGTTCGAAGTTGCAACCTAGATCTGGGGCGACGCGTGACGTATCTGCTTAACACTTTCGAGACGGGCCCGAGTCTCACTGCCGGCCGGTTTGACCGAGCGGTTCTAGGCGCTTCAGTCTAGAACCGCGTGACCGCTACGGTCGCAGGTTCGCATCCTGCCTCGGGCATGGATGTGTGTGATGTCCTTAGGTTAGTTAGGTTTAAGTAGTTCTAAGTTGTAGGGGACTGATGACCTCAGATGTTAAGTCCCATAGTGCTCAGAGCCATATTTTTTAACCGAGTCACACTCGGGAACTGGCCCATAGCTCGCGACATCATATCTCGTGAGATATGTGTCGTTCAATCATACAATTTTGCACGTACATTCAGTAGTATCTGCCGATGCTGTCTGTATGAATACACTAAGTGATACAAATGTAATAAATTAATATGCACTGCCTGTGAGACTCGGCTCCGTCTCGAAAGTATTAATACCGAAGATAAGGATGCGGTTGCATGGACTCCCAAGCTTCAGGATATTAAGTAATAGCTATCTGTGGGCCATGCAAAAAGCTAACCTTAGTAATGAAAGGCTAAAGTTAAGTAATTCTTGCCGAATGTGTACAGTCAGCTGTGTAGATTATGTACATTCTGTACTGCTACAGAAGTGTTCGTAGAAGAGCTTCTGTGGTGTTTGGAAGGAAGGAGACGAGGTACTGGCAGGGTTAAAGCTGTGAGGACGGGTCATGAGTCGTGCTTGGGTAGCTCAGTCAGGGCAGTCTGCCTTCGGCAGTGAAACAGTGCGGGCCGTGTTGCCCTCCGGCCGCGATACGCTGCGCGCGCCTGTTTGTTTACGTCGGAGCAGCTTCGCGTTTTCGTGTTTTGAGTCTAGAACGAGATGGAACACTCGTACAGAAGAACGACATTGAAGTTCAGTTTTGTGAACGACTATACACGACCAAAGGCGCACGAGATTGAACGTTTTTTTAAGAGAAGAGGTTAAAATCAATCCACGGGGAATAGTGGGAAGCCATTTATTGATAGTTTCAAGCGTCGTCTACGTCAAGCTTATTGACGAGGCGGCTTGTGAAACACGTCTACAACGATCACCGAACGGATATCGTTCCTGTCATGCGGACGGAAATGTTGGTGCGGTTAGAGTCGACCACGATGGAATGGGGATACACACCAGACGGGTCTTCGAGCTTCTGTTTGAGGTCCCGTCTGAACTTTTGATCGATGGCTTTCGACCATACGGTACAGTTCTACCCCATGTGGCCGAAAAATGGGCGAGTGTTACCACATACCCCATCCTAAATGGGGGTGAGACACGGATACAACTGAGAAAGCACGTCCCCTCTTATTTGCTTATTGGGGGTTGTCGAGCGATTAAAATATATGATGGACAACCTCGCAGTTGCTCATAGTGCAGGAAAGAAGGCCACGTCCGCTCGGAATACCTCCAGCGTCGTTTAGTGCAAACCCTGCGCGACGACGTTCAGGCGCCACAACAGATGAATGTATTGGTTCAAATGGCTCTGAGCACTATGGTACTTAACTTCTGAGATCATCAGTCTCCTAGAACTTAGAACTACTTAAACCTAACTAACCTAAGGACATCACACACACCCATGCCCGAGACAGGATTCGAACCTGCGACAGTAGCGATCGCGCGGTTCCAGACTGTAGCGCCTAGAACCGCTCGGCCACCCCGGCCGGCGATGAATGTATTACCGGTGACGTTTTGTGGAGGCCCTGAGAGAAGAAGTGAGGGAGATTTCCGAAGGTCGCCAGCAGCTGCGCACTATAGAGAACATGGACACCAACCGATTGGGGTTCCGACCACCGGTTCCGCCGCAGCAGACACAGGACCCCCATACAAGAGAAGCAGCTGAAGGTCGTCCAGGTTCAACCTTGGTGGCTACCAGGGCTTCCACCGAGAGCGTGATAGACCAGGCCCAATACGGAGGATACGCCATCCAAACAGCCGACGCGGAAGAACGCCAACGGAGACAGCGTCCGCCGAAGATAAGAAAGAAGCGACGATTGACTTCTGCTGACCATAGCCATAGTCCCGAGGGGACAGTAGACGATAACGACAGTATCGACCTGCGACCAGTGTATTCAACAGATACCGAGATGAGGGTGCACGAGTTGCACAGCGTCGATAACTAGAATTCTCCTTCTGGTGGGTGGATGGCAGAAGTGGAGATGACGATTGTCCAACATGACACGGTGACACCACTGTCTGCCTTCCTTCGGCCGGCTCTGGAAATATGCTAGGGGACTGGGCGCAGGAAATGGACCAACAGGAGCAGGATGAAGATACGGACGCGAGGATAGTCCTGGCCATGAGCCGGGAGGGGCCGGGGAATGTTGAACAACTTGGTGCGGTGAGGGGCGGCGGGGGCGCCGATAACAGACAGCAATTCGGTTTTCAACACCGTCGCTTGATGACACTCCCCTCCAACTGCTGAACACACGCCAAGCGTAACGCATTGCGATGATCAACATTAATGACATCCGGACGCCACTTAAAATTTGAAACTTCCCCTTTCAACAATTATTCATGACTGTGCTTAAACTGACACACAATATTTTTAGCGCAACGCAATCTGACTTTCAATAATCCCTACAAAAGAATCGCCCTGACTAACATTAACCTATACCTTTCACAAATCACTTACCTCACAAAAATCTTCGTTACTCGAACTACTGCAATACGGCGAGCGCCACTACTGCCAGCTGAATAAAAGATTCAAACTACTGAAGGCACTAACTACTAGTAGGCATAGTTAGCAAATGAAAGATTTTAATAGAGAACAAACAATGGATTTACCTTAATAGTCATAATATATATAGCAGTTCATGACAAATTACAAAACTCCGCCATCTCTCTCCCCACATCCACCACTGCTGGCGGCTCACCTCCAACTGCGCAACGCTACGCGCTGTTCACATCCAGCTGCCCAACACTACAATGGCTGACAACAATGCAAACTGGACACAGACTGCACACAGCACAGCCAGTGATTTTCCTACAGATCGCTACGTAACGTTGCCAAAAAGAAAATATAAACAGCCTACTTACATAAAGAAAACATAAACAGCCTACTTACAAATTCAAATGCTGAAAGATATGTTACACGCCGTGGACGTGGATATTGTACTCCTACAAGAAGTGCGTTTCACATCGCCGCCGGAATTATACGGCTACGACGCACACTATTCAGTGCACGATGACAGTGGATGCTATGTGGTGATCCTCACTAGGGAAGGAATAGGAGTGGATGAAGTCATGTTTCTCCCTTCGGCACGTGGAATAGCGATCACTGTCGACGGCGTTCGTTTCATCAATGTATATGCGCCTTCTGGCTCCATAAAAAGAAGAGAAAGGGCGACCTTTTACACCTAAGAGATGGCACCGTTGTTCGCCGGACGCTATGACAATTATGTGTACTGGGCGGTGACTTTAGTTGTGTCGTCGGTCAAAAGGACCAAGTACCTCATTATGGCCATATATGGAATTGCGCGCTTTCATGGCCGAAATGGCGCTTCTGGATACCTGGGAACCGCAGCATGGCGATAGAACGAGTTACACGTATGTAAGGGGACACTCGGCGAGTAGCGTTGATAGATTGTATGTGACGCGTGCTCTACGGGTGGCGATACTGGATGCCGAAATCTGGCCGGCCGCTTTTACGGATCACATGGGAAACGTCTGTACGATTTCACTAACGCGGCAGAAGATATGGCGGAGTAAGGGTCACTGGAAAATTAGTAGAGCTCTTTTACATGACGCTGCATGTCGTCGGTCGATAGAAGAGGTCTGGAAGACCTACGTCCGCCACCACCGGGCATACACCTCGGTTCTCCAGTGATAGATCAAATACGCAAAACTAACGTTACGGAGAATGTTGATACGATACGGGCAGGACTAATCGCAGAGGAACCCCACTACGGCGGATTTTTTTACAGCTTTGAGGGAACTGATGACCCAGCAACCTTCGCCAGAAAGGTATATGTCCATTCGCAGGACAAAAGTCAAGTTATTACAGCTGACGAGACTAAGAATGGAAGGGATAATGGTCCGGGCGAGATTGACGGACACAGTTGCTGCCGAAGTCCCCCTCAATGCACCACGTAGTACCTAAACGCCAACGACGATGAAGGACATTGACCAGGGAAATAATCTCTGACACTGGCCAGGAAGTTGTGACCCAACGTGACATTGCGCAGGTGTTTACCGACTACTTCCGCCAGTTATATGGACTTGTACAAGTGAACCATACAAGTGAACCACGAGACACCATATGATGTCATCTCCGAAATGCCAGATAGATGACCACCACTGGATGCAGAGACTTTCATCACAGCGATAACGGAGGACGAGCTGACAGATGAAATTGCGAGGGGAGCTCCAGACAATCTACAGAAGTGACGCTGCATGAATGTCGGTCGTGGCTTACGACCGAAGGGGTGAGAGAGAGGGGGGGGGGGGGAGGCCAGCTCGCGCTAGTTAACACCACAAAATGTTTAGGTGTCATGTTCCACTCAGATGTGCAGCGGACAGCAGCGGACAACTACCAGCGAATATTGAAGCTGATGCGGACACTGGTGCTGTTACAGAAATTAAGAGCGTTGGATATGATTCAGAGAATGGCCTATGTTAACGTGTACCTGGCACCGACACTAACGTAGCGCATGTCCTGCCTTTAACGCGCACAATGGCAACGCGGATACAAGCAACTTTTGGAATTTATGTGAGTATGGGAGACCTGTTTAAGGTCCAATACACAACGCTTACGCTACCACCTGGAGAGGGTGGACGTGGTCTGGTGAAAGTATATGAAAAGACACGGGCGTTATTCGTCAGTACAATTTTTCGACGGTGGCGCGGTCAATTTCGCAGAGTATCTCGGGTGCTTTGGCCGATGCACTGGCGCCCACTTCACTGGTGTCTCCAGTCAATGTGGGCCACATTTCAACGAAGTTGTCACATTCGAAGTCTTTCTTTTTGGAGCTTAGCTCTGTCAGAGAGGCCTCCCCAACAACACGACTACCGACGAGGCAGGATGTGTACGACATATTACTGCACCGGTGACCCAGGAATACCCTGCAAAACAAGTACGCAGACAAGAACAAGAACTGGCGACATAATGACGCATTATACGGAACGATTACCTCCCAACGTCGGTACGCTCAACGTTGTATGTGGTGATAAATAGGAAGTTCGCAACGAACCAACGGCGGCATGCAATTCATTTGGCAGACACTCCATTATGTGGACACTGATGAACATCGAACTCGGGACCTTTGCCTTTCGCGGGCAAGCGCTCTACACAGTTTTAATCTGCCAGGAAGTTTCATATCAGCGCACACTCCGCTGCAGAGTGAAAATCTCATTCTGGAAACATCCCCCAGGCTGTGGCTAAGCCATGACTCCGCTATATCCTTTCTTTCAGGAGTGCTAGTTCTTCAGCGTTCGCAGGAGAGCTTCTGTAAAGTTTGGAAGGTAGGAGACGAGATACTGGCAGAAGTAAAGCTGTGAGTAGCGGCCGTGAGTCGTGCTTCGGTAGCTCAGTTGGTAGAGCGCTTGCCCGCGAAAGGCAAAGGTCTCGAGTTCGAGTCTCGGTCGGGCACACAGTTTTAATCTGCCAGGAAGTTTCATATCAGCGCGCACTCCGCTGCAGAGTGAAAATCTCACTGATGAACATCGTTTAGCATGTAGTGGGGCGTCTCTGGTGTTGCACTGAGCACGACAGGTACTGGCGTTCCTGTTACGCACCGCCCCTCACACAGTTTCATCGGACACACTCATTTCCCCCAGAAACTTGTTTACCGGTTCGCAAAACAAATTCAGTAACATGGCTACGGGGAATGATTGTGGGCTACGTCTACAACGAATCGGAAAAGGACAAAATGGATTTGTGGCATTTTCTCCTGGATGGACACTCGGAGCTGCAACAGCATCAGAAATATAGGCAAGACTTCGCTAATTATCTGCGGCGGACGTTTACCGACCCGCCGGCCAGATGGATTGTGACGGGTGAGAGATGAGATAGACGAAGTAAGCCGAGACAGATATCGATCACACTTACCGAAACCTTAGTTATTTTCGAGAAGACGACCCAGTCTTACGCCAACGTCTGGGGAACGGGTCGATAGATGGCTCTATTGCTCTATCGACCGTCGGGTGGTGATCAGGTGTCGTCCCCGACTTGTATTTCATTTCATTGCTAGAGGAGTATGTTTCTTTTGTATTTGTACCATCAGCGATATAGTCATGTCATTTTCATTTGGACATTTTCAATTTTATTCATTTCTTTGCTTAATTTCAAATTACCCACTGTTGTTGTTGTGGTCTTCAGTCCTGAGATTGGTTTGATGCAGCTCTCCATGCTACTCTATCCTGTGAAAGCTTCTTTATCTCCCAGTACCTACTACAACCTACATCCTTCTGAATCTGTTTAGTGTATTCATCTCTTGGTCTCCCTCTACGATTTTTACCCTCCACACTGCCCTCCAATACTTAATTGGTGATCCCTGGAGGCCTCAGAACATATCCTACCAACCGATCGCTTCTTCTAGTCAAGCAGTGCCACAAACTTCTCTTCTCCCCAGTCCTATTCAATACCTCCTCATTAGTTATATGATCTACCCATCTAATCTTCAGCATTCTTCTGTAGCACCACATTTCGAAAGCTTCTATTCTCTTCTTGTCCAAGCTAGTTATCGTCCATGTTTCACTTCCATATATGGCTACGCTCCATACAAATACTTTTAGAAACGACTTCCTGACCTTGAATCTAAACTACATATTAACAAATTTCTCTTCTTCAGAAACGCTTTCCTTGCCATTGCCAATCTCCATTTGATACCCTCTCTACTTCGACCATCATCAGTTATTTTGCTCCCCAAACAGCAAAACACCTTTACTACTTTAAGTGTCTCATTTCCTAATCTAATTCCCCCAGCATCACCCGATTTAATTCGACTACATTCCATTATCCTCGTTTTGCTTATGTTGATTTTCATCTTATACCCTCCTTTCATGACACTGTCCATTCCGTTCAACTGCTCTTCTAAGTCCTTTGCCGTCTCTGACAGAATTACAATGTCATCGGCGAACCTCAAAGTTTTTATTTCTTCTCCATGGATTTTAATAACTACTCTGAAATTTTCTTTTGTTTCCTTCACTGTTTGCTCAATATACAAATTGAATAACATCGAGGATAGGCTACAACCCTGTCTCACTCCCTTCCCAACCACTGCTTCCCTCTCATGCCCCTCGACTCTTATAACTGCCATCAGGTTTCTGTACAAATTGTAAATAGCCTTTCGCCCCCTGTATTTTACCCCTGCGACCTTTAGAATTTGAAAGAGAGTATTCCAGTCAACATTGTCAAAAGCTTTCTCTAAGTCTACAAACGCTAGAAATGTAGGTTTGCCTTTCCTTAATTTTCCTTCTAAAATAAGTGGTAAGGTCAGTATTGTCACACGTGTTCCAACATTTCTACGGAATGCAAACTGATGTTCCTCGAGGTCGGCTTCTACCGGTTTTTCCATTCATCTGTAAAGAATTCGCGTTAGTATTTTGCAGCTGTAGCTTATTAAGCTGATTGTTCGGTAATTTTCACATCTGTCAACATCTGCTTTCTTTGGGATTGGAAGTATTATATTCTTCTTGACGTCTGAGGGTATTTCGCCTGTCTCGGACATCTTGCTCACCAGATGGTAGAGTTTTGTCAGGACTGGCTCTCCCAAAGCCGTCAGTAGTTCTAATGGGATGTTGTCTATTCCCGGGGCCTTGTTTCGACTCAAGTCTTTCAGTGCTCTGTCAGACTCTTCACGTAGTAATGTATCTCCCATTTCATCTTCATCTACATCCTCTCCCATTCCCATAATATTATTCTCAAGTACATCGCCCTTGTATAGACCCTCTATATATTCCTTCCACCTTTCTGCTTTCCCTTCTTTGCTTAGAACTGGGTTTCCATCTGAGCTCTTGATATTCATACAAGTGGTTCTCTTTTCTCCAAAAGTCTCTTTAATTTTCCTGTAGGCAGTATCTATCTTACCGCTAGTGAGATAAGACTCTACATCCTTACATTTGTCCTTTAGCCATCCCTGCTTAGCCATTTTGCACTTCCTGTCGATCTCATTTTTGAGACGTTTGTATTCCTTTTTGCCTGCTTCATTTACCGCATTTTTCATTTTCTTCTTTCATCAGTTAAATTCAATATTTCTTCTGTTACCCAAGGATTTCTACTAGCCCTCGTCTTTTTACCTACTATTTGTCAACATTTGGATATTTTAGACAAAAATACTACCATGTCAAATATTGTAGGCTCGCTTACCGCCGAGTAACATAATATTTTGCTTCCTCTTAGTGTTTCTAACACTTTTTAAAAAAAGAAGTTGGTTGAGCACTTGCCAGTGAAAGTCGAAAAAAAGAAAAAAAGCACTTGCCCGCGAAAGGCAAAGGTCCCGAGTTCGAGTCGGTGTGGCACGCAGTTTTAGATCTGCCAGGAAGTTTCATATAAGGGCACACTTCGCTGCGGAGTGAAAATCTGATTCTAGAAGTGTTACACTATTGCATAATGTTTGTAATCTGGATTCGCAGGATGGTTATGGAAAGGGGCTGTAATGAGTTACTGTTAGTTGAACAAACTAACAAATTTTTATTTTCCTAAGAACGACTTAATTACACATTTCCTTAAATGGATAAAATTAAAACAATATAGCTGAAGGCCTAGTTAAGAAACCTGGCGGTACCTCCTGGGCTGAAGGCCCAAAACCACACCAAAAAGAAGAATGGCTGAAGGCCTGAACACAAGTTATTAAAAATGCTTTAAAGAATACACGCGGCTGAAGGCCTTTAAAAGAGAAAATAAAATACCTGGCTGAAGGCCACACACAAGTCATTGAACAACTCAGGACTATGGCCTGGATAACAAGAATTTCAGATAAATTTTTTAAAGGGGCTCCGGAAAGGCTCAAGATCATGAAAAGTTCAATTTTTACTTTTATGCGTTTTCTGATTCTGCAGACTATTACCTTTTAATAGATATATAATTTATTCAATTCCGAAGACTACAACTATTTTTAAATTTTTATTGAAATGTGTTCTACTTGGGCGTGACCCAATGTGGCGCTGTTAAACTGCTGCCAAATGGTGTTATTATTAACGTCCGTGTTCATCAGGTACATTTTAGTGATGTGAGATAAAGTATGTGTTGTGGCTAACCTGTGATGGTTCAATATATATCGCTGGTGTGATTGTCGATTGTTTCATGTTTATTTACTCTGTCGTTATCTCGAAAATATTCGTAATTAATTCTGTTTCTTGAGTCTCTGTTTTGTTGAAGTATAATAATGAGTAAAAGTAAAGTTATTATAAATCCTCTGAAGGCTTTTAAGAAAAGGAGAAATGGAAAGAGAAAGGTATGTGTTATTACTGTAAATAATAACATTCTAACATGGTACGAGCGATGCTTGCTTTAGACAAGGAACGCCTTCGGGCTGCAGACAGGGCTGTAAAGAGTTTAGAAATACAAGCAAGAGTAAACAGGAGGAGGAACAAGAGGAAGCTGGAGGACGAGTTTGCAGAGGATGAAGATAATCCATCCTATGGACCTGGAATGCACTAAAAAGTTAATCCAATCTTTGTCGCTCGATTCCCAAAACTTTTATTTTCTCATATTAATTACATGTTTCCTAAGGATCGTCCAAACATACTTGTTTCAAACTTTCAGTAAATGTTACACAGTATCTTCTGCATAATTTAACACAGACTTTTTCCAAAAAACTGTATATTTTTGAATATATAAATAAAAAATTGCAAAAAAATGTTGTGAATTTTCATTACAATTGAAAAAAAAAATCATCTTTAATAACTGAACTAAAATTTTGTAAAATCCCTGTGTTAAGTTGTAGCCCATATTCCAATAAATAATCTGTAAAAAGTTCTACTTCCTACCTCAAATACTTTGTGAGGAAAGATGTAATTTATAAGCGTTATTTTTACATTGCAAGTATAGGGCGTTCCGGAGCCCCTTAAACAAATTACTTTTAAACAAATCAGTTTTCAAATTTTAATTTAAGATGGCTTAAGGCCTTATTTTGGAATTAAGACAAAGTAAATTCATAGACAGCTGAAGGCCTCACACAGTACTTCAGACTAAATTGAAAATCACAGTCTAAAGACAACAGAACAGTGGTGCTCAGAAGTGTTCCAAGGGTTGGCCTGAGGAGGTAGCTCTAACGTCAGGTAAGGTGACACAGGCAGCCAAGAGTAAGGTTAAACAATCGGATGGCGTCCCGACCCAGGGATGGCTGATGGACCGACTAGCGACCTAATCAATTCCCTTCCGCCTGACCAATGGCACGGCAACGGAAAGTGTCAGCCGATGACGAAGATATCAGCAGCACTACGTCATCCAAATTGGTGTTTAAAGAGAGCCAAGGCGCAATAGCCACCCTAAGAAAAAATATGAACAAACCACTGAAAGGCTGTCTAACTACACGCCATGGTGGACACCATCAGCATGGTGAGGAAAAACACACTGCTGAAAAACTGTGCTAACGACTAAGGCAGGTAACTGGGGCCTCAACGGCCACAAGACATAAAATACCGCTGGTGCATTTCACTCACAAGTAACAACCAATTTAATAGTTAGAGACCATACAGGAAGACGGCTCTAAAATTTCGCTGACTCCAGCATGCCATACATTGTTGCCAGCTGGAATGACCCAGGAAGCAACAACCAACAATGAACGAAGAGACACCACAGCAGTTGAGGTTTCATAACGGGTTAACTGACCACTCAACTTCAGCGTCCGGGTTCGGTGGGCAACGAACTTGGTAGCTCTCACAGACAGCTCCTCACAACCCAACTGCGCGTGCACGCCGCCAGTAGTCCTACCCTGACTCCGCATCGTGGAGGCTTGCTTGCTTCTCTGTCCCAACTGAACGACTGCATCCAACACGAAGAGAGCGTTAGAATAGCTGCCCAGTCAAAACCACACAAGCTACACACGGTTCCTGGGAAACACTTCCACAAACAACTCGAACGATACTAAAACCAGTGATTGTGGAACAACAAAGACGGATCACAAATCGACACACACGAAGAACCCAGAAGTGGTCGGCGACCAAATACACGTCGTCAGATGAGACGACTGAGCGAACGACCAACCAAGGTCGTCCCTACTCAAGTCATGTGTGTCGGCAATGGTCGGGCGAGTCATGGTTGTCCGAACCTCACTGCTGCTGTGACCCGACTGCAGTCCCGACACACGACGACCCGGAAATACTAGCGGTCGCTCAAAAAGTAGTACGACAGTGCTCTTATCGGTAAGCGCTGCTGGTGCCACTTATGGGCAGGCAAGACAGCAACTTAGTGACACCAGTTGTAACCTCCCCCCCCCCCCCACTTATCGACCTTAATGACAGTGAAAAATTAAACCGCGTGTACCTAATGGAAAGTTGGGAAAAGCAATCGTCACCAAAGTTAATCTATCGGTAAAGAGGGAGGAAAGGGTTACATCTAAATGAAAGGAAAAATGCAAATGAGACTGGTGGAAATTAATTTTGTAAAGGGGTAAAGTTAATAAAGAAAGTAAATGTGCGGCCATTACATTAACAATTTACTAGCGGTAATTAGATATTTGAGATTTGGGGGAAATTTCGGTCGCCAGTCCTAAGGACAATTACTATAGTAACTGAAAAAGAAAGGTTATTACACATATAATTAGCACTAGAAGTGTGGCAACAGAAAGTTGACACGTGCAGTGTGAAAACTGAAAGTTTGTCAGAAGTAATAAATTTCGCTACGCTCTGACTTAATTTAGCAAAAGAATCAATAAAACCGGAAAATCGAAAGTTAATTTAGTGACTGAAGCTAATAGTGAGCTTTCTTTCTGAAGCACATCGAAATTTAGTAAAATACGGTTAGTCTTGGGTTACCTCAACAATCATTTCAAAAGCTACTTGAATCTACGCAATTTAGAAATAAGAGATTTAACTTTGAACTTGAATTAAATGATTCTGAACAATTAACAATAGTAAAATTTAGTACGTACCAAGCTGAGCTGCAGTCACAGGTAAGCTAAAATACGGTAACAAAACTCGCTCTCTTAATTTGTGCTTGTGTAATCTAAATATTGTTGCCAGCTATGAATACCTTCACTGAACTTTGAAATTAAAGCAGTGAAATCGAATGATTCTGGCGTTTGACTTTCAACGACACTCGGGTTCATTCCGGAAAAGGAAGGGACCCTCCTTGGTAATGCAATTGGGACAATGAGCAAGAAAGGTTCATGCTACGTTGCTGTAATTTTGTGCTTTGAACAGTTTGAAAATCTGAGGTCTGCCATACAGTTCTAAAACTTTACGTGCTTCCAGTCTTCCTTGTAGGTTGATTGAAGGTTTGAAGCCGTCGATCTAGGAGGTGGCGACAGTCACTCATTGTTGGCCGTCGCTGTTGCAGAAGCTGGATGTTGGCGCGCCTTCTTCTCGACACGGTCACCAGGCGAAACGGGCTCTTGATGTGCGCCAGCTAATGCTTACCGTCCGCGACACCGTGTCAGAAACTATCATCGCGAGTCGAGCGCAATGACATGCTGCCAAACCCCGAAAGCGCGGCAACTCGCGGGAGCGTCACACAACACACCTGCTCCACTCGCTACTCCAGCCAGACTCCCTCTGCTCAGCCCGCGCTCCACGCGGGAGAGTTAACACTACCAAAGATCCTAAACACTTTCGTTCTCCACACGACCTGTCGATGTAATCGTTCGATAGCAGTTTTCCCTAGGCAAGACCCAGCGTAAAAATACAAATAATATTTACGAAACAAACCAATTATACATCGACATAAATGCATAAATATATATATACTAATAGTAAAACAATTAAAATATACGAAGACACAGAAATGTTATATACTCAGGTAACAAAAATAAGGAAAACAAATTTATAGTACAATAGATGGAAATAGGAGGATATGCATTTCCGGCGTTACACAGTGAATCGAATAAGAAGCGGGAGGGCAGTACTGCAAAGACAAGATGTCAATAAATAAACGGCACGTACACGAGCCGCGCACTGTTCATTGTTATTGCACAAAGACGAGTAATTTCTGTGGAGGACTGTATAATCGGCTTTACAGTATTGTAGAGTGATAAAGTTTTTCAAGAACTACTTCAAGTTTTCAAAAGCAATTGAACATTATGGTGTTTATTGGTTAGGCTATGGTGGTTTTCGTTAATGTGTGATTCTGTGTGTTTTCGTATATATAGTGTCACTGTTTCTTTTATTCTTTTGTGGGAGGAATTAATATTGTTTTAAACATGGGTAGACCCTGTAGGAAGGATAAAACAGAAACACATGCCACATCAGAGTTCGAAATGACCGAACATGTGCAAGAATGTCCATTTACCGATCATGATGACGAATGTGCCTCAGTAGAACAAAATTTGGAACCAGAAGTCACGAGAACAGAAAATGTGCTGCCTGGATCTAGCACTGAGATGCTGGAACAGCAGGCAGGTGCCAGATCAGCTGATGGGTATGTGAGAAATTATGCTTATCTACCTACATGGGTATATGTTTTATTTTCTTCCTATTTCTATCCATTCATTCGCCTACGTAGTTTAAGGCAAAGGTTAAAACCGCGGTATTCCCGCGGCAATCAAGCCTGTGGAGCTAACGAGAAAAAATAAAGAACATTAAGTTTCTTATTCTTGTAAAAACTCTTATCGCATGTTTCATCGATGTTGTACTGTCTGTCTCTTCACGTCCATGATTGACAGGTTGCGGATATCTGTTTAGTTCACTAATGATGTGAAATATATTAATTCTTGTGGAACGAAGGTAACTTCACTTATTAGTATCTTATTTCACGTCATCTATCTACCTGCGTAACCGGTACCTGTAATACTTCGGAGAAGCAAGAAATTTAACCAGAGCTAGCTGGAGGCTGTAACATTTGTAAGTAGGCTGTTTAGGTTTTCTTATTGGTAACACCACGTAGCGCTCTGTATGAAAATCACTGGCTGTGCTGTGTGCAGTCTGTGGCTAGTTTGCATTGTTGTCTGCCATTGTAGTGTTGGGCAGTGGCAGCTGGAGGTGAACAGCGCGTAGCGTTGTGCAGTTGGAGGTGAGCCGCCAGCAGTGATGGATGTGGGAGAGAGATGGCGGAGTTTTGAAATTTGTAATACTGGATATTATGAACAGCTATGTATATTATGATTTTTCAACACTATTAAGGTAAATACATTGTTTGTTCTGTATCAAAATATTTCATTTGTTAACTATACCTATTAGTAGTTAGTGCCTTCCGTAGTTTGAATCTTTTATTTAGCTGGAAGTAGTGGTGCTCGCTGTATTGCAGTAGTTCGAGTAACCAAGATTTTTGTGAGGTAAGCGATTTGTGAAACGCATAGGTTAATGTTAGTCAATGCCATTCTTTTGTAGGGATTTCTGAAAGTCAGAATGTGTTGCGCTAAAAATATTGTGTGTCAGTTTAAGCACAGTCATGTATAATTGTTCTAAGGGGACGTTTCACATTGTCTTCAAAGAAGAAGAGGAGGTAAATAACTCCAAGATTGGAAGAACTGTCATCTAATGATCCAATATTATATGTTACAGTTTTTTCGTGTTTACGAAAAATAATAAGCCTTAATGTCTGGGGTGTGCGTCGCTGTGCGAAAGTTAGCTGAGACACAAGCTTCCATGCGAACTCATTAGTGTTGCGTCTCTTGTGCGGCGCCAGCAAATTTCCGTCGTAAATGTTTTCAATAAAATTATTAAGAATCAGTAGACTGCTGTCGCTGCCGACACCTGCAAACGATTTTCTTTTGTTATTGCCCGATAAACTATTTCCTAACGGGGTGTCAGAGCGTGGAAAGGGAAGAGCAGGGAAACTGAAAAAGAGAAAAGGGTAAAAGAGATAGACAGAGGACAAAGGAAAACAAAACCATACAATCGATTTACATCAACATCTACATATATACTCCGCTAGCCACCAAATGGTGTGTGACGGAGGGCACAATTCACGCCAAAGTCATATCCCCCCCCCCTTTATCTTATCCGCAGCTTATCCGCATGGCTGTAACGGATCGTGCAGCCACGTCTCGATCCCTTAGTCAACAGATGGGGACGTTTGCAAGACAACAACCTTCTGCACGAACAGTTCGACGACGTTTGCAGCAGCATGGACTATCAGCTCGGAGACCATGGCTGAGGTTACCCTTGACGCTGCATCACAGACAGGGGCGCTTGCGATGGTGTACTCAACGACGAACCTGGGTGCACGAATGGCAAAACGTCATTTTTTCGGATGAATCCAGGTTCTGTTTACGCATCATGATGGTCGCATCCGTGTTTGGCGACATCCCGGTGAACGCACATTGGAAGCGTGTATTCGCCGTCGCTGGCGTATCACCCGGCGTGATGGTATGGGGTGCCATTGGTTACACGTCTCGGTCACTTGTTGTTCGCACTTTGAACAGTAGACGTTACATATCAGATGTGTTACGACCCGTGGCTCTACCCTTCATTCGATCCCTGCGAAACCCTACATTTCAGCAGGATAATGCACGACTGCATGTTGCAGGTCCTGTACAGCCTTTCTGGATACAGAAAATGTTCGACTGCTGCCCTGGCCAGCACATCCTGCAGATCTCTCACCAATTGAAAACGTCTGGTCAATGGTGGCCGAGCACCTGGCTCGTCACAATAAGCCAGTCACTGCTCTTGATGAACTGTGGTATCGTGTTGAAGCTGCATGGGCAGGTGTACCTGTACACGCCATCCGAGCTCTGTTTGACTCAATGCCCAGGCGTATTAAGGCCGTTATTAAGGCCAGAGGTGGTTGTTCTGGGTACTGATTTGTCAGGATCTATGCACCCAAATTGCGTGAAAATGTAGTTACACGTCAGTTCTAGTATAATATATTTGTCCAATGAATACCTATTTGTCATCTACATTTCTTCTTGGTGTAGCAATTGTAATGGCCAGTAGTGTATTCTGGAAGGGAAGTTGTCCATCTCGATACGCGAGAAACTGGTAAATGTCCCTGATACGAGCCTGTACCAGTTTATGGCTACCATTGACGCAATGGATTTCATACAGAGAGGCACAAAGCAGAATGAGTTTGGAAATGGTGGCGGAGGACAAAATAGCAATCATAAGCAACAAAACCAAAATGGGAGTAGCCCACGAAAGAACGTTTACTCAAGATATAATGGATTATCATTCTGAAAACAGTGGAAACAAATAACGGGCATAGTAATCAGAGTACATCAAAAATGAAAATTCAAATAGATCTCCTTGTAGAAATGGGAGCAATGATAACTTCAACCTTTGCAAATAAAAACATGCGCACAACCAAGTGTAGGAAACCTGGCCCTGGAAATTGGCAAGTACAGGACAGCCCTTCCGAAAGAAATGTGCTTGTGAATAATATAAAAGTGATTCCAATGCCACCGCCTACTTAGCAGCAGCATGGGACACCACCACCGCAGTATTCACAACCTCAACAGTACGAAACCGTATACATTGTGGAGGTGATAGAAGGACCACAACCAGGACTCTCTAATGTGTCACATTTAAACCGAAGGATGTAAGCCTTTCTCATTTGGTCGGTAAGACACAGAGGAGAGGCACGCGAAGTGTGAAAGCCTACATGTTAGGCTGTAATGAGAGCATGGATGCGAGAAAAGAACTAATTGCTGAGGCTCAGCAATGCAGGGAACAGGCGGTTGAGTTAGTTCTAGAAACTTCTTTGTCACCCTACAGTCGTCTGGTGCTAGTGGTAGCTAAGACAGATGGCAGTATATGCCTCATTCTTGAAATGCGAGATATTAACAAAATCATTACTCCAGTGTGAACTTGCCCATAAAATCTTGAGGAACAAATACAAAAATTTCGACATGTAAAATTTCTTACTGGTATAGATCTGAAATATTCGTACTGGTAGGTCTTATTGTCAGAGGCCTCACAGAAGTATGTGGTTGTACTATTTGCCGGACCTACAGGGTGTTTCAAAAATGACCGGTATATTTGAAACGGCAATAAAAACTAAACGAGCAGCGATAGAAATACACCATTTGTTGCAATATGCTTGGGACAACAGTACATCTTCAGGCGGACAAACTTTCGAAATTACAGTAGTTACAATTTTCAGCAACAGATGGCGCTGCAAGTGATGTGAACGATATAGAAGACAACGCAGTCTGTGGGTGCGCCATTCTGTACGTCATCTTTCTGCTGTAAGCGTGTGCTGTTCACAACGTGCAAGTGTGCTGTAGACAACATGGTTTATTCCTTAGAACAGAGGATTTTTCTGGTGTTGGAATTCCACCACCTAGAACATAGTGTTGTTGCAACAAGATGAAGTTTTCAACAGAGGTTTAATGTAACCAAAGGACCGAAAATCGATACAATAAAGGATCTGTTTGAAAAATTTCAACGGACTGGGAACGTGACGGATGAACGTGCCGGAAAGGTAGGGCGACCGCGTACGGCAAACACAGAGGGCAACGCGCAGGTAGTGCAGCAGGTGATCCGACCGCGGCCTCGGGTTTCCGTTTGCTGTGTTGCAGCTGTGGTCCAAATGACGCCAACGTCCACGTATCGTCTCATGCGCCAGAGTTTACACCTCTATCCGTACAAAATTCAAACGCGGCAACCCCTCAGCGCCGCTACCATTGCTGCACGAGAGACATTCGCTAACGATATAGTGCACAGGATTGATGACGGCGATATGCATGTGGGCAGCATTTGGTTTACTGACGAAGCTTATTTTTACCTGGACGGCTTCGTCAATAAACAGAACTGGCGCATATGGGGAACCGAAAAGCCCCATGTTGCAGTCCCATCGTCCCTGCATCCTCAAAAAGTACTGGTCTGGGCCGCCATTTCTTCCAAAGGAATCATTGGCCCATTTTTCAGATCCGAAACAATTACTGCATCACGCTATCTGGACATTCTTCGTGAATTTGTGGCGGTACAAACTACCTTAGACGACACTGCGAACACCTCGTGGTTTATGCAAGATGGTGCCCGGCCACATCGCACGGCCGACGTCTTTAATTTCCTGAATGAATATTTCGATGATCTTGTGATTGCTTTGGGCTATCCGAAACATACAGGAGGCGGCGTGGATTGGCCTTCCTATTCGCCAGACATGAACCCCTGTGACTTCTTTCTGTGGGGACACTTGAAAGACCAGGTGTACCGCCAGAATCCAGAAACAATTGAACAGCTGAAGCAGCACATCTCATCTGCATGTGAAGCCATTCCGCCAGACACGTTGTCAAAGGTTTCGGGTAATTTCATTCAGAGACTACGTCATATTATTGCTACGCATGGTGGATATGTGGAAAATATCGTACTATAGAGTTTCCCAGACCGCAGCGCCATCTGTTGTTGAAAATTGTAACTACTGTAATTTCGAAAGTTTGTCTGCCTGAAAATGTACTGTTGTCCCAAGCATATTGCAACAAACGGTGTATTTCTATCGCTGCTCGTTTAGTTTTTATTGCCGTTTCAAATATACCGGTCATTTTTGAAACACCCTGTAGGTACCATTTGAGAGTGTTATCGTTTGAGCTCAGAGTGAACGCAGGAGTGTTCATTGCTGCTCTGGACGCTGTACTGGATCTGTATTTATTGGATAACGTATCACTCTGTGTCGAAGACGTTATGACAGTCGCAAAGACATGGGAAGAACGCCTTGAATTTTTGGAGTGTAGGTTAAGAAAGTTTGCTGATGCCAGAGTTATGGCGAACTCAAGAAAACTGAATTTCAGTAGAGCAGAACTAAAATTTCTAGGTCACTTATTTCACCTATCAGGATAATGCCGTATCCGAATAAGATGGAAGCAATACAACATCTTCCAAACCCCAGGACGAAGAAACAGATGAAGGCTTTCCTTGGTATGGCATTAATCTTCTAACGTTTTATACCAACACAGTTGCTCAGTAATGATGCACTGCTAAGTCTACTACAGAAAAAAGTATGGTCTTTCTAAAAGGAACGCAGGAAAACGTTTAATGAGAATCTCCAGTCAACTCACAGATTTTACACTAGCCAGACATATGCAAAGATTTTTATCTGACAATGGATGCCTCAATTTATGAGTTAGGCGCATGTCTGTTCCAACTGGATGGAACTACGGAACACACTGAAGTGGAGGTGATAGGCATTGCGAGACGAGAATTAACGGGATACGAATGTGCATATTCCATCGTGGAGTTCGAAGCCTTAGCCGCAGTTTGGGTTCTTAACAAATAAGACTATTATTTGTATGGAAAACATGTAGTAGTTTTCTGCGATCACCAAGAGGGCGACGTACTGCTATTTTCCGAATTTTCAGAGGCGTGTCGGAAAACTGATCCGCATTTGCTTAATCTGCCAGAAGACGAAACGCACGATATGCAGTACTCGTAACGAACTGCAATCAATCATTCCGGCGGAACCCCTCTGTCAATGTAGCAGGTCTCCTACCAATAGCTAGCGGTGGAGTACAGTGCCTGATAGCAGGGTTAGATATATTTTCGATGTACTTGAACATGTGTCCCGCCAGGAACTCAGTGTCAACTACAATAATACAAAAATTGGTAACTTACTATATAATTTGTGTAGGGATGCCAGTTACACTGCTGTCAGACAATGCTGCTTACTTTGTGAGTAGTAAGTGGAAGCGCTTTCTGAGGTAAGAAGATGCTTGATACATATTTACTCAAAGAGTTAATTCCATAGGAGCGGGGGGAGGGGGGGGGGAGCGTTTCGTGATTTTAATAGATTTGTGAGGACATATTCTCCTGATCAGCACTCCAAATTGGTTGAATATGTTTTGCTTTTTGAGAATAAATATGACAATTTACCACATGAATCTACTGGCTATACTCCAGCTGAAATTATGATGCTGGATATAGAGTCAGACAAATGAATGAAACCCTTGCCGCAGGTATCTAGGCAAACCACCAAAGAAGGAAAGATACGACAAGTGTGGGTATCGATAAGAAACATGCGGACTTGAGGCAGAGAAAACATAACAAACACCAATACGAGGAGTGAGAGTTGGTTCTGATTAGGACACTTCCAGATGCCTCAGGCATTTCAAAAATTAATCGAAACTGCAACTGTCATACACAGGACTGCACCTGATCATAAAAATACCTTACGAAGGATGCCGCCTGCTGATGCTTCCAGACAGGTTAAGGATTAGAGGATTATATTCTCATGAAAGAGTAATACCTTTCGTACGTAAAGGTGGATTATAGATATCACTTGAAATATGTAAACAGTTATCTTAATGCTAAGTGCATTTTTATTATGTACATATGGCGTTCAAGTATTATGTATCTGTTTGTGTGATTTGTTGTATGATTTAAATGTAACCAGGTAATTCATATGAAAGAAAGTTTCTACTGTGAAGGTAATGACTTCGTCATCAACATAACACAACACGTTAAGGTCAAAATCTGACTGGAAAATAAGCAAACTATATGGTTTCTGTGTACTTGCTGCTTGTCTCTGATCTAAAACATAGAGCAGAGGTTGAAAATACCGCTTCAGTTGTAAATTACTTTATTTTCACACGACCGGTTTCGGCCTGTTATAAGCCCATCCTCAGGTGTCGTAGCTGTGCTGTGGTCCCAGAGCGCGTGGTACACACGGCGCTCGGGGACCACAGCACAGCTACGACACCTGAAATTATGATGCTGGATATAGAGTCAAACAAATGAGTGAAACCCTTGCCACAGGTACCTAGGCAAGCCACCAAAGAAGAAAAGATACGACAGCGCTCTCCATAAATCTGCAAAAGTGCGACGGGGTGATCTCTACTGAACAGCACGTTGCAAGGTATCTCAGATATGCTCAGTAATGTTCATGTCTGGGGAATTTGGTGACCAGAGGAAGTGTTTAAACTCAGAATAGTCTTCCTGGAGCTACTCTATAGCAATTCTGGACGTGTGAGTTATCGCATTGTCCTGCTGGAATTGCCCAAGTCCATCGGAATGAACAATAGACATGAATGGCTGCAGGTGATCAGACAGGATGCTTACGTAAGTGTCACCCGTCAGAGTCGTATCTAAACGTATCAGGGGTACCACATCGCTCCAACTGCACACAGAGCCTTCACCACATTGAACAGTCCCCTGCTGACATGCAGAGTCCATGGATTCATGAGGTTGTCTCCATACCCGTGTAAGACAACCCGCTCGATATACAGGGTGATTCAAAAAGAATACCACAACTTTAAAAATGTGTATTTAATGAAAGAAACATAATATAACCTTCTGTTATACATCATTACAAAGAGTATTTAAAAAGTTTTTTTTTCACTCAAAAACAAGTTCAGAGATGTTCAATATGGCCCCCTCCAGACACTCGAGCAATATCAACCCGATACTCCAACTCGTTCCACACTCTCTGTAGCATATCAGGCGTAACAGTTTGGATAGCTGCTGTTATTTCTCGTTTCAAATCATCAATGGTGGCTGGGAGAGGTGACCGAAACACCATATCCTTAACATACCCCCATAAGAAAAAATCGCAGGGGGTAAGATTAGGGATTCTTGGAGGCCAGTGATGAAGTGCTCTGTCACGGGCTGCCTGGCGGCCGATCCATCGCCTCGGGTAGTTGACGTTCAGGTAGTTACGGACATATAAGTGCCAATGTCGTGACGCTCCATCCTGCTGAAATATGAATTGTTGTGCTTCTTGTTCGAGCTGAGGGAACAGCCAATTCTCTAACATCTCCAGATACTGTAGTTCAGTTACAGTAGCACCTTCGAAGAAAAAGGGACCAAAAACTTTATTGGCTGAAATGGCACAGAAAACGTTCACCTTAGGCGAGTCACGTTCATACTGAGTTGTTTCGCGCGGATTCTCAGTGCCCCATACTCAATAACACAAAAAGCTTTCTGTTGAGCGATCGCCATCTTAGCATCAACTGACGCTGACGCCTAGTCAGCAGCGCCTCAAGCGACCAAATGTACAACTAAATGAAACTTTATAGCTCCCTTAATTCGCCGACAGATAGTGCTTAGCTCTGCCTTTTGTCGTTGCAGAGTTTTAAATTCCTAAATTTGTGGTATTCTTTTTGAATCACCCTGTACTTTGAAACGAGACTCGTTCGACCAGGCAAGATGTTTGTAGTCATCAACAGTGCAATGTCGGTGTTGACGGGTCCAGAAGAGGCGTAAAGCTTAGTGTCATGCAGTCATAAAAGGTACACGAGCTCCGAAAGCCCATACGGATGATATTTCGTTGAATGGCCCAGCACTGAAATCTGCATCAATTTGAGAAAGTGTATCACTTGTGTCACGTTGAACGATTCTCTTCAGTCGTCGTTGGTCGCGTTATTGCAGTATATTTTTCCTGCAGCAGCGATTTCGGAGATTTGGTTTTTTGCCGGATTCCTGATATTCACGGAACATATGTGAAATGGTCGTACGGGAAAATGTCCACTTCCATCGCTACCTCGGAGATGCTGTGCCCCATCGCTGGTGGCGCCGATTGTAACGCTGCGTTCAGACTCACTTTAAATCTTGATAATCTGCCACTGTAGCAGCAGAAACCCATCTAACAACTGCACCAGACACTTGTCTTATATAAATATTGCCGACCGCAGCGCCGCATTCTGCTTGTTTACATACCTCTGTATTTAAATAAGGACGCCTTTACCAGTTTCTTTCGCGCTTCAGTGTAGGTCGCATCACGGCGACTGATTATCGTTTCCGAGACCATATTTCAATGGACCATTTAAAAATTGGGACTCTGTACGGGCGCTGATGGCCGCTCAGTCGAAGAAAAGAAATAATAAATAATTTACATTTCCTTACGAAGAGATAACATTATTTTGTCGCGCGACACCCACAAATAATAATACTTTCACATGCTTAAGTTTATCAGAGATAGACAGAAACGTTCAACTTTTCGATCGATCACTTAAATACACTCCTGGAAATGGAAAAAAGAACACATTGACACCGGTGTGTCAGACCCGCCATACTTGCTCCGGACACTGCGAGAGGGCTGTACAAGCAATGATCACACGCACGGCACAGCGGACACACCAGGAACCGCGGTGTTGGCCGTCGAATGGCGCTAGCTGCGCAGCATTTGTGCACCGCCGCCGTCAGTGTCAGCCAGTTTGCCGTGGCATACGGAGCTCCATCGCAGTCTTTAACACTGATAGCATGCCGCGACAGCGTGGACGTGAACCGTATGTGCAGTTGACGGACTTTGAGCGAGGGCGTATAGTGGGCATGCGGGAGGCCGGGTGGACGTACCACCGAATTGCTCAACACGTGGGGCGTGAGGTCTCCACAGTACATCGATGTTGTCGCCAGTGGTCGGCGGAAGGTGCACGTGCCCGTCGACCTGGGACCGGACCGCAGCGACGCACGGATGCACGCCAAGACCGTAGGATCCTACGCAGTGCCGTAAGGGACCGCACCGCCACTTCCCAGCAAATTAGGGACACTGTTGCTCCTGGGGTATCGGCGAGGACCATTCGCAACCGTCTCCATGAAGCTGGGCTACGGTCCCGCACACCGTTAGGCCGTCTTCCGCTCACGCCCCAACATCGTGCAGCCCGCCTCCAGTGGTGTCGCGACAGGCGTGAATGGAGGGACGAATGGAGACGTGTCGTCTTCAGCGATGAGAGTCGCTTCTGCCTTGGTGCCAATGATGGTCGTATGCGTGTTTGGCGCCGTGCAGGTGAGCGCCACAATCAGGACTGCATACGACCGAGGCACACAGGGCCAACACACGGCATCGTGGTGTGGGGAGCGATCTGCTACACTGGCCGTACACCACTGGTGATCGTCGAGGGGACACTGAATAGTGCACGGTACATCCAAACCGTCATCGAACCCATCGTTCTACCATTCCTAGACCGGCAAGGGAACTTGCTGTTCCAACAGGACAATGCACGTCCGCATGTATCCCGTGCCACCCAACGTGCTCTAGAAGGTAAAGTCAACTACCCTGGGCAGCAAGATCTCCGCATCTGTCCCCCATTGAGCATGTTTGGGACTGGATGAAGCGTCGTCTCACGCGGTCTGCACGTCCAGCACGAACGCTGGTCCAACTGAGGCGCCAGGTGGAAATGGCATGGCAAGCCGTTCCACAGGACTACATCCAGCATCTCTACGATCGTCTCCATGGGAGAATAGCAGCCTGCATTGCTGCGAAAGGTGGATATACACTGTAATAGTGCCGACATTGTGCATGCTCTGTTGCCTGTGTCTATGTGCCTGTGGTTCTGTCAGTGTGATCATGTGATGTTTCTGACCCCAGGAATGTGTCAATAACGTTTCCCCTTCCTTGGACAATGAATTCACGGTGTTCTTATTTCAATTTCCAGGAGTGTATTTTACGTGTAACATTTAAGGGCGCTTCACGTCACGCGTCCATAGCAAGAACGTGCTTCGTTATTTAAAACAAAAGCTATTTTAAATAAAGATTCAGAGCATATTTCAGTATTCAAATAACTTCCGGGAATTCAGCCAGGTAACACTTTCAGCGACCTCCGATATTTCGGCGGGAGAACACCCCGCCATTTTCAAGGCAAACTGCAACGGACAGGCGGCGTACATGCAAATTTAATACCTCGGTTCTCGGACCGAAGCAGGAAAGATAACACACACACACACACACACACACACACACACACACACACTGAACACTAGTGCCACCAAAGATGACCAAAGTCAGACCTGTCGATAGTGAGACTATGAATTCGCAGGGGAGGCAGCATTGACTCTGTTCCCCTGTACAGGAAACGTACTCACACCGACTTGTACTTACAAGCTAATAGTTGTCACCATTCGGCTCAGCGTGAAGGAGTACTTCGTACCTTGGTACACAGGGCACATGTCGTTTCTGACGCTGAGATTTTGCCAGCTGAGCTGTCCCATCTTGAAGTTAAATTTCGTCAAAATGGTTACAGTGATAGACAGATTGAACGTGCGTTGCGTTATCGACCAACTGTACATCAGGTGATTGATGATAATTCTGAGTCAACACCTAAGTCTACTGCCTTCTTGCCTTACGTAGGAAACACGTCCAATAAGATCGGTCGTATTTTACGGAAATACGATGTGAAATGTGTTTTCCGACCTCCATCTAAAATTAGAGCACTTTTGAGTTCCGTTAAGGATGATCTTGGACTGCGTAAGGCGGGTGTATATCGTGTCCCTTGTAGCTGCGGCATGGCATATATTGATCAAACTATCAGGACCGTGGAGGACAGATGTACTGAGCATAAACGGCACACACGATTGCAGCAGCCAAATAGATCTGCTATTGCCGAACATTGCTTGGATACTGGTCACCCCATGTTATATAATAACACCGAGATATTGCCATGCACGTCCAGCTATTGGGACAGTGTCATTAGGGAGGCAGTTGAGATTAAATTAGCGAGCAACCTCGTTAACAGGGATGGAGGTTTCTGTTTAAACTCTGTTTGGAATCTGGCTCTCTCCCTTGTCAAAAAACAGAGGAATAGAGTCAATGCTGCCTCACTTGCGAATTCATAGTCTCACTATCGATAGCTCTGACTTTGGTCATCTTTGGTGGCACTAGTGTTCAGTGTGTGTGTGTGTGTGTTATCTTTCCTGCTTCGGTCCGAGAACGGAGGTATTAAATTTGCATGTACGCCGCCTGTCCGTTGCAGTTTGCCTTGAAAATGGCGGGGTGTTCTCCCGCCGAAATATCGGCGGTCGCTGAAAGTGTTACCTGGCTGAATTCCCGGAAGTTATTTGAAAGTTGTATACGCCAGGAGAAACTCAGGTCTCACATATTTCAGTATGTTGCCCCTGTTCGTATCTGGAATTCTATCCATTTCTGTTGTACGTATTTCACTAAAGTGTTTTTCAGCGTAATTTTCCCCTCTTTAGGGTAGATGCCATAAAACAAACACATTTAAGCAGAAGTAAAATGGGTTTTCTCTGTACGGATACATTTCTAAGTGCTCAACAATTGTGGGCGGAGAGCACTGAATGCGTCACTGAACTGAGGGGTCGTAGAAAGACCCTTTGCAGTTTTATTCACGTGTGTGTCAGTGTCGCGCCCTTCTGTGATCACGCCACAGCAGGGCGCAAAACAGGAGGGCTAAAAAGCATAAGCACTCCCTGCCTCTTCGGGTTGCGTTTAAATTTCGTGAAATTGTTTGCAACGGACTCTTGTGGTCCCACACCGTACAACAGGGCGAAAATAGCGATCGCACTGCATTCCAAATGGGCGTGATCACTTTAAAAGGAGATTCAAAGCCATAATATCCTTACGGAACTGTTAAGGGTCCGTGGGGTGTTAACAGTGTACAAGATTGTCAAGAACATTTACCTGTTTTCATCACACTGTGAACAGTAGTTTTCGACTGCAAAATGTGTAGTATAAACGCCTCAATGGAATGAGTGGTTTCGTTGTCGCACTTCATGCCACTCCCTGAGAGCTTTCATTTCGATTCTGCTTGACGGTGTGTCCGGAATGTTTTCCTCGGCCACACATAAGAAGACCGCATGATTTCATTCCTGACGGTCGTGATCCTAATCTCCGTCACGGAAGCGTCAAAAGGAGGGGTGAAAAGCGTGTAAGAGGAAATGGGCTGACTTTCCCATCGAATAACACGACCACGGTGGCGATGGGCGAATTTTGGGTAATATTTGGAGACTGTCTATAATACCTCCAAAAGAAAGAAATCCGTGCAGGTTTGAATATGTATGCTACTATCGACCCATGTCAGTAGGAAGATTCTTGTTTATAGCTCCTACATATTGTTTTCCGTGCAGGCTGTTGTACCATCGCACAGAATGCACCATACACACCGAAAGTAAGGAGGGACGAATTGTATGTGTTGCGTATTTGTCTAGAAAGTTGTCATACTCTTTCATATCTAGGTTCTAAGACATCAGCTTTCGAGGATCTCGTTCAACTTGTATCAAAGAGTGTCCTGGTGCACGGATAAAAAAAGTAAAAAATGTGAAAAAGCCTCTCTTCGTCTTTACAAAACGTCGTAAAACGTCGTGGACCGACAACGATTTCGCGATCTCGGAGAATCTTGTGCAGATTGTGGAGTTACCTGCTTCTACTTTTCCTGATTTTCTACAGATAAATTTTCCCCTCTGATAATATACAATTCCATGCAGCTACACCAGCTTCACGGCAGTTAACGATGACAGCTCCTTTGTCTAAAATTCCACTGCAAATAAATTTAATACCGTCCCAAATATGTTCTGGTAAATAAAGATTTATTTCACGCTGAGATTAGAATGCGGGTGTCCACTTTTTAATGAGCACATGCCTTAAAAAACCCTACGATGGGTTGTCGCCTAGTTTTCATTATCATCTCGAAAAGAACAGGCTGCGTCCATGAAGCAGGTCGTGGTTTTAGTTCTTTTTCAACACTTCATCCTTCAAGGCGATAAATTTTTCACAACGATGGATAACCAGTCGGAAACCTTGACTGCAGAAATGTGCAGTTTGACTGTTCAGTAAATGCTCCATCTCTAAAACCACCTCGTAGCCATTCTGCAAACGCCTGCCGCGCTATATTTCATTTATTTGCGATAGCCAGAAGAGGTATTGCGTATCATGTTAGGAGACTAGGGAGAAGGGGGATGAAGTTGGAAGCTCGAAGAAGCTGTTTATGTTGCTGTGTCATGTGTAGAATGAGCTGCGGACGTCGTAGTGCAGCAAAGCGACCACCATGGAAAGTTTCCCGTGACTCTTTGTCCAACCAGCTTCCCTTAAAATCGTCATCAGGCATCAGTAGTATGCTTTGTCCATTAGCAGTACACGATGGCAGTTCCACACTACACTCAGCATCACCTTCATTGTTGGGCTTTCGCAGTTTTCCGCCATACTTCCACTGCTTGATTTGGTTCTTGTGTCTTTCTCAGAACGTACAATATTGGTACATGCGGTGAAATGGCTAAGGAAGTCATCAGGGTTCTCCTGCAAAGTTTTCTCCGAGGGCTTTCTGAATGTGTCTGGGCAGTCGTGGAACCCGTATGTGGTTACGTTCGTTGTGTTCCGAATGTTCATGCAGGGTGCTGAAAACGAATCCATGACTGACTCTCATTTTTTCTACCATCTCTACTATTGTGACACCCATGATTTCAAGCACTAGGGCCACCACGCTATTAAGATGAATCAGCTTGGCTGCAGCTGATATTGTTCGTGAGAGCCGAAGGAAATCGTGCATGGAACAGCTAAGATCACTGCTGTCCCAGCTGATGTCCAAGAAGGATGCTTTCAGCTAAATGATCAGTGTGGTGTCACCGCCAGACACCACACTTGCTAGGTGGTAGCTTTTAAATCGGCCGCGGTCCGCTAGTATACGACGGACCCGCGTGTCGCCATTGTCAGTAATTGCAGACCGAGCGCCACCACACGGCAGGTCTAGAGAGACGTACTAGCACTCGCCCCAGTTGTGCACCCAGTTGTACAGCCGACGTTGCTAGCCATGGTTCACTGAGAATTACGCTCTCATTTGCCGAGACGATGGTTAGCATAGCCTTCAGCTACATTTGCTACGACCTAGCAAGGCGCCGTATTCAAGTGATATTGAGATTCTATTAATGTATCATCAAGAGCGATGTTCTACAAATGTGGATTAAAGTTAAGTATTCCAGAAGCTACGTACTTTTCTTTATAGCATTCATTACGTATCCTGTTTCAGACCTCACGCCAGCCTGCGTGACTTTAAGCGCGTGCCTTTCAGCTTCCTCTCATTGTGTCTAGGCTGTCTTGTCTAGACACAACAATCAGCAACATGACATTGTGACTAGATGTAACCAGTTTTACTTCTTAGATTTATCTGTTCATAAAGGACACGAAGGTAGCCATAAAACGTAGTCAAAAAAATGGCTCTGAGCACTATGGGACTCAACTGCTGAGGTCATTAGTCCCCTAGAACTTAGAACTAGTTAAACCTAACTAACGTAAGGACATCACAAACATCCATGCCCGAGGCAGGATTCGAGCCTGCGACCGTAGCGGTCTAGCGGTTCCAGACTGCAGCGCCTTCAACCGCACGGCCACTTCGGCCGGATAAAAACGTAGTCAAATTCATTATATTCTTTAGTTACGTTGACATTCAGTCATATACTTTGTGATAGATGAAGAACAATAAAATGCACTCTAAGACAAAAGAAACGATGCATCACGAAACAATTATCCAAATGGAACGGCCGGCCGCGGTGGTCTAGCGGTTCTAGGCGCGCAGTCCGGAACCGCGCGACTGCTACGGTCGCAGGTTCGAATCCTGCCTCGGGCATGGATGTGTTTGATGTCCTTAGGTTATTTAGGTTTAAGTAGTTCTAAGTTGTAGGAGACTGATCACCACATATGTTAAGTCCCATAGTGCTCAGAACCATTTGAATCATTTTGAACCAAATGGAACGGAAATCAGTATATGTGGTTTACATGTACAGACAAACAGAATATTACAGCCGGCCAGGGTGGCCGAGCGATTCTAGGTGCTACAGTCTGCAACCGCGTGACCACTACGGACGCAGGTTCGAATCCTGCCTCGAGCATGGACGTGTGTGATGTCCTTAGGTTAGTTCGGTTTAAGTAGCTCTAAGTTCTACGGGACTGATGACCTTAGAAGTTAAGTCCTATAGTGCTCAGAGCCATTTGAAAAGATAACAGCTTCAGGAAAACTGAGTGAGTTATTGAAGAAAGAGAGGTTCACAAACTGAGCAAATCTATAACGCATTGGTTCACCCCTAGCTTTTATGCAAGCACTTATTCATAATGTTACTTAAAATCCGTCTTGATTGCAAAAAAAAATTTTTATTATTCATATGACCGGTTTCGGTTCATTCAGAACCATCTTCAGATCTGATATTTCAGTTACAGGAGTAACCCGTCCAAATCCAGCAACTTTCACATGCTACGTCACATAAACGCATTTGCTGGATTTGGAAGGGTTACTCCTGTAACTGAAATATCAGATCTGAAGATGGTTCTGAATGAACCGAAACCGGTCATATGAATAATAAATTTTTTTTTTTTTTTTTTTTTTTTGCAATCAAGACGGATTTTAAGTAACATTATAAAATCACTGATTGCTGTTATCCCATAAGACATTATGTCTGTTTTTGCAAAGCACTTATTCAGCTTGGTACTTTTTGATAGTGTTGTTGACTGTCCTCCTGAGAGCGTCGTGTTCAATTTTGTCCAATTGGCGCTTTAGATGGTCAAAATCCCGAGATGGATGGAACGCCCTGCCCACAATGCTCCAAATGTTCTCAATCGAGGAGAGATCCAGTGACCTTTCTGGCCAAGGTAGGGTTTGTCAAGAACTAAGGGTCGTTTCACACTTACGCTGCTGCCAGGAAAGCGACGCTAGTGCGCGGTTGTCGGGAGGTACGCTGCATGAGACTTTTCACACTAGGTTTGTTGTTCTAGTCTTCACTCCTTGTGTTATTTCGTGTGAAATTATACCTTTTCAGGTAGTCCTTATCTTGCTTTGTGATAGTGGAAGCTGGCCGGGAAGCACTAATTGTATTAATATGTGATCGGTCTATTTTATGGGGTAAAATTCAAGAGTGTAGCAAGTAATGAATACTCAAAAGAAATGAATGGTTTGGCGTATTGCTTTGAAGAAACGGGTGAAAACGAAACATTGGCTGTGGCGAGTACTGTCCCATATTTTTGTATTAAATACTATGCATTATTTACATGCTTTGTTGACATATCTTACAATACTGTCACTTAATTGAACCTGTTGGTTTTAAAAAGTAATTCATCATTTTTCGAACATTGTTTACTGAAATTCCCCCACGCCCGCGTTCACTTCTACTCATATTTATACTTTGAAGCCCAACTATTGACGGAGTGTCTCCTGTGTTGTAAAGTCCCTTTCAGTAACATAACTGTAAAACAAGACAGACCTTAACAATATCAATGGTGAAGTCGGGATCCAAGTTCATTGCTACGCTGAAAATCCTCCATTTACCACTCATTATTCTCAATGTACATTCTGCCGGTTTGGGCAAATAAAAGTCGACTGGACGAATGGATATCATTTGTGGTAGCATTAATGGAGCAGGGAAAGACGTACAGTTACTTTCAGCAAGATGGAGCAACTGCCCATACAGCTGGTCGAAGCTTAGAGCACATTTACACGTTTTTCATGCCTGACAGAGTTGTTATCAGAGGTCAGTCCGGTTGTGGCTGTAGCTGGTCACCCAGGTGACCTGACCTGTCATCGTTCGATTACTTCTTGTCGGGAGCCTCAAGTCTAAAGTGTATCGCAACAACTCTCATAGCCTTCAAGAACTGCTGCACAACATTTCAGATGAGACTGCAGCCATTTAAGCAGTCCTGTTTCGATCTGCCTTTAGCAACTTGCTGACCAGTGACGGAAAGTGCCAAGGGATGAATGGCTCTCACTTTCAACATCTGCTGTGTTTCTTTGTAGCCTGGAACTGTGTTCTCTGGGCCCAACCCTGTAAGTACCTTCGAGCAGTCGAGAGGCCATAGTTAGATTATTTTTGCAGTCGTCAGCTGACAAGTAGAAACGGTCAGATAAGATGTTCGTGAAGCCTGAAGCTTCATCAGCAACACAAAAATTTGGTATCTTTGGACTTTTTGTGCTAGGAGGACACGCAGCTTTAGGAACATCAAGTTCATTATTCATCAGGTGATTTCCACAATGAACATGCTTGAAATATGTTCGAGTCACTATATTTTCCGTAACTGCTGATAGCAATGCAGATAAATGGATATTGTGAGTCTGCCACAGCAATTAATGCTACAAAAGGAAATCCCTAATAGTTAACTCGGGTGGACATGTTTTCTATCGACAACTCCAATGAAATGAGGAAAATTAGCTCTTTTCTCAAATCTTTCAGCTATTTTCTTCAAGTGAACTGATGTTGGTAAAGAGTAAGGTCGTACCGTAGTGACCAGATACCTCGACATACATTTCTGACAATTTTCCTGACTGTCGAAATACTGAATTTGCAACTACAGTGAAGATCTGTGAGGGTACAACCGCTGGCCATATATCTCAAACAAACTTTCTAAACCAGTAGGATACGAAGTTTATCTAACTTTGGCAAACAGGCAAGATACAATGGTTGTGTAACGGTACTATTCTACCATTTAATTAAAATAAAACCAAACCGCATTATTATCGCACCTGTCGTGACTAATAACGAGCAATTTTTTTCCCAGCAAGAGTGAGTAGACGGTTTTGAGGGCGATGAAGTAGTAGGATTCTAGTTGAGAGTGTTACAAATCGTTTCTGCGTTTAAATAACTCAAAACGCCATTAGTGGATACACGTGTGGTGTCCAAGCACATCCCACGGATGCCATTCAGCAGAGCTTGGCCATCACTATACTCAACAGTCCTGTTACCAAGACACGACTGGGACATTTTACGCATCCGTTCTGCCTCATACCACACCGAAACATCATCGCTCATTCAATTTCTAAATTAAGTATTTAAAGTTTTCTTCTTAAACGTCGTTTTGCATCTGAGAATTTCTCTTATTACGATACTGTATAAGTATCTTTCAAATACACAACAAAAATTACAACAAAATTTAAAATGTTTCATTTTTCACTCACCTGACTGTGACTGCCAACATGTGTGTAGAAGTAGGATACATGCTCTGAGGAATGTGTTACGGTGTTGGACTGAATCTTTTATTCTCACAAGCAGATCGTCAAAAATTTGCAAACTCATTCTAAAATATTTTGCAAAAACAGACATAATGTCTTATGGGATAACAGCAATCAGTGAGTTTATAATGTTACTTAAAATCCGTCTTGATTGCAAAAAAAATTTTTTTTTTATTATTCATATGACCGGTTTCGGTTCATTCAGAACCATCTTCAGATGTGTAAAAACAATTATACTAATTTACTATTTCACGGAAGCAAATGTTTTTCATCCTATCTTACTTTTACTTTACACGTGGCTAAGGCCTTATCGACCATACACCTGCTCTACGAGCCTCTTCCAATTATTTCTATCCAGGGAAATTGTTGTCCAATCAGAGTTGATGCCCATCCTAGCTGCATCTTCCCGGATATTCTCCATCCACCTAATTCGAGGTCTTCCTCTTCTTCTCTTTCCTTCTAATTTCTTAGTGGATGCTATTTTGGATAGTCTGTTCTCCGGCATCCTTGCTACATGACCAGCCCAGTTCAGTCTTCTCTTCTTTAACATTTCCACAATGGTACTATGTTTGTACAGCTCCCGTAGTTCTTCATTTTTCCTTACCCTCCACTCCATGACATTTTCATCGAAGATTGGTCCAAATATTTTTCTTAGTATTTTTCTTTCAAATATCAACAGTTTTTCTTCATCTTTTTTCCTGAATGTAATAACTTCACATCCATATAATGCTACTGGTACAATAGTTGACTGATAAAAACGGATTTTGAATTCAGTACTAAGTGATCTCATCCTTAAAATTTTGATACAGCTGTAAAAAGTTCTATTAGCTGCTGCTAGATGGGCGTCTATTTCTATTTCTGCTCTTTGTCTCTGCTAAAAAGACTCCCTAAGTACTTGAAGTGGTCAACTGCCTTGAAAGTGAGACCATTTACGGTCAGTGGTGTATTCTTTTGGAGTTTTTTACTTATGACTAGATATTCTGTCTTTTCTTCATTCACATGAAATCCAGCTTTCTCAGCTATTTTGTAATAATTTTGCATCATCCTGATTAATTCAGCTTTTAAAGTGCTTATTAAGGCTACATCATCTGCATAAGCAAGTCTAGTAATGTTCTGTCCCTGCAGTTGGATCCCTTGTGGATTAGTTTTGGTGAATTCTCTATCAATCCTCTCTAAGATAATATTAAATAGAATAGGTGAGATGGCATCCCCTTGTCTCAGTCCAGTGTACACCTTAAAATTTTCAGTCTCTCCTGCAGGTGTCTTAACTTTGCATATGGTTTCTTCCAAACACATTTTAACTAATTTGATTAATTTTAATTTTAATTTTCATCCTATCTAATCAACATCAAATGTACCAGAACGTACCTGATATTTCAGTTACAGGAGTAACCCGTCCAAATCCAGCAACATTCACATGCTACGTCACATAAAATTGGTTGGCAGAGTGCACGTCATTTATATTAATTATAACACTATTACCGACAGGTGGCCTCTGGTACATTTGTTACATTCCATTTGTACATACTGTATTCAGTAGATCTTTTTATATTAAAAATATTTGGTTAAAATATGTAGATGTCAAAGTTAAAATCTGTACTTGTCAGGATTAAAAAACAGTAAAATTATCATTTTCATACGATCTAAAATCATAGGGCGATTTATATATCTATGGTGCTGGTGTGAACTTGTTTTCCTCTACGGTCTGCTTCCGTGGTTCCCGCCATTTTGGTGTTGTGCCGCGGTCCGCTCAGTCGTCTGATATCCATCGCCGCGGGCATATTCAGAAAACCTACGTGTACAGATCTAGTTATCAATGAGCGTTCCTGTCACCCACCGCGATACAAATGGGCATATTTTACTTCGATGGTATACAGGCTACTAAGATTGCCACTAAGCCAACAGGAAGTAGAAAAGGAGTTAAGTATTTTAAAACAAGTGGCCGTAGCGAACGGATATACGTGTAAGCAGGTGATGAATATTTATAGGAAGATAAAGAAGAGGCAAATGGAACAAACAGAAGGAAGTCAAGTAGCAGTTAAGAGGAACAACAAGAAAAAATATGTAGCTCTCACTTACAATGGAAGAATTGCAGACAAAATTGAAAGATGCTTTCGTAAATCCGACGTTAAAATAGGGTTCCGAACAAATAAAACGTTAAAATTGAAGCTCCGGCATAGAATATGTAATAGTAGGAATAAATTTCAGGATTCAGGTGTATATAAGATCAAATGTAATGACTGCTGTAAACAATATATAGGACAGACTGGTAGGAACTTTGAAACCAGATTCAGGGAGCACACCTACTCTCAAAACAAAACAGCTTTTGGGGCGCATATGGCTGCGACAAAGCACTCAGTCACGAATATTGAAAACAATTTAGAAATCCTGCATAGAGCTCATAAGGGGCGTTTTCTTAACATTTTGGAAGAGATCGAAATATACACCCACAAAAATAAAGATCCGGATTTAATCCTCAATGAGCAAAACGAATTCATCATAACGCCTATTTTAGCATTTATGACGATCTACTAAGATGACAACTGTTGCGTGTGGAGATCCAGGCCGAGGGATGAGAGATGGTGCGCGGTGGAGAAGCCGGAAGACGCGTGCAGCGCCTGGCGTCGTTGACGGGGCCCTCCTGTGCGGCCCTCTTGCCCGCGGCGATGGATATCAGACGACTGAGCGCACCGCGGCACAACACCAAAATGGCGGGAACCACGGAAGCAGACCGTAGAGGAAAACAAGTTCACACCAGCACCATAGATATATAAATCGCCCTATGCTTTTTAGATCGTATGAAAATGATAATTTTACTCTTTTTTAATCCTGACAAGTACAGATTTTAACTTTGACATCTACATATTTTAACCAAATATTTTTAATATAAAAAAGATCTACTGAATACAGTATGTACAAATGGAATGTAACAAATGTAACAGACGCCACCTGTCGGTAATAGTTTTATAATTAATATAAATGATGTGCACTCTGCCAACCAATTTTATGTGACGTAGCATGTGAAAGTTGCTGGATTTGGACGGGTTACTCCTGTAACTGAAATATCAGGTACGTTCTGATACATTTGATGTTGATTAGATAGGATGAAAAACATTTGCTTCCGTGAAATAGTAAATTAGTATAATTATTTTTACAGATCTGAAGATGGTTCTGAATGAACCGAAACCGGTCATAAGAATAATAAAAAAAAAATTTTTTTTTTGCAATCAAGACGGATTTTAAGTGACATCATTCTAAAATAGTTGGAAAATTTATCACCGTCATCTCTCAAGTCGTCAAAAAATTATAAAGAACGCTCCCAGCAGCCAGATAGGTGAAAAGCAAGCCTAAGACAAACAATGGAAACTCTAGCCGATGCGGGCAGACATTACCCTGGTGAAAAATAAGCCCAGAATGGCTAGCCATGAAGGGCAACAAAATTGGGCGTAAAATGTCGTCGACGTACCGTTGTGCTGTCAGAGTGCCGTGGACGACAAAGAAAAGGGCACCCCTTGTTGTCGGGCCGTATGGCGGGTGACTCTCAGGTCGGTATCCCGTTGCTGTCCAGGGCGTCTCCAGAGACGTCTGCTGGTCACCGGGGCTCAGTTCGAAGCGGGACTCATCACTGAAGACAATTCTACTCCAGGTCGAATATATATCTGGAGACGCCACTGACAGCGGTGTGGTACCAACCTGGCAGTCTCCCGTCATTCGGCCCATCAGCCACGACTGATGCTTTGCAGTGGCATCTCTTTTCATAGCAAGACCCCTTTGGTTGCATCTGCGGAACCCTTACAACACATCGGTACATCGACTATGTACTACGCACCGTTTTGTTGCCCTTCATACCATGCCATCGTGGGCTTATTCACTGGAGAGCCAAACAAACTGGTACACCTGCCTAATATCGTACAGGACCCCCGGGAGCAGGCAGAAGTGCCGCAACATGACGTGGCATGGTCTCGACTAATGTCTGAAATAGTGTTGGAGGGAAATGACACCAATGTATCCTGCAGAGCTGTCCATAAATCCGTAAGAGTACTTGGAGGTGGAGATCTCTTCTGAACAGCACGTTGCAAGGCATCCCAGATATGCTCAATAACGTTTATGTGTGGGGACTTTGGTGGCCAGAGGAAGTGTTTAAACCCAGAAGAGTGTTCCTGGAGCCACTTTGTAGCAATGATGGAAGTTTGGGTTGCTGCATTGTCCTGCTGGAATTGTCCGAGTCCGTCGGAATGTGCAATAGACATGAATGGGTACAGGTGATCAGACATGATGCTTACGTATGTGTCGCCTATCAGAGCCGCATCTAGACGTATCACGTGTCCCATATGGCTCAGACTGCACACGGCCCATACCATTACAGAGCCTTCACCAGATTGACCAGTCCCCTGCTGACATGCAGGGTCCATGGATTCATGAGGTTGTCTCCATACCCGTACACGTCAATCCTCTCGATGCAAATTTGAAACGAGACTCGTCCGACCAGGCAAGATGTTTCCCGTCATCAACAGTCCAATGTCGGTGTTGACGGGTCCATGCGAGGCATAGAGTTTAGTGTCGTGCAGTCATCAAGGGTGCACGAGCTCCGAAAGCCCATATCGATGACGTTTCATTGAATGGCACACACGCTGACACTTGTTGATGGCCCAGCACTGAAATCTGTAGCAATTTGGGGAAGGGTTGCACTTGGGTCACGTTGGACGATTCTCTTCAGTCGTCGTTGGTCACGTTCTTGCAGGATATTTTCCCTGCCGCGAAAGTTGGAGATTCGGTGTTTTACAGGATTCCTGATATTCAGGGTACATTCGTGGAATGGTCGTACGGGAAAATCCCCATTTCATCTCTAACTCGAAGATGCTGTGTCCCATCACTCGTGTGCCGACTCTAACACCACATTCAAACGCACTTAAATCTTGATAACCTACCATTGTAGCAGCAGTAACCGATCTAACAACTACATCAGACACTTGTTGTCTTATATAGACGTTGCCAACCGCAGCGCTGTATTCTGCCTGTTTACATATCACTGTATTTGAATACGCTTGTCTATGCCAGTTTCTTTGGTGCTTCAGCGTATTTCAGCAAGATAATGCCCGCCTTCAAACGGGAACAGTTTCTGCTGCTTGTCGTTGTACTTGCCAAACGCAACCTTGGCCAGAGAGGTCGACGCATCTCTCCCCAATGGAGGACGTTTGGTGCATAATGATTAGAGCCATCCAGCCAGCTCGGTATTCTGAAGATATAATGGACCAGTTGAACAGAATTCTACACAAAACCCATCAGGAAGACATTCAACAACTCTGTCAATGAGTGCACCCCCGAATAACTGATTGCATAAGGGCGAGATGTAGACCAACGCGTTACTGACTTACTCAATTTGAGGATCTCTGTTTTCAAGAACAAATCATCAAATTTTTCTGAAACTGTAATCATTTGTTATGCGATAAAGATTAATTTGTGTTCAACATTTATTTGTGGTTGAATGATTTGATGAATATTGTGTGTTACTACTCTTCCACTTTGCCTTAGTTTGTAAGTCTGATGCAGAATGCACCAATAACTGTAACCTAATATCGCACTTGGTGAATGAAAATTGCAAAGCTGCTTCTTGTTTTGTGGTTATCATTGCACGTTGACTGTACTCACTCCCTTAAGAGCAGAATGACTTGACTTTCAGGCCAGGCAGTAACACATCGCCTCTAGCTATACCATGCCTATGGAAGTGCTGTAGTGTTACATCCATCCATAAGGGTCAGCGTATTTCACATAAAAATGTCCTAGATATCACTGATTAAACGTAAAAGATATTGGTACTACATTAGAGAACGGAAGTATTAAAATCATTCGTTAGAAGTAAATGTACAGCTTTGCCTGCGACAATGATAGGAAGCCTAGAGTTGCAGCATGTTTAAGGAATAGTATTGTAAACCGAGGTCGTCTTATATTTCTTTCAAACATTTAAACTAGTGGCAGTCCACGTGTGAAGTGTAAACCTCCTGAAGAGATACTAGAACTCCAGGTAGACCCAGAGGAGCCGTATACGTGAAATTTTCAAGAACTGCAGTTTGTAGGTCATCGTGAATTCTTCTGACAGAAACTGTAACTCCAAGAGATGCATTTTTAACGCGTAATTGAGAGTGCTTGCAACAGCACGGTAGCAAACAACCCGTGAAACCAATAGTGCTAGCGGCGCAATTTTTCTTTTCTGTTTTCAGTGGGGTTGTAGCGGGACGTCGAGGGAGCGAACCACATCTATTTCGAGGAAGGCTGCAGGGATCGAACGGCTAAGGGAGAAAAGTCACCGATTTCTCCGACTGCCCGTCTCTTAAAGCGGGTATGAACTGATGTGTGGTTCAGACGGAAGATGTCCGATATTTTGCAGGTATTACGGGAGCTTTAGTGTCACATGTGTGTCGAAATACGTATATTATGTACCTACAACGCCAAATATGTCGCTCACCTTTTATAAACAGATATGGATGACACAGTACATTTCCGCAGTCTGATATCTATTGTAATATCTCATATTTTCTCTGTGTGATTTATTTGTGGTGTGCTCCGGGATATATAGCAGGGTTGTCGTTTCCATTTTAACACAATAATTCGGTGACCAACCGAGATATCTTTTTCAGGTGCCGCGAGCTTTGCTACTATGTACATTTGCTGCGTGGACTCCAGACAGATTGGTTAGTGTCCAGTCAGCGAGTAGGCCAACACAAAAACACCAAAACTTGCAGCATCTGAATAAGACACGTGGGTCGTTCATAGAATTATTGTCTAAAAATTGGAACAACAACTTGGCTGTATAACTCGAAGTACACCTTTAGATGTTTTATTGTATACAGTTTACATCTAGCCCCACTTTTTATTTTTAATACGTAAAAATTTCCCAATTCGGAAACAATATCCAAGTAACAGTGTTATTTCTCAGAGAGAAATACGTTCCTGCTATAGACCTCTTGATGAGCATTGTTTTAGTTTGATTAGCATGACAATTTTCGGAAATTTATTCTCATTTTCAGGATATTGTTCTTACATATTTTTATGTAAGACCGACTATTTGTGAGCTATTCCCAGTCGAGGTCCTGCATTTTGCGCTTTTCTTCCTCTTTCTAGACAGCAAAAAAAAAAAAAAAGCAAAATCTAAGTTCGCCATTTGTAACTATGTCCGTCAGAAATTAAAGTGGTAGGATAGGTGTAACTCACATTTTATCCAGCAGTAGCTCGCTCTAAACATCACTATAACACAGCGCAAATTTAAAAAAAGAAAAAATGTTGATATGCCCGTGGGTATACATTTTCTACACATGCTACACTATCTTAAGGATGAGACATTGTTTACAAATATAAATGAACCTGCACCAATGATCACATTATTTTATCATGTAAAAGCAGTTTCATTCATTTGTAGATCGCTTTACAAGTATACTGGACATGTCTTAGTGTTACAGTTTAAGAACAACAAAAATTGCGTATTTCCTACACACAGGCATTGATATACTTTCAGCTTTCGTTTAAATAGGATAGGACAGGTATTCGGCCTGAAGCAAACATAACTGCGGGTGGCTATATGGAGCATTAGGCCTCTACCATCCCGAACATAAGACCGATCTCTTTAAAACAGTGCTAGTCCGTTTTGTTTACCTCTAGTGTACAATATTGTTTTAAAAATAAGTCGTTTGATAATGTCCACTCATTTTTCATTCCCAGTCACTGTATGCACTAATCAAATTATACACAATGCTTCAAAATGTACCACTATAAACACTGTCAGCTGACATCAGCACCATAGTGACGATGTTTCGTTTCTATTTTTTGTGCCACAACTTCCCATCCGTTAGCCTGAAGATCTAAGTCAGCATCATCCATAAAGGGTGAGATGTTTACCTCAGAAGGAGCATAACGTGTTAAATTGTTAGTATTGCAAATACAAATCTTTGAGTGTAAGTTTCTCCACAGATGAAAACTGAGGTAGAAACATAGCAAAAGTGTTCTGTGGATATGATAGATGTTTTATTATAGGTATTATTATTAACTTTTGTTACATTTTAAACCAAACTTAGACTGTGTATTGGCTAAGCGATTCCTCATTGTATAGACTGTAACAGGTACATTTTAATTGCCGTTTTAAATGAGTTTGTTTAGTAATCTCGTTACTCTGTTTTGTCACTTTATTGTACAATTTTATTCCTTGGATGAAAATTCTGTTTTGAGATTTATGATTATTCTTTTTTGGTAAATGCTAAGTTCGGTATAGGTCTTGTTCCATGGTCATGGACAGAGCTGTATACGCAGTAATTGTCAATGTTACTTTTCATGTGTACAGCTGATTTCAAAATGTATTCACATGATGTAGATAAATTCCGCAGTGTTTTGAACACAGCTTTACAGTGACCTACAAGGTTTGATTCTTATTCTGACGGCCCTTTTTTTGTAATTTCAAAGCTGTGTTCGTATTTTGTGCAGTTTTCCCCAGGAAAAAATTAAGCAAACAGTGAGTATACAAATCAATAGTATGTAACTAAAAGGCATTGCCATTACACACTGACGACATGAGTCTAAGTGCATAACACGCTAATTATATTGAGTTTGCAAGTATCTTTGTGTCATGAAACCACTTCAACTGATATTCTGTATTCAGTTACAGCAATTCTGCTTTTATCAAGCAGTTTACAGCTGTCATCTAGATTCAGTTTAACAGTGGCATTTTTCCTCTTCAAACTGTAATTCGTGCCCCTAGTTCTTTCTGTTCAACGTCACTTGTTAGATACTGAATAACTGTAAACCTCGTTAAGGGTTTTATTTTCTTTTCTGCTAGTACTTCTCTTACTTTTTTACTGACTATAATATTCCTGTCATCAGCAACACCAACAATTTTTTTTTCTCCATGACTAACGCCACTGAGAAAGTCATTGCCGTATATCAGGAACAGAATCGGCGGTAATTTGCAACCCTGAGGAAATGTATTAACGTATGTTGCTTCTAATAAGTGTTTTACTGAAACTGTAGACTTACTTGTTGAATGTGTTATCTCTGTGCCGCGTACACTTGATGCTAGGTGTGACTGGAACAAGTCTTAGGCTATGCCTCTTGTTTCTAATGCTTCTGGTTTATTTAATAGAATCTTATGATCAACAGTATCAAAAGCCTTAGAAAGAACTAGAAATATGCCTATGACACACTCATCTTTATCAACAGTATCAAGTACTATTTCTGTGAATCTGCTATCTCTGATTCTGTTCCTCTGCCACTTCGAAAGTTGTATTTATTCAAGTTATTAAGGTTGTGTTTATTCAAGTTATTAATTAATCTCTCTTTATTATCTTGGTAAATGAAGAAACGCAACAGCTATTAAATGACCATTTATTGGAACGACTGGTTTCTTGGCTTATAGCTGCATCCTCAAGTAAACATCTGAGTGAAAAAATGGAGCACAAGATATCCAATATTGTCTTTATCCCAAATTAAAAAGTATGTAGTAAATAACGCATAAGAGACGCATTATCATTTCGTATGAAATTCTAACCGGGGTTAATGTACCCAACACCCTCAAATTAGATCAAAACGCCATTGAAGGTTCGGTAGTCAGATAATGAAATCGGCAAGACGATGATGTCCACCACCGCAGATAGCAGGGGATCCAACAATAACAAACGTCAAGAGCCCTGATAGGGTCTAAAATTCATTGTTTGGGAATGTGGGATTACAATGAAGGTAATTAATAAAATTGGAATATAGTTTGATAAACTCACCGTTGGGAGAAAAACATAATGCGCGATAGATACGTGTGGGAGCAGAATATAATGGTATACCAGCAGAGAAACGGATCAGTTAAAGCCAACGTAAAACAGGTAACCTAAAACGAAAATAGAGCATTAATAGCCGGGAAAGACAGGTTGTGGGAAAAATAGATGCAGAGATACAGCCAAAGGTGAGTCTCAGCTGTCACGTAGCCAGTAAAGACACAGGTAAGATTCAGTGGAACACAGACTCAAGAGAACGATTGGAAAGGCCATCGTGCACAGACTAGCTAATAAGCGACATCATGCTAGCGTGTCAGAAACAATAAATGCTACGAATGTAGGGGACAGAGAAAGCTACGTCTAGTCCTTACATTGCTGGTTAATACACACATGCCAAAACAAAATCTAAGTTGGAATATGAAGTAAATTTGATAGAAAATGAATGACAGTAAATGCAGCCAACAATCATTGGCTCAGAACACTGATGAAACCTTTTAGGTTTGTTTTAGTTTTTGTATTAGTTTTAATAATATTAATTTTCCTATTGTATCGTGATTTTAGTTGATCTGTTTTTCCGTCTGCACACCACCACATGCTACTGCCACACGGGTATATTCATCATTGTGTTGCTTTCCCAGTGGTGAGTTTGTCTCTCGTATGTTCCAGTTATATTAATTACCTGCATTTGAATTCCACATTTTTAGACCTTGCATTTTAGATCCTATCATGGTTCCTGACGATTTTTATCGTAGGGTCCCCTGCTATCTGAGGGATCGACTCCATCGTTTTGTCGATTTTATTACCTGACTACTGGTCCTTCGATGGACGTTTTGATTTGACAGAATTTAGAGTCGTTCATTTAAGCCCTGTCTGAATTTCATATGGACTGGTTGTGAGTACTCTTATCCGTTATTTACTACGTCCTATCTTAAATTGAGGGTCATTTAACAGCTATTGCGGCTTTTCATTTAGCAACATGCGTTTCCACAACTGTGGCTGCCCGGAGTATGAAGTGTTTCATAACTGACTTTCGTAATGGATTCTATTACTTTTAAGAAAGATAACCTATAGTTTTCGATACCTTATGCATTACCTGTTGGCTCTTTTAAATACAGGGTTATTACAAATGATTGAAGCGATTTCACAGCTCTACAATAACTTTATTGTTTGAGATATTTTCACAATGCTTTGCACACACATACAAAAACTCAAAAAGTTTTTTTAGGTATTCACAAATGTTCGATATGTGCCCCTTTAGTGATTCGGCAGACATCAAGCCGATAATCAAGTTCCTCCCACACCCGGCGCAGCATGTCCCCATCAATGAGTTCGAAAGCATCGTTGATGCGAACTCGCAGTTCTGGCACGTTTCTTGGTAGAGGAGGTTTAAACACTGAATCTTTCACATAACCCCACAGAAAGAAATCGCATGGGGTTAAGTCGGGATCTCCACCACGACCGATCCATCGGTTTTCCAATCTCCTGTTTAAGAAATGCCGAAAATCATGATGGCAGTGCGGTGGAGCACCATCCTGTTGAAAGATGAAGTCGGCGCTGTCGGTCTCCAGTTGTGGCATGAGCCAATTTTCCGCGGGCTACGCGTGAAACTTGCCCGCACGCGTTCAACCGTTTCTTCGCTCACTGCAGGCCGACCCGTTGATTCCCCCTTACAGAGGCATCTATAAGCTTTAAACTGCGCTTCCATCGCTGAATGGAGTTAGCAGTTGGTGGATCTTTGTTGAACTTCATCCTGAAGTGTCGTTGCACTGTTATGACTGACTGATGTGAGTGCATTTCAAGCACGACATACGCTTTGTCGGCTCCTGTCGCCATTTTGTCTCACTGCGCTCTCGAGCGCTCTGATGGCAGAAACCTGAAGTGCGGCTTCAGCCGAACAAAACTTTATGAGTTTTTCTACGTATCTATAGTGTGTCGTGACCATATGTCAATGAATGGAGCTACAGTGAATTTATGAAATCGCTTCAACCATTTGTAATAGCCCTGTACTCTAGATATTTCTCTGATGTGAATGACTCGCTTATTATGTTTGTTCAGAGAGCGCACAAAAATTGTAGTAGGCAATAAAATCAAAAGGCGACAGATAACTACTGGAAATAAAAGTAACTATATATGTTAATGTGATGCATAGTATCAAAACGTATCACATAAAACATACGTACATAACATTTATACAAAGTTACCTGTTGTTAAATAGTAAACCACTATCTCGTCAATCATAAAAATGTGCAAAACAGTGCAGTCATTCACGTTAGACTAATAGAGAGCATTGACATTACGAAAGGAGGTATTCTGTATACTGCCGACTACACAGGTGACTGTTCTTTACCAGTTGAATCAAGGTTGATCTGAAACAGTGGGTCTCTAGTAGTGGTACGCTTTCCGCTGGTGTGCGCAAGAACAAAACAAGTGCTGACTGAAGTAAAAGTATTACCTTACGATACATTTTTTTTAGTGACAAAACTGGTGAAAGTAGCATCTGTCTAATTTAAAAAAAAATGGATTTACCGCGGAATGTTTGTTTTGGACTACACGCAGGACACCGCTTCCTTCATTAGTTATCGCTGCCTTCGCCAAGAATGATTCATCTTGTTATGTCGTTGGCGATTTTTTGTGTTGTCGGTGGTTATTGAAAGTTTTCGTGTCGCAACTGCTGCCAACTTATTTGGTGTACGAACGTGCGGCACTGAAGTAATCATTACACAGTAAACTGTCTATCGTTGTTATTGTCGCTTTGTTGGGCCTTAACGTCAAATGCCATAATGATACGAAGAAAACTGCGACTGGGGTAGATCTGCGCGTATTAAAACGAACTGGTTCTTGACTACTATAGTGCTGATGTGAAGTTTAACTTAATTGTGTGAGTTGTACTTGATTGTAATTCATGCTGTTTACTAGAAATAAGTGCTACCTGGGAACGTGAATGACAATGTAAAATAGTGCTTTCTCGACACTTTATTACTGGAGTTTTTACATTTCTACTACACGTAGTAGTTCATGAGGACGACGCAAAAACTGTATGTCTGTTATCAGCACTGAGCAAGTTGGCGAAACAGTAATTTAGTATGCAAGCAATGCACCATGAACCATGGACCTTGCCGTTGGTGGGGAGGCTTGCGTGCCTCAGCGATACAGATAGCCGTACCGTAGGTACAACCACAACGGAGGGGTATCTGTTGAGAGGCCAGACAAACGTGTGGTTCCTGAAGAGGGGCAGCAGCCTTTTCAGTAGTTGCAAGGGCAACAGTCTGGATGATTGACTGATCTGGCCTTGTAACAATAACCAAAACGGCCTTGCTGTGCTGGTACTGCGAACGGCTGAAAGCAAGGGGAAACTACGGCCGTAATTTTTCCCGAGGGCATGCAGCTTTACTGTATGATTAAATGATGATGGCGTCCTCTTGGGTAAAATATTCCGGAGGTAAAATAGTCCCCCATTCGGATCTCCGGGCGGGGACTACTCAAGAGGATGTCGTTATCAGGAGAAAGAAAACTGGCGTTCTACGGATCGGAGCGTGGAATGTCAGATCCCTTAATCGGGCAGGTAGGTTAGAAAATTTAAAAAGGGAAATGGATAGGTTAAAGTTAGATATAGTGGGAATTAGTGAAGTTCGGTGGCAGGAGGAACAAGACTTCTGGTCAGGTGACTACAGGGTTATAAACACAAAGTCAAATAGGGGTAATGCAGGAGTAGGTTTAATAATGAATAGGAAAATAGGAATGCAGGTAAGCTACTACAAACAGCATAGTGAACGCATTATTGTGGCCAAGATAGATACGAAGCCCACACCTACTACAGTAGTACAAGTTTATATGCCAACTAGCTCTGCAGATGACGAAGAAATTGAAGAAATGTATGATGAAATAAAAGAAATTATTCAGATAGTGAAGGGAGACGAAAATTTAATAGTCATGGGCGACTGGAATTCGAGTGTAGGAAAAGGGAGAGAAGGAAACGTAGTAGGTGAATATGGATTGGGGCTAAGAAATGAAAGAGGAAGCCGCCTGGTAGAATTTTGCACAGAGCACAACTTAATCATAGCTAACACTTGGTTTAAGAATCATGATAGAAGGTTGTATACATGGAAGACCCTGGAGATACTAAAAGGTATCAGATAGATTATATAATGGTAAGACAGAGATTTAGGAACCAAGTTTTAAATTGTAAGACATTTCCAGGGGCAGATGTGGACTCTGACCACAATCTATTGGTTATGACCTGTAGATTAAAACTGAAGAAACTGCAAAAAGGTGGGAATTCAAGGAGATGGGACCTGGATAAACTGAAAGAACCAGAGGTTGTACAGAGTTTCAGGGAGAGCATAAGGGAACAATTGACAGGAATGCGGGAAGGAAATACAGTAGAAGAAGAATGGGTAGCTTTGAGGGATGAAATAGTGAAGGCAGCAGAGGATCAAGTAGGTAAAAAGACGAGGGCTAGTAGAAATCCCTGGGCAACAGAAGAAATACTGAATTTAATTGATGAAAGGAGAAAATATAAAAATGCAGTAAATGAAGCAGGCAAAAAGGAATACAAACGTATCAAAAATGAGATCGACAGGAAATGCAAAATGGCTAAGCAGGGATGGCTAGAGGACAAATGTAAGGATGTAGAGGCTTATCTCACTAGGGTAAGATAGATACTGCCTACAGGAAAATTAAAGAGACCTTTGGAGATAACAGAACCACTTGTATGAACATCAGGAGCTCAGATGGAAACCCAGTTCTAAGCAAAGAAGGGAAAGCAGAAAGGTGGAAGGCGTATATAGAGGGTCTATACAAGGGCGATGTAATTAAGGACAATATTATGGAAATGGAAGAGGATGTAGATGAAGATGAAATGGGAGATACGATACTGCGTGAAGAGTTTGACAGAGCACTGAAAGACCTGAGTCGAAACAAGGCCCCAGGAGTAGACAACATTCCATTGGAACTACTGACGGCCTTGGGAGAGCCAGTCCTGACAAAACTCTACCATCTGGTGAGCAAGATGTATGAAACATGCGAAATACCCTCAGACTTCAAGAAGAATATAATAATTCCAATCCCAAAGAAAGTAGGTGTTGACAGATGTGAAAATTACCGAACAATCAGTTTAATAAGCCACAGCTGCAAAATACTAACACGAATTCATTACAGACGAATGGAAAAACTAGTAGAAGCCGACCTCGGGGAAGATCAGTTTGGATTCCGTAGAAATACTGGAACACGTGAGGCAATACTGACCCTACGGCTTATCTTAGAAGCTAGATTAAGGAAAGGCAAACCTACGTTTCTAGCATTTGTAGACTTAGAGAAAGCTTTTGACAATGTTGACTGGAATACTCTCTTTCAAATTCTAAAGGTGGCAGGGGTAAAATACAGGGAGCGAAAGGCTATTTACAATTTGTACAGAAACCAGATGGCAGTTATAAGAGTCGAGGGACATGAAAGGGAAGCAGTGGTTGGGAAGGGAGTAAGACAGGGTTGTAGCCTCTCTCCGATGTTATTCAATCTGTATATTGAGCAAGCAGTAAAGGAAACAAAAGAAAAATTCGGAGTAGGTTTTAAAATCCATGGAGAAGAAATAAAAACTTTGAGGTTCGCCGATGACATTGTAATTCTGTCAGAGACAGCAAAGGACTTGGAAGAGCAGTTGAACGGAATGGATGGTGTCTTGAAGGGAGGATATAAGATGAACATCAACAAAAGCAATACAAGGATAATGGAATGTAGCCAAATTAAGTCGGGTGATGTTGAGGGTATTAGATTAGGAAATGAGACACTTAAAGTAGTAAAGGAGTTTTGCTATTTGGGGAGCAAAATAACTGATGATGGTCGAAGTAGAGAGGATATAAAATGTAGACTGGCAATGGCAAGGAAAGCGTTTCTGAAGAAGAGAAATTTGTTAACATCGAGTATAGATTTAAGTGTGAGGAAGTCATTTCTGAAAGTATTTGTATGGAGTGTAGCCATGTATAGAAGTGAAACATGGACAGTAAATAGTTTGGACAAGAAGAGAATAGAAGCTTTCGAAATGTGGTGCTACAGAAGAATGCTGAAGATTAGATGGGTAGATCACGTAACTAATGAGGAAGTATTGAATAGGATTGGGGAGAAGAGAAGTTTATGGCACAACTTGACCAGAAGAAGGGATCGGTTGGTAGGACATGTTCTGAGGCATCAAGGGATCACCAATTTAGTATTGGAGGGCAGCGTGGAGGGTAAAAATCGTAGGGGGAGACCAAGAGATGAATACACTAAGCAGATTCAGAAGGATGTAGGTTGCAGTAGGTACTGGGAGATGAAGAAGATTGCACAGGATAGAGTAGAATGGAGAGCTGCATCAAACCAGTCTCAGGACTGAAGACCACAACAACAACAACATATTCCGAACTTAAGTCGGCTCTCCATTTCAGGCCCCAGATAGTGCAACGTCTTATTGTTACGAAGAGGTGTACTCGTACTGGCAACTTCATCTACATCTACGTATATATGGATACTCTGCAAATCACATTTAAGTGCCTGGGAGAGGGTTCATCGAACCACCTTCACAATTCTCTATTATTCCAATCTCGTACGGCGCGCGGAAGGAATGCACACCTATATCTTTCCGTACGAGCTCTGATTTCCCTTATTTTATCTTGGTGATCGTTCCCCCCTATGTAAGTCGGTGTCAACAAAATATTTTCGCATTCGGAGCATAAAGTTGGTGATTGGAACTTCGTGAGAAGATTCCGTCGCAACGAAAAACGCCATGAAGTCCAGCCCAAATCCTGTATCATTTCTGTGACACTCTCTCCCATATTTCGCGATAATACAAAACGTGCTGCCTTTCTTTCAATTTTTTTCGATGTACTCCGTCAGTCCTATCTGGTAAGGATCCCACACCGCGCAGCAATATTCTAAAAGAGGACGGACAAGCGTAGTGTAGGCAGTCTCCTTAGTAGGTTTGTTACATTTTCTAAGTGTCCTGCCAATAAAGCGCAGTCTTTGGTTAGCCTTCCCGACAACATTTTCTATGTGTTCCTTCCAATTTAAATTGTTCGTAATTGTAATACCTAGGTATTTAGTTGAATTTACGGCTTTTACATTTGACTGATTTATCATGTAATCGAAGTTTAACACGTTCCTTTTAGCACTCATGTGGATGACCTCACACTTTTCGCTATTTAAGATCAACTGCCACTTTTCACACCATTCCGATATTTCTTCTAAATCGTTTTGCAGTTTGTTTTGAACTTCTGATGACTTTATTAGTCGGTAAACGACAGCGTCATCTGCAAACAACGGAAGACGCATGCTCAGATTGTCTCCCAAATCGTTTATACAGATAAGAAACAGCAAAGGGCCTATATAACACTACCTTGGGGAACGCCGGAAATCACTTCTGTTTTACTCGATGACTTTCCGTCAGTTACTACGAACTGTGACCTCTCTGACAGGAGATCACAAATCTAGTCACATAACAGAGACGAAATTCCACAAGCACGCAATTTCACTACGAGCCGCTTGTGTGGTACACTGTCAAAAGCCTTCCGGAAATCCAGAAATACGGAATCGATCTGAAATCCCTTGTCAATAGCACTCAGCACTTCATGTGAATAAAGAGGTAGTTGTGTTTCACAAGAACGATGTTTTCTAAACCCATGTGTATACTCTATATAACGTAGTTTTAATCAGCGTGCTCTTCGCTACTTTGCAAAGTTTTGACATTAGTCGTACAATGATATAACTGCTGGTCTGTAGCTGCATGTCTGCATGTAGGTTAGTTCTGAGGTTCCTCCCTGGTACTCTCTAGTGTACTCTAGGTTTCGGCTAGCATACTAGTGATTCGATCGTGCACCTCTTCTGGTTCCTACCAGATCGTCTAATCCGCACATTAGAGTACCTGATTATTTTACGTTTTGCATTTCGATGCCTTCCATGAATCGGATTCTTAAGGGAATGCTATACTGCTTTCGTAACTCTTTGTGTGTGATTCTATCCTCTGAATATTTCCTCTCCGATGTTAACAAACAATCTTATTTAACGATCAGTTAATTTCAGGATAACTAATAATAGACCAACAGTTCATAGCTCCCTTCTCATACAGTCACTCTGCAACACCTCAAGAATTATAAATTGAATAACGGTTTTGAGCATACACAGTACCAAAATTGAAAATGGGCCTTGTGCAGGTTAAATTAATGAAATCACAGAGGGAATTATAATGCTCGTGACACGATTTTACGTATGCGGAATGGACACAGAGTTATCACTATTTTGTTTTGTCATTATCTCTTACACATCAGAAGCACTTTTGTAATTAATTACCTTAATGGGCTAGGTATGTGTCGGATTACGCATCTCATCCGACTGTCATACAGAGAAGTGAATATGACGGACCTGACCGAACCTGACTACGGGAGACGGTCATGGAACATCAAAATAGAATTCAAAGTGCACGGGGTCAGCTTTCATGTGGTTGACATTGCTCAGGACTATATATACTTTGCAAGCTTCCATAAAACAGTCAGATAATAGTATGTTATGCCATAACCTGTGTTTCTAATTTCAGGAGCCACACATTTACATATGTTTCATCAAGCGGCGTTGCTTAGCTACGTTGATTTGTTACTTGACAAAGTTTGTTGTCTGATTTTTTGTGTCTTTTTCTTTTCTTTTCCGGTTCTTATTTGTTTTTATTATCAATGTATAATATGTGTATTTAAAGCTTGTAATGAATCATGTGTGTCATGGGTGAATGACATGATCTTTAATTTTCTGACATTTGATAGACATATGGGAAACGCACGATGTTGTTTAGGAGTGTTGGTGAGATTTGCTTAGTTATCCACAGTGCGAAATTAGTAGGAATGAGCCTGATAAATCGGTCAAAGTCAAGAATATAATTAACAATGTGTGACAGGACTCGTGGCAACGGATGTTGCAGAGACATCAGACTGACTATCGCTCCACATTAACATTCCTGTGAAACTACACAGAGTACAGATTAAGGAAAACCGGGAACTGGTCGTAAAACAGATAGTAAAACAAGATAAAAAGCGAAGTGAGGAACATGGTGAGTTACTTCAGAAATAGGATAGGAAGACTGAGATGCGTTTCGATGAACAGGGAAGGCGAACTGGTGCGACCTTGCAGAAAATCTGAGCATCGCTGTGCCAAGGCAGAAGAAAGTTCACTGGAGCAAAGCAGAGGATAGTTACAAAACGGCCGAGAAACGTGGATGAGCACGGGTTAATGGTAATAGACACGAGAGAAGTGTCTGCTAGATTTTCGGAAGAACCTCTGACGGTGCCGGTGCGAGTAGCGGTAGCTGTGTTCGGGTCAAACCTGAGTGAGGTCAGGTGAATAATATGACACTGAATGAAGAAGTTGTGATACTACCCCAATTTGCAGGCAAAATTAAGTCTGCTGGAGGCTACAATACCTGTGAAGCTCAGAGGATTGTGACGACTTGTGGTCGCATGTTCCGGCGCAGATTCCACGCAAGTATGACGAGTCGTGATTGACGAAAGAAAACGCGGAACAGCGCTCACATAAATGCGAAACGGCGAATGAGAGGACTAGACGTCGCTACTATCTGTGCAAAAGTGGCCGTGGAAACGCCACAATGATGCTGCGACCGAGTTGTGGTGTATTCTGAGAAAGGAAATGTAATGCTGATGTGAAGTGAGGCACAAAGACCGCAACACCCAATTAATTGATCAATGGTAGTGAAACTTTTTAGCGTGGAAAACGGTATCGAGGATAGACATTGACGAGACGGCAAAAAATAATTCAAATGGCCCTGAGCGCTATGGGACTCAACTTCTGAAGTCATCAGTCCCCTAGAACTTAGAACTACTTAAACCTAACTAACCTAAAGACACCACACACAACCATGCCCGAGGTAGGAATCGAACCTGCGACCGTAGTGGTCGCGCGGTTCCAGACTGTAGTGCCTAGAACCGCTCGGCCAATCCCGCCGGCGACGAGATAGCATAAAGGACGTCGAGCAACTTGCAAACGAAAGTTTCCGCAGAGAGATGGCGCAGAGGAAATGCGGACGGAAGGGTGCAGTTTCAAAGACGAAACTGAAAGTTCTGCTACAAAGGCGCCAGTTGTCGAAAAGGCAGAAATTGTTTTGCAACAAGTTTTTAACTGCTTCTGTGGGTCTTTCCAAACGTGGGGGATTATACCGGGTGTCTCTAGTAAGAGTGGTCAACCGAATTTCCTCTCGTTTTTCGGCATACTTGCAATTTTGTGTTTTCACTGAGTATCTGTAGTCAACCCAAGCGATTAATGTTCGTTATGTCTTTCATGCAACGTCAATGGTCAAAACAAAGCGTTGGTTTATTTCCAATTGCAAAGAAAATGAGTTTTAAATAGGAATTTTACGTACCTATTCGATAGAGCGCTCGCTCCCTCTTTATACATATCGATAAAATGACCGCACTACACTAAATTAGGAACGCGCTATCGGATGAGCACTTGAAACACCGCTTTAAAAGCCTCTCTGTCTGTAACAGCAAACTGACCCTTCGATTTGTGTTGACACTGGGTATCGCATCAAATACGTTGTGAGCATTGGCTTCCTGCAGCGTTTACCATCTTTGATGCCGAATTGTTTGCGATCTTGCGGGCATTGGAGCAGATGAGATGTGTTCCCAGTCTTAAGTTTCTCATCTGTTCTGACTCCCTGAGTGCCCTTCAAACCATGCAACACTTGTACCCAGCGGATACGATCGTCCAGAACATCCATGATGGGAAGGAGGTTTCTTTCTGCTGGGTGCCGGGGCACGTGGGAATTAGGGGAAACGAACTGGCGGATGTGGCTGCCAAAGATGCATGTTCCCTCCCTCACGTTGTTGAATGTGCCGTCCCCCTCCATGCTGTTACCTCCCTTTCGCGTTTTCGTGTTATGTGTCAATGGGAAGAGGAGTGGCTGGCAGTCGGTGAAAATAAGCTGCGTCTGGTCAAGGCCACCACGCGGCCATGGCGTACGTCCTACCAGTCATGCAGGCGGGATGAGGTTCTCCTCACTCGCCTCCGCATCTGGCACAGTCCCTTAACGCACGGTTTTTTACTCCGGCGGGAGGACCCCCCCAATCTGCAGTGCTTGTGGCGTCCAGATTACGGTCCGCCACATTTTACTTGACTGTCCTTTATTCTCTGACCAGAGAGCGGTGGTTTCCTTGCCACCGGATTTGCCCTCTATTTTGCAAGACGACGCAACGACTGTGGTTAAGGTCTTACGGTTTTGTGTCCTGTCAAATTTGTTGCCTCGGATTTTAGGAAGAGGATTTTAATGTGCTGCTGGGTGACTGCCTCACCCAGGCTTTAGGTAAGAGGTCCGCCAGTCACGATTACCTACTTGTTTCACTTCGATTTCTGTTCTCTTTTCCTTGTGTTTCCTTTCCTCTTTTAGTGCGTTTCTTCTCCTCTTGTTTTGCCTCTGTATGTGAGGATTTGGAACTGCGTCAGGTCTGTGTCTTTTAGCCGTCCTCCTTGTTCGCTGTCCGTCTTCGTCCCTTCACTGCATGTGTTCCTGTTTCTATGCGTTTGGGCGCTGATGACCACGCTGTTTAGCGCCCGAAAACCTCAAACCATACACACACATTTGTATGGGCTGACTACAGCCACGCAATGCCAAAACGAAACTGCAAATACCTGCTGACACACTAGAGAAAATGCGCCTGATACCTCTTACGAGAGACATTCTGTATGGCCAAACACCATGGAATTGGAAATCCTCTGGTGTAAGCGTTCAGGGAGTTGCGTCACATTTAAAATTTGAATATATTTACAGGAGAATTCAGAGATGGATATGGATGGATGAATTATTTTTATATCTTTCGTTTTTCGTATCGTATATGTTTGGTTCACTCTAGGTCAGTAGATTACTTGTGAATATTGTGATCTTATTCATGTCGTGTGAGACTTGTCATTGAATTAAGCATATCTGATTGTATAATAGGTGTTCCTGGTTATTATGATGTTAAATTAAGACTGATTTTTGTGTACAAATAATCCACTGCATGTTGTTGTTGTTGTTGTTGTGTCCTTCAGACCTGAGACTGGTTTGATGCAGCTCTCCATGCTACTCTATCCTGTGCAAGCTTCTTCATCTCCCAGTACCTACTGCAGCCTACATCCTTCTGAATCTGCTTAGTGTACTCATCTCTTGGTCTCCCTCTACGATTTTTACCCCCCACGCTGCCCTCCAATACTAAATTGGTGATCTCTTGATGCCTCAGAACATGTCCTACCAACCGATCCCTTCTTCTAGCCAAGTTGTGCCACAAACTCCTCTTCTCCCCAGTTCTGTTCATTACCTCCACATTAGTTATGTGGTCTACCCATTTAATCTTCAGCACTCTTCTGTAACACCACATTTCGAAAGCTTCTATTCTCTTTTTGTCTAAGGATTGTGCAAACAAGTGAATCTGAGCTTTGGGTTATGGAAAGCTGCTGGGTGACACGAATGCGTTTTTATGCATCACCGTATCCTACCAAATGTTTCACATTCTTTACTTATTGTTTATGGTGACAATGGCTAATTAAGAACTCTTACAAAGGGAGCGTGGCTGTCGTGAGACGGAACGGAAGCTGCCTGGAGCGCCGTGCCCACGTATAGGAAGCGAGAATTGATGTTGCGGATTTATTCTTTTGCCGGTCTCTAGGAAAGACGCCTACCTTTATACGACTTCTTTTTTGGAGTAGGTAATTCATACGCGTATATGAGAGCCTTAGTATGTTCACGTTTATTTAATGCTATATCTCACGTGTTAGCACTAACGTCGCTGGTGTCTTCCGGATTCAAATATATTTTCGGAAGAATTGTGTCATGGTTGATGAAAGTAAATGGCTGATTAATGGTGACTGATGAAAGTAAATGTCGTTTTGGAAGAATATTGTGATGGCACAGAGCTTTTTACAGCATCAGTTGTCGCAGCAACGACATATGGATAATGTCCGCCTGCTGTATGGTGTAACAGTCAATGCTTATATGAATAATGCTAATTTCTATTTTGAAACCTACATCTTTGTGAAATGATAATTAAATCGAGGCCCTAAGGTGTCGACAGGCGTTGATACACATCAACGGGGACAGTCGAAAATGTGTGTCCCGACCGGGACTCGAACCCAGGATCTCCTGCTTACAGGGCAGACGCTCTATCCATTTGACCCACCGAGGGCACAGAGTCAACTGCAGGGATTTATTCCTTGCATGCTCCCCGTGAGACCCACATTCCCATCTTATCGCCTGTCGACAGCTTAGGGTCTTGATTTAATTATCATTTTATTCTAAGAGAGCTGCATAGTCATCGATGGTATCTGTTCTTTCGGACATGTCCGAAAGAACAGATACCATCTTCATATACATCTTTATGGTTTCTTATGTTTCCTGAGCGGCGCAGCAACTAAGCCACTGCGGGAGGAATCTTCCACGTGCATCGGAATGTTGAAGTCGCCGGTAGCAGATGTTAGAGAGCCGACAGGCGTGCGCAGGAAGAAAATGCCGGAAGCTTCCTTTGGGGGTTCTAAACGAAAACTCAAGACTGTAACTTCAGTTCTATGCCAGAGTTAGAAAGAGCCGCGCTTGATGTCAGATGACCATTGAAATACTTACGAGGCAGTCATCTGCGTAGGGTGTAACGAAATAAAACGTTTTATAGCTTCAAAAAATAAAACTATTAAAGAGTTAGTAAGTTTGGAAATTGATGACTCCATTTATTTATATTGAGGACTGTGTAAATATCAGGAAGAACGGTGATTTTTGCTGAATGAAGATTTATATACCTTACTACGCTAAGTGAAAGTCATGTTTAATCTCTGACTTATCGAGTTCACAAGAAGTGATATTAACTGGGAATCTAAGAATGATTTTCAAAGCACAGTGATCTGATAGGGTACATCAGTGAAACATTATCTGTTTCATTATTCAACAGGTGTCTAAATTGAATACAAATTGCATAAGTAATAATTTCCTGCATTTCAGAATTCTAATACACTTACCAGAGATAATTGTGCTTATGGGTCAAAGACCTTGTAAAAAAAAACTAGACTCACTGATGGCGCTGCAGTCGCGGGATAATTTGAACCTTCGGCTGGACGCCATTATAGTGGTTGTAGTCTGATGTGTTGTGTAGTACTGTTGTTTATGAAGACCCTGATTCAATGTTGTATATTTGTTGGGGCGTACATACAGTATTTGTTACTCGTAAGTCTACTGTCTGTACGTTCCAATCAAAAGAAGTACAATGGTGAAGAGTTGTGCAGCGATGAATTGTACAAATAAATTCGAGAAAGGAACGAATATTACATTTCACAGGTATGTGGATATTTTAAGTTGTTTTGTATGTCAGTGCACTTGCTTAGTAAATGTTTTTGTAACACGGTATTAGCATAATGTCTGTGCATATATTTGCAGGTTTCCTTTCTCAAAACCATAGCTGTTACAAAAATGGTTACACGCTGTCAGGAGGCAATATTTCCGACCGACAGAATACCATTTTATATGTTCCGATCATTTTGAAGAAAGTTGTTTCCTTGAAAATTACGTAAATCGCAGAAAGCTGAAAGATGATACTGTTCCATCCATCTTTCGTTTTCCAGACCATAAATTTTTCTTTGTGAACCACATTTTATTTTAACTATAAAAGTTGAGTTGCAAGCAACACGAAATTTGAGTTAGCAGGCTTTTTATCGTTATAAAATGCAACTGAATGTGTGTAATTGTAATCTGATTTCACAACTTCTCTCGATGGAACAGTTGTTGAGTTTTATTTATTATATGAAAAAAACCACACATATAAACTGAAGTGTACATCTTCGAAAGTAAATATTGTGACTAATGCGATACTGGATGCCTGCCTGAAGTCTTGTTTCTTGTAACTGGCTGATCGGTAGTGTTTTAATGGTCTAGGTTAGGTTGAAACTTGATAATTTGGTCGTGAGTTGCCAAAGCACTACGCCATAGATAACGCACTTTCCGTCATAAAATCTAAAGCAAGGTAGAGTCAGAAAATATCTATTAACATAGTGGGCAAATCTTTGAGTATTTTGATGCATTTTGCGTAATTCTATGGTAAATGAACTACGAAAAATGCTAGGGGTCCAGTGCATAACTTTTAGCTGCGGCAGATTCCATGTACTATGTAACATAAATTCATAAACAGTGACTAGTTGATGTTTGTTCATAAATTAAAAACTATATTGTAGTAACGTATTTAAATGAGGCATTATGTTTGTGACCTAACTCTAGGGAAGGCATTTTATAACCAAAAGCGATGTATAAACATTCGAAATCCGCGCGTCAGTTTACCGCTCTAATGGCCGCCGGCCAGCTATTCAATTTGTCCGCTCTTCACAGTCGACCACTCGTGCGGTTGTGGGGGCCTGTTACGGGTCTGGCTGTTAACAGTCATCCTTAGTTCACATAGTAACGGAGAAACGAAAAGAAGAAGATCTGTGGTTTCGACTAATGTAATTATCCTAAAAGATAATTTTTTTAAGCATTTATGCTCTTCAGGCGCACAATTCGACCGCTAGAGCGACGTGAACCTGTCTAAATAATAGTTTTACTAATGATCAGATATATAGAGGTATGGTTAGGCTCGATCTCGGTGAAGAAGGTAATAGAAATTACTTTGATTCGACGTAAGTAAAATACGTTCAGCCAGAAGATTCTTTAAGCTTCTGATCACTAATACACCTATAGTGAGATTGCGACGTGATGCGCCCTAGACAGTAAGTATCAGTGGCGTCCATAACAATGACGGAAATTGAGGGCACTATTGAAGATACGAGCGAAACCTATTGACGTAAACCAAGATATACAAAACGAGAAGATACGTGCAATAAAGAAGGCACCTGGAAGAAAGAAAAGGCAAGTAAGAAGATGAAGTGAGTGCAGTTCGCGAAAGCACAAAAACAATAGTAGAAGGGTTTGAGGCGTGACGGGGGGGGGGGGGGGGGAGGGAGGGCACGGAGGGTTTCCTTGTCTTGTACAGGTGAAGCTTCCCAGCCGACGGGTCGAGAGACCGACAACATAGAGCAATCACCCACACGACGAGTTTGTGCCGTAGAAACCTGCAGCTGACAAAGAGATAATTACAGCGGGACGCAGGGCAGCTTGAAGCCGACGCTGAGCAACTCGCAGCCAACCCAGTACAGCGAGGCAGCCGACACACACCGCCGCCCAAAATCAGTGCTGATCGAAGCCCTCGCAGCGACTCATCCCAGAGTAAACAATAAATGGTGAGTCACATTAATAGTCGAAACGTTGATTAGTGTTCTTTAAAAGGTTTGAGTGACTGTGGTGACAATGTTTAATGGGTTAGTGAGAGCAAACAGAGTCAATGCAGTTTATAAACCTCAACTGGCACGACTAACTGTTTCGTTATTATTAAGAGTTAATTGTTAGTAGATACTAAATTTAATACAAGATTTAGTTAATATAATAATAAACTATGGAAAATGGATCATCAGTATCCGACTATTACCGTGTGATGAAAGAGATTAATGGGATGTTAGAGTTCAATAAGAGAGAAATTAATGATGAAATAGATGTAACCAATATTACAATAGAAAACGATATGCGAGAAATGAAAGATCTTTCAGATGCAACTAATAATAAAAATATAACAAGAAGTAAACAACCGTTTAGACACAGGTCTTAAAGATACGAACGTCAGATTAACCACTAATAGTTATGAAATGAGTTCAGAGATGGAACTAGTAAATAATGACATGACTCAGGCCAGTGAAAAGTTTGAGACTCATATCAAAGAGTCAGTATTAGAGAAGGAGGCTATTAAAAACAGATGTAACCTTTTAATAGGTAGACTAAACTTACGTTTGCATCTACGTGCTCTCGTCGCTAGCCATCATAGTGTGTGTGGCGTAGGATACCCTGCACCACTACCAGTGTTGCCAACAGTTAAAGTGAGCTCCCCACCAGTTTCAAGTGCAACATCCACCAGAAAACCAATAAGAAAAATGCCCCTATTCTCATAATCGCTAAAATTTGCACTAAATTTTTTAATTATTATGAAAGAAAAAATAAGTATATTAGTAATTAGTTTCTTTTATTATTAACTGATAAAATATTCACAATCAATAAATGAACATAAAATAAATAAAGCAACAATACGAGGTCAGGAACATGCAGAAAGTTCTACACCAACCGCTAATTATTTAAATGAATTCGTCTTCCTCGGATGAATCGTTTCTGTCTGTATCATCATCATCGTCGGTTTCTGATTTATACGATTATTTGGCACCGAATTGGTTTAAACTTTTGTTAGAATTTCAGTTTGCTGGCAAGCACATCTATCAGGTTGGTCAACTCATCAAAGAGTTTGGTGTGATCTGTGTCTTTCGACTCGAACATTTTGTTGACTCTGTTTATTTCAATTAATATTGGATATAAAAATGAAATATATGCATAATTTATCTCGTTCGCATACACAGGTACAATAGCTCTGCCATGACACAGCTTCCGCGCACTTTAGCTACGAAAAAATGTGGCTTTAGCTCTTACCATTGCGTTTATATTCTTGCTAAGGCGGATTCTATTGATAACCACCTTGTCTGGCCTCTCTTGAACTATTTTTAACGCTTTCCTTCCTTCGTTGATGGTTTTGTATAGCTCCTTATAAAGAGACTGTCTGGAAGAGCAGCGACTAAACCAATAATATGTCTCTTTAATTAAAAATTCCAAATTTCTCGGTAAAAATTCTTGTGCAACAGGTGAAACAGCCAGCTTCAACGAATGGCACAAGCAACGTGTTATGTCTCTGTGCTCATCGTCGAATACGGGGTGTCTAGGAAGCCTGCTTACTCGGTTCGCTAGTTAACATTCAAACATATCATATTAATGAGTTTTATTACAAAATGAAAATATACAATACTTTTGCGATTATATAGATATGTCGCAAGCAAAGGGCTACATAAAAAATAATAAATCTTCTTTAGTAGAAACAATCAGAAGTCTGAGCAACATAGAATGTACAAGCAAAGTAACGAGTGTTGATGCTTATACACAAGTGTCTAGCCTTGAAGCTAATACTTAACTGGTCCGTAACCAGTCGGGCACGGAGCTTATGTCCTCTTCGCACAGGGGCCACTACTGTAGCGTTGTTGTCCTGGAGAGGGGTCGGTCAGCGTGCAATTGGCTGAGGTCTTCCTACAGCCATCACTTCTCTATCGTTCCTGAGTGGCGTGCCAGCGTTTGACTTTCCACTGTAACAGAACGTACTAAAATCAGGTGTGGTACCACTTCTTTCAATTTCTTTCTCCATTATTTACTCCATCCACGACACAGGCATTATCTGGACCACCGCCCATTAAATTTTCAAGTCACAAATGGAATCGTTGAAGTGTCTTCTCTATAGCAGAGACAATAGCTTGAGCATTACACTCATGCAGTTAGGCAAGGTCAAGGTCTGTAGATACTATTTTATGGTGTAATTTACTGTAATAAACTATAATCAATCCCAAGTATTTATCTACAGCTATATAGATTATTCCATTAATAAGGTAAGTGGTTGATCTTTGCAATCTTGTTTTAGAACGTCAGTGAAATGTGGTGCCAACACATTTTTTATAACTGAGGTTGTAGTGGACTGGCCAGACAGCCAATCCACTATGACCGGTAGCCGAAAAGCACGCGTTAAGCTCACGCAGGCTGGCGTGAGGTCTGGAACAGGACAATGTAATTAATATAGCCAATAAGGTACGTTGCTGCTGGAATACTTAACTTTAATCCATAAGTGGTGTACATCGGTCTGACGGTACAGGCATCACAAGATAAATAGTAAAGGATAAAGGCGCCTTGCTAGGTCGTAGCAAATGACGTAGCTGAAGGCTATGCTAACTATCGTCTCGGCAAATGAGAGCGTAATCCGTCAGTGAACTCTCTCTAGCAAAGTTGGCTGTGCAACTGGGGCGAGTGCTAGGAAGTCTCTAGACCTGCCGTGTGGCGGCGCTCGGTCTGCAATCACTGACAGTGGCGACACGCGGGTCTGTCGTATACTAGCGGACCGCGGCCGATTTAAAGGCTACCACCTAGCAAGTGTGGTGTGTGGCGGTGACACCACAGAGGTACACTTAGTTCGGTACAGCTGAACTTTTTCGATATATTTTTCATGACAGTGGTTAATTACGTCTCCAAAAGGGTAGACCACATGTATACTAGTAGGCATGGTTGTGAACAAAGCAAGTCTTGCTTCTTTCTTTTTTTTTATTCCCAATGGCTTAAAACCAATTTTAGTCTGCGTACTTACAACCTGCAACAATTTACTTAGTCCAAGAGTGGTCAAAAATGTAAAACCGATCAATGAAAGACTAATCAACTAAAAAGAAGGTTTCTTACCATTTTATTTGGTAGATGCTTCTTTGACATCCCGTGAGACTTCAAATCACCATAGTAACTCCTTAAAACTGAGCCACAAAATTTGCACTTCGCTATCTGGCCCGTAGTACTCGTACTTTCAATAACATGAAGCCAATCTTTTACATCCTGAAACTTTAGGGTATATTGTGGTTTTGGTATAGTTATACACGTATGAAGTCGTCAAATAACATCATACACTGAGAATCACAGTTCTATAGTACGCACCACGAACGACGACAGTCGAGCTACTTTTTCTGCGCAACTGACGTGGCGCACCCTGCGTGATCCAACAGGTGCTCTGTGGTTATTCGAAGCAACAATGAAATAAGAGTACCCATTCTCAGAAACCGGTCGCTGCACTCTCTGCACCTGCGCAAGACGCCTTTGCTCGTGAAATGAACTATAACTAGGTGCTACCAAATACTGTTCAATCTGCAGGGAATCCCCGCATGTAGTCTATCGAGAGTGCTGGTTCGTTTGATGTCACATTGTAATGCACAAGTGTTGTCTTTGCAGTAAAACTAAAATACTCCTGAAATCAAATAGAGTAGAAACAACATATTTCGAAACATATAAATAGCTTACTGGTTGAGAGATCGCATTTTCAGTATCTGAAACTGAATTCTACCAAACCACTTCAAAATCCACCAGCCACTAGTAGCAACTTTTCGCCACTAAAAGGATGGTAGAAACCATCAGTTTTAATGGAAAATCCACTAAATTGGCAAAACTGCAACTAATCATTCCTATTCCTGTTCCACTCACAAATAGATCGAGGATAAAAGACTACCCATAGCCCCACCCCCTCCCCCCACCCGCTTCCCACACTCCAAGAGCGCTAATTTCTCGTACTTTATCTTGGTGTTCTTATGCGAAATATACATTGGCGGCAGTAAAATCCTTCTGCAGTCACCTTCAAACGTTTGTTCTCAATAGTGCTCCGCGAAAAGAACATCATCTTCCCTCCAGGGATTCCCATTGATTCTCGATGCACTGGCCCACTAATTTGGCGGGAGCCAATAGAAATGCTTCAGTAAGGCTGTCTGTATTCTGAGGTAAACCTAGGTCTGCAGACTCGTATACGTTTGGGATGTGGCGGTCAATAGACAGGTATTTTGTTACTGCTAACTGTTTTAGCCTTTCTGGGATATTTCGAAAACACATCTCAGTACATTTCGGTTTGCAGGAGGGATGAGAGGAATCACATTGTGCAACATCCTGATATTTATCCCCAGAGGCATTTAAGCGCTCAGTAATTCTGATATGGAGAGGACACCTTTTGGGAATCTTGAATCATTAACAGCTGTACAGCACAGCGTTGGGTGGGTTGTCACGTGGGAGAGGTACAGCCCCAACACACGTGTGGAGATTCACGTTTCAGTGACAGCTCTTTGCATGTGACTCTGTGGTGGAGGCATTATGGGGATGGAAAAGAGAGTGGAACATCCTACTGCCCCATAGACTCACAGGTGTCAGTAGGATTACTTCGAGAGCAGAATACCTGAATTTTATGTGACTTACTTCTTCCAGCAGGACAAGACAACAGAGAGACAGGACACAATTAGCGTTGAACGTCTTCAGCTATTTGACAACGGTCACCATCCATTTTGGTAGCATATGGGAAGCCTCCAGAGTCGTCATGGTAGCGTCTGCAACGGTTACTTGGCGAGTGTAATTCTTTTACAGGAAGCAAAAAAAAATTATTCACCATACAAAGGGAGTCTCATTGTCAAATTAATTAAGGGGCCCCGGAAAGGCTCAAAATCATGAAAAGTTCCATTTTTACTTTTTTGCGTTTTCTGAATCTGCAGACTATTACCTTTTAATAGATATATAATTTATTCAATTCCGAAGACTACAACTATTTTTAAATTTTTTTTGAAATGTGTTCTACATGGGCGTGACCCACTGTGGCGCTGTTAAACTGCTGTCAAATGGTGTTATTATTAACGTCCGTGTTCATCAGGTACATTTTAGTGATGTGAGATAAAGTATGTGTTGTGGCTAACCTATTTTCAGAGACTTTGCAGCATCTAAACTGTTGATAAAGCGTATTCACGGAAAAACTCAAAACCCCAATGGAAGTGTAAATAGTGTTATATGGTCGAGAATCCCCAAGACTGTATTTGTTGGAATAGAAACACTTCACTTTGGTGTGTATGATGCTGTTGCGACTTTCAATGATGGCAACATTGTAAGGTGCAAGGTATTTAGAAATATGGGAATGAAGATAGGTTCTAACATGGTACGAGCGATGCTTGCTTTAGACAAGGAACGCCTTCGGGCTGCAGACAGGGCTGTAAAGAGTCTAGAAATACAAGCAAGAGTAAACAGGAGGAGCAACAAGAGGAAGCTGGAGGAGGAGTTTGCAGAGGATGAAGATAATCCATCCTATGGACCTGGAATGCACTAAAAAGTTAATCCAATCTTTGTCGCTCGATTCCCAAAACTTTTATTTTCTCATACTAATTACATGTTTTCTAAGGATCTTCCAAACATATGTGTTTCAAACTTTCAGTAAATGTTACACAGTACCTTCTGCATAATTTAACACAGCCTTTTTCCAAAAAACTGTATATTTTTGAATATATAAATAAAAAATTGCAAAAAAATGTTGTGAATTTTCATTACAATTGAAAGAAAATCATCTTTAATAACTGAACTAAATTTTTGTAATATCCCTGTGTTAAGTTGTAGCCCATATTCCAATAAATTATCTGTAAAGAGTTCAACTTCCTACCTCAAATACTTTGTGAGGAAAGATGTAATTTATAAGCGTTATTTTAACATTGCAAGTATAGGGCGTTCCGGAGCCCCTTAATTAGCCTATGAATTTGATATAAATGACGTGGCCGCCTGGCGGGTGGAAGCGAGGGCTAGAGTACCAGGATATGACTCGACAGTTGCAGCATTAATCAGGCGTTTGTTGGTTGCGGCGACATCTTTTAACAGCTGGCGGTGGGAATGATCGGGTTGTTAAAAATAGATGCTTAAGAAGCGATTGTCTCGAGCCACAGTTTCCCTGCTGGATGGCCCGGTAGATGGTGCTCGACTAGACTGGAGGTGAGTCGAGGCGAGGTAGGGCTGGGTGTAGATGGGAAATTGTGTCTGTGGGATGCACAACTCATGAAATCTCTGAGCAGGGCTGGCGTTGGAGTCTCCAGACAAGGAACCCCTCTTCATACAGTCTAAGGCTGCTGCAGTCCCATTATGCACACTGTGATGGCATAGCGTACACTAGAACGTGTGCGTAAGGAGACACAGGTAATGCATGTTTCTCTGCACAATACTAGGCGTGTCCCATAGTAGCCTGACAGCGGGTGTGTCCTCACCCCTAGCCCCGCTGCACGGAGCGGTAACTGATTGGCGTGTGACGTCAGCACAGTTGTCACAGTTACCCAACCACTGTGGCAGTGGGGTCCACTCGCTCAAGGCCAGCGTGATGTCAGTGCACGTTTCCCTGGGGGATGGGGCAAGTAGTGCTCTGTTCGCAGCCAATGCTGAACTTGGGCTACAAAAGGCGACCACCGTTTGCGAGGGACACTAGGCGGCCCTGTCCCATTAGCACATGGGCGGGCAGGAATCCTGCACGTGTGCAGTTAACAGGTGTTCTGCGTGCACACAGGGGCAAGCTGGCCACCCGCTTCTCTCCACTCCCTACCATACCGTCTCTCCGCTACTTCCTCTGTAATGCGTTTTGTTTCCTGGCCTGTTTTATTGAATGAAAGAATAAGGTTAGCAGGAGTGCTTGAAAGAAATCGTGGTTTGAAAGAGTACCTATTACCTTCGATACGTTTTATTTAATTATCACATGTGGAGTTTACAATACATTTAATGTCTGAAACAAAATTACTACATACAGACAAACGCAAACAGTTACGTAAATTTTCATTACTGATGTTTGCTCTTAACCGAGACTTATTAATCTTCATAACAGAAAAAGTCTCTCACAAACGTATGTCGAGCCAAACATTGACATTATCTTCGCGGCTTCACGGTGGAGACGAGGAAACTTGCTGTGGAAAGTCATGATTAAAATCTATTACACGTCTTACCAAAAGGAACATGTCTCTCAGACGAGAATTATGCTGTAGAATCTACAGCGCAGATCTATTAATTCCATTTGCAAACTGAAACGAATATCATCTACAGAAACAGCAAATTGCCTCGAGAACTATTCAAAACCTTGTGATAAGTGTGATATATCCCCAAATCGCTTGAGAAATTCCTCTTTTATTGCACTAAGTACGGGAACATATTGAAAATTATTATAATGGCGTTCAATATTAAACTACCGCTGACCAGCGAGAATACTATCACATATTTCCAATTTTCACGTTTTTGCACAAAGAAAAAATGATTCTCCCATTCCTTTTTAAAAGATAGCAAAAGTCCACTTCTCCGTTTCCTTGATTCACTCTGCATTTTCCGGTTCTTGAAATGCAACGTTCACTACGTAGTGGTCGCTTCGCTTCAACGTCCGCAGCTTAGCCTGGCACTACACTGCCGCAACCTGCCGGCTGTCGTCACTGTCCCGTTTGACGATTGCACGCGAGTAGCACACGTGCGGCGCCGTGTGCTCATGAGCCGCATGCAACGTTTGCCCGCCCCTGCATTAGCACCTTCCCCTGCGGCTAAGGATGGATGCCGTGCTTCTTCCCCCAAGTTGCCAGGATTCATCACTAGTTTCATTTCACGAACTGTTTTTGTGCGGAAAGATTTACAAACACTACACGGAAGGCTTCTTAATATTGTAGACATTTTTCAGAAAACACGAGGAGAAAAACGCTCTCAAGAGACAAGCCTGGTTAGCTGTTGGCAAAATTAACCTTCATCAGGCATAATCCAAAATTTTACAATATTATACAGACACAATGAGTGGTGTTCTCCACTAAAGGAGTATGACAAAATCATATTTAAATTTACAAACTTATATTAATGTATGGCTTGTATTAATGGTAATGAAAAATAATTCAAAAACTGATGCTAACGTGGTGGAACTTTACAGTTTCGTGCTCTTTCTCACGGTTGACAACATAGAAACTTTGACATCACAAATTACAGTACATCCGCCATTTACCATTAGAAAATTAGTTGTCTCTTTTATTAATCTTATCTTATTCGTTTCTTGCCTCTTTTGTAGTAAACGACATTGACATATATGTTGTATAGCATATAGACATCTGTTCTCAAGAGTGCTAGGGTGTTCAAGTACTGCAGCCTGGAGGAGTTTGGTTTCAAGTGTCTCTCATGGGCTTTGGTTCCTCATGAAAAAATCCTTAATCTTTTCTAATATGTTGAGATATGCTTAAGGGCTTTGACCATGACCAAGTCCCCAATATTTAATACCTGAAAGTACGCCAGTTTGTTGTTAGAAACATTATTGTTTTGGTTTTCCCGCAAATTTTTATCTGCATCTACATCTACATACCCTGAAAATCACACTGAAGTGCCTGGCAGAGGGTTCGTCGAACCACCTTCACAATAATTATCTATTATTTCAATCTCGAAAAGAGCACTGAAAAAACGAACACGTATTTCTTTTTTGTGCGAGCTCTGATTTCCCTAATTCTATTATGATAGTTTCTACACGCTCTCCCCTATTACTAGAGACCAAAAAAAACCTATAACTCCTAGGAAATCTGATTTGGAACTTGTAATATTTCACGAAATCGGTTTACATTCCAATACAAATTAAAAAGCTAGAATTGCGCCTCTTAAATATTAAATTAACACGTATAAATTCATGAATCTGAACTACCAAATCACACAGGCGGAACTACACAATTCGCTCCTCGTTAAGAACTTGTAAAATGGCACAAAATCCGTCACTTCCCTGTTGCTGCTGTTTATCGGCAGACGGCTGCTGCCTGACTCATGCCCAGTAAACTGTTGAACTTTATTAAACCTTTCGTCTGTTTCTTCATGGGAGTTTAATTTCGAAGTATTTAGTTCCTCAGATAATTAATCCATCTTTAGAGTCAGCTGCTCTTTACTATTGTGAGATTCTTGAATGTATTCGTCCAACCTAGCTGTGTTCTCTTTTATTGTTTCTAAAAATTCTCCTTAACCCTCCTACTACCAGAATGTTTTTGTTACACTGAGTACCGCTGTGGTCAATATGACTGAAAGTAATTAACACATGATATATTGGCCATTTTTTATTTATTTTAATGAACTGACTTAAAAGCATACGTTACTGATTGAAACCAGTTAAACTATGTTTACAGGTACTTACAGATCTCGTCGTAATCCTTGATTCTATAGATCCTTACATTTAAAACAAAGCAACTCTTTACATTTAAAACAAAGAATCTCTGAATGTTGTTTACAGACGAAAGAAAAGCAGCTTCTGCAGGTTTCTGAGTATCTTATATCCACTGAACGTTCGCGTAGGGAGCACCGTCCCCGTTTTGCCCCCGTATGCACTTCTGCTGAAGGAGGAGGACGAGGAAGAGAAGCTTTGCTGCACCGACCTCTGTTTTTCTGTACTAGACTTGTTCCTAGTTCCCGAAGAAATTATCTTCTTTTATAGTTGTTTTTTCTATTCAAGTACAGTCAGATTATGAAAGTATTTAGGGCACTAATATCCAACATATTATAAAAAAACCATGGGCCATCTACTTGTCATACGTTTTTTGGTGTAGGTCCTGACTAACTTATCCATTGCGCCTACACCTGATTTACCTGCATTATAGCCTAGGATTATAATAGGTTTTGCTGCTTCGCCGTCACCTATTTCCTCTCTGAAATGCATAGTACTCAGCAATGTCATTATCCTACCCTTTTTTGGGCAACAGGAGATATTTGTAGCGGATTCCTAGACTTCGAGGAGACATGAAGCCGCAGTTCTTCCCCTTGCTTCGATAAATTCTGCAGGTAGTTCACGACGACATTTCCTTAGTGTTCCTAGCAAAGTCATTTGTTTTCGTTCTAGTTCCTTTGCCAACTCCAAACTTGTAAAGAAATTATCTGTGGTGATAATTCTACCACTCCCAGATAAATGTTCGGTCAATTCTAACACTACCCGTTTTTCACTGATTTATTTCTGTAGGCTTGCCTTCGCCCTTTCCTGTGTACACCTGAAGGCATGTGACATAGTAATTAGTGCTGTCACAAGCAGCCCATATTTTTATTATACCATACTTTCCTTGTTATTATGGGATTTACTGGCGAAATGGACACCTTGGAACGTCCCCTTTGAAAAATTATTCAAGACTGTGCTTAAACTGTCACACAATATTTTTTAGCGCAACGCAATCTGACTTTCAGAAATCCCTACAAAGGAATGGCCCTGACTAACATTAACCTGTACCTTTCACAAATCACTTACCTCACCAAAAATCTTCGTTACTCGAACTACTGCAATACAGCGAGCGCCACTACTGTCAGCTAAATAAAAGATTCAAACTACTGAAGGCACTAACTACTGATAGGCATAGTTAGCAAATGAAAGATTTTAATAGAGAACAAACAATGTATTTACCTTAATAATCATAATATATATGCCATCCAGTCTTACAAATTTCAAATCTCCGCCATTTCTCTCCCCACATCCACCACTGCTGGCGGCTCACCTCCTACTGCGCAACGCTACGCGCTGTTCACATCCAGCTGCCGCTGCCCAACACTACAATGGCAGACAACAATGCAAACTAGCCACAGACTGCACACAGCACAGCTAGTGATTTTCATACAGAGAGCGCTACGTGGCGGCGGCGTTACCAATATAAGAACCTAAACTGCCTACTTACAACCTATCCCTAAGAGTTACCAGTTGTTCATCTACTCTAATATTCACGTGTGGTTCGTATGCATCATGTAATGTGCTTTCCCACTGTTCAAATAAATCCCTTATAGGAAACAATTTAGCTGGGCTACGATTCTGTCAGCGGTGCTGAACATCATCAAACCAAGTACAGCGTGGGATTTCTGTAAAGCGATTCCTAGCCATAGAACTATTAAAAACAGGTCAGCCATGCTCTTCGTTCCATAAGTTCACCATGCTCTCATTGTGACCTTTGTACACTCCCGCAAGAATAAGTAGGCCAAGAAAGTATTCAAATTCTTAGATCTGTGCAATTGTTACCGAAAGTAATGTTACCTTCTTTGTTGGTCCGCTTCAAAATAATTTGGAAAATGCTGGGCTTCATAAATAATTCAAATGCTGACTGCACAGTATTTACGTTCCTTGCAGTATGCCTTGTGAGGCCTGGAACCATCTTCAATATATTTCGTGCTGGCTGTCTCCCACGTAATCTAGCAGGATTTCTTCCCCGTGTTTCATTTCCATTTCTCGACCTGACAAAAATGGGATTACTATTTTAGATATATACTTCCATATTATTATTATTATTATTGCCATCGGTACTATCATTAAAGTTTTTGCAAACATGTGGTAGATTATAGATACTTACTTGGAAACTTTCTGATCTGAGATGTCAGCAAGTTCAGGAAGTAGAGTTTCCAAGTCTCCAACATCTTCAGCAGAATCTTCAGTTGATTCACTACCTCCAGAAATAATAGCATCAATCTCTTCATTGTCATCAGACGGTATATCTCCTAATTCCTCTTCTTCATTCAAAATTGCTTGTATTTCAGCACTATTCAAACGTTTTCTATTCATAATGTAGTTCTTTCTCACACAGAGGCAAAACACTAGCAACAACTGAGGCAATACACTAGCAACAACTGAGGCAATACAGAACAACGGTTGAGACAAGAAACGACAAAACTTGGTATAAATAATAATTGGGAAATGTTAGTTTCATTATTGCAGGTGTATCATATAACATTCGTCATTCTGTTTTCGTAATGTTACATTCAAGAAACAAAACAAAAATTTAGATTGCGGTCATGCTGACCACAGTGGTTCTTAGTGCATTGCCCATGAATAAATTTTAACATGTTGTAAATGTAAAACTGAACAATATGTCATTGCATACAAGTAACGTAGGGAGACAAAGTCATAAATTATGAAAATAATCGTTTTGAAAAGAAGGGAGATACATATTACAAATATGCTTATGGGGTCATATTGACCCGAGTGGTACTAGGAGGCTTAAGATGTCAGTCCATCAATTTCTAAATACACAAAACTCACGGAAGAATGTCTCCTATTTACAGAGAAAACAAAAGACGGAACTTCTGTTGTTGAGTGTCTCTCTGTAGAAACCTTCGTATTTGCCCCTAATTTTCTCATTGCAGTCGCTTGGCGAAACGTATGTGGGAAGCTGTAATTCGTTTGCCACAATACTTAGAAGAAACGGTGTAGAGCTCGCCTCTGAACTTCCCTTTCGTCAGAATATCTCTTATCTCTGGTATTATCACGAATCCTCCGGTCTTCCATTTATAGCATTTGAATCAACATGATTTTGATGAGGAAGAGATGTCAGATGCCAAGTTACAGACCCCAGTTAATTCTCTCGAAATCTCATCACATGCCGACAGTATTTTCCATTCGTCAGAAGGCTGACAGGTAGAGAGCTATCACAACAAGAAAAATGGTACACTAACGTACAGGAGGCAATTCACAACCCTGCAGAGTATACATGGACTGCACACAGAAATTCGGAAGCATAACACCCACAACTCATCGATATCAAATGATTACTCTGTACTTGTCCTAATCTCATTTACAGTGTTCCTATGATACTACCACGTCAGAATTGCGACAGTGTCATGGTGACAGGGTCTTCATTGACAGCACAGTATCTCTCTTTTACCCTCTTTATTTTTGTAGCATCCAACAGAGTAAAACTATGAACGTTAAAAACATTGCTTACATTACCCGGTAGAGAACTCAATAAGATTTTACTGCATCTCTCTCTTCTGATGTAAAGGGGAGACAAATACAGTCTCCATGCTGACATCGACAATATGTGATGATCCCATTAAATATACATGTATCGATCCACTGGAGAAGGGGAGCAGTGATTGAAGTTGCTTCCATGGACCTGTGTAAAGTTTTGGCGCCTGTACTGGAGGAAGACCATATCAACTTTGGGAAATAAGTAGAGCATTCTTGTGTTGTTGTTTCATATGCAATTTGATACATTGTGTTTTGCTGTAACACATCAAATCATTGTATGGCTACAGCTGAATACACAGCAATACATTTTGTTTTTCTACCATGACTTGATGGTCGGTGTCAGATGCTAAACAGACATTAAGATGTTTCGATCCATTGGCTCTCATCGCATGGTGTAAACTATGCTGTTCTCGCAGCACACTGGATGATTCAAATAAAGCACAGAGGCGGTGTTTCTTATTGACATAAATGTGGAAGATATAGCAACAAATAGAAACTAGAAGGGTTTGCGACATTGTGGAGCGTTTCCAAATAGATATCTGAAGCTGATTACCTTTGGATTTAGTCTCATCTTCCACAATGACATGGTAGTAGACGTCTTGGTTTTCCAAAGAGACCAAGAGTGTTGATTCAGCACATTGCAGTCACGTACAGGATCACTTTATCACTGCTGGCCATCCCCGGAATGTGATGCTCCTACCAAGACTCTCTCCGTCTCAGACAACTGGTGTCAGTCATTCATTATGTGGTGATCAATAGCATACCAGTGGACGGATGAGATGGAAAAGACAACTTTGATATGGGGGCGATGTACTATAATAAACACCACAGTTGATAGTGCAGTAAATTTTAGCCGTTTTACGAGCATTTACGTAATTTCAATGCCAACAAGTGACATGGTTACATGCTTCCCAATTTCTGTTTCATCACTAAACCGAAGGGTAGATCGTTCGCCGGGTGCAAGTCTTTCGATTTGACGCCACTTCGGCGACTTGCACGTCGATGGGGATGAAATGATCATGATTAGGAGAACACAACACCCAATCTCTGAGCGGAGAAAATGTTCGAGCCAACCGGAAATCGAGCCCGGGCCCTTTGGACTGACATTCTGTCACGCTGACCACTCAGCTACTGGGGGCGGGCATGTTAAGTACTGACTGTGCGATACGTCCATTCATTGTTAATCCTCAAACATATACCAAAGTATACCAGATAGCATCCTATATCGACCCAGTTAAGTTATCGACAATCATAGTGCAGGATTTATGATGACGATCGGTCGTCTTTCCTATGTGGATGCGAGTCGCATTCTCGCATTCATAGGATAAAGCTGGATATTGAAAGAGCCCGGCCCTCGCACCCCGCCCCCCTCCACATTGTACTTAACCAACCGTCGCTGCAACACTGTCAACAATTTAATATGGAACTGTCCAGATGTAGGAGGATACTATACCCGCCACACTGCACATCTCATGAGAAGACAGAGTGAGCTGAGCCCATAACTGCTGTTCAGCAAAGACTATTCTGCACTAGTGTTAGTCACTGCACCCATATCAAAGTGCACAAGATCTATCCAGATACATGCACGTTGAGGAGTTTAGCATCCATTATCGGTGTATAGGAGATACGGGAGTTTGTGGTGACACAACAGACAGTTAAGGGGCTCCAGAACGCCCTATACTTGCAATGTTAAAATTGAACTTTTTACAGATTATTTATTGGAATATGGGCTACAACTTAACACAGGGATTTTACAAAATTTTAGTTCAGTTATTAAAGATGATTTTTTTTTTACAATTGTAATGAAAATTCACAACATTTGTTTGCAGTTTTTTATTTATATATTCAAAAATATACAGTTTTTTGGAAAAAGGCTGTGTTAAATTATGCAGAAGGTACTGTGTAACATTTACTGAAAGTTTGAAACAAATATGTTTGGAAGATCCTTAGAAAACATGTAATTAGTATGAGAAAATAAAAGTTTTGGGAATCGAGCGACAAAGATTGGATTAACTTTTTAGTGCATTCCAGGTCCATAGGATGGATTATCTTCATCCTCTGCAAACTCCTCCTCCAGCTTCCTCTTGCTCCTCCTCCTGTTTACTCTTGCTTGTATTTCTAGACTCTTTACAGCCCTGTCTGCAGCCCAAAGGCATTCCTTGTCTAAAGCAAGCATCGCTCGTACCATGTTAGAATGTTATTATTAGCAGTAATAACACATACCTTTGGCTTTCCAACATTTCTCCTTTTCTTAAATGCCTTCAGAGGATTTCTAATAACTTTACTTTTACTCATTATTATACTTCAACAAAACAGAGACTCAAGAAACAGAATTAATTACGAATATTTTCGAGATAACGACAGAGTAAATAAACATGAAACAATCGACAATTACACCAGTGATATATATTGAACCATCACAAGTTAGCCACAACACATACATTATCTCACATCACTAAAATGTACCTGATGAACACGGACGTTAATAATAACACCATTTGACAGCAGTTTAACAGCGCCGTAGTGGGTCATACCCATGTAGAACACATTTCAAAAAAAATTTAAAAATAGTTGTAGTCTTCGGAATTGAATAAATTATATATCTATTAAAAGGTAATAGTCTGCAGATTCAGAAAACGCAAAAAAGTAAAAATTGAACTTTTCATGATTTTGAGCCTTTCCGGAGCCCCTTAAGAAGAAATGTGTGGTTTATGCATTTGGAGCAGCAGGCGGACAGATTTTGAAGCATTTTATGTAAATCAACTGCGCTAACAATAGAAACAGAGATTCTTTGTGATACATGCACAATATACTTTCCAGAGACGTATAGCGCACAGTGACCACAGCCCATTATTGTTCAGAAATTATGCTACCCTCGCACCATGATTACAACCAGTGGAAAACGCATCTCATGAGGAAACAGACAAATGCACAGCAGTAGCGTACAAGAATGGAAAGAAGAGGCATTCTCTAGGGACGTGGTGTCAAGGCGAAAAGGCAATATCACCCACACATGAGCAATATAACTTAACATCAGACCATGACTAATGTGTGCTAGAGGAAGGTTAACAGGGGTGCAACCGGCCATAGTGTCATCCTGAGCCCAGTGGTGTCTCCGGATGCGGATACGGGGGGCATGTAGTGAGCACACTGCTCTCCTGGTTGTATGTGGTAAACTACTATAAGATTGTTACGTTCTGCTGCCTACTGATTGTGGGGTGTACATCCTCTTAAGATGTCACAAAACCTCATATCTGCTTTACACCGATCGGGGGTGCTAACCTCCTCGACATTCATGCAACTGAAAAAATCTTGTGCATTTGAATATGGGTGCAGCGAGTAACATTGATGCAGAACAGTCCTCGCTGAACATCAGTTACGGACTCGGCTCACTCTGTTTCTTTAGGAGGCGTGCGGTGTGGCGGGTATAGTACACTTCTACATGTGGACAGTGTTTTATCGATAAGAGACAACATTCTTCCGTGACTTTTGTGTACTTATTAAGTATTGGTTTGATGTTCTTAATACAGGGTTATTACATATGATTGAAGCGATTTCACAGCTCTACAATAACTTTATTATTTGAGATATTTTCACAATGCTTTGCACACACATACAAAAACTCAAAAAGTTTTTTTTAGGCATTCACAAATGTTCGATATGTGCCCCTTTAGTGATTCGGCAGACATCAAGCCGATAATCAAGTTCCTCCCACACTCGGCGCAGCATGTCCCCATTAATGAGTTCGAAAGCATTGTTGATGAGAGCTCGCAGTTCTGGCACGTTCCTTGGTAGAGGAGGTTTAAACACTGAATCTTTCACATCACTATGCTTGAAACTTGCCCGCACGCGTTCAACCGTTTCTTCGCTCACTGCAGGCCGACCCGTTGATTTCCCCTTACAGAGGCATCCAGAAGCTTTAAACTGCGCATACCATCGCCAAATGGAGTTAGCAGTTGGTGGATCTTTGTTGAACTTCGTCCTGAAGTGTCGTTGCACTGTTATGACTGACTGATGTGAGTGCATTTCAAGCACGACATACGCTTTCTCGGCTCCTGTCGCCATTTTGTCTCACTGCGCTCTCGAGCACTCTGGCGGCAGAAACCTGAAGTGCGGCTTCAGCCGAACAAAACTTTATGAGTTTTTCTACGTATCTGTAGTGTGTCGTGACCATATGTAAATGAATGGAGCTACATTGAATTTATGAAATCGCTTCAATCATTTGTAATAGCCCTGAAGGTAGACAAAAATTTACGTTTAGATCTACATGCTGTCGTCACAAGCCATCACACGGTGTGTGGCGGAGCATACCCTGCACCACTACAAGTCATTCCCTTTCCTGTTCCACTCGAGAAAAGATCGAGTATAAAAAAACTACCTATATGCCCCCCCTCCCCGCGCTTCCCACACCCTAAGAAACGCTAATTTATCGTATTTTATTTTTTTGGTCCTTATGCGAAATGTACGTTGGCGGTAGTAGAATCCTTCTGCAGTCACCTTCAAATATTTGTTCTCAGTAGCTGAGATGTCTGGGCTAGCAGTATTAGAGTGGATTAGGTTGCGAAAAGGGGCCAAAGTAAGTTGCTGTCAGTTTCATTCAACATACAAACTTTATTCATCAACACACAATATTACAACAAGGATGCAAAACACTCAAAACTTTAATCGGCCTCCTTTGATTAACCTTAGATCAGCTGAAGGCAACACTCAAAATACAGGACACAAGGCCTAAGCAAGAAATTGAAATACAAGGTTCTTCTGGACGTTTCGCGCAAGAATTTTTCTAAATCTTCAATCTAAACAGGCTGAAGGCCTTAGCAATTTAATTTTAATGGCACTTGGCTGGAGGCTGCATATTAAGCAATAAGAAGAGTTTCAATCAAAAAGCAGAAGGCCTTATCTTAAAACAAAAGCACAACAAGCCTTAAGGGCAAGACAAGAACATTAATTTAAGAGGCATTAAAACTTGGCTAAAGGCCGCACATCAACAAATAATTTAACGGCTTAAGCCCTAGAAAGAAGACTTTCAATTTTAAAAGACCGTATCTTAAAACATTTCAAATGCAATTCAGTTGAAGGCTCCTATGAAGAATAACAATCTTATGTCTTAAGGACACGACAAGAACTTTAATTTAAGAGATATTAATACTCGGTTGAAGGCCACATACCGACAAAATATATTTAACAGCTTCAGGCCCAGAATGGAATTTCAGTTTGAAAGGTAGAAAGCCTTATCTTAAAACATCTCATGTAAAATTGGGCTAAAGGCCCCATATAAATAAATAATAATTTTATGCCTTAAGGGTAAGACATGAACAATTACTTAAGAGATGTTGATACTCGGCTGTAGGCCACACATCATCCAAATAACTATAACCCAAACAGGAAAATTATTGTGTAATAGACAAGGAACGGCCCTCAGAAGTTCCAAGGGTCGGCCTGGGATTGTAACACTAATGCCCGTTTCGGTGAGACAGGCAGCTTGCCCTGTTGTTGTTGTGGTCTTCAGTCCTGAGACTGGTTTGATGCAGCTCTCCATGCTACTCTATCCTGTGCAAGCTTCTTCATCTCCCAGTACCTACTGCAACCTACATCCTTCTGAATCTGCTTACTGTATTCATCTCTTGGTCTCCCCCTACGATTTTTACCCTCCACGCTGCCCTCCAATACTAAATTGGTGATCCCTTGATGCCTCAGAACATGTCCTACCAGCCGATCCCTTCTTCTGGTCAAGTTGTGCCACAAACTTCTCTTCTCCCCAATCCTATTCAATACTTCCTCATTAGTTATGTGATCTACCCATCTAATCTTCAGCCTTCATCTGTAGCACCACATTTCGAAAGCTTCTATTCTCTTCTTGTCCAAACTGTTTGCCGTCCATGTTTCACTTCCATACATGGCTACACTCCATACAAATACTTTCAGAAATGACTTCCTGACACTTAAATCTATACTCGATGTTAACAAATTTCTCTTCTTGAGAAACGCTTTCCTTGCCATTGCCAGTCTACATTTTATATCCTCTCTACTTCGACCATCATCAGTTATTTTGCTCCCCAAATAGCAAAACTCCTTTACTACTTTAAGTGTCTCATTTCCTAATCTAATTCCCTCAGCATCAACCGACTTAATTCGACTACATTCCATTATCCTCGTTTTGCTTTTGTTGATGTTCATCTTATATCTTCCTTTCAAGACACTATCCATTCCATTCAACTGCTCTTCCAAGTCCTTTGCTGTCTCTGACAGAATTACAATGTCATCGGCGAACCTCAAAGTTTTTATTTCTTCTCCATGGATTTTAATACCTACTCCGAATTTTTCTTTTGTTTCCTTTACTGCTTGCTCTATATACAGATTGAATAACATCGGGGAGAGGCTACAACCCTGTCTCACTCCCTTCCCAACCACTGCTTCCCTTTCATGCCCCTCGACTCTTATAACTGCCATCTGGTTTCTGTACAAATTGTAAATAGCCTTTCGCTCCCTATATTTTACCCTTGCCACCTTTAGAATTTGAAAGAGAGTATTCCAGTCAACATTGTCAAAAGCTTTCTCTAAGTCTACAAATGCTAGAAACGTAGGTTTGCCTTTCCTTAATCTTTCTTCTAAGATAAGTCGTAAGGTCAGTATTGCCTCACGTGTTCCAGTATTTCTACGGAATCCAAACTGATCTTCCCCGAGGTCGGCTTCTACTAGTTTTTCCATTCGTCTGTAAAGAATACGTGTTAGTATTTTGCAGCTGCGGCTTATTAAACTGATTGTTCGGTAATTTTCGCATCTGTCAACACCTGCTTTCTTTGGGATTGGAATTATTATATTCTTCTTGAAGTCTGAGGGTATTTCACCTGTCTCATACATCTTGTTCACCAGATGGTAGAGTTTTGTCAGGACTGGCTCTCCCAAGGCCGTCAGTAGTTCCAATGGAATGTTGTCTACTCCGGGGGCCTTGTTTCGGCTCCGTTCTTTCAGTGCTCTGTCAAACTCTTCACGCAGTATCGTATCTCCCATTTCATCTTCATCTACATCCTCTTCCATTTCCATAATATTGTACTCAAGTACATCGCCCTTGTATAGACGCTCTATATACTCCTTCCACCTTTCTGCTTTCCCTTCTTTGCTTAGAACTGGGTTTCCATCTGAGCTCTTGATATTCATACAAGTGGTTCTCTTATCTCCAAAGGTCTCTTTAATTTTCCTGTAGGCAGTATCTATCTTACCGCTAGTGAGATAAGCCTCTACATCCTTACATTTGTCCTCTGGCCATGTCTGCTTAGCCATTTTGCACTTCCTGTCGATCTCATTTTTGAGACGTTTGTATTCCTTTTTGCCTGCTTCATTTATTGCATTTTTATATTTTCTCCTTTCATCAATTAAACTCAATATTTCTTCTGTTACCCAAGGATTTCTACTAGCCTTCGTCTTTTTACCTACTTGATCCTCTGCTGCCTTCACTACTTCATCCCTCAAAGCTACCCATTCTTCTTCTACTGTATTTCTTTCCCCCATTCTTGTCAATTGTTCCCTTATGCTCTTCCTGAAACTCTGTACAACCTCTGGTTCTTTCAGTTTATCCAGGTCCCATCTACTTAAATTCCCACCTTTTTGCAGTTTCTTCAGTTTTAATCTACAGGTCATAACCAATAGATTGTGATCAGAGTCCACATCTGCCCCTGGAAATGTCTTACAATTTAAAACCTGGTTCCTAAATCTCTGTCTTACCATTATATAATCTATCTGATACCTTTTAGTATCTCCAGGATTATTCCAGGTATACAACCTTCTTTTATGATTCTTGAACCAAGTGTTGGCTATGATTAAGTCATGCTCTGTGCAAAATTCTACAAGGCGGCTTCCTCTTTCATTCCTTCCCCCCAATCCATATTCACCTACTACGTTTCCTTCTCTCCCTTTTCCTACACTCGAATTCCAGTCACCCATGACTATTAAATTTTCGTCTCCCTTCACTATCTGAATAATTTCTTTTATTTCATCATACATTTCTTGAATATCTTCTTCATCTGCAGAGCTAGTTGGCATATAAACTTGTACTACTGTAGTAGGTGTGGGCTTCGTATCTATCTTGGCCACAATAATGCGTTCACCATGCTGTTTGTAGTAGCTTACCCGCATTCCTATTTTCCTACTCATTATTAAACCTACTCCTGCATTACCCCTATTTGACTTTGTGTTTATAACCCTGTAGTCACCTGACCAGAAGTCTTGTTCCTCCTGCCACCGAACTTCACTAATTCCCACTATATCTAACTTTAACCTATCCATTTCCCTTTTCAAATTTTCTAACCTACCTGCCCGATTAAGGGATCTGACATTCCACGCTCCGATCCGTAGAACGCCAGTTTTCTTTCTCCTGATAACGACATCCTCTTGAGTAGTCCCCGCCCGGAGATCTGAATGGGGGACTATTTTACCTCCGGAATATTTTACCCAAGAGGACGCCATCATCATTTAATCATACAGTAAAGCTGCATGCCCTCGGGAAAAATTACGGCCGTAGTTTCCCCTTGCTTTCAGCCGTTCGCAGTACCAGCACAGCAAGGCCGTTTTGGTTATTGTTACAAGGCCAGATCAGTCAATCATCAAGACTGTTGCCCTTGCAACTACTGAAAAGGCTGCTGCCCCTCTTCAGGAACCACACGTTTGTCTGGCCTCTCAACAGATACCCCTCCGTTGTGGTTGTACCTACGGTACGGCTATCTGTATCGCTGAGGCACGCAAGCCTCCCCACCAACGGCAAGGTCTATGGTTCATGGGGGGCCCTACGACTTCTTAATCTGATGACAACCCAACCAAGAGACAGCTGACTGACCAATGAACAAGATCAGTTCCGCTCCACGCAACAAGCAAAACGACCATAAGATTTCAATACAACCACACACAGAATATTGGTGCCCACAGCGACCAACAACACCTCAGATGTCGAACTATGCGCTACACGGGACAGCAACAACATGACGAGGAGGATACACTGCCTAAAGTTACGTCAATGACCAGGGTAGGTAACCGGAACGTCAACGGCCACATGGCAGAAGATACCGGCGGTTAAGTTAAACTCCACACGAATATGGCAGGAACCTTAGTCGACTTGAAAACACACACATTGCTGCTCGCAGTAGTGTCCCAATAGCGACAACCAGGTTCAAACGAAGAAATGTAAACAGCTGAGGCTCGATAGTAGGTTAAGTGGGGACTCCACTCTGATGGTAAAGATTAGTGGGCGATGAAGTTCATAGCACTCGCAAGTAGCACCTCACACTCCAACCGAGCATGTACGCCGCCAGCGGCTCCAGCCCGACTCCGCGCAACGGGGACTTCCTTGCTGCTCCACGCCAACCGACCAACTGCCTAGGCCCAGAAACGGTGAAAGGACAAAATATACGTTGGCCGATGAGACGACCAACCGAACGACCAACCAACAGTCGTCCTGCTCCAATCTCCCTCTGTCAGACAGTTAATGTGTGTCGCCAACAGTCGGTGAGCACTGGCTGTCTGCGCCTCGCCAACACTCCGTCCCCAACTTCACTGCAGCTGCGTCCCGACTGCACTGCTGGTCCGTCTGCAACTGACTGCCAGACACACGACGACCCGGAAATACGGCTGGTCGCTCCAGAGATGGTACGGCAGTGCACTTATCAATACGCGCTGCTGCTGCTGCTCACAGTCAAGTAAGGCAGGAAGTTAGTGTCGCCAGCAAATGGAATTAAAAAAAAAACCGAGGCGACAGTACCGTAATATAAGATGACAAACAATAAATGACATGAACACGAGCCGTGCATGGCTCAATAGAGTTCCTTGAAAAGAACACTGTCTTCCCTCCAGTGATTCCCATTTGAGTTCTCAAAGCACCCGCCCACTAATTTGGTGGGAGCCAATAGGAATGCTTCAGTAGGGCTGTATTCTGAGGGAAAGGTAGGTCTGCAGACTTGTATACGTTTGGGATGTGGCGGTCAATAGACATGTATTTTGTTATTGCTTACAGTGTCAGCCTTTGAGGGATATTTCGAAAACATATCTCAGTACATGTCGGTTTGCAGGAAGGATGAGGAGAATCACATTGTACAACATCCTGGTATTAGTTCCCTACGACATTTAAGCGCCCAGTAATTCTTAGATGGACAGAACAACTTTTGGGAGTGTGGAATCATTAACAGCTGCCCAGCACAGAGAGAGAGGTGGCTTGTCGGGTGGGAGAGGTACAGCCCCGACACGCATGTGGAGATTTACGATCCAGTGATAGATCTTCACATGTGACCCAGAGGTGGAGGCATTGTGGGGATGGAGAAGAAAGTGAAACATTTGGGTCCCCCTGGGCCAGTTGGGGCACAACATGTTAGGCTGGGCTGGGCTGGGTTGGTGTTTTTCTGAGTGAAGGAGGAGGAGTGGCAGGGGATGGGGGAGGGTTGTTTTTCGGAAGGATAGATTATTCCCATGGAGTCATCAATAGGTTAAGGGGAGGTGAGGTGGTCATAAATCAATCAGCTGTAACAATCTAATTAATCTGGTATCAGTTTAATATCAAAAGTGGCATAGAACATAGGCTCCTCGCCCCCCCCCCATTCACATGGCGCGTGTAAGGAGGCATGCCAATCTAAAATTATATGAAGGGGGGCTGTCTACCTGAAGTATTCGGCGTCGCAGCTGCTCCAACCTTGCTGTTGCTGTGTTGTGTCACCTTAATGAGGAGCTACGAGTCACAACATGGTCTACTGGCACAATGACAAGGTAGCCACCAGGCCTGAGGAGAGAGGCAATAGATACTTCATAATAAGAAAATAGGATCCCCACATAGAACATCGTGTGTAGTGCTCTTGCCCTCATTGCACCCAAATATGTGAGTGTTCCCCATTCTCGAAATAATGTGAAGTTATCCATTAATATCTTGTGATGAATAGCTTTTCTGTGGATAGTAAGCCTATGAAATCGCGTTTTCAATGAGCATATATATCAGCAAATTATATGTTGCAGGTGTTGTGTATGGCTTATGTGTTTACAGTTTTTTAGTTAGTCATTTATATTCATGTTCCTTGAATGATTTGGATAAGCGATTGTAATGATGTGGAAATAGTCATTTTATATTCATATCACAAACTGTTTTGTGAACAAGCCTACTTGCTAACCGCTCTTAAGAGTTTTCTTAAAATAAGAGACATGCAGCTATGAGTAGTGATGATAACCATCATGTTTTTTATATCCATCACGTTTTTACACATTACAATAATAGAAATTCTTCTACACAATAGAAGAAGCTGTCGAGCAGAAAATTTTTTGTTTCAGTTCTAATTATACTTTTTTGTCTGTCAGATATTTTATATCAATGGGCACTCGATCAAACATTTTTTTGCAGCTTTTTTGTGTTAAACAGTATCAAAATGTTGTGTAATGAATGTCATTACGTCATCTGGTACTGTAATTATCAACTTAGTTCTTCCTTTTCTATCAAAATGTTGTGTAATGAATGTCATTACGTCATCTGGTATTGTAATTATGGACTTAGTTCTTCCTTTTTAAATGCAGTGGAGTATTCACAACAAACGTCGTGAGGAAATAAATATATAGTGACACAGCAGTCAAATTCCTAACTCCTTAAATAGATGTCTACAAGCTATTGTCGGTGAACACGACATACTATTCCTACAGCACATTTCCAAGGAATGAAGACTTTCTTTGTTAAAGATGGGTTATTCAGAACATTTTTCCAGATGATATTACTGAAAGAAAATAAGCAAAATAACTCAACTTATTAATTCATATGCCTTCAAGACTTACACTTATTATAAGCATAAATGTGACTGAACCAAGTGGTTTAGGAGTTACAAATGCGCTTTTTCTAGTTTAAATTCTCACAAATATGGACACCTAAAATTTTTGAAATATCCGACCTATTTATCATTTCGTCAGCATGCATTACAAGCATCATTGGTGTAGTACCCTTAGATATGCAGAACTGAACGTACTGTACCTTTTTAACATTGAGGGTGAAACCATGTGGAGAAAATTAGTCAATGATACTTCGAAGAACAGTGTTTACATTTCTTCTGTATATGCATGTGAGCTTGGATTGATTACAATAGTAGTGCCATCCGCAAAAAGTACTGCCAATGTCGTTTACACAAATGAGGCACAATAGCTAACCTAAAATCAGACCTTGAGGAACCCCATATGTGATTGCTCCCTTGCCATAATAATGTCCCGCACTGCCTTGACTGAATTACAAGGCACAACTTTTTGCATTTTTTGTTTAGATGTGACATCTGTTGGTTAGCTTCTAACTCAGTCCCTAAGAACTCAGGTTATTTAAGAGGATATTGTGATTGACACAGTCAAATGACTTAGATAGGCCGCAGGAGAGTAACCAACAGGCAATATATTATTATTTGAAGCTTGTAAAATTTGGGGAGTGGACACAAAAAAGGCATTTGCAGCAGAGCAACTTTTGTGAAGTCTAAATAGTGATTTACTGAGAATATTATTGTTGATCCGATGAGATACTCTTCTACAGTAAACCACCATTTCAAATATTTTTGAAAACGCCGATAGTAATATAGATCAGCAATTACTTATATGTTTCCTATCTCGTTTCTTATAGAGAGGTTTAACAACGACACATTTCAGTTCATCTGGAAAAATGCCTCGAGTTAGTGATGCATTACGTATTTCAGATAACACAGGGCTTGTTACATGAGGATAAATCTTTAATTCTCTACCGGAGACACCATTAAATCCAAATGAGGTTTTACTTTTGAGAGAATCTATAGTTTTCTTAATTTCAGAAGAAGAAATTGGTGACATACTCATATAGTCTACGTGTGAGACAATACTGTCATTATTATCTTTACTCATTTTTTCCCAACAAACATTTCAGTTATTGAAATTTCTGCACTATTTTATATGGTCGATCATTTATGGTTATATCTGAGGAGCTTGGGAGGTGTTCCGAAAGGTTAAAATGGCTCTGAGCACTATGGGACTTAACGTCTGTGGTCATCAGTCCCTAGAACTTAGAACTACTTAAACCTAACTAACCTAAGGACATCACACACATCCAAGCCCGAGGCAGGATTCGAACCTGCGACCGTAGCAGTCACGCGGTTCCGGACTGAGCGCCTAGAACCACTAGACCAGTGCGGCCGGCTGTTCCGAAAGGCATTAAATGTGGTGTGTGAAATATTATCGCTGTGTGCTGGAGTTGAGTTGGTGCTGGAGTAACCGCGTAAAACCAGAAGAGATGATAGGTGGGAGGTACACTTTTTAGCACTTAATTTCATGTTAAACACAAAACATGAAGTGAGAATATTACTTCTGACAGTTTAGTTCCTATGTTCCAGGAAGAATGGGTAGAGAACCAGGAAGAATACAAAACAGTACAATCACAGGAGGACGAAGAAACTATAATGATGAATAATATATTGCTGAACGTACCGGACCTCTTTCAGAACGTAGGTGCATTCCGGGATAATGATAGTTAAGTGTTGTTAAAGAACTACTGGAAAAAAATAAACGGTAAATAGGCTTTTCTTAAAAACATGCGTTGTGTTACCGAACATAAAATGATAGTGAGAAAATAAATGCAGCCTAAGGAATTACTGATACCAGTATTTACGTATTACCATGAATTAGTCGTGGGTGGTCATTTAGATACATAAAAGGCCTAATGAAAGTCAAGGAGTAATTTACATGGAAAGGAATGGATCTGGATGTATGGAAGTTAGCGAGGCAATGGTAAGTTTGTAAAATCGGTAAAGAAAGTATACACTACATGGCTGACTGACAACGAACAGAGAACAAGGTTTGACGGATAGATTGTACACAGACTGTTTGGGCCAGTTACCTACATGAGGGAAGATAATAGGTATCTATTTGTGGTATCAGATGCGTTCTAAGACATTTCGTGGCTATTGCCTACTCGGCAGATGACGGCAGATGTTAGTGTGATGGCCTTAAGATACATTTTCGTTAGCTTCGGTTTCCTCAAACGCCTAGTGAGTGGGTATTACCCCTGCATTCTCTTACAACAAATTCAAACGATTTTGTTTCAGTGACGCCATTAGCCATGCAACCCCCATACCTTACTGCCCGTACCTCTCCTTCGCGGAAAGAGTGAAACGTAATCTCATGGCCGCTTTGTCTGCGTATCACCATCAAGATAAAAAAAGATGGGACCAATCCATTCGGTGGCTAAGTGGCACGTACGGCACCGCTCATCTTGAAAGTCATAGAACGTAGCAATCGTACAGAAAGATATGTCCTTTTAACAGGTTTCATTTTCAATAGGTTTCCTGCAGAACTGAAAAAAATTGAGTGACAAACCGAAAATATCCGCTGCAAGTTGGAGGTGTTTCGTGTAGTACACTTCTGTTGTGTTCAAGAGCCGTTCGCAGTGGCTGAGAACTTTTCTCTGTAATTCGTACACTCTCTTAAAAATTGTCATGTTTTATGAATTCTGTAATTGTTTTGCTTTTAAATTTTCTATACGGCGTTCTGTAACGTATCTATTGAGTCGTTCTACGAACATCAGCTTTGACTCGCTTGGTTCCAAGGAACCCTCTTCTTCTTCTACTTCTTCTATTGCTGCTGCTGCTGCTGCTGCTGTTGACTGGCGTTGCCCCTGTTTGTCTACCCCATTCCGTGGATGTACTGGACCAGCTGCTGTGTCATCCCGTTGGCGGTCGCCTGTCTTCACAAATTGTAGCTAGTCTTGAAGTGTCCATCGTTTCCACGTGATCTTTCCATCATCTTTCTCTTGTCTTCACCCATTTATTTACATCTTGTATTCCGCTCTGCCCCTCACCGAAACATTTATTCTTCTGTGCCACATGTTTACTCCTTGGATTTGCCTTAGTAACTTCATTTTTAATGCCGTCAACTTTCGTTTTATCTTTTTCGTTTCTACTCTAGTTTCTGCGCATATGTCAAAAGAGGTCGCACTATTATCTTATATATTTTTATTTCCCTCTCAGTTGTCATAAATTTGTTTCCTGCAGGTGTCTGGCTACACTTACTGACTTTATCACTTGATTTTTCACTTCCATGATTAATTCTTTATAGGTGGTGGTAACAGATAATTAAAGCTCATCACCTGTTCAACTGATAAAACGTTTATTCCCAATTTACGTCGTGAAGGTGGTTTTGATATTACCATTCCCTTAAAATTTTTAGACGAGATTTCCATGTTATATTGCTTTTGTAAATTGTCTTTATTATTTGCTGTCAGTACAGCATCATCAGCGTAACACACAATATTTTCGACTCTATTTCCCATTTTATAGCCCGGTTTCTTTCTTATGTCATCAATGAAGTGGTCCCTCATTAAATCTTCTTGTCTGATACTTTTACCTATTAAAATTTCATCCGTGAATTCTTTATCTGTTTTTATTCTGTGTCTTCTATGTTTTCCACTAAACCCATTGGTACTCTCTGGTGGATTATTGTTTGAATTATATCCTTTCTTCTAATCATATCAAAGTTTTTTTTTACAAGTCAAGGAAGCACAGGTAGGCTGGGTTCTTGAACTCTAGGGATTTCTCTGCAGTCTGGCTTAAAGCGAAAATAACATCTATTGTGCTCCAATTTTTCCTAAATCCTTACTGTTCTTCTGCTATTTCTATATAATTCTAAATTCTGTCTCTAATTACTGATATCAACAGTTTTATGGTGGTATCAACCTGGGTAATTGTCTAATATTACTTACATCTTTTTATGTACTGTAATTGTAATATTTTCTTTCCATTTTTTGGCATCCTGCCTTCCTTCATGATGCCATTAGACAAAGTATAAAACTGTCGATATAATGCCTGTCCTCCGTATTTCATTACTTCATCATATATGACATCCGGCCCTGGAGATTTTCTATTTTTAAGTATTTTGATTACAGTACATATTTCGTCCAATGAGGAGTTTATTTGGTTGTCATTTTCTATGCTTTTGTGGCTAGTTTCAATTTCCACCTCTGCTATGTACTGTACTGTAATTTAAAATAATTTTCCCACTGAATTTTGCTTACATTTTGTATCTGAAAGTATTCATTAATATCCATATTTTGATTTTGGAGCATCCACCACACTTTCTTTTGTGAATTATAAAAGTCTCGTTCCATACTTCCCAATAATCCTCTTTTATTTTCCGAATATCCGAGGTCACCCTTTTACGAATCATCTTGTATTCCATATAATCGTCTTGACTTTGATTGGCTTTATATTTCAGGGGTACTTCCTTCTTCTGAGTAGCCAGTTCTTTAACATCTTGGCTAAACCATTGTGTTTTGTGTGTGGTACTACCCCCTATGACATTCAGCCTTTTCGTGCCTAAAGATTCCCGTGCTTCCTGTTGTATTTTCGATCTGAATGTGGTCCATCCACCTTCAATATTTTTATTCGTCTAGACATGGGTTGTTAAGGATTTTCTTCTTTAATCTACTTTGGTACAGCACCTTAGCACCCTCATCCTCTAGGATTTCATTTTTACTTCTTTCTTCAGTCAGCCTCTCATTTTTTGTTTTTTGTTTTTTTGTTTTTCGGTGTAAGTTACAGGTTCTGGTTACACATCACCAGCCCATGATGCGACCTTACGTTGGCAGCCGTTAATGTTCTCACATTTAATATTTGATTTGAATGAACTGCTCTCTTGATGAAGACGTAATCAATAGCCGAGAACTGATCTCTTGTATTACTCCAGTTGCGGCTCATGATTGAAGAATGTGTTATCAATACAGAGTTCGTTCAATGCAAACAAATGAATAATATCTTCTCCGCTTTCATTTATTTCTATTCCATTACATCTTTGTTTAATGTCTGAAGTAACTGAATCGCCATCACATCCATTGAGATCTCCCATGAGCCAAAATTTTCCTGCTTTGGTAATCGTGTCGATTAAAGCTTGAAGATTTTAAATTTCTGTTTCTTGTTTAGATCTTCCGACGTCAGGTGCGTATACATGAAGTATGTAAAATATATAATGATCTTCATCTATTGTAATCTTGATTATACTTAGGTTGACGCAGATAACGTAATCAATATTATTAATAAATTTCTTATGAATTAGGGTACCCACTCCTGTGAGTTATCGTATATCAACACTACAATAGAATAGTGTGTAGCTTCGTCTTACAATTGAACATTTCCCCTTTCTTTTTACTTCAGTCACTGCGCATATGCATATTTTATACTCTTCAATTTTCATAATAATTTCTTGCGTTTTATTATTCCATGATGTAATATTCCATGTGGCATCTCTTAACTACATTATGTTCCGATTCTTTGTACTTTTCTGAAGCACAGTCGTCAAGATTTTATCCGTCCTAGTCTGTGGCTTATTATTATTATTTTTAAAAGCAGACTTAGAATTTTTTCCGCAGGCGGGGAAAGTAAAAAGTATAAAAAGTATCAGTAACAACAAAAGCTAACATACTGGCCATCAGAACAGATACCTTCTTCAGTGAACATTGAGGTTTGTTCCTGCACTTTACAGCTTTCGGCAATTTTTCCTTCAGCCGTTAAGTTTATACTTATAAGCCTGCAGAATTCTAGTTACAAAGTTTATAGATTAAATAAAAAAAAAAATCCGGGCGCAATTATACGCTACAAGGGACGTCTTTAGGTTACATCAGATTACGTCGTAGGCGTAGCCGGCGGACCAAATAAATAACCGCTTCTGTAGCAGGAGTAAAAAGCCACTTGACAAAGTTCGCGATTACACAGCGCGACCCGACAGTCACGTTTAATCTGTTTCTCTTTCGTTTCTTTAATAAGCAGCTCCAGTGAAGTAGAAAATCGTACTAATTAGCAAACTTTTTTATACTCTTCTGGAATACCAGTGCAAGCGGAGAATATATAATTGCCTATTTTCTCGTCAATAACAACATGACACGACCTGCTGTTGTTATCGCGGTCATCACCTCTGAGGCTGCTCCAGCGCCTTTCCTCACTCTTGCCACACGCTGTCTACCTTCTCCACGTGAGCATTAACGTTGCATCCCACGTTACTGATCATCTTCCTTATACGATTATACTCATATACAGGTTTGCCCCTGCGAATATATCTTTATACCATTCCTATGACTTCTGTCTTCGACAACGCCACATTTTCAGCATTTCACACCCTTAGAGAGCTTAGCTCCATACACAGCTTTCCTCGTTTGAATGTTTATGTTCCTGGATGTTAGCAGTGTTCCTTGTCATAGACAAACCTTTTGTCCACCTGATACATGTACCATTACCTTATTTTTGTATTTGTTCATATGGAGCAGATCCAGATTATAGTAATCAGCTAACACATGAATCGCTTCATTATGCACCTGACTAAGTTCATGCTCGCTTTCGGCAACTAATGCTATGTCATGGCATATCGTATCATACTGACTTTTGTCCGTGATAAGCAACTCCCAAACTGAGACAGTTGTCTACTTTTCATTGCTTCTTCAAATATTCATGTTACATATAATGAGGAACAACGCCCTGTTCTTCTGAGTATGGCCACACGTATCATTTCTGCAGTGCTGATTACGACCGTCTGTTTGGCATGATGTGAGTTACCTTTGAGCTCTGCGTGGTGAGTTGATGTAAGTCGAGAACGCCTTAAAGGCGCCAAAGACGCCATTATATGCACCTCACTGAGATTGAACGAGGTCGTATGACTGGGCTGCAAGACGCTGAATGTTCCATCTGCGATATTGCAGAAAGACTTGGCCAGCCTGAGATCATAAGGTACAACTTTAATAGTTTAAGGGAAGACAGAACCAAATATTTATACCAACAGCGACTGGTAAGCAATCCGGAGAGTGGAGAGAGAGCAGTAGACGAGGAATATGAACATATAAAGAAGCAGCGAAAGAAGCCTTTGGAAAATATAAGAAGAAAAGGAAACCACTTTGGTGGGATGCAGAAATAACACAGATAGCTGAAAGGAAAGTAAAGAAGCGACGTTCCTGAATATGAATGACAAGTCAAAGTAGAGGTAGATACACGACACTTGAGCCGTATATCGACTCGTGCTATACCTTGTGTTTAGATTGCATTCGTTTTCCTTTACTTCCCCTGACATGTTCGTTTGGTATGTTGTCTGTCATTAAGTGGCTGCTTGGTTGTCTTTTCCCTCTGCTATCGATATCTGCGTTTTTGCTTCCGGGAAACTGCTGTGGAGGAAGTGAGATCTTTGACCGGTTGTAAACTCGTGTGGTGGCGCGGAAGTAGGGGCGTTGCGCGCAGAGAGTGTGGTGGACACGGGAGGGCAGTGTGGCTCTCCAGCGCGAAGCAGGCGTGGTCGGTTGTACCGAGTCGCCACGTGATGTATGTCGGTTGTGTGTAACGAGAGGGTCGAGCTGACGGAAGAGCTCCCCACGTGTTGGTTGTACACAGAATCGCCCCACGAGCAGTGGCTGTTCATTTCGCCTTGGTGGGACGTTAACAAGCTTCTTTAAGTCCTCCGTTTCGACACTGGAGTTTAAAAGGAGACACCTAACATGAAGGAGCGGTCACTACCCGTCAACGTTGCAGAGAAGACGTGAACTCCGGTGACAGAGCGTGTTGTCGCGTGACCGTGGCGTGTTGGGTACGCTGGCGACGCGTGCGCGTTCGGATGTGTGGATCCTTACCATCGGAGGTCGTGTACTGCCTGTCCGAGCATAACTGCAAGTTAAGTTCGTGGAAGGTTTAATCATTAAGTAATAATTTTGTGTAACCAGCGTCTCTTCTGCCTTGTGGCCTCCGGCGACTGGGTTTCCTGTCCCTGGCACCGGAGTAATTGAAGACAGTGATCTTTCCTCCTTCTCTCGTTACTGTCCGATGGGAGGTGTAGTTTTGGCAGTTTAATTGTTTCACTATTCTGTCGTGGATTATGAGTAAATTCATGCTTCTTGTTGGTTGATCACGTGGTCGTTCATTCATGACTGTGTGGTGTAATGTTTCCTTGCACGAGGTTAGCTCTAATTCTGTCAGCAAGTTAAGCCATCTTGTAACAAGTTTTCGCGGACTAAAAGTCGGTGCTGTGACCAGCCTGAGAGTGGCAATTGTGTTTACGGGCGTCTTTAAATTGGTCAGTATTCTGTCTAGCCTGAGCATCCCTGAGTAGGTGATTTGTGGCCGCCTTACACTGGTTCGTCATATCTGCTATGTTCTAATGATATTCCAGGACATTTTTGTTTACATTTTTAAAATTCCTCCAAGTTTGTAAATTCCTTTTATTGCCATTAATCGTGTGTTTGCTGAGACCTGTTTAATTTTTTTAATGGCGGTATTGGTAGTTTCACTACCTCACCTTACTTTATTAACAAAGTTCTGTATTTACTTTAGTAGCCTGTTTACTAATGTTCTTTAATTTTTTTAAAATTGTTGTATTGCTATTAGTTATTTTGATTGGCGTTAGCGGCGTGTATTAAAAGGTAGTTTATTGCCGTACTGCTAGCTTCTGTGTTTAAAAAAATTTAAATTGTTGTATTGCTATAAATTACTTGATTGCCGTTAGCGGCGTGTTTAAAAGGCTGTTTATTGCCGTACTGCTAGTTTCTGTAAGATACGAATAAAACATTTGTGAAAATCTCAACTCGACAGTAAACTACTAGAAATTTGGCCCCGTTTCCCAACTTGTGGTGTGGCTTGTAGTAACTGTAACCACTGTGTGTGTCAACACTAAATAGAGAAGTAACAAGAGAAGTGCTAAAAAGGAAAAACAAGACGTGCGCGAAGAAAGATGCGAAGGAGGAGGAGGAGGAGATTACAGTTTAACGTCCCGTCGACAACGAGGTCATTAGAGACGGAGCACAAGCTCGGATTAGGGAAGGATGGGGAAGGAAATCGGCCGTGCCCTTTCTAAGGAACCATCCCGGCATTTGCCTGAAGCGATTTAGGGAAAGCACGGAAAACCTAAATCAGGATGGCCGGACGCGGGATTGAACCGTCGTCCTCCCGAATGCGAGTCCAGTGTGCTAACCACTGCGCCACCTCGCTCGGTGAAAGATGCGAATATGTAGAGAGGATGATAGGTATGACTTGCAGTGCTGGGGCATGGGGGACAATCAAGTCAATGCGAGTGACAATCAGTGACAAGATACATTATAATAATATTATTCACGGTGAATGGACAATGTAAGGATTTATTACAGGACAATCGGCCTGAATTTTAACATAGTTATGAGGCGAGGATGTAACTGGATGAGTTATGGCGTTTGGATATAAAATTCTTCAACAGGCTGTAAGGAACCGTAAGATGAAGATGGTACCAGGATACGGATCTTCTAGTGATGCTAAGGAATCTGCCTGAAAGAGTATTAAATGGAGAATGGAAAGCATGTTACATAAAGCCTGTCATAAGAAATGGTTATGTAATGACCCAAATAATTATACGGGACTGTCAGTGATCCCTTTCGTTGGAAGATTGTACTCGAAGGTAGAGAGCCGCGCGGGATTAGCCGAGCGGTCTGTGGCGCTGCAGTCATGGACTGTGCGGCTGGTCCCGGCGGTGGTTCGCGTCCTCCCTCGGGCATGGGTGTCTGTGTTTGTCCTTAGGATAATTTAGGTTAAGTAGTGTGTGAGCTTAGGGACTGATGACCTTAGCAGTTAAGTCCCACAAGATATCACACACAGCTGAACATTTCTTTTTTGAAGGTAGAGAAAATAACAACTCACAAGCAGCAAGAAGAGCCAGCAAGATTCCGAGCACGAAGGTGAGTAATGAACAACATTTTCACAATAAAAGTAATTTGTGAAAAACGCACAAAGTTTGGACTGGAGACGCATGTTGTTCTGATTGCTCCAAAGAAAGTATATGACAATGAACCCACCAACAAAGTGTGGGAAAAGTTGAAAGAGACAGAGTTAAATCATAGATTGCTAAAATCTGTTAGAAAATTATATGAAAATTGTATGAAATAACACAGGATTGGAACTAGTTAGACAGAAGAATTAGAGGTGAATAAGGGTCTGTGGCACGGACGTGGGCTGTCAACCTCTCTTTAAGCTGTACCTAGGAGCAATCCTGCAGAATTGGCATAGAATATGCCAGTTATGAGAGTGATAGTAGAGCACAGCAAGACATTTAGCTCATATTTTGCAGATAATCAGATTGCACTAACAGAAAATGAGGATGATCCAAGTTATATGATAGGAAAACTTAAGGATGAATACACTAATGCTGGCCTCAAGATGAACATGAAGAAGTGTGAGTATTTGGCTGTTGGAATGGAAAAGGTAAATAATTTGGAGGTAGATGGAGAAGTAATTTTAGGTGTGGAAAAGGCAAAATATCTTGAGGTATTATTTAACAAATAGGGTATAAGCTATGGCGAAATCACTCGGAGGTTTAGTAAAGGACGAGCTGTAGCAAGGGCAATGAACTCTCTTCTGTGGAATAAAAAGATATGCAGAAAGCCGATGGAGAGAATGTGTCAGACTATAGTTCAGAGTATAGTTTTGTACAGAGCAGAACCGTGGGACGTTAGCAATAATATAGGAATAAAGCGATTGCCACTGAGACGGATTACTTAAGACGGAGCTGTAGCTGTACTAGGATGGATAGAATAAGAAATGTAATCCGACGAAGGATGATAACAGATAGGGATATCTCTGACGACATCTATCAAAACAGTGGGTACTGTGATAAATATCATCCGATATGAAGAAAAGGGGGCGCTCACGTCACTGTTAGCAAAATGATGTGGAAGGGGTAATGGAAGCAAGGAATATGAACGTTGAGGAAAGCCTAAACAGAAGAAGTTGGTCACTAGGGGTGGAAATGCGGTGCCAGCAGTAGATCATCAGCAAAAAAAAAAAAAAAGAAAAATACTTGGCAATAATGTAGCCACTGTACATGACTGCTGGCATCGGTGGTCGCGAGAATGTGCGCTCGCAAGAAGACTGGACTCCAGATGGCCAAGTGGTCCTACTGAGAGGGAATATCACAACGTTTGGGGTATGGCTTTGGTGCGTTGTACTGCATCTGCAGCATCAATTGGAGCAGCAGTTGGCATCATAGTGAGAATCGTTACAAATTTGTTACTTCAAGGACAGCTCCGGGCCAGACACCTTGTAGCATTCGTTCCACTGACAGCAAACCACCAACATTTACCACTTCAGTGATGTCAAGCGAGAGCTCTCTGGAGGGCAGGGTGGAGGTCTTGTGGTTTCTGATGAAAACTGATTCTGCCTCGGTACCACTGATGGCTAGAAGGACGTCTGTTGAGGACCTGTAACCCACTTGTGCGCTTGTTAGACACACTGGACCTGTACTGGGATTTATGGTCTGGTGTGCGGTTTCATATGACAGAGGAGAACTCCCGTCATTATCCCACACACCCTGACCACAGATTTGTTAGTCAGTCTGGTGAGTCGACCTGATGTGCTGCCATTCAGGAACAGCATTCCTGGGGGTGTATCCCAACAAAATAATACTCGCCCATCTGTCTCCAGTTGAGTACATATGCGACATCATAGGACGACATCCCCAGTGTCATCTACAAACAGCATTAACTGTCCCTGTGTTGACCGACCAAGTGCAACCGACAAGGAAGTCAATCCTGCAGACTGACATTCGTCACCTCCACAGTACAATGAATGGACTTTTCCATGCTTGCATTCAACATTGTGGCGGTTACACGCGTTATTAAGGTACCAGCATCTGATATTTGCAATCTCATATCTTGCGCTTACCTAATCTTGTGATCTTGCAATGTTAATCATTTAAATATATTACGTAGACAAATGTTTTCCCGAAATTGCATTACTCTGAATTAACTACTTTTTGGTGTTGGTGTTGGTAGTGGTGGTGGTGGTGGTGGTGGTGGTGGTGGTGGTAAGTGTGTGTGTGTGTGTGTGTGTGTGTGTGAGTGTGAGTGTCGAAAAATATAAACTTACACACAGAGGAATAGCAAATGCTGTCACAGATGCAAAACCAGACAATAGACGAACACATTCTGCAACACAAAAATAAAGTACACGAGCTGCAACAACATGAAAACGGAAATCCTTTCCCTCTCTATGAAGAGCAGTGTACTAACATATTTGTAAGAAAAAGCACACTGTTATAGTGACCACTGAAGATTCTTTACAATGACGAGAAATGAGTCTTTTCTAAATAAGACTTACCGCAACTGCAAACGATTGTATTTTCCTATATTGCTCGCAATTATTTAAAAATCATTATCACGATTAGCAACACAATAAACTTTCCGGCATCTGATTTTAGTACACCCTCGAATCTGCCATAATGAGCTTGGGTTGTGGAGATGCCCTGGACAGTGTATCAACTGCATTCTTAAGCTTGTCCGAGTCTGCGCATTGAAAGTTACAGGGCTGATGTAATCGCTGAATTATTCATATAAGACTTCATAATGATCTGGTTGTGATGTTTGTGTGGGAATGACTTGAGAACTTTCGACTGAATAACGTTTCCATTGTAGGTCATTGGTGACGATACTATGCACAGATCAGGAGAATAGTACTTTAGCCATTTCCTGGATCTAAATGTAGCTGGATACTCAATGTTGTCGACAAAGTGGAAGTTGTGCACTTCCACCTCCACCAGTTGCTTGAGAGAGCCTCCGTATCCGTCTTCATCCACTTTCATCCTCTCGTGCTTACGGCTGTCAAAGTCCCCAGTCTGCAAGAGGCTGCCTAAAACATCTTACTTGGGACTGGGCCAGTAGACTCCACAAGTCATTTGTACATACTAACGACAGTGATGTTCGCAAACTCACCTGTCAAGTCAAATAAATCTGTTGACATGTTCTCGTGGTTGTCTTTAAAATTCTGTGTTTCGGAACCTAAAATATATGGCTTTTCAATGCAGATTACTACTAAAAACCTCAGCGATATTTTAACCAAACATTTTTGTCTTCCTATACTAGCCTGTGTTGTGCGTAGCGTGAATATCATGTCTTCCGTAACATCTACACGGTGTTCCAGTATCAAACTTGAGAGATATTTGCTCTTTGATGATGATATTGACTCAGTATTTACGTAACAGGTTAGAAAGCTGTAACGAGTGTTAACGGTCTCGTATGTCATGTCTGACTGCTCGTGAGAAGGACTCTCAGCACGTGTGCTTAATTTCATATCCTCTGTTGCTGTGGAGTACTGCCTATTTGTAAGGTATAGTAGGTATTACATGGTTGCCAGAGGAAATCCCGTTTAAAGATTCCAAAATCTTTGGGAAATTATTTCCATGTTATAGTTAGGAAGACGTTCATTAAAGTATTTGTTCGGAATGTAGTCTTAATTAGAAGTGAAACGTGGATTATAAGCAACAGGGACAAGAAGGAAACATAAGCGTTTGATATCTGATCCCACAGAAGAATGCTGGATATTATCAGCGACATTCAGTAAATAATGCAACACATTTATTTTCCTCGATGAATTTTGGTTAAAAAAATGCGGAATTCGTCGTGGGGCATAGTGGAATATTCCCACTTTAGCCCCATTAATTTCATGCATTTCCAATTGGTGGGGGCAATATATGTAGCATTCAAAATGGCATACGTTCCAGGCAGAGAACTGTTATTGAGTTTCTTTTGGAGGAGACCCAGAGAATCTCAGATATTGATAGGTGATTGCATAATGTCTACGGAGATTTGATCAGAAGCACGGTGATTCGTTGGGCGAAGCGCCTGTCATAATTGCAACAAAGTCACGTGAATCTCTCAGATCTCTTTCGTGCCGGTCGGCCACACACAGCTGTGGCTCCTGCAATGTTGGAACGTAGGGACACACTCATTCGAGGTGGTCAACGGATCACAACCAGACACTTCTCTGCACAACTGGACGTCTCTGTTGGTGATGCTGACGCATTCGTGCACCAGTTAGGGTACTCAAACGTGTGAGCCTGCTAAGTGAAATCTGCGCTAAGTTGCTTGCGCTTCTTTAGGCTGATCGTGACAACTTTTCCCACGACATCATCACAGGCGATGAAATTTGGATTCATATCTTCGAACCGCAAACAAAACGGCAATGCAAGGAGTGGCGTCACTCGAAATCTCCTCCGAAGAGAAAGTTAAAAGCCACACCATCAGCCAGTAACGTGATGGCGACGGTCTTCTGAAGGGGTTTATTCTGTTTCGGGTTCTCCCTCGCGATCCAACGATCAACTCTGAATTGCATTGTGCTACCCGCAGGAACGAGAAGAAACCACTTCAACATGTTCTTTGCTGTTCGTTGGCACAAAAATACAAACTAACGTCTCCTCCACGACAATGCACGGCCCCAAAAAATTCTGTGCATCCGAGCGGAGCTCAAAAAAATTCATTGGATTGTTTTTCCTCATCCACCCTACAGCCCGGATCGCGCATCTATATACTTTCATCTGTTAGGTCCAATGAAGCATTCAGTCCGCGAGAAGCAGTATATGGGGCAGTTACTGATGCAGCAAGATGTTGGCTCTGACATAGACCAGTAGAGTGGTACCATACGGATATATAGGCTCTGCCAGTAAGGTTGTGCAAGACCGTCGTAACGAACGGAGATTATGTTTAAAAATAGGGCTATGTAACCAAAAGACTGAGCGAGGTGGCGCAGTGGTTAGCACACTGGACTCGCATTCAGGAGGACGACGGTTCAATCCCGCGTCCGGCCATCCTGATTTACGTTTTCCGTGATTTCCCTAAATCGCTTCAGGCAAATGCCGGGATGGTTCCTTTGACAGGGCACAGCCGACTTCCTTCCCCATCTTTCCCCAATCCGATGAGACCGATGACCTTGCTGTTTGGTCTCTTCCACCAAATCAACAAAAAAAGTAACAAAAGAGTGGGAAATAATATGGGTTACTGGAAATCTGAATGAAACTAACCTGCTTTCAGAAAAAAAGTGTTAAATTTCTTATTGAACGCCCCTCAGCTGGCTCTAATTGGGGGAAAGAACGTAATGTCACAACTTAACAAAAAGGCTGGTAGGTTAATGGGACGCTTTCCCAGTATCAGAAGTATAATGAATTAAGTTCTTAAACAAAGTATCTAGGTAAAAATTGTAAATGAAAACCGTCTTGAAGAGAGTAGGCAGATTCTGATGGAAGCAGCCTACTTCTGAGGGAAGCAGCCTACTCACGTCTTATAAAATTCACGTCAGTCTTTCCATTGTGTGCCAGCCAGTCCGCTGTAACTAGCTCTGACGTCATAAATATTGCGCAATACTTTAAAATGAAGTAAATAACCTGAAACGTTTCTAGCATGTCAGGAGTAATACTTAATCAATATGTGTTGAATATCAGTTCAATAACTTTAACCATTTTAGAAATTTGGACGTTTTTCTGTAAAAATCATTGGCTCAACAGAAAAGAGGTGGAAGGTAGGAGACGAGGTACTGGCAGAAGTAAAGCTGTGAGTACCGGGCGTGAGTCGTGCTTCGGTAGCTCAGATGGTAGAGCACTTGCCCGCGAAACGCAAAGGTCCCGAGTTCGAGTCTCGGTCGGGCACACAGTTTTAATCTGCCAGGAAGTTTCAAGAGCTAGAAACTTAAAAATTTGTATTTAGATTCCTTTTGCATAATAATTTAGTAGAAACAGTATTCTGGATCTCACAAATTAAAATTTTAGTTGAAATTCATGATTATCTGGTTTTTGTCTTAGAAATTAAGGAAGCAAGATAGATTAAGTAGGCGAATAAATAAAGCTAGGATGTTTAAATTTACGTAGAAGGGAGATCCGCTATAAACATAAAGATGTGAGAAGTTTCAACAGAATAACTATACAACTATAGCTATAACGTATCTCCAAAGAGCAAGTTCAGAGCTCGTCTACTGCATGTAGTGTAATTAAATTAATTCTCTCGCCCAAAATATTTGACTTAGGCACGTCAGACTTTTATTATGATTACTTACTTGTGTGCTGATTGCACAATTAAATTGAAAGCTTCATCGCCCATCAGCAAAGGAAGCAATGATTTTTTCGATAACTTAAAGCGGAGCATTACTAGCCCAGCGGCTAGTTGGGAGAGCAGATTTGATCAGGCGTTCCCTTAGCCGTCGGCACCGCGGCTTTATATGTAAGAACGCTGCGAGAGGAAGGAAGGCCCCAGTTCTCTCCAGACGGTGATTAGCTCACCACGTGTGCCGGGAGTCGCATCGCGTCGGTATCGTTGATACAAACAGCTTCGGATGCAGTAATAAGTTACACGGGATACGGGTAACCATGAAATCGTTTTCGAGTGAAGTGTTAATTTTGGGATGACGTTAATGATCTATCTTTAGTTTGCGTATGTCGTATTTTCAGGTGCCGCCGCAGGACAGACATTCTACCATTATTAGCGTAGCGTTTGATGAACATTAGCATCAAATTATGGCAAGCATTCACTTAAACATTTAATTTGAACAGTTATAGTTGCATCAGCGCATTGAACTCTGAACTGCTCTGGTAGTTGTATTGTGTGGATTCTTTTTGGTCTGTGACTTTCAGAATATAGTGAACATTTTAGAGAGAATGGTTTTTGATTATGAATCCCAGTCAATCTCCTAATTCCTCATAGCTATAAGCTGTAGCTCTAAATGTATTTCTCAGATGAAGTGGGCACTAGGAATTCTAATTACAGGCTTCACGTTTTGCTAATCACTTTCTGGTTGCCAGTATTGTAGTTAGAGAGCCAGTGTTGAGAACGGCAAACAACAGCATAAATACAAAACATTTATTCTATTACTCCACCCGCCGCCCCACTGTACGTTGCAGTAATCATGCAGAGATGTAAATGGTTGCATGATAGACTAGCCAGTGACATGCGACGAACCAGTCTTCGAACTGAAGAGCACAACAGGGGGCTGTTCGCTAAGCGAATGTTGGTCCATAAAGTCCCTCGTGATGTGTATCTCATCCTCTGGGAAGTAGCTCCTAGTGTCAGCACTGTGGCGTGATGTAAAACCATTTCTGCCGAAGCGAGAGTGGCGCACGGAATTTTCGACGTCCGCTTAAGAACAGGCGCGCCGTTACTCACGCTCGGCGACACGTAATGGCGGAGATAATTCCCGGGGACAATGGCTGACGCGACCGCCCTAAATCCCGGGCCGGAGTTCTCCGCAGCTAATGACTGCCTAATGGCGCTGCAACTCGGCCCCCGAACTCTCTGCAGCTGCTGCAACACCCAACGGGAGTATCGTGGCAACAGTTTACAGGCGCCGAGCAGCGCGCCACAGCGGCATCGGTCTCCGCATTTATAAACTGGCTTTCCCAATGAATCACGTCTCACTGTAAAGTGATTCCCATGTTATTTTCTCGTACCAAATGTGTGAGGTGCGGTTTGCCAGCCAGACCGAGATCGACTGTGGCAGTAACGGGCAATGAGGTGACGGTTGCAAACGACTGCAGCGGAATTTCATTTACAACAACAGCACGAAGATGTGCAATGTTTTTATGTCATCAACCTTTCGTCTGGTTTGATATTGCCCTAGATGTGTTTCTGTCTCATGCCAATTTGTTTTCATCTCTATATAACAACCCCCATCATACGCATTCCACAATGAATTTTTCATTTCGTACCGAAGTGTATGTTCTTTAGGAACTTTCTGGATGAGAACTACAGTTAGTTATCAAATGGAACAGTAGTGGACTCTAGGCTTCGCTAAGCAAATGTTTTAGGGCCTCTGCTGTTCTTAATATACAGGGTGGTCAGAAAATATCTGAAACGCTTGTAGGGATGTTGCAGGGCAGGTTGTACTGAGATATGAATGTTACAAAAGCATTGAAGTTTGCCAATCAGATCTTCGCGCGGGTAAATTCAAGTTTCAGCTAACGATTCAAAGCACTTGTTGGGCAACACCGCCCCTGGCAGGCCGCATGAATGCGAGCGCGCGACGCCCCGATTGGCTAAATTCTATGCTAAATAACTCGGAAACGGAGCAACGTATCGAATTTATTTCATAACATTTATGTCTCAGTACAACGTGCCCTGTAACATCCCTACAAGCATTTCACACATTTTCTGACCACCCTGTATATGAACGACTAGCATAGCGTCCGCTGTTTCGCTGGTGTAAACTGTGCACAGACTTTTTTTTTTTTGTTTTCTTTCATAGAATTTTTATGTTGCTCACAAATGGCAATAGCTTCTAAACTTTCCATCTAATTAAGGCCATAGAAATATTTTCGTTTCCGAATGTACTTCTGGCCAAAAAGCGATTCTGGCAGCTGAAGTCCAAGGTTTCTGTTGATCATGCCTTTTGTGTTCTTGTGGTAACATTTTCCATAGAAACTTTCATCATCTAAAATATATATATATATTTTACTGAGAATTTATATACAAATTTTTGTATATAACGAAATAGTTCTTAAAAATTCTCACCCCCAAAGGGGTTTAATTTCCAGAAACAGTGAAACATGTATTTCTTTATATCCAACTGAGAAGCTAAATACAAAATTTCATAGACCTATCTTTAAAATGATTTACTAAGGAAATATTTTTATAAAATATGTCGTATCCTATTTCACGTCTTTATCGGTTGAATTTCCAAAAACACTGAAACACATCTTCCTTTATTTTAAACCAAGAAATGAAATACCAATTTTCATACAAGTGGCTTTAAAATATTTTCTTTAATGATGATTTATTTTCATAAAAGATTTCACTCGCACTTCCAACTCATAGACATTAAATTTCCAAAAATGCTGATTCACGTGCTTCTTTGTTTGAGAATGAAGAACCAAATATAATTTTCGTAGGTCTGGCTTGAACATTGCCTTAATAGCAACATTCTTTCTAAAATCGTTTCATCCCCTATTCCACTCCTTAGCGGAAGAATTTCGAAAAACCCTTTCTTAAGCGACACTTATGGCATAAGATCAACAAAATCTCAATATTTCAAATATCTATTCTTAGTGGTTAGGGCTGAGCGAAGATGAGTCACTCAGGACATTACCTTTTATCTACGTGGGTTGGAACTTTAATAGTGGCAACTACACTCCTGGAAATGGAAAAAAGAACACATTGACACCGGTGTGTCAGACCCACCATACTTGCTCCGGACACTGCGAGAGGGCTGTACAAGCAATGATCACACGCACGGCACAGCGGACACACCAGGAACCGCGGTGTTGGCCGTCGAATGGCGCTAGCTGCGCAGCATTTGTGCACCGCCGCCGTCAGTGTCAGCCAGTTTGCCGTGGCATACGGAGCTCCATCGCAGTCTTTAACACTGGTAGCATGCCGCGACAGCGTGGACGTGAACCGTATGTGCAGTTGACGGACTTTGAGCGAGGGCGTATAGTGGGCATGCGGGAGGCCGGGTGGACGTACCGCCGAATTGCTCAACACGTGGGGCGTGAGGTCTCCACAGTACATCGATGTTGTCGCCAGTGGTCGGCGGAAGGTGCACGTGCCCGTCGACCTGGGACCGGACCGCAGCGACGCACGGATGCACGCCAAGACCGTAGGATCCTACGCAGTGCCGTAGGGGACCGCACCGCCACTTCCCAGCAAATTAGGGACACTGTTGCTCCTGGGGTATCGGCGAGGACCATTCGCAACCGTCTCCATGAAGCTGGGCTACGGTCCCGCACACCGTTAGGCCGTCTTCCGCTCACGCCCCAACATCGTGCAGCCCGCCTCCAGTGGTGTCGCGACAGGCGTGAATGGAGGGACGAATGGAGACGTGTCGTCTTCAGCGATGAGAGTCGCTTCTGCCTTGGTGCCAATGATGGTCGTATGCGTGTTTGGCGCCGTGCAGGTGAGCGCCACAATCAGGACTGCATACGACCGAGGCACACAGGGCCAACACCCGGCGTCATGGTGTGGGGAGCGATCTCCTACACTGGCCGTACACCACTGGTGATCGTCGAGGGGACACTGAATAGTGCACGGTACATCCAAACCGTCATCGAACCCATCGTTCTACCATTCCTAGACCGGCAAGGGAACTTGCTGTTCCAACAGGACAATACACGTCCGTGCCACCCAACGTGCTCTAGAAGGTGTAAGGCAACTACCCTGGCCAGCAAGATCTCCGGATCTGTCCCCCATTGAGCATGTTTGGGACTGGATGAAGCGTCGTCTCACGCGGTCTGCACGTCCAGCACGAACGCTGGTCCAACTGAGGCGCCAGGTGGAAATGGCATGGCAAGCCGTTCCACAGGACTACATCCAGCATCTCTACGATCGTCTCCATGGGAGAATAGCAGCCTGCATTGCTGCGAAAGGTGGATATACACTGTACTAGTGCCGACATTGTGCATGCTCTGTTGCCTGTGTCTATGTGCCTGTGGTTCTGTCAGTGTGATCATGTGATGTATCTGACCCCAGGAATGTGTCAATAAAGTTTCCCCTTCCTGGGACAATGAATTCACGGTGTTCTTATTTCAATTTCCAGGAGTGTATATAATATATAAGATATAATGTGACACCGAAGCCAAGTGTTACTAAAGTAAGAAATGTAAATACATCTGAAGTAGTCACCCCTACTACAAAAAGACATTCTGATCTCCGGGAGCGAACTGCCACGGCGGAGGTGACCACGAGAGAAAGAATGAATAACCAACGAAACGTTAACAGTCAACGAGTAGGGGCGTGAAATGCAGAGACTTGAACGTCTAAGGGAAGCTAGAAAACCTGACAAGGGAAATGCAAGGACTCAATCTATATATAGCAGGAGTCAGTTAAGGGAAACGAAAAGAAGAAAAGGATATCTGGCCAGATGAGTATAGAGTAACATCAACAGCAGTAGAAAATGCTATAACGGGGGAAGGATTCTGTATGAATTGGAAGGTGGAGCAGAGAGTGCGTTACTGTGAACAATTCAGTGATAGGATTGTTCTTATCAGAATAGACAGCAAACCAACACCGACAACGATAATTCAGGTATACATGCCGACGTCGGAAGCTGAAGATGAAGAGATAGAGAAAGTACATGAGGACATTAAAAGCGTAATACAACACGCAAAGGCAGATGCAAATCTAATATTCATGGGGAACTGGACAGCAGTTATAGGGGAGGGAGTAAAAGAAACGGTTACAGAAGAATATGAGCTTGGGACTAAGAATGGGAGAAGAGAAAGACTAACTGAGTTCTCTAGTAAATTTCAGCCAGTAACAGCGAATACTCTGTTGAAGAATTACATGAGGAGGAGGTAAACTTGGAAAAGGTCGGGTGATACGGGAAGATTTCAGTTAGATTACGTCATGGTCAGACAGAGAATACGAAATTAGATACTGGATTGTAAGGCGTACCAAGGAACAGATATAGACTCAGATTTCAATGTAGTAGTGATGAAGAGTAGGCTAAAGCTTAAGATACTAATCACGAAGAACCAGTGCCCAAAGAAGTGGGATACGGCAGTACTAAGGAAAGAAGAGAGACGATTGAAATTATCTGAGGCTGTAGATACTGCGACAAGGAATAGCTCAGTAGGCAGTAGAGTTGAAGAGGAACTGACATCTCGAAAAAGTGCCATCACAGAAGTTGGAAGGAAAAACATTGGGTAACAGAAGAAATACTTCAGTTGATCGATGGTCGAAGGAAGTACCAAAATGTTCAGAGAAATTCAGGAATACAGAAATACAAGTGTCTAAGGAATGGAATAAATAAGAAGTGCAGGGAAGCAAATACGAAATGTCTGCGTGAAATATGTGAAGAAGTCGAAATAGAAATGACTGTCAGAAGGACTGACTCAGCATATAGAAAAGTCAAAACAACCTTGGGTGAAATTAAAAACAATGGTGGTAACATTAAGAGAGCAAACGGATATTCCACTGTTAAATGCAGAGGAGAGAACGGATAGGTAGAAAGATCACAGTGCAGGCCTCTGTGAGGGAGAAGATATGTTTGATGTGATCGAAGAAGAACAAGAGTAGATATAGAAGAAATAGGGGACACAGTATTACGATCAGAATATAAGAGAGCTCAGAAGGACTTCAGATCAAATAAGACAGAAGGGATGGATAACATTCCACCAGAATTTCGAAAATCATTAGGGGAAGTTGCAAAAAAACAACTATTTGCGTTGATGTGTAGAATGTACTAGTGTGTCGACATACCATCTGACTTTTGCAAAAAATATCTTCCACACAACTCCGAAGTCTGGAAGAACTGACAACTGCGAGAATAATCGCACAATAAGATAACAGATCATGCCTCCAAGTAGCTGACAAGAATAATGTAGAGAAAAAAATGGAGGAGAAAATTGAAGATACGTTAGATGACGATCAGTTTGGATTTAGGAAAGGTAAAGGTAGCAGAGAGGCAATTCTAACGCTGCGGTTGATAATGGAAACAGGACTCAAGAAATATCATAGGATTTGTCGACCTGGAAAAACCGTTCGACAATGTAAAATGGTGCAAGGTGTTCGAAATTCTGAGAAAAATAGAGGTAAACTGTAGAAAGAGACGAGTAATATACAATATGTACATGAGCCAAGAGGGAATAATAAGAGTGGACGACCAAGAACGAAGTGCTCAGATTGAAAAGGATGTAAGGCAGGGCTGTAGTCTTCCGCTCTTACTGTGCAAGCTGTACATCGAACAATCAGTGATGGAACTAAAAAGAAAGATTCAGGAGTGGAATTAAAGATCAAGATGAAAGGATATCATCGATCCGACTGGTTGATGACATTGCCATCCTTAGTGAAAGTGAAGAAGAAATACATGGTTTGTTGAATGAAATGAACATTCTAATAAGAACAGAATATGGATTGAGACTATAGTCACATAACAATGTTCGAACATATTATAGATGAATACTATAGAACCATTTAGTTAAGCCCACACTAGTGGTAACAATCTGAAATAAAATGAAGCTAATATTACAATTAATACTTTTTTCTTATTTTATATTAAAAAGCAAAATGGTGTAATATTGAAATTTATGACAGCTTGAAGTAGATGCATGAAGACAGCCAAAACCCATCTTAGCATATTGTGGCTGAGGAAGTAGAAGTAGGATCATCAGTTGTCAAAAACTGATCCCTAGGCACTTATTTCGATTAAGTCTTTCAGTGCCCTGTCATACTCTTCGCTCAGTATCATATCTCCCATTTCATCTACATTCTCTTCCATTTCCATAATATTGTCCTCAAGTACATCGCCCTTGTATAGACCCTGTATATACTCCTTCCACCTTTCTGCTTTCCCTTCTTTGCTTAGAACTGGGTGTCCATCTGAGGTCTTGATATTCATACAAGTGGTTCTTTTTTCTCCGAATGTCGCCTCAAGAATATAGACCCGAAAATAATATTGGAACTGTTGCTGAAATTAACACTCAACAAATAGTCTTAGTCGAACATATTATCTCCTGTCCCGCGTATCGCAACAGTTAGTTATCAAGCAAAGTACAAACGGCCTCAACCAACAATGCAATTATCATCAAGTCCTTGTTGAAGCCAAAGAAAAGGCAAATAAAAAGAAGAAATCTGTACATAAAACTATAAAAAAGTGACAAATACACGAAAACTTAAACCAAGATAAAAGATTAAGGACAGAGAGAAATGCTTACGTCACTGTGTAAGGAAGATCAATAAGAAGACGTGATTCTGTGTAAGAAATATAAGGGCTGGCGTGGAAAGCAAAATTAATAAATACTTCTGACATTTATGTTCAAAGCAAATGATTTTGGATTTGCCAACTTAAGTTCTTTAATTTGTTGAGAATTTAAATTTTGTTTCCCTTGCCCAATTTCATTACGTGCAACTATAGAAGCACTGTTACGCTTATAATCTGAATTTGTTATTGTGACGTTATGTTACATTATTCCATGGATTTATTACGTCGTCCTTGATTTTTCTATCCTAAGCACGGTTTTGTCTATAGGGGGTATGGGTTAGGAAATCAGGCGCCTTGGTCGTACCAAAGATACAGATTAAAAAAGCGTTGAAAACGCATTTTGAGAAAAGATTTTGTATTGGTGTGGAAGCTGGTTGATAGGCTCAACAAATAAATTACTAGTATAAGCAAAACGAATTGTGTTGTTTAAATTGCTCTACTAAATACAATAATTCTCTCTTAGGGAGTACGATTTGAGCAACCTTACCCTACTTGCGCTCTCCTTCTTCAGTTTAGGGAAAAAGTACGGAACAAGGAATCGCATAACATTTCACAATGACAAATACACGCAACAGCTAAAACAGTGAAACATGTCATGTAAATTATTGCATGCACAAAGCCATAAAGTCTGTGTAGGTTGCTCCCATAAATTCAGAGCTGCATCGTAAAAACAAGAAAGCAGATCACAGAAGGAGTGATCAGAATCGCCTCTAGACATGCACTCGACTGCCTTCCGTGCCGGAACACATTTTGCATTTGTCAATAAAGACAACCCGGTTCCATACCGTCGCAGACATTGTCTCGTTTCACGATTTCGCTCCGGAGACGTATTATTCAGTGAATGCTTCGAGCTTTCATTTATAGTGGCACGACACCGCCATGCCTCTGGTCCACTGGTGTGGACGAATATCGCTTGCGATACGTGCCAACACTATTAGTGGTACGATAGGTAGTGATACGTATTTTCATTTGGTGTACATGTACAGTTTCATATGTTGCCTCTAATGGCGCGCTTCGATTTTCTCCAACGTGAAAACCTTTGAATTGATAGACTAACTATAAAACATAAAATTCTCCTCAGTATTTTTCCGTCTTCTGATGTATTTCTCAACCACTTGCCATCAGAACTTGTGTGGTACCACGGGGGGCATCCATGTATAGCGACAGTACAGCATACAGTATGTAGAGGTCCCATGACAATTAGTAGTTATGGACACCCAGTAGACTGCAATCCAAAAACGGAAGCCACTATTTCTACTAGGATCAAGTGCTTTGTGGATCAATAATGGCCGAGAGCTTCAGTCACGCATCGATCGAATTGAGCAGCAGTCTAATAATTAGGCTCATATTAACGATCAGACAATTCATATTCTCATCTAGACATCCAGATTTAGTTTTTCCGTGGTTTCTGTAGCTTAGGGAAACTCTGGGATACTTCCTTCGAAACGGAGGATTTTCTTCCCCATCATTCGTTAGATAGAGACTGTACTGACGTTTCTACAAATGTTGACGTAGGGATTAAATACAGCTATTTAGATAGCCATGGATGGAAGTGATTGAAGTTTTTAGGCATCTCCTTTCTGAGTTACCTCAGGTTGATTGTTGTTGTTGTTGTTGTGGTCTTCAGTCCTGAGACTGGTTTCATGCAGCTCTCCATGCTACTCTATCCTGTGCAAGCTTCTTCATCTCCCAGTACCTACTGCAACCTACATCCTTCTGAATCCGCTTGGTGTATTCATCTCTTGGTCTCCCTGTACGATTTTTACCCTCTACGCTGCCCTCCAATACTAAATTCGTGATCCCTTGGTGGTTCAGAACGTGTCCTACCAACCGATCCCTTCTCCTAGTCAAGTTGTGCCACAAACTTCTCTTCTCCCCAATCCTATTCAATACTTCCTCATTAGTTATGTGATCTACCCTTCTAATCTTCAACAATCTTCTGTAGCACCACATTTCGAAAGCTTCTATTCTCTTCTTGTCCAAACTATTTATCGTCCATGTTTCACTTCCATACAAGGCTACACTCCATACAAATACTTTCAGAAATGACTTAAATCAATACTGGATGTCAACAAATTTCTCTTCTTCAGAAACGCTTTCTTTGCCATTGCCAGTCTACACTTTATATCCTCTCTACTTCGACCATCATCAGTTATTTTGCTCCCCAAATAGCAAAACTCCTTTACTACTTTAAGTGTCTCATTTCCTAATCTAATTCCTTCAGCATCATCCGACTTAATTCGACTACATACCATTATCCTCGTTTTGCTTTTGCTGATGTTCATCTTATACCCTCTTTTCAAGACGCTATCCATTCCATTCAACTGCTCTTCCAAGTCCTTTGCTGTCTCTGACAGAATTACAATGTATCGGTGAAGCTCAAAATTTTTATTACTTTTCCATGGATTTTAATACCTACTCCGAATTTTTCTTTTGTTTCCTTTACTGCTTGCTCAATATACAGATTGAAAAAGATCGGGGAGAGGCTACAACCCTGTCTTACTCCGTTCCCAACAACTGCTTCCCTTTCATGTCCCTCGACTCTTATAACTGCCATCTGGTTTCTGTACAAATTATAAATAGCCTTTCGCTCCCTGTATTTTACCCCTGCCACCTTTAGAATTTGAAAGAGAGTATTCCAGTCAACATTGTGAAAAGCTTTCTCTAAGTCTACAAATGATAGAAACGTAGGTTTGCCTTTCCTTAATCTTTCTTCTAAGATAAGTCGTAAGGTCAGTATTGCCTCACGCGTTCCAGTATATCTACGGAATCCAAACTGATCTTCCTCGAGGTCGGCTTCTACTAGTTTTTCCATTCGTCTGTAAAGAATTCGTGTTAGTATTTTGCAGCTGTGACTTATTAAACTGATTGTTCGGTAATTTTCACATCTGTCAACACTTGCTTTATTTGAGATTGGAATTATTATATTCTTCTTGAAGTCTGAGGGTATTTCACCTGTTTCATACATCGTGCTCACCAGATGGTAGAGATTTGTCAGGACTGGCTCTCCCAAGGCCGTCAGTAGTTCCAATGGAATGTTGTCTACTCTGGGGGCCTTGTTTCGACTCAGGTCTTTCAGTGCTCTGTCAAACTCTTCACGCAGTATCGTATCTCCGATTTCATCTTCATCTACATCCTCTTCCATTTCCATAATATTGTCCTCCAGTACGTCGCCCTTGTATAGACCCTCTATATACTCCTTCCACCTTTCTGCTTTCCCTTCTTTGCCTAGAACTGGGTTTCGATCTCAGCTCTTGATGTTCATACAAGTGGTTCTCCTATCTCCAAAGGTCTCTTTAATTTTCCTGTAGGCAGTATCTATCTTACCCCTAGTGAGATAAGCCTCTACAACCTTACATTTGTCCTCTAGCCATCCCTGCTTAGCCATTTTGCACTTCCTGTCGATCTCATTTTTAAGACGTTTGTATTCTTTTTTGCCTGCTTCATTTACTACGTTTTTATATTTTCTCCTTTCATCAATTAAATTCAATATTTCTTCTGTTATCCAAGGATTTCTTCTAGCCCTCGTCTTTTTACCTACTTGATCCTCTGCTGCCTTCACTACTTCATCCCTCAAAGCTACCCATTCTTCTTCTATTGTATTTCTTTCCCCCATTCCTGTCAATTGTTCCCTTGTGCTCTCCCTGAAACTCTGTACAACCTCTGGTTCTTTCAGTTGATCCAGGCCCCATCTCCTTAAATTCCCACCTTTTTGCAGTTTCTTCAGTTTTAATCTACAGGTCATATCCAATAGATTGTGGTCAGAGTCCACATCTGCCCCTGGAAATGTCTTACAATTTAAAACCTGGTTCCTAAATCTCTGTCTTACCATTATATAATCTATCTGATACCTTTTAGTATCTCCAGGGTTCTTCCATGTATACAACCTTCTTTCATGATTCTTAAACCAAGTGTTAGCTATGATTAAGTTGTGCTCCGTGCAAAATTCTACCAGGCGGCTTCCTCTTTCATTTCTTAGCCCCAATCCATATTCACCTATTACGTTTCCTTCTCTCCCTTTTCCGACTACCGAATTCCAGTCACCCATGACTATTAAATTTTCGTCACCCTTCACTATCTGAATAATTTATTTTATTTCATCATACATTTCTTCAATTTCTTCGTCATCTGCAGAGCTAGTTGGCATATAAACTTGTACTACTGTAGTAGGTGTGGGCTTCGTATCTATCTTGGCCACAATAATGCGTTCACTATGCTGTTTGTAGTAGCTTACCCGCATTCCTATTTTCCTATTCATTATTAAACCTACTCCTGCATTACCCCTATTTGGTTTTGTGTTTATAACCCTGTAGGCACCTGACCGGAAGTCTTGTTCCTCCTGCCACCGAACTTCACTAATTCCCACTATATCTAACTTTAACCTATCCATTTCCCTTTTTAAATTTTCCAACCTACCTGCCCGATTAAGTGATCTGACATTCCACGCTCCGATCCGTAGAATGCCAGTTTTCTTCCTCCCGATAACGACATCCTCTTGAGTAGTCCCCGCCCGGAGATCCGAATGGGGGACTATTTTACCTCCGGACTATTTTACCCAAGAGGACGCCATCATCATTTAATCATACAGTAAAGCTGCATGCCCTCCGGAAAAATTAGGGCCGTAGTTTCCTCTTGCTTTCAGCCGTTCGCAGTACCAGCACAGCAAGGCCGTTTTGGTCATTGTTACAAGGCCAGATCAGTCAATCATCCAGACTGTTGCCCTTGCAACTTCTGAAAAGGCTGCTGCCCCTCTTCAGGAACCACACGTTTGCTGGGCTCTCAACAGATACCCCTCCGTTGTGGTTGCACCTACGGTACAGCTATCTGTATCGCTGAGGCACACAAGCCTCCCCACAACGGTAAGGTCCATGGTTCATGGAGGGGTTGATTACATTTATTAATTACACGATTATAGTTGGAGTCACGAACGATGGCGGTCGAATTTAGGCTTGTTGTGCGCACCTATATCACGTAGTCTATTACAACCAGTGAGGTTTGCTGCGAATTGCCGTAACCAATGCGAGCATGAAACGTGATTGTGAGCAGTTATTTAGTGAACTTTTATTTATTTATTGCAATTTGTCAACACTGGTAGTGGCGGTAAGCGACAAATTATCCACAAGCAATTGAAAGGCATAATGTGCTGGATACGCGCTTTCGTCAAACTCAAAATAGGTGTACGCACGTACCATAAACTGTTGCTTGGAACCTGGAACAATTTATTTCCCGTCCGTGTCTCGACAAGCGCGAACCGCCATCGTTCATGGATCGAGCTATAGTGTACTTCGCATCAGCATTTCCAATTTGTTATAAAGTAAAGCGATTACGTATGGCAGCTGTGGAAATGTATGTGGAGAACATTACAGTCTTTTAATTTTAGCAGCTGTCTGAATTTGGGCCCTTACTATTTCATTTCAGTTACCCTTCACAAATCACAATTACAAAACTGTTAATATCTTTCCGTAATTCCAATGAAAATACCAAAATAGTAACGGATGCAACATATTAAATAAATTTTCAGTGTAGTTTTCGCTGGGTATTACAAACGCCGGAGAAATGCGGACACGGAGATACGAGGGCAGCAGAGTTTGCCGGCGCTTCGCCGAAACCACCCGAGGCGACGTCGCCAGTTCTGAGAGCTGCAGCTCATGCTATTGTCTCCACTAACACGCAAGTGTGGCCTGCAGATGTCCCATAAGCCGTTGGAAAAATCCATAAGCCACAACTAAAACTCGCTCGTGAGTGACGAACTATTAAGAAGAAAACCATATCAGAGGCAGTTCTGCCATTACCAGACTCACAGGTACTGTATTTACGAATATAGACCATTTGCTGTAGCTTACAAAATATATTACCTTTTGTTGCTTCTAAGAGCATCTGCGAAATCAAAAGTACTTTATTACGAGAGATTTGTGTTCATCAGCTTCTCTAGGCTAAAACCTATGGCTTACAAAGAGCTAGTGAATACAGCTACGACTAGCTAATTTCGTCGTTAAACTGTTTACGGGTACTGTTCCGAGGCTTGAAACAATCTTTAAATGTTGCCACCGTGTTTTCGCAGATCATCTGATCAAAATTACGATTTTACTGAAGAAGTGGTTCAACATAAATTTATGTTACCATAATATGAGGGGAGTTCAAAAGCTAATGGAACACATTTCTTCTTTGGCCAATGTCGGTTGAAAAAAATACGCTTGTATAGTTTCATGACGTTCCGATAGGTCTTGGCCCTATATGTATCCTACAAAATGGCTTCGTTGGAAGGAGAGAACTGTCAATGTTTTGTAATAACTACGTAGTGCACAACACTGGTGCAATGTAACCCAAATATGCTTTTATTGATGAAGCACACTACTACAATATAAAGCACATTCCTTGCTCTTGTTGTTGTTGTGGTCTTCAGTCCTGGGACAGTTTTGATGCAGCTCTCCATGCTACTCTATCCTGTGCAAGCTGCTTAATCTCCCAGTACCTACTGCAACCTACATCCTTCTGAATCTGCTTAGTGTATTCATCTCTTGGTCTCCCTCTACGATTTTTACCCTCCACGCTGTCCTCCAATGGTAAATTTGTGATCCCTTGATGCCTCAGAACATATCCTACCAACCGGTCCCTTCATCTTGTCAAGTTGTGCCACAAACTCCCCTTCTCCCCAATTCTATTCAATACTTCCTCATTAGTTATGTGATCTACCCACCTAATCTTCAACATTTTTCTGTAGCACCACATTTCGAAAGCTTCTATTCTCTTCTTGTCCAAACTATTTATCGTCCATGTTTCACTTCCATACATGGCTACACTCCATACAAATACTTTCAGAAACGACTTCCTGACACTTAAATCAACATTGGATGTTAACAAATTTCTCTTCTTCACAAACGCTTTCCTGGCCATTGCCAGTCTACATTTTATATCCTCTCTACTTCGACCATCATCAGTTAATTTGCTCCCCAAATAGCAAAACTCATCTACTGCTTTAAGTGCATCATTACCGAATCTAAAACCGTCAGCATCACCCGACTTAATTTGACTACATTCCATTATCCTCGTTTTGCTTTTGTTGATGTTCATCTTATATCCTCCTTTCAAGACACTGTCCATTCCGTTCAACTGCTCTTCCAAGTCCTTTGCTGTCTCTGACAGAATTACATTGTCATCGGCGAACCTCGCAGTTTTTAATTCTTCTCCATGGACTTTAATACCTATTCCGAATTTTTCTTTTAATTCCTTTACTGCTTACTCAATATACAGATTGAATAACATCGGGGAGAGGCTACAACCGTGTCTCACTCCCTTCCCAAACACTGCTTCCCTTTCAAGCCCCTCAACTCTTATAACTGCCATTTGGTTTCTGTACAAATTGTAAATAGCCTTTCGCTCCCTGTATTTTACCTCTGCCACCTTTAGAATCTGAAAGAGACTATTCCAGTGAATATTGTCAAAAGCTTTCTCTAAGTCTACAAATGCTAGAAACGTAGGTTTGCCTTTCCTTAATCTTCCTTCTAAGATAAGTCGTAGGGTCAGTATTGCCTCACGTGTTCCAACATTTCTACGGAATCCAAACTTATCTTCCACGAGGTCGACTTCTACCTGTTTTTCCATTCGTCTGTAAAGAATTCTCAATAGCATTTTGCAGCTGTGACTTATTAAACTGATTGTACGGTAATTTTCACATTTGTCAACACCTGCTCTCTTTGGGGTTGGAATTATTATATTCTTATTGAAGTGTGAGGGTATTTCGCCTGTCTCATAAATTTTGCTGACCAGATGGTAGAGCTCTGTCAGGATTGGCTCTCCCAAGGCCGTCAGTAGTTCTAATGCAATGTTGTCTACTCACGGGGCCTTTTTTCGACTCAGGTCTTTCAGTGCTCTGTCAAACTCTTCACGCAGTATCGTATCTCCCATTTCATCTTCATCTACATCCTCTTCCATTTCCATAATTTTGTCCCGGAGATCCGAATGTGGGACTATTTTACCTCCGGAATATTTTATCCAAGAGGACGCTATCATCATTTAGGCATACAGTAAAGCTGCATGCCCTCCGGAAAAGTTACGGCCGTAGTTTCCCCTTGCTTTCAGCCGTTCGCAGTACCAGCACAGCAAGGCCGTTTTGGTTAGTGTTACAAGGCCACATCAGTCAATGATCCAGACTGCTGCTCCTGCAACTACTGAAAAGGCTGCTGCCCCTCTTCAGGAACCACACATTTGTGGTAATACGGCACAGTACCAGGCGGCCTCCAGCGGCTGGATCGTTCTAATACAGTGTGCGGTCGATTCAAATATTCAAATAGGCATGCTATAACGATATGTTTACATAATGTGTATACATAAACATACAGTTATAAATGTCCCCGTTCGTAGTCGCTAATTATAACAATATGTTACTTTTGTGCTGTAACATATAGCTATAATCAGCGGTGGAAACATATTTGCGAACGCCGACTGTGTGCGGCTGTTTCTTGTTGGATCGTCTGATCAGTCGGAAGTTGCATTGCAGAGGAGAGTAAATGCCTATTCAAAATATAATTATTTTGGATAGCTCAACATGAATTTCCTAAGGGACCGTAGTTTATCATGCATTTACCAGTAGAATATGGCGGAGAAAATATTTCGCCGCATGCAACTTCCGTCCGAACTCGACGAAAGAATTCGTGACTGTGAACTCTCTATTTGGCAGAAACATAAAGAAAATTAAATAATTTCATGAAGAAGTGAGACATAGATTCTATAGTAAATGAATAGTCCATACACCAGTTCCATTTAACTCTGAATTTATGGCAATTAATAGACGAACTTACACTGCAATGAAGGATTTAACATGGATGCCGTTTTGACTGGCACTTCTCTTAATGAAAACAATTCCTTTGACGTTTTCACATACACGTCGCAGAATAAATCTACTGCTAGGCACTTTTAGTATTACACATTTACTTTACACTCGAACAATATTAATTTTAACAATAATAATACGGCGGCAAGACGTGCGCGTCCGACACAAGTTACAGGAGACAAGAGAAGAATGAGTAACTGTTCATCGAGAATATCTCGTACCTCAAAAAAAAAATGTGTAAAAGTGTTCTTCTTCTGTCCGTTTTTCGCGCCGCGGTTTTCAAAGTCAATAACTCACTGCATCTCTGACGGCGCTTCGACAATAAACAAGTTACGTCACAGGTCGTTCACCTTTTACATTCTCGCAACATTATTTGCTAACTGTAGCTGTTGCCGAGCGACTGCTCGATTAGTGAATGATTTAAAATGATAAGGCAATCACATAATGTTACAATGCGCATCGACAGTACCCTCGGCGCACACGCACCTGTCGCAGAGTATAACAAATCCCTCCTTCCTCATGACAAGTGGACGCCCAGGTGACGGACAAGACGCCGGCAGCCTGAGTAGACACACATTCATCGGTTCCGGTGCGTTTGCAGTCGGTGTGGTGGAGGGGGGGTGGGGGGGAGGGAGGCGGGACGATGTGTCGGGCGGGCACCGCAGCACAAACATAGATCCGGGATGCTCGGGTACCTGGCCTCGCCTGAGATGGTGAAGAGACGGTGGAGCTCCCGATGGCAGCACAAGAGAGAAGGGTGCCATCGCCATCTCGACGTCGCCATCACTAGCAATGGCTGATGTGATGATAGAGAGGGGGCCGGTAGAGGCGGCTCGACCGGAACAGCAGGTTGCAGCAACGTACCCGAAGCTGGAGATGGACTAGCACCCGGCGCCGGGTAGTTGGAGCATAGGGTGCCGCACTTGGAGGAGGCAGCCAATGGGACGGGGGCGCCTCCACAAAAGGCGTCGACGGCTCAAGGTGGAGGGCAGCGGCGCGGGCTACGGCAGTGGGGGCTGCACCCGCGAACCGGGCGACGATCGTGCCGCCACTGTTCGAGGTGGTGCGCAACCGGACGCAAAACATACGGCGCCCCCGGCGGTGGACAACAGTAGCCGTTATCTACCTGGACCAGCAACGAAATGGCCACGCCCACACCAGCGATCCCGGCATGAACGACAGACGAACGAACCCGACCGCAGCAGGTGCGGCGCAGGCAGCAGGTGGAGCTGTATGCGTGGTTACTGGCCGCGAAGCAACTCAGCCTGTCTCCGCTCCCACATTGGCGTGATGCGATAGGTGCTCAGAACGCGCAGAGGGCGTCGTCCGGTGAAGAATCCACAACAATCTTTTTCATTTGAGACTTGAACGTACGTACAAGTCATTCCACCTCGCCATTTGATTGAGGGTGGAATGGCAGAGCCGTAACGTGATGAATGCCGTGACAGGAACAAAACGATTTAAAGGTCTCCGTTATCGGATGCTAAAGCACAAGGCAACCACTCAATAGAAAAAAAAGAACCTTAACACTTTGCCGTCCGCACGTCTCGTACAAATTTATTCGCTTGGCGCCGGCAGCGCTAATTCGGATTACTTGGCTTGTCGCCGGCCGCTTGTCACCTTTCCGTTGCTCACAAGCTTCGAACACATTGACTTTTGCGTGCTTTAATTTTCCCGGGAATCCTCTATTTTGCCGTATAGTTCCACAAACTCGAATTTACTTTTCAAGTAACTTCTCTGCAAGTTCTACACGGTTGTAATAATCATCCATGTAGATGTGATGCTACTTTCCGTAAGAAGGTGTCAATAGTTGCATCATTATTTTTGCTAACGTTTGCCCAGCGCCGGAGTACATCCTGAATGAGTAAATGTATCCCGTACCCGAATCACACAACATATGAATCAGTATGGCATATTTCGTAATTTTCGACGGATTGTAAACTTTCAAATTTAAATATCCACGCCATCGTTTTGTGAACTATCGGTGTGTCTAACAACGGGTTCGTTGACCAGTAATCATCGATCCTTGCTTTGTTTGCAATTCCTATAAGGATAGCAAGCCCAACCCATTTTCTAATTTCGGGTCGCGTAACGTCGACAAATTTGGCATTTTTAAAATCTAGTTGCCTTCTGTTGCAATTTTGACTGTAGTACTTCTTGGTTTCGTTGCTAATATGTTCAAATAGATGGTTCCCAATATATAATTATACGATATCCACGACGCTCTGTGTCATCATCATCATCATCATCATAATTTAAGACTGATTATGCCTTTCAGCGTTCAGTCTGGAGCATAGCCCCCCTTATACAGTTCCTCCTTGATCTCCTATTCAGTGCTAACATTGGTGCCTCTTCTGATGTTAAACCTATTACTTCTCCCATGCGTGTAACATGACCCCACCATCTAAGCCTGTTCGCCCTGACTGCTACATCTATAGAGTTCATTCCCAGTTTTTCTTTCATTTCCTCATTGTGGACACCCTCCTGCCATTGTTCCCATCTACTAGTACCTGCAATCATCCTAGCTACTTTCATATCCGTAACCTCAACCTTGTTGATAAAGTAACCTGAATCCACCCAGCTTTCGCTCCCATACAACAAAATTGGTCGAAAGATTGAACGGTGCACAGATAACTTAGTCTCGGTACTGACTTCCTTCTTGCAGAAGAGAGTAGATCGCAGCTGAGCGCTCACTGCATTACCTTTGCTACACCTCGCTTCCAGTTCTTTCACTATGTTGCTATCCTGTGAGAATATGCATCCTAAGTACTTGAAACTGTCCACCTGTTCTAACTTTGTTCCTCCTATTTGGCACTCAATCCGTTTATATTTCTTTCCCACTGACATTACTTTCGTTTTGGAGATGCTAATCTTCATACCATAGTCCTTACATTTCTGATCTAGCTCTGAAATATTACTTTGCAAACTTTCAATCGAATCTGCCATCACAACTAAGTCATCCACATATGCAAGACTGCTTATTTTGTGTTCACATATCTTAATCTCACCCAGCCAGTCTATTGTTTTCAACATATGATCCATAAATAATATGAACAACAGTGGAGACAGGTAGCAGCCTTGTCTTACCCCTGAAACTACTCTGAACCATGAACTCAATTTACCGTCAACTCTAACTGCTGCCTGACTATTCATGTAAAGACCTTTAATTGCTTGTAAAAGTTTGCCTCCTATTCCATAATCTTGTAGAACAGACAATAACTTCCTCCTAGGAACCCGGTCATATGCCTTTTCTAGATGTATAAAGCATAGATAAAATTCCGTGTTCCACTCATAACACTTCTCCATTATTTGCCGTAAGCTAAAGATCTGATGCTGACAACCTCTAAGAGGCCTAAACCCACACTGATTTTCATCCAATTGGTCCTCAACTAATACTCGCACTTTCCTTTCAACAATAGCTGAGAAGAATTTACCCACAACGCTGATTAAAGAGATACCTCTGTAGTTGTTACAATCTTTTCTGTTTCCATGTTTAAAGATTGGTGTGATTACTGCTTTTGTCCAGTCTGATGGAACCTGTCCCGACTCCCAGGCCATTTCAATTATCCTGTGTAGCTCTGTGTATCTTTAGGAAATATGAGTGAACCCGTAGATCCTTCAAATTTATTATTGGTCCTCAGTAAATCATAGTCTGTCTTCTTCGTCTGATTCATCCGAATTAGTTGGCAGCCGTAGCGTTCGCCGAATTCTTCTTGGACTATTTCACCATCTTCCGACGATTCTGCTTCACTTTCATTATTTTCATGTCCAATGTCTTCTTCCCAATCGGCCAAGTCGTCTAGAACGTCAGACAAGATGTCCGCGCATTCATCGTAAATAATCGTATCAGTCTTCCATGATGAAAATGCACAAGTACTTATAAAAACAAAAAACTTGTTGACGTTTGTAACTTATTGTTACCTAAACAAAACAGCAACAGAATGAAAGAGATACTTAAGTGCTGTCGCCGGCAATTGCGCGATACTATGCTGACGACACCACTATGGTGTCACCGTCCACTTGTAACCTCCCCCCTCACTTATCGACCTTAATGACAGTGAAAAATGAAACCGCGCGTACCTAATGGGAATTTGGGAGAAGCAATCGTCACTGAGGTTAATTTGTCGGTAAAGAGGGAGGAAAGGGTTACATCTAAATGAAAGGAAAAATGCTAATGAAACTGGTGGAAATTAACTTTGAAATAGGGGTAAAGTTAATAAAGAAAGTAGATGTGCGGCCGTTACGTTAACAATCAACTAGCGGTAATTAGATATTTGAGATTTGGGGAAAATTACGGTCGCCAGTCCTAAGGACAATTACTATAGTAACTGAAAGAGAAAGGTTATTACACATATAATTAGCACTAGAAGCGTGGCAACTGAAGGTTGACAAGTGTAGTGTGAAAACTGAAAGTTTGTCAGAAGTAATAAATTTCACTACACTCTAACTTAATGTAGCAAAAGAATTATAAAACCGGAAAATCGAAAGTTAATTTAGTGACTGAAGTTAATAATGAGCTTTCTTTCTGAAGCACATCGAAATTCAGTAAAATACGGTTAGTCTTGGACTACCTCAACAATCATTTCAAAAGCTACTTGAATCTACGCAATTTAGAAATAAGAGATTTAACTTTGAACTTGAATTAAATGATTCTGAACAATTAACAATAGTAAAATTTAGTACGTACCAAGCTGAGCTGCAGTCACAGGTAAGCTAAAATATGGTAACAAAACTCGCACTCTTAATTTGTGCTTGTGTAATCTAAGTATTGTAGCCAGCTATGAATACTTTAACTGAACTTTGAAATTAAAGTAGTGAAATGGAATGATTGTATTTTAATGCTGGCGTCTGAATTTGAACGACACTCGGGTTCATTCCGGAAAAGGAAGGGACCCTGCTTGGTAATGCAATTGGGACAATGAGCAACAAAGGTTCATGCTAAGTTGCTGTAATTTTGTGATGCAACAATTTTAAAAGTTTGAAAAGCTGAGGTCTGCCATACAGTTCTAAAACTTTACGTGCTTCCAGTCTTCCTTGTTGGTTGATTGAAGGTTTGAAGCCGTCGATCGAGGAGGTGGCGACAGTCACTCATTGTCGGCCGTCGCTGTTGCAGGAGCTGCATGTTGGCGCGCCTTCTTCTCGACACGGTCACCAGACGAAACGGGCTTTCGATGTGCGCCAGCTAATGCTTCCCGTCCGCGACACCATGTCAGAAACTAACATCGCAAGTCGAGCGCAATTACATGCTGCCAAACCCCGAAAGCGCGGCAACTCGCGGGAGCTTCACACAACACACCTGCTCCACTCGCTACTCCAGCCAGACTCCTCCTGCTCAGTCCGCGTTCCACGCGGCAGAGTTAACACTCCCAAAGATCCTGCACACTTTGATTCTTCACACGACCAATCGATGTAATCGTTCGATAGCAGATTTCGCTAGCAAGACCCAGCGTAAAAATACAAATAATATTTACGAAACAAACCAATTATACTTCGACATAAATGCATAAATATATATATACAAATAGTAAAAGAATTACAATATGTAAAGACACAGAAATGTCATATATTCAGGTAACAAAAATAAGGAAAACAAATTTATAGTACAATAGATGGAAATAGGAGGATATGCATTTCCGGCGTTACAAACTGAGCAATACTATGCTCACGACACCACTGTGGTGTCGCCGGATGTTGACCGCTGTTTTGCGCAGGACAACACTGTGGTGCCGTCGGACGGCAAAGTGTTAAGAGCGTACGAATTGTGTCTTCAGTCGACTGGAGAATGTAAGGAAACTGAGAAAATGCATCCACAGCCAAGAGCCAATAGGAATTCAAGATGGGACCCACAAAGTCTACATGAATCAGTTTCCATGGTTTGCATTAAGAGGGTCAGAGGAACAGAATGTCCTGGGAGCTGCCTTTAGTCAGGCACACTGCTCTAAAGCCGCGACAAAACGGACACCCCTTGGAGGCCAAAGCTAACAGTTTAGTGCGTGAAACTCTCCAATGGACCTGGTGGAGAAGGGAAGAACCACGGTGTGGTGTCTCCGCCAGACACCACACTTGCTACGAGGTAGCTTTAAATCGGCCGCGGTCCTTTAGTACATGTCGGACCCGCGTGTCGCCACTGTCAGTAATTGCAGACCGAGCGCCGCCACACGGCAGGTCTAGAGAGACTTACTAGCACTCGGCCCAGTTGTACGACGACTTTGCTAGCGACTACACTGACGAAGCCTTTCTCTCATTTGCCGAGAGACAGTTAGAATAGCCTTCAGCTAAGTCCATGGCTACGACCTAGCAAGGCGCCATTAACCATATCTATAGAGAGTCTCACTAGTATCATCAAGAATGCTGTATACAAATGATGGATTAAAAGTTAAGTATTTCAGCAGCTACGTACTTTTCTTTATAGCATTCATTACGTATCCTGTTCCAGAACTCACGCCCGTCTGCGTTAGATTATAGCGTGCATTTCGGCCTCCTCTATCTACAAGGTGTTGGCACATTTGCCAACACATCACACGGCACCGAAACACAGAGGGAAATAATTACCCTGGAAGAGAGGTCTTCCGTGAATAACCTCAACACACCGTCAGAGACGGAGAGGTGATGCTGTAAGGAAAAATAGTTGCGCAAGGGTTCCGAAGCCCGACCCGGTGGTTCATCTGGCCAGCCCTGTTGCACAAACCGAGCCACCTGCTGGAGAACTGGGTCTGCGGCTGCGATGCTCGAGCTCGTAGTTGGGACACCATCGACCGCGGCCTACGTTTCATTATCAAGACGGAAGCAAAGCAATTCTCCGCGATCAAAGGCGGGATCAGGACCCACAGGAAAGACGTCCTTACTGTAGACTTGGCCACTGTTTCTATGTTTCGATGCAGTGTATCGATACGTGGAACTGTTTCAGTGTTTCGGAACGGCTGTGGTTCACTGTTTCGAAACAGTGATGTTTCATTCCGCCCGTGTCTCGGATAACCGGACCAGATTCGATCTCGAGCCAGACACAGAAACTGTATCGTTGTTTCAAAATAAGACTGTTTCAGTCCACCTGTGCCTGCAACGGACTAATTGTATCGAAACAGCGATGTTTCATTCCGTTCTGTTTCGGATGAGATTCGGGCTCGGCACAGGTACTGAAACACAACATACCACTTCATGAAACACTTTCAAGAGTGTCGAAATCTTTTGACAAGCAATAGCATGAAGCTTAAGATATCCGAAATAAAGCTTCGTTTTTAGCTGACTGTCCTATTCCGAAATGGCGTAACATCTGCTTTATAAACACTAACCAAACAATAAAACAACGCCTACTATTCACATTCAAAATAATAAATATGTGAAAATCATTGAGTTGAATTACACTTTTTTTTATAACATACGCTTCTCTGTTTATGTACAGTAATCATATTAAGAAACGCAAGTAAGACTACAACATTTTAAATAAAAAAAGGCGTAGAGTGACAGTTATTAGACATATACATAAATTTGATGTAGGTATAATTGCAAGCAATCTGTTTGACATATCACTGATAGTGTAATGGTGAACGGGAAGCATCGTAAATTTACAGTAACGGTTCGAAACACCTTGAAACACAAAATTTTTTTTCTGTTATATTTTGTTATTTATTTGGATTATTTGTGAGTCTATAGTCACTGTGTCTATTATCCACAATGATTCCCTTTGTGTGCATGGAAATTAGCAGGATGGGTATATTAGCCATACTAATGGAATGTGGGAATCCCAGTAGCATATCTGTTGTTTCTGCAGTTTGCTCCCACCTCCAATTCCGTTCGTGGTGGTTCTTCTGTCTTCAGCTAAGGCTTCTCTCAGCCAATTGAAAAGTATTGAAGTCACATGACACAAAAGCAGCGCATTTGCTGCATGAAATACGAAACTGCCAAGACGCCTAAGTGATAGGTTCATATTTTCTGCGATATGATTAGCGCACTCGCACCTCATTTGTGTTTATATGGACATACTTATACAGTAGATATTCAAGATGATAAAATGTGTAGGTTTATTAGATTACAAAACACAAACTGTTTCACTGTTTCGAAACACCGTATCGAAACATTACATTGTACTGTTTCATTTGTTTCGAAACATTTACGTGTTTCAGTTTGCCCATCTCTACACAGCGCCAAGTTTGGAGACAGCATACTTCTTCGTCAGACAAGAAAGTGTCAAAACGTAAACGAACGAGCAATAGTTTGAGAGCATACTTTATTGCAAGAATCTCTTTTTCCACCTGCGAGTAACGCTGATGGGTCGGAGTGAGAGATTAAGGGGTGAAAGCAACAGGTCATTCAGAGCTATCAGCTTACAGTTGCCCAAGGACTGCACCGAGGTCGTAATGCGAGTTGTCAGTCGCCAAAACTAAGAACGTAGCTAAACAAGGACCCGAGAGTGGCTTGGTTTTCGACATTTGAAAAGCGCGTTCGCAATCCAGGCTCCAGCAAATAGGTACGTTCTTGCTATTACAAGGCATGCAACTAGTGGGCAAGGTGGCCGCTCCTGTCAGGAATTTATGGTAGTAGGCTATCTTCCCTAGGAAGGCCTGAAGCTCGTTCGTGGACGACGAGCAAGGCATAGACGTAACAGCGGAGATGTGGTCCGGCAGAGAGCGAACTGCAACCCGAAAGAAATCGAACCCCAGGTACAGAAGGTTGAAAAAAACTGGGATTTCGCGAGGTTACACCTTAGGCCCGTCGGCTGTCATGCAGAAAACAAAGTGCGCAAATTTTGCAAGTAATCGGCCGTGGAGGAGCCCGTGACAACAGTATCATCCATATAATTGATGCAACCTGGGACAGGTACAGTGAGTGGTTCTAAAAACCGTTGGAAAATAGCAGGGGCGCTAGCCGCACAAAAAGAAAGGCGCAAATATTGATGGAGACGGAAACCGGTATTCAAAATCAGAACTGGCCGAAACTTTTTGTCCACAGGAACCTGCAGATACTCTTGAGGCAAATCAATTTTACAAAAGTACTCGCCGCTCGATAATTTCGCCAACAGTTCCTGCTGGCGTGGGAGAGAAAATGTATCCACGATCGACTGCGCGTTCACAGTAGTACTCAAGTCGCCACAGAGGCTAAGTTTCCCCTACGGCCTTAGAACTACAACCAGTGGAGACGACCATTCACTAGCCATAACAGGTTGTGCTAGCAATAGAGACTGAAGTCTGCCCAATTCTGCTTTCACTTGACCTTTCAGGGCGACAGGAATAGGACGTGAACGACAAAAACGAGGCCGAGCCGTGGATGAAAAATGAGCATAAAAATTCACAGCACTCCCTGTACCTTTCGAAAAGAAGTTCGAGAACTTGCCGCACAGTGTTTGCAATTGAGAATACGGTGTTTGCTTGGAGCAATGTGAACTGCGTCGGTGAGAGGAAATCGAAATGTCTGAAAGCGTCCATCCCGCATAAAATCTCTGCATCGGCTTCGGCAAGCACCAAAAATGTAATGGAACGAAACACTGACTTGTAATAGGTGCCGTAACGTGTCCCGACAGCGCAATGTTCTTCTTGTTTGAACAGCTTCCGCGTGCCTGGTGCCAATGGCGGCGAGCCTAAACTCACATAGGTTTCAGATTTCATTAACGTCACTGCAGTATCTGTGTTGACTTGAAGCCGGAGCACTTGGCGAAAATCACTTAACTCGATAAACAACAAGGGAGGAATCACAAGCATTGGAGTCACACAGTTCATGTGAATTTCCGCATCGTGAGAAACCTTCGGTGAGCGACACCGTGAAGCGATGTGACCTTTCTTGTGGCAAACATTACAAGTAGCCCAGCCCTTCGGGCACGCCGAACGTTCGTGTTGGACAAAACAGAGAGGACAAGACAGATACAGAGAACGTCGGCGCTAGCGTTGTGGCGGTTGCGGCTGCTTGGGCTGGCCTTTGTCTGCTCGGCGCTGGGACCGCATGTTGACCGCCGTCACTGCCGCTTCCTCGTGTATTCTACACTCCTGAAAATGGAAAAAAGAACACATTGACACCGGTGTGTCAGACCCACCATACTTGCTCCGGACACTGCGAGAGGGCTGTACAAGCAATGATCACACGCACGGCACAGCGGACACACCAGGAACCGCGGTGTTGGCCGTCGAATGGCGCTAGCTGCGCAGCATTTGTGCACCGCCGCCGTCAGTGTCAGCCAGTTTGCCGTGGCATACGGAGCTCCATCGAAGTCTTTAACACTGGTAGCATGCCGCGACAGCGTGGACGTGAACCGTATGTGCAGTTGACGGACTTTGAGCGAGGGCGTATAGTGGGCATGCGGGAGGCCGGGTGGACGTACCGCCGAATTGCTCAACACGTGGGGCGTGAGGTCTCCACAGTACATCGATGTTGTCGCCAGTGGTCGGCGGAAGGTGCACGTGCCCGTCGACCTGGGACCGGACCGCAGCGACGCACGGATGCACGCCAAGACCGTAGGATCCTACGCAGTGCCGTAGGGGACCGCACCGCCACTTCCCAGCAAATTAGGGACACTGTTGCTCCTGGGGTATCGGCGAGGACCATTCGCAACCGTCTCCATGAAGCTGGGCTACGGTCCCGCACACCGTTAGGCCGTCTTCCGCTCACGCCCCAACATCGTGCAGCCCGCCTCCAGTGGTGTCGCGACAGGCGTGAATGGAGGGACGATTGGAGACGTGTCGTCTTCAGCGATGAGAGTCGCTTCTGCCTTGGTGCCAATGATGGTCGTATGCATGTTTGGCGCCGTGCAGGTGAGCGCCACAATCAGGACTGCATACGACCGAGGCACACAGGGCCAACACCCGGCATCATGGTGTGGGGAGCGATCTCCTACACTGGCCGTACACCACTGGTGATCGTCGAGGGGACACTGAATAGTGCACGGTACATCCAAACCGTCATCGAACCCATCGTTCTACCATTCCTAGACCGGCAAGGGAACTTGCTGTTCCAACAGGACAATGCACGTCCGCATGTATCCCGTGCCACCCAACGTGCTCTAGAAGGTGTAAGTCAACTACCCTGGCCAGCAAGATCTCCGGATCTGTCCCCCATTGAGCATGTTTGGGATTGGATGAAGCGTCGTCTCACGCGGTCTGCACGTCCAGCACGAACGCTGGTCCAACTGAGGCGCCAGGTGGAAATGGCATGGCAAGCCGTTCCACAGGACTACATCCAGCATCTCTACGATCGTCTCCATGGGAGAATAGCAGCCTGCATTACTGCGAAAGGTGGATATACACTGTACTAGTGCCGACATTGTGCATGCTCTGTTGCCTGTGTCTATGTGCCTGTGGTTCTGTCAGTGTGATCATGTGATGTATCTGACCCCAGGAATGTGTCAATAAAGTTTCCCCTTCCTGGGACAATGAATTCACGGTGTTCTTATTTCAATTTCCAGGAGTGTATCTGTCGTCCTGTGGGGCACATATTGGGACACTACTACGACATCGCCGCACGCTTCAGTTTGGTCACACGCTGCCCGAGAAACTTTAAAAGATTCCGCTATTTGCAAAACTTCAGCCAACGGGAAGTTTTCACCGAGTAAAGCCTTCTTGCGCACTTCCTTTTCCGGAGATACGCAGATAATTGCACCGCGCACCATAGAGTCTGTGTAAGAGTCATTATGGCCATCAGTAAGGAATTGACGAGACCGTGTAGTTCGGCTGCCCAAGACTTGCATGACTGGTTTGGTTCCTTGCGGCGACAGCAGGATTCAACTCGTGCCGCTATAACATGCGTTCGTTTGCCATAGTAGACGGTTTAAAGTTCTTTTTTTTTCTCTCTGTTATTTAATGAGGGTTTTATTAATGTGATTTCACATTATTATTAATTGATTTTTTATTTATGGTTTGGTTTAGCGATTCCTCTTTACTGTTTTGCTCCCTTTATTTGAGTCCTTTTAATTATGTGTGCGGTGGTTATGAAGTCTATATTGCTTACTGTTATCCGTAAGTTAAAGAATACGGTAATACCATATGCGTTTCGCAGCAGCAGATCTCGTTGAGTGTCTTTGCTGAAACTTCTCCACCTGAAATCGCTAAAGATAATTTATCGCTCTACGGAAATCGATCGGTACAGCCAAGTGCTATGATGTGATATGTGTATGGAATGTGGCATCCAACTTTAGTTCGTGAAATTATTTAAGTCTTGGGAGAAATATTCTCGACGAATCCCAAAACCGAGTAAAAATGCAGATTTATGCCATCAAACCACACAGCACTTGCGAACGACTTGAGTCTTTATAACCACTGAATATTTCTTTTGAAATGATTAAGGGTTGTTATCGAGTTCTCACGGAGATGCTCCAAAGAGAATTTATCTCTCGCGCAGGCACTTTACATTTATCGTTGTATTAATAATCCGTGGACGACGGAAACAGACCGCAATAGACCGGTGATGCTGTATTGTAACCTATCACCCCGGACTACAAGTCCATTTTTTTAAAAAGGAAACAGACCGGTGATGCTGTATTGTAACCAATCACCTCGGACTACAAGTCCATTTTAAAATAATAAAAAAAAAGAAAAGGAAAAGTCACTGCACAGTGGAAATTTACTGGCCCACCAACACAGTTAGACCGCAACAGACCGGTGATGCTGTATTGTAACCTATCACCTCGGACTACAAGTCCATTAAGAAAAATATAAAAGGAAAAGAGTAAAATCAAATAAAACAAGTACGATACAGCTTCACCGGTCTATTGCGGTCTAACTGAGTTGGTGAGGCAGTAAATTTCCACAGGGCAGTGACTGCGTCACTGCAATTCACTTTGGAGGTGTGGCGGTGGGACTTGTAGACCCGTACCACCCTCTGACGGTGATAGTACTACATGAGTCAGGCAGAAAATTTTGCCATACCTCCAAAGTGAATTGCAGTGACGCAGTCACTGCCCTGTGGAAATTTACTGCCTCATCAACACAGTTAGACCGCAATAGACCGGTGATGCTGTATTGTAACATATCACAAAAAAAAAATACGCATTGGTGTATCTGCTATTTCGGCGTTGGTGTCTTTGAAGTTATTACCCCAGGATAGCTGGGAGATTTTTGGTGTGCGCAGTCCCCTCGTGCCGGGCCCCTGGCCATGTCAGGCGGACCCGAGTCCACTATGTAGAGGCTCGCGGAGCAGCCTTCGCGACCCTCCGTCTCTTGCACCGCCGCCCTTCGGGGAGAACCGCGTCGGATACGCCGCTCGTCCCGGCCTCCCGTCGCGCACAATGCTCCGCCCACTTCACAACGGGCGAAGGATCGCTTGAATCGCGCCAACCGCCACAAATCGCCGGTTGATACCACCGGCACTGAAACCGATCATCATGAAGACTGTCCACCGTCGCGTGTCAGGGTCCGTTCATCCGCGTCGTCGTCGTCGTCCGACGATTCACCTGACCGCCTAGTAATTGACCTTTCTCGTAGTGAGGCGGCGAACACATCGGCTCTGTCTGACCACCACCCGGCTGTACCTGCACCTCGCTCTACGTCGTCCCGCCACCGTGGCGAGTTTTCTGGTCACCCTGACCCAGTCGGAAAGTCCTCTGGCCGTCGCCCCTGACGCCCCTCCGCCCACGCGGGCTGTGGTGGCAGCGGATGGTGTTCCGATACCCCCCTGCCGGGGGACGCCGCACCGGATGGTCCTGTGGATGAGGAAATGGCTCATGCTCCCGACCGTCCTTCTCAAGAGATCCCGTCAAGCCCTCCTCTTTCTTACCCCATTGTGGTATATAATGTCACTAATTATACGAAACTGAACACTGAGCTCCAGCGTCTCATTGTCGGCCAATTGAGAGCTGTTTACCAAAAAGATCATGTGAAATACCTGCTTGACAGTAGGGACGACTATCTTACCATTCTCGATTTCGTAAAATCAAAGGCGATGCCTTACTTTACCCACCAGACGTCGGGTAATCGCCGCACCAAAATCGTGATCAAGGACTTGCCACCAGAGGTTACGGCAGAGGAGGTCAAGGAGGAACTGCTTCGACTCGATTTCAAAGATCCTTTGGTCCACCAGTATAACAAGAGGAATCCTGAGACCAGGGCATTGATCCCCGGCCATACCCACGTCGTCTCCCTTTCCCGGAGGGAGGACATAGAGCGGATTTACTAAATCCGGTATCTTCTATACACGAAAGTCCGGATTGAATCGTACGAGGGCAGCAACGGGCCAGCCATCTGTCGCAAATGCCAACGTTTACGACATACTGGGAATTACTGCTCCTTGCCGTTGCGGTGTGTTAAGTGTGCTGGCCCACATTTAGTGGAGAACTGCACACTCCCTGCTTTGGAGAAACCTACCTGTGCCAGATGTTTGGGAACGACGCACGATCCCCACCACATGGCATCCTGGAGGGGGTGCCCTGTTTGCCAGAAGGCACTGAAGTCTTCTCGTCCGCCCAAAAAGAAACCGAGAACAAATCAACCTCCCCCACCGCTACGGGACATGACCAACTATCCTGTTTTGCGGGCTCAGCCTAGTGCACTGTCCTCAGCAGCCACTCTGGTACCAGCCACTCAGGCACCAGATGACTCGGTGGCTCCTGTGCCGCTTCCTGCCCGGACTGCCACGACATCCTTTGCTGCTGCAGCCCGGTCTCCTCCTCATTGTCTGTCTTCCGTGACAGCTCCCACTTCTCACCAACTACAGGAGCCAGCTGCAGCTCCCTCCAGTCCATCTGTGGCTCTATCTCAGCCCTCGGCCCCTACCTCCACTCTGCCTACTACTACACCTGCACCTGCGCGCCGTAGGGGCAAGCAGACCACCCGGGACCCTCCCCCAGTGGTGGAGACTGATGCGTCTTTTCGGGCGGACATGCGCGAAATCCTCCAGGTCATCTCCTTTTTCACGAAACCCCACATCCGGGCTGTTATTCGTGACACTGCACAAAAAATCCGTCAGTCGGAGGACGGGCTCTCCAAGGTCATCGCCCTAGTGGAAGGGCTTAGTCAAATATTGTTGTAATGGCGAATGGACCTCCACACCACCACCAGCCCCCTCGGGATCTTGTCGCTTGCATCTTTAATGCCAATGGCATAAAACGTATGAAGACGGAATTGAACACCTTCCTCCATGACTATTGTAGGGATGTTTTACTGGTCACAGAAACACACCTGAAACCGGCAGACGATTTCCGACTTCGCAACATGGAATGTTACCGCTCTGACCGCCACGACCGCCGTGGTGGAGGCACAGCTGTATTCCTCAACAAAGCTTATGTTCATACCCAAGAGCCCCTCCAGCCAATGGAACACATAGAGGCCACAGCAGTTACCATCTCCACACGCCTTGGTGCCATTACCTTTGCAGCAGCGTATTTGAGCCCAAACAAGCCGCTGCTGTAAGCAGACCTCCGCACATTGTCATCCTTCGACAGGCTCATCACTGGGGCAGATCTCAATGCCAAGCACCCAGCTTGGCATTCTCGCGTGTCTAACCCCAAAGGCCGGCTCCTCCTTGACCTGGAGGATACTTTAGCACTATCAGTCTATGGTCCCCACGAACCTACCCATATCCCAGTCCGTACTAACTGCCAGCCAGACGTTCTGGATGTGGCCATCTTCAAAATCATCACCGCTCAGTTTTCACTGGAAGTTCTCCACGAACTGGCCTCTGACCATGAGCCAGTACTCTTGCACCTCACCAATGCTGCCCTTTTATTTGATGTTCGTTCTACTGCGACCCTCACCAATTGGGACAAGTTTGCCAGGGTACTAAATAACACCACTCGACACGACCTCAATTTGACAACACCGGCCAATATAGTCCGTGCTGTGGACTACCTTACTGCCAAAATACAGAAAGCAGTGAAACTCTCCACCTCCACTGCACCTCGAAATTTAACACCCCTGGACGACTTGCCCCCTCTGTTACGAGAGCTGAAGGTGCAGAAGAACCGCTACCGCCGGAGGTGGAAGCAGTTTCGTGACCCTCAGGACAAACGCCAAATGAGACGCCTCCAACGCGAATTCAGCCACCGGCTCGCCGAATGGAGGTCTGAACAGTGGGTGGACAGGATGTCCACTTTCCTACTCCACCAAAAATCTGACTGGGCTGTCATTCGCACCCTGCGGCGTTCTAAACCAGCGACTGCCCATCCTATTCGCACAGCAGCGGGCTTGTCTTATGATACCCTGCAAATTGTGGAAACGCTGGCAGATGCGTTCGAGGCCCAAAACCGCCCTCTGGTCCAGGACCTTTCTCCGAACGAAGTACAGGAAGAACATGAAGTCCTGACAGCTGTTGCTGCTTTCCGCAACCACCCACCCCAGTCTGCTCCCCGTCTTTCGTCCATGGCAGAAATTCAGCACATCCTTCGACGGAAACGTGGCCGGTCGGCCCCTGGATTAGACGGAATTTTAAATCAACATCTTTGCCACCTTCCCCGCACACCACTCATCTTGTTCACCAAGATTTTAAACTTTTGTCTCTCATCTGGCCTTTTCCCCCCTCAGTGGAAACAAGCCAAGCTAATTGCGATCCCCAAGAGGTTCAAGGACCCTACAGTCCCCACCAACAACAGGCCCATCAGCCTCCTAAACACTATGGCGAAGGTCCTTGTATCTGTGATCCTTCACCGACTTTCCCAACCTCTTGCAGCAGCTGGGACGATCCGCCCTGAACAGTTTGGATTCACTTCGCACCTCTCTGCTGAACTTCAGGTCCTACGGATCACTGAACATATCAGCAATGGCTTCAACACTGCCAAGTCGACAGCTGCCGTTTTTCTGGAGTTGCAAAACGCCTACGACAAAATCTGGCAAGACAACCTCGTACACAAGATGCTAACACAGACCCCTATACCGGATATTTATGTCAAGATCGTTGATGACTTCCTCCGTGGCAGGACTTTCCTAGTGGCTCAACGGGGAATGCGTTCTGGCATTCGCCAATTGTCGGCAGGCACTCCGCAAGCATCGGTGCTATCTCCCATCCTTTTTAATATCTATGTCAATGATATACCGGTTATCCCCGAGTGCCACCTTGCACAATACGCTGACGACACAGCACTATACACCACTGGCCGCATTACTGAGGCCGTCGTCGCCCGCCTCCAGCGACAGGTGGACGCCACTATCACCTGGTGCCGGACAAACAAAATAGCTCTCAATGCCGCCAAAACTACGGCAGTTTACTTCACGAAACGGCGCCCAGTCCTCCGCTGCAATATCTCGATTGCAGGTGTGCAGGTGCCCTGGTCCCCGACAACCACCTATCTCGTGGTCCAGATGGACCACAAGTTGCTCTTCCACTGTCATGCGGAGTATGTCACCAACATAGGGCAAAAGCTAACCAGGGCTTTGTACCCGCTCTTTCGCAGTAGGGAACTTAACCTGCATACCAAGCTCCGCATTTACCGAACAGTTATCCTGCCTGCCCTCACGTATGGATCTGCTGCATGGGCCACGATTAGTGTCACCAGGATGCGGACATTGCAGCGCCTGCAGAACAAGGTGCTCAGGTGGAGCCTGCACGCTCCGCCACTCACGAGAATTGTCACTCTCCACGAGGAAGCGGATATCGTCCCCCTAAAGACGACCATACGCAACAACGCGCGGCGGCTCTATGAGAAAGTGGATGCCTTGCGGGACACTGTCCATGGGTTACGCCACGTTGGGACCGCACTTCCACGCCGCTGGCATCGACATCCGATTCCCCCAACCATCCTAAAGGAATGGGATTCCGACCATGGCTAATGATAGGTGTGGCACGCCCACCACGGACGCATCTTTTGGCGGGACTAGCCCATTCTACGTCCAATACTTTCCATTGATACCTGCCCACGTTAGGCTAAATTTTTCTGCCTGACTCATGTAATACTGTCACCGTCAGGGGGTGGTACGGGACTACAAGTCCCACCGCCACACCTCCAAAGTGAATTGAAGTGACGCAGTCACTGCCCTGTGGATAAATTTACTGCCTCACCAACACAGTTAGACCGCAATAGACCGGTGATGCTTTTCGCTTACAACTCTCTCGCGAATTGTTAAATTGTTATTCTTTAGTTTATTTATTCTCTTTGTAACAACACATTTACGAAAGAGTTACGTGAAATACTGTTAGCAATGCTGTGCTTTGCTTTTCTTTATCATCATTACCTTTTAGCGAAATAAAATGTATATATGGAAGTCTTATTGTTCTGTATCTGGCCTACAATTTAAGGAACGATTTTTCGTAACTGCAACTCATGCTAAGAATCAATATATCTTCCCTACTTCATAGTGATTAAAAGTTGAAATTACCTTGTTATGAACACTGATGTTACAGTTCGTATGATCGTTCAAAAACACAAGTTCGCAGTGGATTTTATTTCTCGTTAAAATGCTATTTCATACCACGACTAGCCCAAGAACATGAGACTCTCATTAAGAAATGCGTTGTCACTATAAAGTTTGCCAGATCAGAACAGAGCACAGCAAGAGTCCTATCAGATTCTGAAGGTACATTAAATTATTTGCACTGTAAATTATATCCTATCAGCAGCCCGCGTCAATCTGCAACACATCATAAAATCTGCTGATCTTCACTGCCAGTCTGGGAGCTAAAAGAAATAATATTATTTTACTATTATTTTACCGCTTCCTTGCGGTATGCTCGACTATATTGTAAGTCGTTTAAATACGCCGCGGCAGCGGCTCTTCGTTCTCCACGCAGCTCAGCACCACAGATAATATTTATATAACTGAAAAATGTCTCAACAGGATGGGATAATATGCAAGCAAGATTAACAATAAATAATACAAGTTTTCATTTAAACAACTCTATTAAAACCTTTAAATATCTCAGTGATTACAGACCTTTGTGAATTCACACGTAATGGCGTACATTGCTTAGTCTCGACAAAAGAGTGCTACATTCGCGTTCTCTACGACAACAACAGGAGATCTTACTCGCACAACTTCCAAATCAAGAAGACAAAGACATTAATCTACATCACGCATTATATACTAGTTCCTTTTTTAATCTCTGTTTAACATTTATCTTCTGTGTCGGTTTTATTACTCGCCGACGCAGACGTTTTCAAAAATTAATAATAAAAAAAATACATGATTTTATGCAATGACACAATATGATACATCTAATTCTCTAATTACTACATAATATATTGTTTTTGTTTCTCTAGACGTTACAATGCCCCCTGGCAGCAATTGACTAACGTTGGAAATGTTCGGCAATATGCTGCCACTAACGTCTGTTTGGTTATTGTCTGTTACCTTGGTTGGATCATTCACTTTACACTTCTTAGTTCTTTTACACTGTAGGTTTAATTACACTTTTTATACTGTTCTTACACTTTGCGAGGTGACCGTCAACCTAGTCCCAGGGTCATTACATTTATTTGGCTCCCCCATTCGGGCTACGTGCGATCAGAAAACCTGGGAAAACTGCGCCGGAGCCATGGTCATCTCGCCTGGTTTGTTTTAATACCCAGTTTGATCACAAAAAGTTCAGATTCTATCCAATGTTCACATATAACAAAGGCTATTTGTGAGATCATGTTAAACTTTTAGTCTCTTTGTTACCCATATAATATTTGTGTTTTGGATTGTAATGAAAGTCACTTATTACACATTTTTTACAGTAATATCATGAATCGTCCTTGCATTTACTCGCGACAATTGGTTTAAAATGTCTAGCATTCATGCGAGTATACTTCATTAACATGACGAAAACATATTATATCTATATATCACTGAACCAATGAATAATTTGAGTCCGTATTGAATAACTCAAGAAAAAAAAACAAATGTTTGTCACGTCATTTCGTGTCCACTAAACCCTATTCATGTTAGTGCATTAAACACATATTTGATAGTTCATTTGAATGACAACAATGTTGTACGGAGCTGGCGGCGCGAAGCAATTGTTGAGTAGCGTCGTCTGGAACGCCGCGTGCCGACGGCCGCTGGGTTCGACGACCGGCTCTCAGTAACAGCGACGTCGTGCTGACGTGGCGCCCAAGCAGTCGCGAACCGCGCTGAGCCATTCGCCGATGTCGGCGAGTGGCAGTGGTTTACCGCGACCGGCTGGCTGGCGGCACGGCACTCGTCTCGGCTTCTCCGCATGGCTCCCCGTCGTAGCGCATGAAACAAACATTCCCCAACGGTGTACTGTCTTTAAGGACACAGATTACTAGCTGTGGAAGAAGATGCAACTTGTTAAAAGCGTTTATTGTTCAGTAAGCCGTCGCTTCACTGGTATGCGCAGGATGGTTTGGCGTGATAACAGGTTTCTTGTGGCATTGTGACACTGGTATTCAAGGTTCGTCACACGCACATTGTACTACACATTTTCACTCACTCCACGGTTGGTACACTGCCAGAGCGTGTTTCAACACGTGAAAATGTTTCGTAACACACATACTAAATGTCCCCGTCGAGCGATGTTCGTTTAAATCGACTCCGAACGGATCAATAACTACTGTTTTTATACACTGTCTATTGTTCGTTGAGCACTGCACTAGGACAGTCTATCACTCAACACCAGACTTATCGACGTATATATTGGTGCAGATACAACAGTCATTTTCTGTCCCTGCTACACACAATATTCCGTCCTTTCCTCCATTGTTTATGCACACAGTTTATTTTTTAATACCTTTTAACTGTTCTTCGCATACTCACTCTCATCTACATGGCGTCTATTTGTTTTTACCTTATCACAACACACTTTTCATATTGTTACTAGGCGTATATAGCCCTTTTGTAAAATTTTTTAATTTTCTTATCAGTGTAGCTTGCCTGGTTATCACCCATCTATCAAACAGATTTTACCATGTGCATGACAGCTTGACTTGGGCATATTGCTCAATAAATACTTCATTTAGCACTAGCATTATTTTTAATGATTTTTCCTATATGACTACAGTGTAGGTTCCACATTGGTTGACTTAATTCGCGTATCGCGTAATGAATATTCAAGGGCGTGTACCAAGTACACAGGCTTCAATTGAAGCATTGTTATATACAAAGCGGAGTTTCCACGGAACGGGCTTGTTTTTTGATTAGCTTATGCTCCAGTGTCGTTCTCAAATCACTACTGGCAGCAAACATCACATAATTGTTGGATATTACAAAGTCCATGTTTGGCTAGTCAAGACTCTCTCTCTCAGGGTTCCTTATTCTAATACAATTACAACAGTTACCTTACTATATTAGATTGCGTCATTAATTGCACTTACACACTACACGTAGAAAATGGTTCAAGAAATTAATCCTTTGTATAATGATTCAAGAAATTAATCCTCACTTTATCAACAAGAAGATTGTTCGTTGCTTAATGAGCATATAATATTTTAAATGGCTCTAATTGTCTGTAAACAAAATCCTTCCTGTGTAAGCTATTGCCTACTTTCTGAATCCACTTCCTCCAAGTTTCATTACACACAAATTTCTTTCTTAATACTAACATACTTATATTCTAAAACACAATTAAAATCTTCTTACAACTATTACTCTTTATATGTGATATGTCACTGAATAAATAACTTCACATCTTTACGTGGATACAATCCTTTGATCTTCCCCGTATGGGGATCATCTAAATTCTCAGGACGAGTCCGGACAGGTATGATAATTTTGTTAATGTCCCTCGCATCTAACACTAGCCTGATTTTTCCATTGGCTTTCGCCACTGCTACAAGAGGACTACTGTATGGAGAGAGGGAGGGCTCAATGATATCCCACTCTAACATCTTCCGAATCTCTTTAGCTACTAATTCCCTCCTCGACCAAGGGATGGAGTAAGTTGCGCGACAGTATGTTTTATGGGGCATCACCTCTATGTGATAGTGGTACCCTTTGACTATTCCTGGTCGGTCGGTAAATACCATAGTGTATTCCGATAGCAGCTGCGTCAACTGTTGCTTTTGTGTATCGCTTAACCCTTCAGATTCCTGCACTTTGGTTTGAAATGCCTGAACATTTATTTCAAAATTTCGATCCTCTAAATTCGGATAATAGAGGTCTGCTGCATGTGACAAATCATCAAGGTGTAGTATCCAAGGGTTCCTACCCTTGATATTGATTCGATTACAACACGGCACAAGTACCTCCTTCGATTTCATCATAGATAACTCAATCCTCCTACCCCTATTAACTATGCTTAATTTCCCCAAGGAGAGGTCGATCAATGCGTCCCTCTCACGGAGAAAATCTACTCCCAGAATGCAGGCCACCTTCAATCCTTTAACAACGAGGAACGAGCTCACTATGGCTTCGCCCTCCTTACAAATCTCCACCTGCACCTGGTACTTAACTGATTGGCTCTGTGCACTAATGGCTCCAGACACCTTACAATTATTAACCGGGAAAGTCGGAATGCTATGTCCTTTTCCCAGTGCCTTAAATAACTCCATACTCATTACACTTACTGAGGCACCTGTGTCGATGATTATATTCACTGCAACATCATTGATTTTCGCTTCGATAATAGCTTGCACATTTTCGTTATTATCTTTCTTACATTCGTGCGGTTCGTTCAGTAGATCTTTATCCATACTGACACCGTCGTTGTATCGCAGCATACGTATCCCAGGTATATTATTATCACTCGTGTTGCTCTCACTCCATCCCTCGGCCATCGATGGAGAGCATATCGAGGCCGATTCTAGTTTGTTGGATTAGTTACTTGTGAAGTACTTGGACGGCTATTGTCCGCGACCTCCACTATATGTACACTCTGATTTGTCGGCCGCCACGGCTGCGCAATAGGCGCGTTTTGCGGTGGTGGTCTATTGTTGTCATACCGGTCATTACCCTGTCGCTCTGGGCTTCTTCGCTGATTTTGCTGCCAATTTCGATTACTATCACTATAATTGCTCTGCCACTGACCTCGCGCATTCTTCCAGCGGTTGGTCCCTGACATTCCGGATTCGTACCGGTCGTCAAATCGACGTTTTTTGTTATAAGTTGTTTGTCCATACCCGTTCTGGCCTCTACCATTACTACCATTTTGCGAATGTTCTTGCCGCTTGTTACCACCCCCACCATTTCCATGGTTGTGGTTTTGTGCACTACTATTTCTGTCATGCTTACATCCTGACCCATTATTCTGCGAGTGATCACACGCTGTTTTTGCGTCTTCCTGTATCAAGTCTATAGAATCTAGAACAGACAGGAAGTTTTCCATATCACTTTCTGGTACGTGTATTAATTTCTCTTTGATATGAATGGGTAAATGTGATTTTAGTAGTCTTATTATGTCTCTTGGTGATATAGGCTCGTCCCAGTAGCGTGTTTTGTTTATATATTTTTCAAAATACCGTCTCAATTCCCCAGACGAGGTGAGTACGGTTCGGGATTATATACTTCTTTTCTTAGCCGCTCTTGTATACAAGGCGACCAATATTTCGATAGAAATGCCCTTTCGAACTGTACATATGTCATGCAGCTGTCTGCCACTTCTGTAGCCCACAACGCTGCGTCACCTTGAATGTACGACATTACGTATTGAATTTTCTGTGTTTCGTTCCACACACTGGGCAAGATATTTTTAAAGCTTTTTATGAATACTACTGGGTGTACTGATTTCCGTTCAGTAGTAAACGTTTGAAATTGTCTATTTTTGATTAAACTTTCTTCCACTAATATTTTTGAACTACATGGTTTTGCTCCTGGGACATATGCTGTGTGCTCCGAACCGAAGCTACAGCTCTTCGCATTATCGACTACAGATTCCTCATTGTTGTATCGCGTATAAGTTTGTGCGTTGCCAAAACCATGGGCTGTTGGCGACAGAGGTTCCTGTTCCAAATGCTTTCTGCTTTGTGCTAAACCCTTCTGCAGGTCGGATATCCGTTTGTTCATATTCACTTGCCACTGCGGAATATCCTCACTGAGTATTTGTTTGATGGTTTGCACGTCGTTCTGTACCTGACTATTTACTGCGGTACTGAACGATTCGGAGCCTCTATTTGCTATGGCTGCTTGTACTTTGGAATTAATGTTCTTGTCAATCTCACACTCCTTCACTTCTAGCCATGAGTTGAATTCTGTTTCAATTTTAGTTGCTTGTTCGTTCCACTTCTGCTCTACAAGCTGCGTGGAATCTATTTCTAGCTTTTCTACTCGATTGGCTAATACACCTATTTCGTGTACCCTGTTAGTGTTTGATACTTGCAGGTTGTTGACCTGTTCAGTCAGCTCCTGCACGGCCTTAGGTATCGACTCATAATTCTGTTTCATATCTGCAATCTCTTTTTTCATGTTTTCTAACGATTGCACAAGTTGCTGGTCCCGCTCAGCTTGCCGGCGATCTCGCTCAGCTTGCTGGGCAAGGAAACTTTCTGTTAACTGGCGATCTCGCTCAGCTTGCTGGGCAAGTAAATTTTCTGCTAGCCTACGATCTCGCTCAGCTTGCTGGCGGTCTCGCTCGACTTGCTGTTGCGCAAATTCTGCCTGGTAATTCAGCACGCGCTCTAATATAGCCTGAAGCGAATACCCACCAGGCAGATTACCACTCTCTGGTTCCTGCTTTTCTGGTGGTGGTACATCTTCTTCCTCTACATCTCCTTGAGGACTAGTGGGCGGTGGCACCACTTCCTGTGCCCCTGCCCCCACATTCTCACATGTTATATCCTCAAAGACAGTACTAGTACTACTTGAGGTACCCGGTTCCACATTTCCTGCACTAACTAATTGTTGTTCCTCAGTATCCATATTGCTCGGACGTTGACTACGCAGCTTAACCATATTCCTAAATTGCTTACTAAAACACAAAGTCTGACAGTTTTGCCCCTTGCACACAAAATACGTTAATTTATCTACACTAACTGCACACTAAAAAATTACTATCTACCATCAACTTTGTCCTGTCACAAACACTAACATCAAACTACGCACAATATGCACACCACTAGCGAAATGAGATCACTTCACTGGAGCTCGACTTCTACAAACAGGACAACTACACTGTAGTCTTACCTTTAGTTTATATTATCTCGGGGTTCGGCTGCCCCCGGATTACGTAGTCGTTACAGCTTCTCAGTACTATCAAGATCGTCTTCTCAGACTCGTTTGCAGTAGTACGTTTTGTCATGAAAGAGTGTTTACACATTCATTAATACATAGCATTGATCATAATATACATACATACATTTATCACTAAATACATATATATCTACACATACATAACAATCAACACTGAAAGAAAAATACATAGGATTTTATATTTGTGGCCACTGCAAATTCGGGCCCCGCGTTTTTGGGCGACAGTTTCGCGTACAACTCTCTCGCGAATTGTTAAATTGTTATTCTTTAGTTTATTTATTCTCTTTGTAACAACACATTTACGAAGAGAGTTACGTGAAATACTGTTAGCAATGCTGTGCTTTGCTTTTCTTTATCATCATTACCTTTTAGCGAAATAAAATGTATATATGGAAGTCTTATTGTTCTGTATCTGGCCTACAATTTAAGGAACGATTTTTCGTAACTGCAACTCATGCTAAGAATCAATATATCTTCCCTACTTCATAGTGATTAAAAGTTGAAATTACTTTGTTATGAACACTGATGTTACAGTTCGTATGATCGTTCAAAAACACAAGTTCGCAGTGGATTTTATTTCTCGTTAAAATGCTATTTCATACCACGACTAGCTCAAGAACATGAGACTCTCATTAAGAAATACGTTGTCACTATAAAGTTTGCCAGATCAGAACAGAGCACAGCAAGAGTCCTATCAGATTCTGAAGGTACATTAAATTATTTGCACTGTAAATTATATCCTATCAGCAGCCCGCGTCAATCTGCAACACATCATAAAATCTGCTGATCTTCACTGCCAGTCTGGGAGCTAAAAGAAATAATATTATTTTACTATTATTTTACCGCTTCCTTGCGGTATGTTCGACTATATTGTAAGTCGTTTAAATACGCCGCGGCAGCGGCTCTTCGTTCTCCACGCAGCTCAGCACCACAGATAATATTTATATAACTGAAAAATGTCTCAACAGGATGGGATAATATGCAAGCAAGCTTAACAATAAATAATACAAGTTTTCATTTAAACAACTCTATTAAAACCTTTAAATATCTCAGTGATTACAGACCTTTGTGAATTCACACGTAATGGCGTACATTGCTTAGTCTCGACAAAAGAGTGCTACATTCGCGTTCTCTACGACAACAACAGGAGATCTTACTCGCACAACTTCCAAATCAAGAAGACAAAGACATTAATCTACATCACGCATTATATACTAGTTCCTTTTTTAATCTCTGTTTAACATTTATCTTCTGTGTCGGTTTTATTACTCGCCGACGCAGACGTTTTCAAAAATTAATAATAAAAAAAATACATGATTTTATGCAATGACACAATATGATACATCTAATTCTCTAATTACTACATAATATATTGTTTTTGTTTCTCTAGACGTTACATGCTCTATTGTAACATACCACAAAAAAAAAAAAAAATACGCATTGGTGTATCTGCTATTTCGGCGTTGGTGTCTTTGAAGTTATTACCCCAGGATAGCTGGGAAATTTTTTGAGTGCGCAGTCCCCTCGTGCCGGGCCCCTGGCCATGTCAGGCGGACCCGAGTCCATTATGGAGAGGCTCGCGGAGCAGCCTTCGCGACCCTCCGACTCCTGTACCGCCGCCCTTCGGGGAGAACCGCGTCGGATACGCCGATCGTCCCGGCCTCCCGTCGCGCACAATGCTCCGCCCACTTCACAATGGCGAAGGATCGCTTGAATCGCGCCAACCGCCACAAATCGCCGGTTGACACCACCGGCACTGAAACCGATCATCATGAAGACTGTCCACCGTCGCGTGTCAGGGTCCGTTCATCCGCGTCGTCGTCGTCGTCCGACGATTCACCTGACCGCCTAGTAATTGACCTCTCTCGTAGTGAGGCGGCGAACACATCGGCTCTGTCTGACCACCACCCGGCTGTACCTGCACCTCGCTCTACGCCGTCCCGCCACCGTGGCGAATCTTCTGGTCACCCTGACCCAGTCGGAAAATCCTCTGGCCGTCGCTCCAGAAGCCCCTCCGCCCACGCGGCCTGTGGTGGCGGCGGATCGTGTTCCGATACCCCCCTGCCGGGGGACGCCGCACCGGATGGTCCTGTGGATGAGGAAATGGCTCATGCTCCCGACCGTCCTTCTCAAGAGATCCCGTCAAGCCCTCTGAAGAAAGAGGAGATACCCCCCATTCTGGTGTATAATGTCACTAATTATACGAAACTGAACACTGAGCTCCAGCGTCTCATTGTCGGCCAATTGAGAGCTGTTTACCAAAAAGATCATGTGAAATACCTGCTTGACAGTAGGGACGACTATCTTACCATTCTCGATTTCGTAAAATCAAAGGCGATGCCTTACTTTACCCACCAGACGTCGGGCAATCGCCGCACCAAAATCGTCATCAAGGACTTGCCACCAGAGGTTACGGCAGAGGAGGTCAAGGAGGAACTGCTTCGACTCGATTTCGAAGATCCTTTGGTCCACCAGTATAGCAAGAGGAATCCTGAGACCAGGGCATTGATCCCCTGCCCTACCCACGTCGTCTCCCTTTCCCGGAGGGAGGACATAGAGCGGATTTACCAAATCCGGTATCTTCTGTACACTAAAGTCCGGAATGAATCATACAAGGGCCGCAACGGGCCAGCCAACTGTCGCAAATGCCAACGTTTACGACATACTGGGAATTACTGCTCCTTGCCGTTGCGGTGTGTTAAGTGTGCTGGCCCACATTTAGTGGCGAACTGCACACTCCCTGCTTTGGAGAAACCTACCTGTGCCAGATGTTTGGGAACGACGCACGATCCCCAACACATGGCATCCTGGAGGGGGTGCCCTGTTTACCAGAAAGCACTGAAGTCTTCTCGTCCGCCCAAAAAGAAACCGAGAACAAATCGACCTCCCCCACCGCTACGGGACATGACCAACTATCCTGTTTTGCGGGGTCAGCCTAGTGCAATGTCCTCAGCAGCCACTCTGGTACCAGCCACTCAGGCACCAGATGGCTCGGTGGCTCCTGTGACGCTTCCTGCCCGGGCTGCCACGACATCCTTTGCTGCTGCAGCCCGGTCTCCAACTCATTGTCTGTCTTCTGTGACAGCTCCCACTGCTCACCAACTACAGGAGCCAGCTGCAGCTCCCTCCAGTCCATCTGTGGCTCTATCTCAGCCCCCGGCCCCTACCTCCACTCTGCCTACTACTACACCTGCACCTGCGCGCCGTAGGGGCAAGCAGACCACCCGGGACCCTCCCCCAGTGGTGGAGACTGATGCGTCCTTTCGGGCGGACATGCGCGAAATCCTCCAGGTCATCTCCTTTTTCACGAAACCCCACATCCGGTCTGTTATTCGTGACACTGCAAAAAAAATCCGTTAGTCGGAGGACGGGCTCTCCAAGGTCATCGCCCTAGTGGAAGGGCTTAGTCAAATATTGTTGTAATGGCGAATGGACCTCCACACCACCACCAGCCCCCTCGGGATCTTGTCGCTTGCATTTTTAATGCCAATGGCATAAAACGTATGAAGACGGAATTGAACACCTTCCTCCATGACTTTTGTGTGGATGTTTTACTGGTCACAGAAACACACCTGAAACTGGCAGACGATTTCCGACTTCGCAACATGGAATGTTACCGCTCTGACCGCCACGACCGCCGTGGTGGAGGCACAGCTGTATTCCTCAACAAAGCTCTTGTCCATACCCAAGAGCCCCTCCAGCCAATGGAACACGTAGAGGCCACAGCAGTTACCATCTCCACACGCCTTGGTACCATTACCTTTGCAGCAGCGTATTTGAGCCCAAACCAGCCGCTGCTGGAAGCAGACCTCCGCACATTGTCATCCTTCGACAGGCTCATCATTGGGGCAGATCTCAATGCCAAGCACCCAGCTTGGCATTCTCGCGTGTCTAACCCCACAGGCCGGCTCCTCCTTGACCTGGAGGATACTTCAGCGCTATCAGTCTATGGCCCCCACGAACCTACCCATATCCCAGTCCGTACTAACTGCCAGCCAGACGTTCTGGATGTGGCCATCTTCAAAAACATCACCAATCAGTTTTCACTGGAAGTTCTCCACGAACTGGCCTCTGACCATGAGCCAGTACTCTTGCACCTCACCAATGCTGCCCTTTCATTTGATATTCGTTCCACTGCGACCCCCACCAATTGGGACAAGTTTACCATGGTACTAAATAACACCACTCGACACGACCTCAATTTGACAACACCGGCCAAAATAGTCCGTGCTGTGGACTACCTCACCGCCAAAATACAGAAAGCAGTGAAACTCTCCACCTCCACTGCACCTCGAAATTTAACACCCCTGGACGACTTGCCCCCTCTGTTACGAGAGCTGAAGGTGCAGAAGAACCGCTACCGCCGGAGGTGGAAGCAGTTTCGTGACCCTCAGGACAAACGCCAAATGAGACGCCTCCAACGCGAATTCAGCCACCAGCTCGCCGAATGGAAGTCTGGACAGTGGGAGGACAGGATGTCCACTTTCCTACTCCACCAAAAATCTGACTGGGCTGTCATTCGCACCCTGGGGCGATCTAAGCCAGCGACTGCCCATCCTATTCGCACAGCAGCGGGCTTGGCTTATGATACCCTGCAAATTGTGGAAACGCTGAAAGATGCGTTCGAGGCCCAAAACCGCCCTCTCGTCCAGGACCTTTCTCCGAACGAACTACAGGAAGAACATGAAGTCCTGACAGCTGTTGCTGCTTTCTGCAACCGCCCACCCCAGACTGCTCCCCTTCTTACGTCCATGGCAGAAAATCAGCGCATCCTTCGACGGAAACGTGGCCGGTCGGCCCCTGGATTAGACGGAATTTTAAATGAACATCTTTGCCACCTTCCCCACACACCACTCATCTTGTTCACCAAGATTTTAAACTGTTGTCTCACATATGGCCTTTTCCCCCCTCAGTGGAAACAAGCCAAGCTAATTGCGATCCCCAAGAGGTTCAAGGACCCTACAGTCCCCACCAACAACAGGCCCATCAGCCTCCTAAACACTATGGCGAAGGTCCTTGTATCTGTGATCCTTCACCGAGTTTCCCAACCACTTGCAGCAGCTGGGACGATCCGTCCTGAACAGTTTGAATTCACTTCGCACCTCTCTGCTGAACTTCAGGTCCTACAGATCACTGAACACATCATCAAAGGCTTCAACACTGCCAAGTCGACAGCTGCCGTTTTTCTGGACTTGCAAAACGCCTACGACAAAATCTGGCAAGACAACATCGTACACAAGATGCTGACACAGACCCCTATACCGGATATTTATGTCAAGATCGTTGATGACTTCCTCCGTGGCAGGACTTTCCTAGTGGCTCAACGGGGAATGCGTTCTGGCATTCGCCAATTGTCGGCAGGCACTCCGCAAGTATCGGTGCCATCTCCCATCCTTTTTAATATCTATGTCAATGATATGCCGGTCACCCCGAGTGCCACCTTGCACAATACGCTGACGACTCAGCACTATACACCACTGGCCACATTACTGAGGCCGTCGTCGCCCGCCTCCAGCGACAGGTGGACGCCACTATCACCTGGTGCCGGACAAACAAAATAGATCTCAACGCCGACAAAACTACGGCAGTTTACGTCACGAAACGGCGCCCAGTCCTCCGCCGCAATATCTCGATTGCAGGTGTGCAGGTGCCCTGGTCCCCGACAACCATCTATCTCGGGGTCCAGATGGACCACAAGTTGCTCTTCCACTGTCATGCGGAGTATGTCACCAACAAGGGGCAAAAGCTAACCAGGGCTTTGTACCCGCTCTTTCGCAGTAGGGAACTTAACCTGCACACCAAGCTCCGCATTTACCGAACAGTTATCCTGCCTGCCCTCACGTATGGATCTGCTGCATGGGCCACAATTAGTGTCACCAGGATGCGGACATTGCAGCGCCTACAGAACAAGGTGCTCAGGTGGAGTCTGCACGCCCCGTCACTCACGAGAATTGTCACTCTCCACGAGGAAGCTGATATCGTCCCCCTAAAGACGACCATACGCAACAACGCGCGGCGGCTCTATGAGAAAGTGGATGCCTTACGGGACACTGTCCATGGGTTACGCCACGTTGGGACCGCACTTCCACGCCGCTGGCATCGACATCCGGTTCCCCTAACCATCCTAGAGGAATCGGATTCCGACCATGGCTAACGATAGGTCTGGCACGCCCACCACGGACGCATCCTTTGGCGGGACTAGCCCCCATTGTACGTCCAATACTTTCCAATCATACCTGCCCACGTTAGGCTAAATTTTTCTGCCTGACTCATGTAGTACTGTCACCGTCAGAGGGTGGTACGGGACTACAAGTCCCACAGCCACACCTCCAAAGTGAATTGCAGGGACGCAGTCACTGCCCTGTGGATAAATTTACTGCCTCACCAACACAGTTAGACCGCAATAGACCGGTGATGCTGTATTGTAACATAACACAAAAAAAAACTTGTCACTCTGCACGAGAAAGCGGATATCGTCCCCCTAAAGACGACCATACGCTACAACGCGCGGCGGCTCTATGAGAAAGTGGACCGCACTTCCACGCCGCTGGCATCGACATCCGATTCCCCCAACCATCCTAGAGGAATGGGAATCCGACCATGGCTAACGATAGGTCTGGCACGCCCACCACGGACGCATCCTATGGCGGGACTAGCCCATTCTATGTCCAGTACTTTCCAATGATACCCGCCCACGTTAGGCTAAATTTTTCTGCCTGACTCATGTAATACTGTCACCGTCAGGGGGTGGTACGGGACTACAAGTCCCACCGCCACACCTCCAAAGTGAATTGCAGTGACGAAGTCACTGCCCTGTGGATAAATTTACTGCCTCACCAACACAGTTAGACCGCAATAGACCGATGGTGCTGTATTGTAACATATCACAAAAAAAAAAAACGCATTGGTGTATCTGCTATTTCGGCGTTGGTGTCTTTGAAGTTATTACCCCAGGATAGCTGGGACATTTTTTTAGTACGCAGTCCCCTCGTGCCGGGCCCCTGGCCATGTCAGGCGGACCCGAGTCCATTATGGAGAGGCTCGCGGAGCAGCCTTCGCGACCCTCCGACTCTTGCACCGCCGCCCTTCGGGGAGAAACGCGTCGGAAACGCCGCTCGTCCCGGCCTCCCGTCGCGAAAAATGCTCCGCCCACCTCACCACGGGCGAAGGATCGCGCCAACCGCCACAAATCGCCGGTGGACACCACCGGCACTGAAACCAATTATCATGAAGACTGTCCACCGTCGCGTGTCAGGGTCCGTTCATCCGCGTCGTCGTCCGACGATTCACCTGAGCGCCTAGTAATTGATCTTTCTCGTAGTGAGGTGGCGAACACATCGACTCTGTCTTACCACCACATGGCTGTACCTGCGCCTCTTTCTACGCCGTCCCGCCACCGTGGCGGGTCTTCTGGACACCATGACCCAAAGACTGTCCACCGTCGCGTGTCAGGGACCGTTCATCCGCGTCGTCGTCGTCGTCCGACGATTCACCTGACCGCCTAGTTATTGACCTTTCTCGTAGTGAGGCGGCGAACACATCCGCTCTGTCTGACCACCACCCGGCTGTGCCCGCACCTTTTTCTACGCCGTCCCGCCACCGTGGCGAGTCTTCTGGACACCCTGACCCAGTCGGAAAGTCCTCTGGCCGTCACACCAGACGCCCCTCCGCCCACACGGGCTGTGGTGGCAGCGGATCGTGTTCCGAAACCCCCCTGCCGGGGGACGCCGCACCGGATGGTCCTGTGGATGTGGAAATAGCTCATGCTCCCGACCCTCCTTCTCAAGAGATCTCATCAAGCCCTCTGAAGAAAGAGAAGATACTCCTCATTGTGGTACATAATGTCACTAATTATACGAAACTGAACACTGAGCTCCAGCGGCTCATTGTCGGCCAATTGAGAGCTGTTTACCAAAAAGATCATGTGAAATACCTGCTTGACAGTAGGGACGGCTGTCTTACCATTCTCGATTTCGTAAAATCAAAGGCGATGCGTTACTTTACCCACCAGACGTCAGGTAATCGCTGCACCAAAATCGTCATCAAGGACTTGCCACCAGAGGTTACGGCAGAGGAGGTCATGGAGGAACTGCTTCGACTCGATTTCGAAGATCCTTTGGTCCACCAGTATGGCAAGAGGAATCCTGAGGCCAGAGCATTGATCCCCTGCCCTACCCACGTCGTCTCCCTTTCCCGGAGGGAGGACATAGATAGGATTTACCAAATCCGGTATCTTCTGTACACGAAAGTTGAAACGTCCCCCTTAGAACTTTTTATACACGACTGTGGTTAAACTGACACACAATGTTTTTAGCGCAACGCAATCTGACTATTAAAGATCCCTGCAAAAGAATGGCCCTGAGTAACACTAAACTATACCTTTCAGAAATCACTTACCTCACAAAAATCTTCGTTGCTCGAACTACTGCAATACAGCGAGCTACTGCCAGCTAAATAAAAGATTCAAACTACTGAAGGTACTAACTACTGCTAGGGATAGTTAGCAAATGAAAGATATTAATAGTGAAGAAACACTGTATTTACCTTAATATCATCAAAAGTCATAATATATATATCAGTTCATGACAAATTACAAAACTCCGCCATCTCTCTCCCCACATCCACCACTGCTGGCGGCTCACCTCCAACTGCGCAACGCTATGCGCTGTTCACATCCAGCTATAGCAGTTCATGACAACAATGGCAGGCAACAATGCAAACTAGCCACAGACTGCACACAGCACAGCCAGTGATTTTCATACAGAGCGCTACGTGGCATTACCCATATAAAAATCTAAACAGTCTACTTACATAGCCCCCATGCTCCCCACAAAAAATGTTACAAATTTTTTTGGCCAGTGGCCAATAATGATTTGAGAAATTTTTTTTATAATTACACTAACAAAGATATCCAATGCACACACTTATTAATACAATGTTGGTCAAAAGCTAAAATTTTCTCACAGTCCATAAAGACAGTCCTGATCGTTCATCACAATAGTAATTACAGTTTTTTTTTTCAGATTGTCTCATTAGTAAAAAAAATTGCACACAGAAGTAGTGGATTTCCATGCAGTCTTGAAGAAGTAGTGTGGTCCTTCCAACGGAAAGACAGTGCTGACTCTTGACATGCAGACAGGTAATGGGCCACAACAGAGCAAACCCACAGCAGAGTCATTCGACGTTTTGAAGAAGATTGGTAGGTAGGTCATCACAGGACAGACCCACTGTAGTCCTGGTAGAGAGTATGGTATTGGTGGGCCACCAGAGGTGCAGACCCACTGCAGTCCTTGTAGAAATAATGGTACTGGTGGGTCAGCAAAGGTGTAGACCCACTGCAGTCCTTGTAGAGATGGCCAGCAGCCATCTGTTGTGACTGTGCAGGTGCACAATCACCATCGAAGAGTCTTGCGGACAATATAGCAAGTCCATGAACCACCACTTGTGCACTCACAAAGTTTTTTGGAATTGTCCTTAGAACCAGCAATGCTGTTATCCAGTCCCTTGCTGAATTATCAACACACGTGCAAACACTATCAGTCCCTACTTCTCACATGTTGTCCATATACTGTGACCAACAGAAATGTGTGCAGTGAAATGAATGCTTACAAGTTACTTAATTTGATTAACTGGCGTCAATTACAATTATATAACATAAGAATACAATTACAAAGTTACAAAATACATCATTAAAAACATAATAATACAGATAACATTTGTGGTAATATTGGCTTTACAAAAGAATTGAACTAACATATACATCAGTGTTACAGGAATTATGACATGAGTACATACATAAAAGATCAGAATCACTTTTGAAAAGTCAACTTCACACATGAGCATTAAAACAAAACAGAATAAATAATGTCTAAGCATCTTTACAAAGAAAATAACAGAGTATTAGAAAAATTCTACAACATAGCTCTCATCAGCTAAACACATAAAGACAGGAAAAACACAAATACACAAGGGTACACAAACATATAGCGGAATAATAGAAGGAAAGGACAGGGTTTGTTTTACTGCAGTATTTTGCAAACAAAACTTTCTTTACTTCTCGGAGATCTCCCTTCATTCATCATTATTCCCAAAAGTCCTATCTATACCTCCTTCCTGTATTCTATTCATATTTCTTTCAAAATAATTTTTCTCCACTGTACAGTATCCTTCTTTTTCGCCCAAACCATTTTCATATAGCTTCTCAATACATTTCTTCCAAGTCATCATAGTTAGTTTCTTATATAGTCTACCCACTCTTAAGCTAACTTAAATCTACTCAGCTCAGATATATATATCAAGGGACGAGGCAATGCAGCATCACATAACAAATTATCACAAACAGCAATGCAAAAAAAAAAAAATGGGAAATTGCAAAGCAAGCTACAGTAAATCTAAATTACCAAGCAATGCAGCATTACAACTAATATGAGCCAATGTGCAGCAACAATAAATATAAGTCAGTAGTAAAACTAGCTTAACAGAGTAACACAATTTAAAATTCAGTAGCATTATGCCTGGAAAACAGCAGCAGCAACTTATACCTAAACATGACATAGCTCAAGCAGAAAAAATATTACAGTAAAAACAACAATGCAGACAAGGGAAATGTCTATTCACATCTTAATGTCTATGTAATTAAAGTGGTGCACCATAACAACTGATTGTAAAAAAAAAATATTACCATGTACTTGAAAAGAAAATTATGTGTTACTGTTACTAGTTCCTTCTTATTGTTCTTTCCTTTCCAAGTGCTCCTTTTTTGAAGAATGTGGATCATAAAATAATTATTTAATAGATCTGTTGACAGAAAGAGTTCACATTAGCAAATGCATCTAAGTTTATTTTATAAAACTAATGCTGCAACACAGCTGGAAACCAGATATTAAATGAAATAAGCAACTATGAAAAGCAAAGCATAAAAATATCATTCAATAGTCATGTGGCATTTCGTAAGTCAGTAGCACTCAACTCTCGGAGAAAGACACTTGTCATAATCAGGTGTGCAGATGTACGAATATTTCCCATCAATTCATAAGCATTTCAATAATTAGCACAAAGTGCGAGTAATCATACGTTTTTAAGTAACGAGGGTGTCGCATTAGCGATGAAAGGCACACCCTAATGGCTTGTTCTCCAGGTGTTTGACACAGCTGTGTGCCCACAACGCATTACAAAAATCATATGTTTTCAAGTAACGAGCGTGTCGCATTAGCGATGCCCTCTACAAAGGAATGTCATTAGCGGGATTTTAGGCTTCCAGAAAGGCACACCCTAATGGCTAGTTCTCCAGGTGTCTGACACAGCTGTGTGCCGACGACGCACGTGCAGGTGGTCACTTTCTTACGGAAATATTTACGACACCAGTTTCCGCTACAGTGACAGTCTCATATGAAAATTTCACAGGTCGAAAATTTACGTCACAAGTGTGTAGAAACAAAATCCTATGAATATAACAGTGTCCAAAAAATTTTTTGCAGGCATTGTGATACATTCACGCATTTACACACATTTCATAACTCTTAAAGTATGATTCTCGGTTTCCAACATCCTTTTTCACAAGTCAAGAGTCCCTTACTTCTATTCATTATTCCTTACCTTATTCGTCAACACTTCTTCAATATTTCATCATAACATACGTAGCATAATCAAATAACTCATATAGCATTAGCTTATTGATCATAAACATACATCAGCAGCATAATACACATCGTCATCATAATAGTAACATCATAACACCTCAGTCAAATCTCAAAAACGTCGTAGCTTTCTGCAATAATTTCAGAATCTAAAAAAATTCTCTGCTCATGTCAAAAGTGTCATCTACCTCAAACGTTCTTTAAAAATCATGATCCCATACCAAATACATCATTCAAAGCTCTCATAGTATCACAATGGTTCCAAAAAAAATATGAACAGTGCAAAAAGTACAGACAAAATACAATTTCTTAAGTGTGAAGTAATCCAACTCTGTAATTGCGTAAACATGTGTCACTGACGTAGTAAAAAAGATGTTTGTTTCTCTGTTACATGATCAGATAGCTGTGTAATTTATGTGTTAGAGAAATATGGTACCGATGTGTTAAATTGTATAAGCAAATACCATATTAGCTAGGGCTCCTTGTGCTTGCCAGTCACATGGTACACAAAGTAAACGTGTACCCCCCTGAGGATTATTGTAATTGTATCCTCAGGTATTATAGCTTACAGCAATGGAATGAAATGTATCACGAAAAACTTTCTTTGTAATTCAAAAATCTCTAAAAATAAATGTTTTAAGTACAAAATTAATCACTCAAATACATGTCCTGTAGCGCTAAATGTGCGTCTTGCTGTAAGATAATCTCTGGGAAGTGTCGTAGTTATTGTCCTCCGAAAGCTAAGTTCTGCAGAAGTCAATGTACTTACCTCATGATACACAAAAGTGAAATGCTTTGCGTATACATATCTTAGTTATTACGCTTATTGCTGTGATGAGGAAAGTACTGTGCTGTAACGTATTGTTGTCCTACGGAAAAGGCTGTCTCCTTGTAGCAATAGCACAAAAGTCACCACTAAAACATGTCTCACTTTATAGAAGAATTCAGAAAAAACTGTGCATATATAAAACAGATACACCGCAAAAGCAACATTGTAACTTGTCACGTATTAGCAGCGTCGTGATAAAATCGTGTAGCTGTCACATAAACTAACCACTGTGTCATCTGGCATTTCACAGAAAGCACCTCAAATCCAGAAACCACTCTCAAGCAAACCAAAATGTTGCATGAAAATTTCATTAGCAGTGCTGGTATATGTTCTAAGTATGTAAGCCGTATATTCGTTACGTAATCGTGCAACTAACAAGGAGGAATGTATAAATAACCACACTGTGTCGTCTGTTCGCAATAACAATGCATTCGCAATTACTTGTCTAAGTTACCTATGTTCTTCACTGGATGGTTAGTTAGCTTTAAAACATAGTTGCATGTTAACAGTTTCTCAGTGTGACAAATTGTACAAGTAGCGTGAAGTGAAAATTGCAAAGACTAAGTTAAAAAGCAGATTATCTGTCAATAAATGGTTTTACATGAGAAATGTGGTGTAAACCTTTACTCTTCCTAGTACGCAGAGTTTCAACTTCAACGCAATTATCATGTGGTATACGTCGGATTCTGTAAGGTCCATTGTAAACTAGAAAGAATTTGTGACTCAAGTGTTTCTTCTTATGTGACAATGTATGAGCTTTAATGAGAACTTTCTGACCAATACATAATTTCTTTGCATTTGCTTTACCGTTTAGTTTTCTCCTTTTGTCTGCTGCAGATTTTATATTTTTAAGAGCCAAATCAATTATGTCTTTGTGTCGAAGTTTACGTGTATTCGGGAAAGGTACAAGCTCTCTGATTCTGTTCGGAGGTTCTACATTCTTCAGTACAAGAGTAGGTGGTAAAGCAGTGGAATCATGAGGCATTTCATTCAGCACATTTTGAAATAAGTGTAAATATCTGTCCCAATGCTGATGCTTTCTGTGACAATAAAGTCTGCAAAGCTTATTGATTTCTTTCATAATCCGTTCAGATGGGTTACAATGTGGTGAATACAATGAAATAAAAACAGGTTTGATTTTATGATTCCGAAGCATGCGTGACCAAACAGCAGATCTGAATTGCGGTCCGTTATCTGAAATGACTTTACTAACGTGTCCAACTTCACGTAAGAAATTTTTAACAAAGGCGTTGGATACAGACCGTCCAGTGGCTTTACGTAACGGAGTGAAAGAAACAAATTTTGAAGTAAGTTCAACAGCGACTAGAACGTACGCAAATCCATTAGATGTTCTGACAAGTGGTCCCAAGAGATCAACAGCAGCAAATTCTTTTAATTTAGAAGGAATGATAGGAAACAGCGGAGCACGATGTGAGACAGTAGATGGTTTCGCCTTTTGACAAAGTTTACAAATAGACAAGACTCTTCGAATTCTCTTTTCCATATTGTTAAAATAACAAGTCGTTCGAAGAATATGATAACATTTTCGTGGACCAAAATGTGCGTAGCTGAAATGAATGTACCAAATGAGCTTATTAACAAAATCGTCTGGAATGCAAAGTACCCATAGCTTGTCATCAACAGTGCAGCGTTTGAAGAGTATGTTGTTTCTAACCAGGTAATAATGCCGAATCTGAGTGTGTGTCTTTTCATGCCATTTACTTTTGATGTCTTTCCAAATCGGATCTTTATCTTGTTCATGAGCAATGTCCTTTAAAGATGTGGTGATGAAGTTTTCAAAGGCGACTTTCTGAATGTAAAGAATACTGAAATTTTTCTCGAGGTTGCCTTCTGTGTTACTTTTCTCAAGCCCAGCCGGTGCGCGTGACAGCGCGTTCGCAACAATGTTCTCCTTGCCGGGAATGTAGACTATTGTGAAGCGGAATTCTTGCAGAAACAATGCCCAACGTTTTAACCTATCATGATTTAATTTTGAAGACATAAGAAATTGTAATGCACGATGATCACTGTATACTTTTACGTGCTTACCAGAAAGAAAGAAAAGGAATTTGTTAAATGCCCAAACGATAGCTAAAGCTTCTAATTCAGTAACGGAATAATTTTTTTCAGATTTTGTTAGCACTCGGCTAGCAAAAGCAATGGTTTTCTGAACAGTAGTGTCATTTTCTATGGCTTCTTGAAATAAGTGGGCACCAAGACCGACTTTAGAAGAATCCGTGCTAAGGCAGAAATCTTGTGACAGATCTGGATGAGCTAGTATTGGCGCGTGAAGTAACGCTTCTTTCAAAGAATTGAATTCCAACTGTGCTTGTTCGTCCCAGTTCCAAATAGTATTTTTTCCAGTGAGAGAACAAAGTTTTGGTGTAACTAGAATTTGCATATTCAGAAAACGACGGAAAAAATTTACGAGACCTAGAAAACTGCGGACTTGTCTTTTTGTGGATGGAACTGGAATGCCTCTGATTGCTTCTAACTTTTGAGGATCCGGCTGAATGCCTTCAGTAGAAATGATATGTCCCAAAAACTTCACCTTTGACCTACCGAATTCAGACTTTTCCAAGTTAACTGTAATTCCAGATTCTGCAAAAATACGTAACAAACTGTTGAGGATGCGGTTATGTTGTTCCCATGAAGCTTCTGCTATTAGAATATCGTCCACATATAAGGTGATGTGACGTCTTACGAACTCAGGTAATATGGAATTTAACCCGCGAATGAATGCTGCCGAAGAAATGTTCAAACCAAAAGGAAGTTTCCGAAATTGATTACAAACGCCGAAACAAAGGAAAGCTGTGTATTTTCTGCATTCTGGATGAAGTTCGATCTGATAAAAGCTGGATCTGAGATCAATGGAAGACAACACTTTTACACCATTAAAATTCTGAAGAAGTTCTTCCATCGTCTGCGGCCTGTCTGTTTCAGGAATAATGATAGTATTGATTTGTCTCGAATCTAAAACAAGCCTGATCGATCCATTTTTCTTCTCAACAACATGTAATGGATTGTTGTATGAGCTTACTGCAGGCTCAATAATGCCCTCATTAAGCATAGATTGTATTTCTGTTCTAACACGGTCCCTATAATGCGCCGGAATTACGTATGGTCTAACACAAAATTTAGTATGCTCACGAACACGAAATTGGTATTGAAATCCCTTGATTGTTCCTGTTTTGTGAGTAAAAACTGTGGAATGTGCTTGTAAAATCTCAAAAAGGTCCTGCCTATCAGTGTCATTACAATTCTCAATTGTTTGAATTTTATTCTGAATTAACTCATTAATTTCAAATATGCCGTCGATGTCATCCCTGTCAGTACTTGCAGAGTGATTGTTAGTGTCTAGTTCCGTAGAAAATTCCGAACTGTTATCTAACAGAAGGTAAAGCCGATTAATTTCCTCATCATGGTTTGAGAGCCAGTCTTCAAATTTCAAAGCTATTGACTTACCTTCTTTCTCTAAACTTATTTCAGCATCGTGAAAGCTTAAGATTGCTTTGTATTCATTCAAAAAGTCTACTCCCAGTATAATTTCCGTCGACAATAATGGAACAATAAGAAAGTTCATAGAGAAGCTGTGGCTTTGGCAAAAGAATTCTAAATTGGTTTGTTGGCGTACATCTACACTTTTTCCAAAGATTGCACCTTGTAATTTAATCTTACGTAACGGAAGTGTGGGGCAATCGTTCGATTTGTTGCATTTGCTAAAAGCTGTTTCACTAATTACTGAAATGGGACTGCCAGAGTCAAGTACTGCCGTAAATTTTACGTCATTTACAGTAATGTGAATCACAGGATATGCAATGTTGTTATGTTTTACGTCGTGTTCCTGGAGTAAGATGTCCCTAATGTCTTCCATTTTTACGTAATTACTAGCTACGGCAGCTGCGTCGTCAGTTTCATAAGTACGTATTGTGGCTGCCAGCGGTGTGAGTCATTGCCTATTGACTCTTTGTTGGCGCGCGTCGTTATTGGGATTTGGAGACCTAACTTCTACAAATTCACGTTGCCCAGAGGGCCCAGCTCTGTTAGAAACCCGCCAGTTCTGATGAAATTCACGTCTGTCGTTTTGTCGGTAGTTTACATAGTTTCTTTCTTGTCTGTCACATGGTGGAGAATTTCTCCCTGAGTCGTAACTGCGTGCTGGACCGTTGCGTCTAAAGTTATTCTGTCTCCCTTGATAATAGTTATTTTGGTTCCCATATTGTCTGTTTCTCTGATTGTCTCTGTGATAGTCATTACCGCGGAAAGGTGATCTTTCCCTGTAACTATGACTACTCTGCCAACGGTTGTCATACGGGTGGTGTCTATTTTGGTCACGATTTGTGTGGTAAGAATAGCCTTGTCGCGTCCAGTTATCGTTTCTGTCGTCACGGAATTGTGACGGATGTGACCTGTAGTGATTGCTTTCCTGTTTTCGCATCCCGCGACTGTCTGTGTCAATTTCTAATTCTTGTAACAGTCCCTGAAAAGCTTCAATGTCGTCTTTGCAACGTCCTGCTAAAATAATATGTCTCAAATGTTCGGGCAGTTTGATTAAGCAAATGCGGATGAGTTCTGAGGGGCTGTATGGGTTTGACAGGTATTGATTCTTGTGCAACATGTGTTCAAAATATTTCACAAGACTGGAAAATTCAGATTGTTCGAAGTGTTTCATCATTATGATGCTATGTTTTACGTGGTGTTGTGTGGCTTGAGACCAATATTCTGAGAGGAAGGCATGGTAAAATTCTCCTTCACTGTGGCAATCGTGAATGACCGATCGCATTCTTACAGCTGGTTCATTCTCTAAGTAGCCACACATAAATTCTAACCTGTGCTCCAATGACCAGTTGGGAGGGAAACAATGAGAGAATTGATGGAGCCACGCTTGTGGATGAATGTCGTTGGCAGAATTCTTAAACGTTTTGAATTTACGTGTAGTAATGAACAGCTTATAGTCAAAATCATCGTGTCGGCGAGTAGCATATCGGTCATTGTTACGTCGTGTCGGCGGTTCCATCTCAAAATTCGGTGTACCTTGCCAATTTCTTTCATAATTACCGAAATGCCCTGTGTTATTATTTTGTGGCTGTTCCGTATTTCTATGTCCCTCTTCCCTTATTGGGGCGCGAGTGTCCTCTGAAATACGTAATTCTTGTATTACCTGTGTCAGCTGATCTTGTACTTTCCGCATTTCTCTTTTGTATTGCGTATTAATTTGATTCTGATTTTGTTTGAATTTTCTTATTTGTTCATACTCTTCTGTGTCAGTGAAGGCTACGGGTCTTGTGTCATTCAGATCATCATCTACCTTTGTAGATAAGTTAGGGACCTGATCCGAAAGTTCGGCTACTTTCTCTGATAATGAACTAATTTCCTCCATGTGTCTTTCTACTGTGTCCTTTAAGTTTTCCTGAGTTTTTGCAAGTTGCGTAACCGAATCGGTAGATGCAACTGAGTCAATTTTAGCCCACAAGGTCTCGTGATTTTCATGAACAATGGTTTGCAGTTCTTTTATGGCTGCTTCGTGATTCTGTAATGCATTTTCATGACGCGAAAAAATAGGTTGAAAATGTTCACAAATTTGTGTTTTTACGTCATTACAGACTTTTTGGCATTTCGATTCAATGTTATGTAACTCAGTAGTTAAATCTTCACGTGTTTGTTCAAGTGTGGTGTCTAACTTTTGAAGCTTTTGCTGTGTTTGTCTCTGATTTTGTTCCATTGTGTCTTGCTGTGTTTGTCTCTGATTTTGTTCCATTGTGTCTAACTTTTGCAGCTTTTGCTGTGTTTGTCTCTGATTTTGTTCCATTGTGTCTAACTTTTGAAGATTTTGTCCCATTGTGTCTAACTGTTGCTGAGTTTGTCTCTGATTTTGTTCCATTTGTTGCATTAGTTGTAATAACAATGCATTAGTGTCTGGAATCTGTTCCTCTACTCTTTTCGGTAGTGCATTTGCACCGGCAACATTCACATTTTGAGAAGCTGAAAATGTGTCTTGATTTATTTGAGAAAACGGTGAGGACGCAAAACCTGAATCTACAGTATTTGCAAAATTGTGTCCTATCATTTCGGATTCCTGAGGCGAGCTGTTGCCGACCGATCGATCGATAATGCTTCCCTGTTCACTACCTGTTTGACTGTCTACGCCATTGTTTGACGCCCGCTCCATTTCCCTATGCACAGTTACCAAATTACTACTTTCAACATTAGTTAACTCATTACACAGTGGCGCTAACACATTGCTTTCGTCTTCACTGTCGTTTCCCAGTTTACTTTGGAGCCGAGTGTTACGTTTTTCACACGCCATTATTGTGACAATATTTCACACGATAACACAGAAAAACACAATTTGAAGAGCAAAAATAAGAGAACACATTAACATAGCACTGAAAATAATATCTAGTTAATTGCAGCTGCGAAATACTTGGTGCAAATCTACATGCATGCCACAACTGTTTTACAGTACAACAATGAAAGACTGCAACTACAAAGGAGATTCTCTCTACAATTACGCGCTAGCAATAAACAAAAGCTACACTAAATACACAAACTACAAGAAAAAATCAGAAGATTCCAGTGAGGTATCCTGGCAGGGTCGCCATATGAAACGTCCCCCTTGGAACTTTTTATACACGACTGTGCTTAAACTGACACACAATGTTTTTAGCGCAACGCAATCTGACTATTAAAGATCCCTGCAAAAGAATGGCCCTGAGTAACATTAAACTATACCTTTCAGAAATCACTTACCTCACAAAAATCTTCGTTGCTCGAACTACTGCAATACAGCGAGCTACTGCCAGCTAAATAAAAGATTCAAACTACTGAAGGTACTAACTACTGCTAGGGATAGTTAGCAAATGAAAGATATTAATAGTGAACAAACAATGTATTTACCTTAATATCATCAAAAGTCATAATATATATATCAGTTCATGACAAATTACAAAACTCCGCCATCTCTCTCCCCACATCCACTACTGCTGGTGGCTCACCTCCAACTGCGCAACGCTACACGCTGTTCACATCCAGCTATAGCAGTTCATGACAACAATGCCAGGCAACAATGCAAACTAGCCACAGACTGCACACAGCACAGCCAGTGATTTTCATACAGAGCGCTACGTGGCATTACCCATATAAAAATCTAAACAGTCTACTTACAAAGTCCGGATTGAATCATATGAGGGCTGCAACGGGCCAGCCATCTGTCGCAAATGCCAACAATTACGACATACAGGGAATTACTGCTCCCTGCCGTTGCGGTGTGTTAAGTGTGCTGGCCCACATTTAGTGGAGAACTGCACACTCCCTGCTTTGGAGAAACCTACCTGTGCCAGATGTTTGGGAATGACGCACGATCCCCACCACATGGCATCCTGGAGGGGGTGCCCTGTTTACCAGAAGGCACTGAAGTCTTGTCGTCCGCACAAAAAGAAACCGAGAACAAATCGACCTCCCCCACCACAACGGGACACGACCAACTATCCTGTTTTGTGGGGTCAGCCTGGTACACTGTCTTCAGCAGCCACTCTGGTACCAGCCACTCAGGCACCAGATGGTTCGGTGGCTCCTGTGCCCCTTCCTGCCCAGACTCCCACGACATCCTTTGCTGCTGCAGCCCGGTCTCCTCCTCATTGTCTGTCTTCCGTGACAGCTCCCACTGCTCACCAGCTACAGGAGCCAGCTGCAGCTCCCTCCAGTCCATCCAGTCCATCTGTGGCTCTAACTCAGCCCTCTGCCCCTACCCCCATTCTGCCTACTACTACACCTGCACCTGCGCGCCGTAGGGCAAGCAGACCACCCGGGACCATCCCCCATAGGTGGAGACTGATGTGTCCTTGCGGGTGGACATGCGCGAAATCCTCCAGGTCATCTCCTTTTTCACGAAACCCTACATCAGGGCTGTTATTCGTGACACTGCACAAAAAATTCGTCAGTCGGAGGACAGGCTCTCGAAGGTCATCGCCCAAGTGCAAGGGCTTAGTCAAATATTGTTGTAATGGCGAATGGACCTCCACACCACCACCAGCCCCCTCGGGATCTTGTCACTTGCATTTTTAATGCCAATGGCATATAACGTATGAAGATGGAATTGAATACCTTCCTCCATGACTATCGTGTGGATGTTTTACTGGTCTCAGAAACACACCTCAAACCAGCAGACGATTTCCGCCTTTGAAACATGGTGTGCTACCACTCTGACCACCTCGACCGCTGTGGTGCAGGTACAGCTGTATTCCTCAACAAAGCTCTTGCCCATACCCAAGAGACTCTGCAGCCAATGGAACACATAGAGGCCACAGCGGTTACCATCTCCACACGCCTTGGTGCCATTACCTTTGCAGCAGCGGATTTGAGCCCAAACAAGCCACTGCCGGAAGCAGACCTCCGCATATCCTTCGACAGCCTCATCATTGGGGCAGATCTCAATGCCAAGCACCCAACTTGGCATTCTCGTGTGTCTAACCCCAAAGGCTGGCTCCTCCTTGACCTGGAGGATACTTTCGCACTATTAATCTATGGCCCCCACAAACCTACCCATATACCAGTCCGTACTAACTGCCAGCCAGACGTTCTGCATGTGGCCATCTTCAAAAACATCACCGCTCAGTTTTCACTGGAAGTTCTCCACGAACTGGCCACAGACCATGAGCCCGTACTCTTGCACCACACCAATGCTGCCCTTTCATTTGATGTTCGTTCCACTGCAACCCTCACCAATTGGGGCAACTTTTCCAGGGTACTTAATAACACCACTCGACACGACCTCAATTTGGCAACACCGGCCAATATAGTCCGTGCTGTGGTTTACCTTACCGCCACAACACAGAAAGCGGTGAAACTCTCCACCTCCACTGCACCTCGGAATTTAACACCCCTGGACGACTTCCCCCCTCTGTTACGAGAGCTGAAAGTGCAAAAGAACTGCTACTGCCGGAGGTGGAAGCAGTTTTGTGACCCTCAGGACAAACGCCAAATGAGACGCCTCCAACACGAATTCAGCCACCGGCTCGCCGAATGGAGGTCTGAACAGTGGGAGGACAGGATGTCCACTTTCCTACTCCACCAAAAAAGTGACTGGGCTGTCATTCGCACCCTGCGGCGTTCTAAGCCAGCGACTGCCCATCCTATTTGCACAGCAGCGGGCTTGTCTTATGATACCCTGCAAATTGTGGAAACGCTGGCAGTTGCGTTCGAGGCCCAAAACCGCCCTCTGGTACAGGACCTTTCTCGGAACGAACTACAGGAAGAACATGAAGTCCTGACAGCTGTTGCTGCTTTCTGCAACCGCCCACCCCAGTCTGCTCCACTTCTTACGTCCATGGCAGAAATTCAGCGCATCCTTCGACGGAAACGTGGCCGGTCGGCCCCTGGATTGGACGGAATTTTAAATGAACATCTTTGCCACCTTCCACGCACACCACACATCTTGTTCACCAAGATTTTAAACTGTTGTCTCACATCTGGCCTTTTCCCCCCTCAGTGGAAACAAGCCAAGCTGATTGCGATCCCCAAGAGGTTCAAGGACCCTACAGTCCAAACCAACAACAGGCCCACCAGCCTCCTAAACACTATGGCGAAGGTCCTTGAATCTGTGATCCTTCACCAAATTTTCGTACCTCTTGCAGCAGCTGGGACGATCCGTCCTGAACAGTTTGGAATCACTTTGCACCTCTCTGCTGAACTTCAGGTCCTACGGATCACTGAACACATCAGCAAAGGCTTCAACACCGCCAAGTCGACAGCTGCCGTTTTTCTGGACTTGCAAAACGCCTACGGCAAGATCTGGCAAGACAACCTCGTACACAAGATGCTGACACAGACCCCTATACCGGATATTTGTGTCAAAATCGTGGATGACTTCCTCTATGGCAGGACGTTCATAGTGGCTCAACGGGGAATGCGTTCTGGCATTCGCCAATTGTCGGCAGGCACTCCACAAGGTTCGGCGCTATCTCCCATCCTTTTTAATATCTATGTGAATGATATGCCGGTTATCCCCGAGTCCCACCTTGCACAATACGCTGACGACACAGCACTATACACCACTGGCCGCATTACTGACGCCGTCGTCGCCCGCGTCCAGCGACAGGTGGACGCCACTATCACCTGGTGCCGGACAAACTAAATAGGTCTGAACGACGCCAAAACTACGGCAGTTTACTTCACGAAACGACGCCCAGTCCTCCGCCGCAATATCTCGATTGCAGGTGTGCAGGTGCCCTGGTCCCCGACAACCACCTATCTCGGGGTCCAGATGGACCACAAGTTGCTCTTCCACTGTCATGCGGAGTATGTCAACAACAAGGGGCAAAAGCTAATCACGCTTTGTACCCGATCTTTCGCAGTAGGGAACTTAATCTGCCTACCAAGCTCCGCATTTACCGAACAGTTATCCTGCCTGCCCGCACGTATGGATCTGCTGCATGGGCCACGATTAGTGTCACCAGGATGCGGACATTGCAGCGCCTGCACAACAAGGTGCTTAGGTGGAGCCTGCACGCCCCGCCACTCACGAGAATTGTCACTCTCCACGAGGAAGCGAAGCTGATATCGTCCCCCTAAAGACGACCATACGCAACAACGCGCGGCGGCTCTATGAGAAAGTGGATGCCTTGCGGGACACTGTCCATGGGTTACGCCACGTTGGGACTACACTTCCACGCCGCTGGCATCGACATCCGGTTCCCCTAACCATCCTAGAGGATTCGGATTCCGACCATTGCTAACGATAGGTCTGGCACGCCCACCACGGACGCATCGTTTGGCGGGTCTAACCCCCGTTCTACGTCCAATACTTTCCAACCATACCTGCCCACGTTAGGCTAAATTTTTCTGCTTAACTCAGGTAGTACTGTCACCGTCAGAGGGTGGTACGGGACTACAAGTCCCACCGCCACACCTCCAAAGTGAATTGCAGTGTCGTAGTCACTGCCCTGTGGATAAATTTACTGCCTCACCAACACAGTTAGACCGCAATAGTCCGGTCATGCTGTATTGTAACATATACAAAAAAAAATACGCATTGGTAAATCTGCTATTTCGGCGTTGGTGTCTTTGTAGTTACTACCCCAGGATAGCTGGGAAATTTTTGGTGTGCACAGGCCCCTCGTGCCGGGCCCCTGGCCATGTCAGGCGGACCCGAGTCCGTTATGGAGAGGCTCGCGGAGCAGCCTTCGCGACCATCCGACTCTTGCACCGCCGCCCTTCGGGGAGAACCGCGTCGGAAATGCCGCTCGTCCCGGCCACCCGTCGCGAAAAATGCTCCGCCCACCTCACCACGGGCGAAGGATCGCGCCAACCGCCACGAATCACCGGTGGACACAACCGACACCGAAACCGATCATCATGACGACTGTCTACCGTCGCGTGTCAGGGTCCGTTCATCGGTGTCGTCGTCGTCGTCCGACGATTCACCTGACAGCCTAGTAATTGATCTTTCTCGTAGTGAGGTGGCGAACACATCGGCTCTGTCTGACCACCACCTGGCTGTGCCCACACCTCTTTCTACACCGTCCCGCCACCGTGGCGAGTCTTCTGGACACTCTGACCCAGTCGGAAAGTCCTCTCGCCGTCGCCCCAGACGCCCCTCCGCCCACGCGGGCTGTATTGGCAGCGGATCGTGCTCCGATACCCCTCTGCCGGGGGACGCCGCACCGGACGGTCCTGTGGATGAGGAAATGGCTCATGCTCCCGACCCTCCTTCTCAAGAGATCCCGTCAAGCCCTCTGAAGAAAGAGAAGGTACCCCCCATTGTGGTATATAATGTCACTAATTATACGAAACTGAACACTGAGCTCCAGCGGCTCATTGTCGGCCAATTGAGAGCTGTTTACCAAAAAGATCATGTGAAATACCTGCTTGACAGTAGGGACGACTATCTTACCATTCTCGATTTCGTAAAATCAAAGGCGATGCCTTACATTACCCACCAGACGTCGGGCAATCGCCGCAAAAAATCGTCATCAAGGACTTGCACACCAGAGGTTACAGCAGAGGAGGTCATGGAGGAACTGCTTCGACTCGATTTCGAAGATCCTTTGGTCCACCAGTATAGCAAGAGGAATCCTGAGACCACGGCATTGATCCCCTGCCCTACCCACGTCGTCCCCCTTTCCCGGAGGGAGGACATAGAGCGGATTTACCAAATCCGGTATCTTCTGTACCCGAAAGTCCGGATTGAATCGTACGAGGGCCACAATGGGCCAGCCATCTGTCGCAAATGCCAACGTTTACGACATACTGGCAAACACTGCTCCCTGGCATTACGGTGTGTTAAGTGTGCTGGCACACATTTAGTGGTGAACTGCACACTCCCTGCTTTGGAGAAACCTACCTGTGCCAGATGTTTGGGAACGACGCACAATCCCCACCACATGGCATCCTGGAGGGGGTGCCCTGTTTACCAGAAGGCAGTGAAGTCTTCTCGTCCACACAAAAAGAAACCGAGAACAAATTGACCTCCACCACGGCCACAGGACATGACCAACTATCCCGTTTTGCGGGGTCAGCTTGGTGCACTGTCCTCAGCAGCCAATCTGGTACCAGCCACTAAGGCACAGATTGTTCGGTGGCTCCTGTGCCCCTTCCTGCCCAGACTCCCAGGACATCCTTTGCTGCTGCAGCCAGGTCTCCTCCTCATTGTCTGTCTTCCGTGACGGCTCCCACTGCTCACCAACTACAGAAGCCAGCTTCAGCTCCCTCCAGTCCATCTGTGGCTCTAACTCAGCCCTCTGCCCCTACCCCCACTCTGCCTACTACTACACCTGCACCTGCGCGCCATAGGGGCAAGCAGAATACCCGGGACCGTCCCCTACAGGTGGAGACTGATGCGTCCCTTCGGGTGGACATGCGCGAAATCCTCCAGGTCATCTCCTTTTTCACGAAACCCCACATCCGGGCTCTCCAAGGTCATCGACCTAGTGGAAGGGCTTAGTGAAATATTGTTGTAATGGCGAATGGACCTCCACACCACCACCAGCCCTCTCGGGATCTTGTCACTTGCATTTTTAATGCCAATGGCATATAACGTATGAAGATGGAATTGAACACCTTCCTCCATGACTATCGTGTGGATGTTTTACTGGTCTCAGAAACACACCTCAAACCGGCAGACGATTTCCGCCTTCGCAACATGGTGTGTTACCACTCTGACCACCTCGACCGCTGTGGTGGAGGCACAGCTGTATTCCTCAACAAAGCTCTTGTCCATACCGAAGAGACTCTGCAGCCAATGGAACACATAGAGGCCACAGCAGTTACCATCTCCACACGCCTTGGTGCCATTACCTTTGCAGCAGCGTATTTGAGCCAAAAAAGCCACTGCTGGAAGCAGACCTCCGCACATTGTCATCCTTCGATAGGCTCATCATTGGGGCAGATCTCAATGCCAAGCACCCAGCTGGGCATTCTCCCATGTCTAACCCCAAAGGCCGGCTCCACCTTGACCTGGAGGATACTTTAGCACTATCAGTCTATGGCCTCCACGAACCATATCCCAGTCCGTACTAACTGCCAGCCAGACGTTCTGGATGTGGCCATCTTCAAAAACATCACCACTCAGTTTTCACTGGACGTTCTCCATGAACTGGCCTCTGACCATGAGCCCGTACTCTTGCACCACACCAAAGCTGCCCTTTCATTTGATGTTCGTTCCACTGCGACCCTTACCAACTGGGACAAGTTTCCCAGGGTACTTAATAACACCACTCGACATGACATCGATTTGGCAACACCGGCCAATATAGTCTGTGCTGTGGTTTACCTTACTGCCAAAATACAGAAAGCAGTGATACTCTTCACCTCCACAGCACCTCGAAATTTAACACCCCTGGACGACTTCCCCCCTCTGTTACGAGAGCTGAAGGTGCAAAAGAACTGCTACCGCCGGAGGTGGAAGCAGTTTCGTGACCCTCAGGACAAACGCCAAATGAGACGCCTCCAACGCGAATTCAGCCACCGGCTCGCTGAATGGAGGTCTGAACAGTGGGAGGACAGGATGTCCACTTTCCTACTCCACCAAAAATCTGACTGTGCTGTCATTCACACCCTGCGGCGTTCTAAGCCAGCGACTGCCCATTCTATTCGCACAGCAGCGGGCTTGTCATATGATACCCTGTAAATTGTGGAAACGCTGGCAGTTGCGGTCGAGGCCCAAAACCGCCCTCTGGTCCAGGACCTTTCTCCATACGAACTACAGGAAGAACATGAAGTCCTGACAGCTGTTGCTGCTTTCTGCAACCGCCCACACCAGTCTGCTCCACTTCTTACGTCCATGGCAGAAATTCAGCGCATCCTTCGATGGAAACGTGGCCGGTCGGCCCCTGGATTGGACGGAATTCTAGATGAGCATCTTTGCCACCTTCCCCACACACAACTCATCTTGTTCACCAATATTTTAAACTGTTGTCTCACATCTGGCCTTTTGGCCCCTCAGTGGAAACAAGCCAAGCTGAGTGCGATCCCCAAGAGGTTCAAGGATCCTACGGTCCCCACCAAGAACAGGTCCATCAACACTTTGGCGAAGGTCAGTTGAAACCATGACCCTTCACCGACTTTCCCAACCTGTTGCGGCAGTTGGGACGATCCGTTCTGAACAGTTTGGATTCACTACGCACCTCTCTGCTGAACTTCAGGTCCTATGGATCACTGAACACATCAGAAAAGGCTTCAACACTGCCAAGTCGATAGCTGCCGTTTTTCTGGACTTGCAAAACGCCTACGACAAGATCTGGCAAGACAACCTCATACACAAGATGCTGACACAGACCCCTATACCGGATATTTATGTCAAGATCGTGGATGACTTCCTCCGTGGTAGGACTTTCCTAGTGGCTCAACGGGGAACGCGTTCTGGCATTCGCCAATTGTCGGCAGGCACTCCGCAAGTATCAGTGCTGTCTCCGTACCTTTTTAATATCTATGTCAATGATATGCCGGTCACCCCGAGTGCCGCCTTGCACAATACGCTGACTACAAAGCACTATACACCACTGGCCGCATTGCTGACGCCGTCGTCGCCCGCCTCCAGCGACAGGTGGACGCCACTATCACTTGGTGCCGGATACACAAAATAGCTCTCAATGCCGCCAAAACTACGGCAGTTTACTTCACGAAACGGCGCCCAGTCCTCCGCCGCAATATCTCGATTGCAGGTGTGCAGGTGCCCTGGTCCCTTACAACCATCTATCTCGGGGTCCAGATGGACCACAAGTTGCTCTTCCACTGTCATGCGGAGTATGTCACCAACAAGGGGCAAAAGCTAACCAGGGCTTTGTACCCGCTCTTTCGCGGTAGGGAACTTAATCTGCATACCAAGCTCCGCATTTACCGAACAGTTATCCCGCCTGCCCTCACGTATGGATCTGCTGCATGGGCCACGATTAGTGTCACCAGGATGCGGACATTACAGCGCCTGCAGAACAAGGTGCTCAGGAGGAGCCTGCACGACCCGCCACTCACGAGAATTGTCACTCTCCACGAGGAAGCGGATATCGTCTCCCTAAAGACGACCATACGCAACAACGCGCGGCGGCTCTATGAGAAAGTGGATGCCTTGCGGGACACTGTCCACGGGTTACGCCACGTTGGGACCACACTTCCACGCCGCTGGCATCGACATCCGGTTCCCCTAACCATCCTAGAGCAATCGGATTCCGACCATGGCTAACGATAGGTCTGGCACGCCAACCACGGACGCATCCTTTGGCGGGAGTAGCTCCCATTCTACGTCCAATACTTTCCAACCACACCCGCCCACGTTAGGCTAAATTTCTCTGCCTGACTGATGTAGTACTGTCACCGTCAGAGGGTGGTACGGGACTACAAGTCCCACCGCCACAACTCCAAAGTGAATAGCAGTGACGCAGTTACTGCCCTGTGGATAAATTTACTGCCTCACCAACACAGTTAGACCGCAATAGACCGGTGATGCTGTATTGTAACATATCACAAAAAAAAAAAAAAATCGTTTTGCACAATTGAATTGTGCAACGCCCAAAGCCCAAAGATGCTGTCTGAGTCATTTATCTTAAGATGAATCATGATTTCCTCACATTTACGTGAGTAAATGGAGATCCCGCCGCACCCACTCTTCCACAGGTGCCCTGCAGTGGCTGGCCCACGCCATACCGTTGACGGTCAATTCAAACATACACGCGCAGCGACACAACCCTCGGAACAAACACATTAGTCACTGGATATAACAACTTTCCTTCGACTTACGACAAGGTCTGGCAAGACAACCTCGTACACAAGATGCTGACACAGACCCCTATACCGGATATTTATGTCAAGATCGTGGATGACTTCCTCCGTGGTAGGACTTTCCTAGTGGCTCAACGGGGAATGCGTTCTGGCATTCGCCAACTGTCGGTAGGCACTCCGCAAGGATGGGTGCTGTCTCCCATCCTTTTTAATATCTATGTCAATGATATGCCGGTCATCCCCGAGTGCCACCTTGCACAATACGCTGACGACACAGCGTCCTTTGGCGGAGAACTAGGGAATCGCAGATATTCATAGGCGCTTGCAGAGTGTCTACGTAGACCTGTTGAGTCGCTGAGCGAGTTGCCTGTCGACATCGCAACAAGATTGCGCAGACCTGTCCGATCTCCCGCGTGCAGCACGGAGCTGTGACTCATGCAGTGTTGCAACGTGTGGACACTCTCACTCGACGTGATTGATGGATCACAGTCAAACACACCGCTGCTCAACTGGATGTCTCTGACATGCGGTATGTGCTGCCACACTTGTCCACCAGTCGGTGTTGTCAGAGTGCTGGGTTGATCGCCGTTTAACAGGAGACCTAAACAGCAACATAGGGCCATCTGTGAGGAACTGCTTGCTCATTACGAGGCTGATAGTGAAAATTTTTGTCGAATTTATTACAAAGGGACGAAACAAAGATTCATCACTTCGAACCGTAAAGAAAACGGCAATCCATGGAGTGACGCCACGTCACCTGTCCTTAGAAGAAGAAATTCAATGCCGCATGCGCAGCCTGTAAACTCGTGGCGACGGTTTTCTGGGACTCTGAAGGGGCTATTCCGTTTGATGTCAATCCCCAAAGTGCAACGATCAACTCTGAATTGTATTGTGCTACCGTCAGGAAAACTGAAGAAACGACTTCAGCGTGATCATCACCACAAAAAAGCAAACGAAATTCTCCTTCTCTACGACAATGGAAGACGTCACACAAGTTTGAGCGTCCGAGAGAAACTCACAAAACTTCACTAGACTGCTCTTCCTCATCCAATCTACAGCCTCGATCTCGCATAGAGACTTCCATTTGTTTGTCCAAATGAAGGATTCACACCATGGGAAGTAGTATGTGGATTATTGGGATGTTCTTGATGCAGCCAGACATTGGCTCAGACGTCGACCGATAGAGTGGTACCATGTGGGCAAACGGGCCATCCCAGTAAAATGGCGTCAGGTCGTCTCACTGAACGGAGATTATGTTGAAAAATCGGCTTTTGTAGCCTTAGGAGTGCGGAATGATATGGTATATTGGCATCTCAAGAAAGATCAACACACTTAATGAAGGAAAATATACTTAGCGTCCTCCGTAAGTACACTACTGGCCATTAAAATTGCTACGTCACGAATATGACGTGCTACAGACGCGAAATTTAACCGACAGGAAGAAGATGCTGTGATATGCAAATGGTTAGCTTTTCAGAGCATTCACACGAGGGTGGCGCCGGTGGCTATACCTACAACGTGCTGACACTTGGAAAGTTTCCAACCGATTTCTCATACACAAACAGCAGTTCACTGGCGTTGCCTGGTGAAACGTTGTTCTGATGCCACGTGTAAGGAAGAGGAATGCGTACCATCACGTTTCCGACTTTGATAAAGGTCGGATTGTAGCCTATCGCGATTACGGTTTATCGTTTCGCGACATTGCTGCTCGCGTTGGTCGAGATACAATGACTGTTAGCAGAATATGGAATTGATGGGTTCAGGAGGGTAAAACGGAACGCCGTGCTGGATCCCAACGGCCTCGTATCACTAGCAGCCGAGAAGACAGGCATCTTACCCGCATGGCTGTAACGGATCGTGCAGCCACGTCTCGATCCTTGAGTCAACAGATGGGGACGTTTGCAAGACAACAACCACCTGCACAAACAGTTCGACGACGTTTGCAGCAGCGTGGACTATCAGCTCTGAGACCGTGGCTCCAATTACCCTTGACGCTGCATCACAGGCAGAGCGTCTGCGATGGTGTACTCAACGTCGAACCTGGGTGCACGAATGGCATAACGTCATTTTTTCGGATGAATCCAGATTCTGTTTACAGCATCATGATGGTCGCATCCGTGTTTGGTGACATCGCAGTTAGCGCACATTGGAAGCGTGCAATCGTCATCACCATGCTGGCGTATCACCCGGCGGATTGTATGGGGTGCCACTGGTTACACATCTCGGTCACCTCTTGTTCGCATTGACGGCAATTTGAACAGTGGACGTTATATTTCAGATGTGTTACGACCCGTGGCTCTACCCCTCATTCGAGCCCTGCGAAACTCTACATTTCAGCGGGATAATGCACGACCGCATGTTGCAGGTCCAGTACGGGCCTTTCTGGATACAGAAAATGTTTGACTGCTGCCCTGTCCAGCACATTCTCCCGGGATCTCACCAATTGAAAACGTCTGGTCAATGGTGTCCGAGCAACTGGCTCCTCACAATACGCCAGTCACTACTCTTGATGAACTGTGGTATCGTGTTGAAGCTGCAAGGACAGCTAAGCTGTACCTGTATACGCCATCCAAGCTCTGTTTGACTCAATGCCCAGGCGTATCAAGGCCGTTATTACGGCCAGAGGTGGTTGTTCTGGGTACTGATTTCTCAGGATCTATGCACCCTAACTGTGTGAAAATGTAATCACATCTAAGTTCTAGTACAATGCATTTGTCCAATGAATACCCATTTATAATCTGCATTTCTTCTTTATTTAGCAATTTTAATGGCCAGTAGTGTAATAAATAACTGCAGTTCTAGAACAATAGGGATGTATGCTACGGAGGCTGATTTTTAAACACCCCACAATGCTAAATAACTATTATTTTCACGGTCAAAGCCAGTGCAAACCGTTATGAGAATCAGCTTGTATTGTGTGTAACATTAAATAGTGTTTCAGGTCACAGAACAGTATCCGTACACAACTTAAAGATGAAACTACCTGGTCATAGCTCGGCTTGCTAGCATTTAACAAGTAAGCCGTGGAATTTCGTCTAGTGAAGATGCAAATTGCAAATGTCCACAACGTTCACAAAGCGCCTGAGGAAAGGAGAAGGGGCAACGTACAGCGACCGAAAAGTAAGGGAAGGGACAGGGTACTCAACCGGCGCTTGAGGGCTGGGAAAGGAGAAGCCGTTTCCGCTAACCTCCGGTGCCATTAAGTTTACGTGTCCGCATATCCTGGACTGTTTAATTAATGGTACTCTGAGGGAATGGGAACATTTGCATGTGGACTGTTACTGGAGTATTGTGCTTGTCGTTACCAGGTAGTATAAAAAAGGAATATAAAAAAAGGGAGGAAGTTTATCTGTTTAGCAAGAGTAATAGAAGGCAGATTTCAGACTACCTAACAGATCAAAACGAAAATTTCTGTTCCGACACTGACAATGTTGAGTGTTTATGGAAAAAGTTCAAGGCAATCGTAAAATGCGTTTTAAACAGGTACGTGCCGAGTAAAACTGTGAGGGACGGGAAAAACCCACCGTGGTACAACAACAAAGTTAAAAAACTACTGCGAAAGCAAAGAGAGCTTCACTCCAAGTTTAAACGCAATCAAAACATCTCAGACAAACAGAAGATTAACGATGTCAAAGTTAGCGTAAGGAGGGCTATGCGTGAAGCGTTCAGTGAATTCGAAAGTAAAATTCTATGTACCGACTTCACAGAAAATTCTAGGAAGTTCTGGTCTTACGTTAAATCAGTAAGTGGCTCGAAACAGCATATCCAGACACTCCGGGATGATGATGGTATTGAAACAGAGGATGACAAGCGTAAAGCTGAAATACTAAACACCTTTTTCCAAAGCTGTTTCACAGAGGAAGACTGCACTGCAGTTCCTTCTCTAAATCCTCGCACAAACGAAAAAATGGCTGACATCGAAATAAGTGTCCAAGGAATAGTAAAGTAACTGGAATCACTCAACAGAGGAAAGTCCACTGGACCTGACGGGATACCAATTCGATTCTACACAGAGTACGTGAAAGAACTTGCCCCCCTTCTAACAGCCGTGTACCGCAAGTCTCTAGAGGAACGGAAGGTTCCAAATGATTGGAAAAGAGCACAGGTAGTCCCAGTCTTCAAGAAGGGTCGTCGAGCAGATGCGCAAAACTATAGACCTATATCTCTGACGTCGATCTGTTGTAGAATTTTAGAACATGTTTTCTGCTCAAGTATCATGTCGTTTTTGGAAACCCAGAATCTACTATGCAGGAATCAACGTGGATTCCGGAAACAGCGATCGTGTGAGACCCAACTCGCTTTATTTGTTCATGAGACCCAGAAAATATTAGATACAGGCTCCCAGGTAGATGCTATTTTTCTTGACTTCCGGAAGGCGTTCGATACAGTTCCGCACTGTCGCCTGATAAACAAAGTAAGAGCCTACGGAATATCAGACCAGCTGTGTGGCTGGATTGAAGAGTTTTTAGCAAACAGAACACAGCATGTTGTTATCAATGGAGAGACGTCTACAGACGTTAAAGTGACCTCTGGCGTGCCACAGGGGAGTGTTATGGGACCATTGCTTTTCACAATATATATAAATGACTTAGTAGATAGTGTCGGAAGTTCCATGCGGCTTTTCGCGGATGATGCTGTAGTATATAGAGAAGTTGCAGCATTAGAAAATTGTAGCGAAATGCAGAAGGATCTGCAGCGGATAGGCACTTGGTGCAGGGAGTGGCAACTGACCCTTAACATAAACAAATGTAATTTATTGCGGATACATAGAAAGAAGGATCCTTTATTGTATGATTATATGATAGCGGAACAAACACTGGTAGCAGTTACTTCTGTAAGATATCTGGGAGTGTGCGTGCGGATCGATTTGAAGTGGAATGATCATATAAAATTAATTGTTGGTAAGGCGGGTACAAGGTTGAGATTCATTGGGAGAGTGCTTAGAAAATGTAGTCCATCAACAAAGGAGGTGGCTTACAAAACACTCGTTCGACATATACTTTAGTATTGCTCATCAGTGTGGGATCCGTACCAGATCGGGTTGACGGAGGAGATAGAGAAGATCCAAAGAAGAGCGGCGCGTTTCGTCACAGGGTTATTTGGTAACCGTGATAGCGTTACGGAGAAGTTTAACAAACTCAAGTGGCAGACTCGGCAAGAGAGGCGCTCTGCATCGCGGTGTAGCTTGCTCGCCAGGTTTCGAGAGGGTACGTTTCTGGATGAGGTATCGAATATATTGCTTCCCCCTACTTATACCTCCCGAGGAGATCACGAATGTAAGATTAGAGAGATTAGAGCGCGCACGGAGGCTTTCAGACAGTCGTTCTTCCCGCGAACCACACGCGACTGGAACAGGAAAGGGAGGTAATGACAGTGGCACATAAAGTGCCCTCCGCCACACACCGTTGTTTGCCTTGCGGAGTGTAGATGTAGATGTAGATGTAGTAACTGGTATGTGGGAAGTATCAGCTGAAGGTCTCGACGAGATGGCAGGCACTTCTGGGAAGTGACAGGCTTTTGCAGGCCTAGCGACAGTGACTAGAGCTAGACAAGGGTGCGCCTCTAACGGCAATGATCCACTGACGATCCCTGCACTCAGAACCAGACTACTGAGCCATCTCCTAGTTGTAGCTTATCCTAGGTCGCACAGTACAGTCACTCTCATGAAACCTCACACTTAAGTGTTCCACAATAGGAGGATCTCCACCCCCAGTATAATGCAAAATTGCCATGGACGCACCCTTATGGCTTATTGGACAGGTCAGGTCACCAATTTTACCTATCGAAATACAGTTTGAAAGACAAAAAACGATGCACCATGAAGGAATAATTGGAACGGGACGGAAATTGGTAGATGTTTGTAACCTCCCCCTCACTTTCCGACCTTAATGACAGTGAAAAATGAAACCGCGTGTACCTAATGGGAGTTTTGGAAAAGCAATCGTCACCGAAGTTAACCTGTCGGTAAAGAGGGAGGAAAGGGTTACATCTAGATGAAAGGAAATGTGCTAATGAAACTGGTGGAAATTAATTTTGAAAAGGGGTAAAGTTAATAAAGAAAGTAAATGTGCAGCCATTACGTTAACAATTAACTAGCGGTAATTAGGTATTTGAGATTTGGGGGAAATCACGGTCGCCAGTCCTAAGGACAATTACTATAGTAACTGAAAAAGAAAGGTTATTACACATATAATTAGCACTAGAAGCGTGGCAACTGAAGGTTGACACGTGTAGTGTGAAAACTGAAAGTTTGTCAGAAGTAATAAATTTCGCTACACCCTGACTTAATTTAGCAAAAGAATTAATAAAACCGAAAAATCGAAAGTTAATTTAGTGACTGAAGTTAATAGTGAGCTTTCTTTCTGAAGCACATCGAAATTCAGTAAAATACAATTAGTCTTGGACCACCTCAACAATCATTTCTAAAGCTACTTGAATCTACGCAATTTAGAAATAAGAGATTTAACTTTGAACTTGAATTAAATGATTCTGAACAATTAGCAATAGTAAAATTTAGTACGTACCAAGCTGAGCTGCAGTCACAGGTACGCTAAAATATGCTAACAAAACTCGCACTCTTAATTTGTGCTTATGTAATCTGAATATTGTAGCCAGCTATGAATACTTTGAAATTAAAGCAGTGAAATCGAATGGTATAATTTTAATGCTGGCGTTTAAATTTCAACGACACTCGGGTTCATTTCGGAAAAGGAAGGGACCCTGCTTGGTAATGCAATTGGGACAATGAGCAACAAAGGTTCATGCTAAGTTGCTGTTATTATAGTTGCGAAAATGGTACAGTTTGAAAAGCTGAGGTCTGCCATACAGTTCTAAAACTTTACTTGCTTCCAGTCTTCCTTGATGGTTGATTGAAGGTTTGAAGCCGTCGATCGAGGAGGTGGCGACAGTCACTCATTGTCGGCCGTCGCTGTTGCAGAAGCTGGATGTTGGCGCGCCTTCTTCTCGACACGGTCACCAGACGAAACGGGCTCTTGATGTGCGCTAGTTAATGTTTCCCGTCCGCGACACCATGTCAGAAACTATCATCGCAAGTCGAGCGCAATTACATGCTGCCAAACCCCGAAAGCGCGGCAACTCGTGGGAGCGTCACACAACACAACTGCTCCACTCGCTACTCCAGCCAGACTGCTTCTCCCAGCCCGCGCTCCACGCGGCAGAGTTAACACTACCAAAGATCCTACACACTTTGATTCTTCACACGACCTATCGACGTAATCGTTCGATAGCAGTTTTCCCTAGGCAAGACCCAGCGTAAAAATACAAATAATATTTACGAAACAAACCAATTATACATCGACATAAATGCATAAATATACAAATAGTAAAACAATTACAATATATAAAGAGACAGAAATGTCATATCTTGAGGTAACAAAGCAAGGAAAGAAAATAATACAATAGATGGAAATAGGAGGCTATGCATTTCCGGCGTTACACGTGCCCCACATTGTCTGAGGATGTTCGTGTAACGTAAACAGACTCAGAAAATGTCCCAAAAAAGAAACAGCGGAAATGCATACCCTCAAAACATAACAAAATTTAGCATTCGTCTAATTAATCGTAAACCAATTTTGAGACGATAATAATTGAGTGGAGATACTCCTAATCTTATTCCACTCTGTCATCTTGCACAAAGTAAAACAGGTTGACAACATATCAAAATTCATAAAAAACATAGAAAATGGTTTAGCTATTCCAAAATCATTAAAATTCGTAACACTATAAGAAATGGAATACTATTTGCAAAATTAATCAGAGTACATGGTCATAAAAAACAGGTATATCAAAATACGCAAACTAATGATTAATTACATAGAATACACATTTATATGTAACCTTTTCATAATTAATTTTCTCGTCATGTCCAATTAACGCTAAACAAGAAAATAATATACAGCAGATCGAAAAAAACATAAATATTGACAGCAGAATTCTTTCACATCAGCTGTCCGGGAAGAAAAGCAACTCCACATTCCGTACTCGGGAATACAAAGAATGCCGACAGCGGCACAAGAGCCGACAGCGGCACAAGAGCCGACAGCGGCTTCACCTCGCAAATATTGTTGCGCCCGCCTGTGCGGCACGCTTGATCTCACTCGCCCTTGTAACGGCGTTTCCAGAACGTCCGTTTCACTGAATTCTTTCGGAAAAACTCACTCCCGAGTAATCTCAAGGAGTCCATAAACACTATCACAGTGGATAACTCAACACTGTCCATCATCACACGCATGTACTAGCCTGAAACTTAAAACAGCGTCTAAGTACATCGGCAATGACTGATAAAAACACACATTCATGAAATATTACAGAAAGTTACAAAATCATATTTACATTCCTTAATCTACTGTGACTCAGCTGAAAACTTAAACTAGCAGCTTGGATTTTTCAGATGATTACTAATCAGTTACTCTTAAATCATTTAGTCAAAATTAATTACTTATTAATTACAACTTCTTTAATGACCTCTAGGTCAGGCAAAAGCATCGTAACATGGCACATCCTTAAATCTTACACTCTATATTTACATACTGTACAAATTACCCATTGTGTGGTATTAATCGATCCTAGGTTGGTACAATTTCAAGTCTACAATATTCCGTATACCTAATCGTTTTCCAGAGCTTGGATACTCTAAGCAATAAGCATTTGTGTGAGGTATACCAATGACTTTATATGGTCCATTATAAACAAACTTAAATTTAGAGATTTCATGGTCTATCTCGCTCGATTTCTCATGAGCTTTTACAAGTACTAAGTCTCCGATTGCAAACTTAGCAAAACGCGCTTTAGCGTCATGACGACGTATGCGAGCATCGGCTTTTAGCTTCATCACTTCTCGCAAACGATCTTTTTTCACACCAATACTAATGTCAATCCGTGGAGGGAATTTGATTATCTCTTCCACTAAACTTTTACTTCTGTCATCCAACAGGATTTCCTCTGGAGAAAATCCCGTCGATTCATGTCTCAAGGTGTTCATAATTCTCTCAAATACTGCTACGTATTTGCCCCATGCCCTATGATTGTGATGGCAATAGGTACGGCAAAGTCGGCCTAGCTCGCGCATATACCTCTCAGCGGGATTTCCAGCCGGACAGTAAGCTGAAATATGGATCACTTTGACCCCATTACTTTCCATACCTTCATTCCACAACTTAGAAGTAAATTGTGCCCCATTGTCTGATAGAATCGCCTTTGGCTTACCAATATGAACAAAATAATCGTTCACAAGCTTGCTATAGACCGCTTTGGCCGTAGCTTTCCTAATCGGGTATAGTCTGATGAACTTGGAAAAAGCTTCTAGCACTACTAAAATATAGGCAAAGTTTCCTGATGACTTGGGCAAAGGTCCGTACAAGTCCACGCACAGTAATTCAAAGGTGTCGTTAGGCCTTATACTTTGCATAGGACCACGACTCGTACAGTTGGTAACCTTCACCTTCTGACATAAATCGCAAGTTTTCACTCTGTCAGTAACGCGTTTTAACATGTTGTTAAAATGCACTACTTCACTCAGCTTTTCCGTACATTTCTTAGGTCCACAGTGACCATACGCCAAATGGTAGTAGTCTACTATTTCCGTGACGTATTTGGTGGGCCAGCATACCCGCCAAATATTACTATCTTCACCCTTACGTATGTACAAGATATGATCGTATATCTTGTAATACTTTCTTAATTTCTCTCCTTCTGGACTCCTTTCGTCATATCGGGTTTTCACCATATTTAAACAACCGTCCTCGTTCTGATGACGACGTAGATTCTTACAGATGTCCACTACTAATTTACGTCCCTCAACTTCTTTAAAATAGTATAATTTGACCACTCCATCTGACTCATCTTTCAATACATCTTGATTAGACTCGGGCAACCGCGACAGCGCATCCGCTACGCAATTGTCGGTCCCTTTTACGTAACAGATGTCATAGTTAAATTGCTGTAAATACAGCGACCACCTCGTCAGTCTTTCGTGAAGTAGTTTACAATCCTTCAGATAAGTGAGTGCCTTATGGTCCGTATGAATAATCACCTTACGGTCCCATAGGTAACCTTTGAACTTCTTGAATCCCCACACGATAGCGAGACACTCTTTCTCAGAAATCGTGTAGTTTCGCTCACTTTTTGATAAAGTTCGACTCGCGAACGCTATCGTCCGGTGTTCCTTGTCCTCTCCTTCACCAACTTCTTGGAACAGTTCTACCCCCACCCCGTAATTCGACGAATCCGTTCCCAGATGGAAGGGTAGCGATAAATCAGGATGAAATAGTATGTTAGATCTCAACAACTCGTCTTTTAATCTCTCGAAAGCGGCCTGACACCCGTCAGTCCACACAAACGGAACGTTTTTGCGTAAGAGGTTATTCAAATTTTCATCATTAAACACTTGTCCTTTTACAAATTTGCGGTAAAATCCTGTTAACCCTAGAAAACTTTTTAACTGTTTCCTAGACTTGGGTGGAGGACAATTCCTTATTGCCTCTAGTTTCTCCGGGTCCTTCGTAATACCAGCAGTGGTAATTACATGCCCTAAAAATTTCAGTTCCTGCTTCACAAATTCGCATTTCTTTAGCTTTAGAGTCATTCCGCCACGGCGCAATGCTCTAAAAACTTCATCTAACAGGTCACAATGGTCATGCCAAGTGGCATTGGCCAACAATAGGTCGTCAACATATACAGTTAATCTTGAACTCAAAGCCGGTCCTAGCACTTTATCTAGGGCCCTGATGAATACGGACACAGATATATTAAGTCCAAACGGCAGTACTCTATACTGATAACACCTGCCCGCAAACAAGAAGGCGGTGTATGGCCTAGATTCTTCTTCGAGTTCTATTTGCCAGTAACTAGCCGTCAGATCGAGGCTAGTCATGAACTTAAGGTCATGAAAACGTTGCAAAATCTCCTCCATACTCTCTGGTCTGTCTGTTTCGCGTTGAACGACCCTATTCAACGTGCGTGCGTCAATCACAATACGCACACTACCATCCCGTTTTGGTACAATGACCAAACCGTTATTGTATGGACTCGTACTTCTTTCAATCACTCCCCATTTGATCATCTTATCTATCTCCCGTTGCACTGCTTCCTTTTTGGACAGCGGTATAGCATACGGTCTCACGAAGAATGGTTCGTGCGGAATTACATGCAACTTGCATTTATATCCTTCCACAAGTCCCGGTTTGTCTGAAAACACACTCTTATTCCTCATTATTACTTCATACAGACCTCGTCTTTGTTCGTGTGTTACGTTTGACACACCGTCTACAATACTTTCCAATTCACTTTCTACACTATTGTCAATTCCGAGATTCCTCACATTACAGTAATTCAAATTCATACCTACGTCAATAGCATCCGGCCAGTTAACAATGTGTATAGGCTGGTATTGCCTATGCACACCGTCTCCTGCCTCGTCAAAACTAACTACTATTGTTTTATCTTGTGGCGTACATGTCAAAGTTTTGCTTTCGCAATTGATCACTGCACGGTACTTTAATAGCCAATCTAACCCGATAATTACTTCCGTAGTCAAGTCTGGCACGACGACAAACTCTTGTTCAAATCGTGCCCCACATATCTCGAAGTGGACAAAAATCTGTTTTGTGACCGGTTTACTGGCCTTCCCAGTAGCACCGATAATTTTCACTCCTGTTACTGGCATAACTACGATGCCAGGTCTGTCTTTCAGTAACTCAAATATTTTCCCAGATACAGCACTCAATTCTGCACCGGTGTCAATCAACACGTTTAGTCGTAGGTCGTGCATATTAACAGACACTACTATCTGTCTACACTTGTCCTCGACTGTTTCTTTATTTTCCCACAGTAAATCCTCGTCTATATCCAGGTAATTCCAGAAAAAACCATCCGGCTTTGATCCTAAATCCGGATTATCTGGCTGCTTTTTCAGCCTCTGTTCACATACAGTGTTAATTTCAACACGCTTGTCCTGAGGCTTAGTCTGTAGCTTCACCTCCAATACCGAAACCTTTTCCTGTAACTCGTCAACTAGTGAGTGTTGCTTTGCTATCAATTCATTAATCGTCACCTTCGTTGATTCCACTTTGGTCAGATTAATCTCATCCGCCAATCTACCTGGAGAAATGTGCCCAGTAGTATCTGCAATTACTTCCTCTGGATCTGCGCAACCCACACTGCTACCGTCTGACCGTATAACGTCAGCTCTAACCTCATACACGTTGTAATCTATGTGCTTTTCTACCAATTGCGTCCGGCTATCACTAAAATTTTCGTAATCTTTCTCCTTAATACTCTCGCAATGTTTAAACTGGAGGTTCGCGTCGGATGGGTCGGTTACTTCTACCACTGAAACTTTTGGTAAAGTCTGCCGGTTAGTGCCAGAACTTTCCGTTACTACTTCAACATCTAACTCCTGCGGGACGAAACACGACGAATATTGCTTGTGCTCCCCCTTAACATCAACTATTTCTAGTAAAGTCTGCCGGTTAGGGCCAGAACTTTCTATCATTTCACAAACACTATCTTCCTGCGGGACGAGACGCGGAAAATCCTGCACGCGCTCCCCATAAACACTTCTCCCATACAGACCCCTATAATCTCTTAGTTCGTCGTATAAGCGACCGAACTGCCTTAACCAGACCTCATCCCTCTCTGCATCCCCTCGCTCGATGACGGACGTTTTATCCGACATCTGATCTCCTGTCAACACTTGCGAATCATTCTTAAACTCAATCTCCAGTTCCGCTGTGGGTGTTACAGCTGCCACTTTATAATCGATTTCCGGAACACTACTTAAATTGTTCTCACTGACAGTGAATGTATTTTCTACTGCCGTGTATACAACTGATCTACTACTTGTGGGCGCACTCTTTTCTCTTAACACTGGCACACTCTCCCGCCGTTGATTATTCCATACGGAATTTTCATAACGACGACACCTGGGTTTTCTCTTGTTATTGGGCCTGCAAAATTTCTCCACGCCCGGTCGGCCCCTCACCGGCGCGGCTAATGGTTTCCCTGTCTCGTCCCAGCAGATACGCTCCCCGGATGCTGCTGAGGCGGCTGATCACGCCCTCTGGCGTTATTACTATTCTGCGAAGCCTGTATCACGCTAGTGTGATACTGGTTTCCGTCATTCCTGTTATTATTTGCATTGTACCGATTCTCATTACGGCCCCAACTACTATTGTTATTGCTGCCAAGATTGCGGTATGCATTATTCCCATAGTTATCTTTGTTGTGGTTGCTGTGGTACTCGTTGTTGTTACCACGGCCCCTACCACTGTCGCGATTATTGCGCCAATTGTCCTCGTCCTCAACTCTTTCCAGGAAATCCTTGACTGTCCTATAATTGCTTCCTACGTAGCGTTTTGTATCATCTGGAAGCTTCTTGTAGAGTTCCCAGACTATTTCGGATTCCGTGCGGCGATCACGCAAATATTCCAACTTGCGGATCCAGCCCTCACAAAACTCCTTCATCGAACCGCGCGAATTCGCATCGAAAGGCCTCGATACGACAAATTCGCGCCAGACACTTTGCTGTTTTTGCTCTGACCAGTATTCAGCCAGAAACAAAATTTTAAACTCGTCAAAAGTTAGGTTCGTAATGTTGAGGTTTAGGCCCCAACGCTTGGCATCACCAGCCAGCACATCAATAACCGCATTAATTTTTCTCTCATTAGTCCATGATCTGGGTAAAACTCTTTCACAATTCTTAATGAAATCCGTCGCGTGTATACCGCCTTTTTTCAAGGGGTCGAACCGCTCCTCTTTCGTCAACAATTCCGAACTATGTGCATAGATTGGCACATAGCTCTGTTTTTCGTCAAGTTTCTTTTCTAATTCCGACACTCTCGTAATTAGTTGGCAAGTGGTTGTCGCAAGCGTTTCTACTTCCCTTTTTTTTTCTTCGCAGGTATTAGCCTGCTTCGTCACTTTGGTATCTACTTCGGATACTAAAGCCTTTAAAGTTTCCACCTTCTTTTGATCCTCTTTTTTCACTAATTGAATTTGTTCCGTCACCTTATTCTCGATGATCGGAGCAACTGATTCTCCTATACTTTTCTCGATTCTGCTAATTTCGGAATAAAAACGAGTATTTATGCTCGCAATTTCTGCCTGAACGCCTATCATTTCCTGTTTAAGATTACCGATTTCGGTATTAATTACAACAATATCTTCTTTGATTTTATCAACTTTTGTATTAACAACTCCAACATTGTTGTTAACAACATTAATAGCTTTGTTCTGATTGTCTAGCATCCGTTCAATTTTTTCAGACTGAGCTTCTTGCTTGGCAGCCTGAGCTTCTTGCTTGGCAGCCCGAGCCTCTTGCTTGGCAGCCTGATCTTCTTGCTTGGCAGACAGAGCTTTAATTTCTGCCGATTGACTCTTGATTTCGTTAATCAAAACATTCAATAAATCAGTTAAATTCCCGGAAACTACCGGTTTTACTTCCGTAGCGGCTTCCTCTTTAATTGTCCCCCTGTATTCGTCATCAAGGGATTCACATTTGATTTTCACTTCCGATTCCGAAACATTTTCTAAAGTGTGGAATTCCATTTCTGCTCTTTGTTGCGTTTCGGCGGTCGCGTCTTTCATGCTAGCCGCCTGCCCCTGAACAATGGGTACCGCGGTGCGCGTTTCCCACTGTTCGACCGATTGTTCCGTATCCAAGTCTACCAAATTTTGGCAATTGTTGCCTTCACTCATTTTAATAATTTTCAATATAAATGCCAAATCTCAAATATAATTAGGATTACTCCCACTACTTATTCTCGCTGACGTAACGGCCTGTACGTAACCAATACTTTGTTACGAGATTTGCACAATGCAAAATTCGTGTCCAGAACAACCTCAAATCTGAAGATTGTCCTGTCACCAGGTCGCCACGTGTAACCTCCCCCTCACTTTCCGACCTTAATGACAGTGAAAAATGAAACCGCGTGTACCTAATGGGAGTTTTGGAAAAGCAATCGTCACCGAAGTTAACCTGTCGGTAAAGAGGGAGGAAAGGGTTACATCTAGATGAAAGGAAATGTGCTAATGAAACTGGTGGAAATTAATTTTGAAAAGGGGTAAAGTTAATAAAGAAAGTAAATGTGCAGCCATTACGTTAACAATTAACTAGCGGTAATTAGGTATTTGAGATTTGGGGGAAATCACGGTCGCCAGTCCTAAGGACAATTACTATAGTAACTGAAAAAGAAAGGTTATTACACATATAATTAGCACTAGAAGCGTGGCAACTGAAGGTTGACACGTGTAGTGTGAAAACTGAAAGTTTGTCAGAAGTAATAAATTTCGCTACACCCTGACTTAATTTAGCAAAAGAATTAATAAAACCGAAAAATCGAAAGTTAATTTAGTGACTGAAGTTAATAGTGAGCTTTCTTTCTGAAGCACATCGAAATTCAGTAAAATACAATTAGTCTTGGACCACCTCAACAATCATTTCTAAAGCTACTTGAATCTACGCAATTTAGAAATAAGAGATTTAACTTTGAACTTGAATTAAATGATTCTGAACAATTAGCAATAGTAAAATTTAGTACGTACCAAGCTGAGCTGCAGTCACAGGTACGCTAAAATATGCTAACAAAACTCGCACTCTTAATTTGTGCTTATGTAATCTGAATATTGTAGCCAGCTATGAATACTTTGAAATTAAAGCAGTGAAATCGAATGGTATAATTTTAATGCTGGCGTTTAAATTTCAACGACACTCGGGTTCATTTCGGAAAAGGAAGGGACCCTGCTTGGTAATGCAATTGGGACAATGAGCAACAAAGGTTCATGCTAAGTTGCTGTTATTATAGTTGCGAAAATGGTACAGTTTGAAAAGCTGAGGTCTGCCATACAGTTCTAAAACTTTACTTGCTTCCAGTCTTCCTTGATGGTTGATTGAAGGTTTGAAGCCGTCGATCGAGGAGGTGGCGACAGTCACTCATTGTCGGCCGTCGCTGTTGCAGAAGCTGGATGTTGGCGCGCCTTCTTCTCGACACGGTCACCAGACGAAACGGGCTCTTGATGTGCGCTAGTTAATGTTTCCCGTCCGCGACACCATGTCAGAAACTATCATCGCAAGTCGAGCGCAATTACATGCTGCCAAACCCCGAAAGCGCGGCAACTCGTGGGAGCGTCACACAACACAACTGCTCCACTCGCTACTCCAGCCAGACTGCTTCTCCCAGCCCGCGCTCCACGCGGCAGAGTTAACACTCCCAAAGATCCTACACACTTTGATTCTTCACACGACCTATCGACGTAATCGTTCGATAGCAGTTTTCCCTAGGCAAGACCCAGCGTAAAAATACAAATAATATTTACGAAACAAACCAATTATACATCGACATAAATGCATAAATATACAAATAGTAAAACAATTACAATATATAAAGAGACAGAAATGTCATATCTTGAGGTAACAAAGCAAGGAAAGAAAATAATACAATAGATGGAAATAGGAGGCTATGCATTTCCGGCGTTACATGTTATGAGGCCGAGCTAGAGTTTGGCAAGCATGAAAACTAACAGTAGAAGATTTCGTCCTGTGCGAGAGGGCTTTCCCTTGCTGAAATGTAAGATCAAGGGCTATACAACGGGTCGTAAGACTGTCATCGACGTAATTATGTGCTGCAAATGAACACCAAAAGGGTCCCACTATGATCTGAGGCGCTGCAGCCGCACGCTGGTCCCGGCGGATACTCGAGTCCCTCCTCGGCCATGGATGTGTGTGATTGTCCTTAGCATAATTTAGGTTAAGTAGTGTGTAAGCTTAGGGACTGATAACCTTAGCAGTTAAGTCCCATAAGATTTCACACACATTTGAACTTTATTGGTCACACTATGAAATGAAATGGCACACCATACCATCACTCTTCGTTGTCGTCTGTATGGCAGGCGACTATCAGGTTGGTATCCCAACACTGTTCAGAGCGGGCCTCAGTTCGAAGTGGGACCCGTCAGTGAAGACAATTCTACTCCAGTCAATGAGATTCCAGGCCGATGACGTGTTTGTAGACACCCCGTACCGTAGTGGGATACCAATCTGTCTTCCGTCTGCCTTATGTCCAGATAAGTTGGAATAAGTTTCCATAGCAAGACCCCTTTGGTTATCATCCGCTACACCCTTACCGCACATCGGACCTTATACGATGGTGTGCAGCTCGTTTTTTTTGCTCTTCGTGGCAAGCCATCCTGGGCTCACACTTCAGCGAGATACTGCTCGCCCACTCACTGTGGGAGTTTCTGCCGCTTGCGTTCGTGGTCTCCAAACCCACTTTTGGCCAGCAAGGTCATTGGGTTTCTCCACAATTGAGAAAGTTTGGATAATTAGGGAGAGGGCGCTCCAATTAGTTCAGAATTTTTGCAGTCTAATGTCCTCATAAGACAGAATTAGGCGCGATATCTCTCTATCAATCAGTGCCCTGCCGAATAACTGCTTGCACAAGGACCCGAGGTAGACCAACCCCTTATTGACCTTCTCAGTTTGTAAAGCCCTTTCTCTTGAGTAAATCATCGAATTTCCCCGAAATTGTAATTATTTGTTTGCCTGCTAAATTACATCACATCTACCAATTTCCGTCCCATTCGCATAGTTCCTTCGTGGTAAGTCTTTTGTCTTGTCTTACAGTAAATTTCGCAACAGCATTTACTGCCCTTTCAGAAGGCACTCATTTGGTACACTGAGACTTACACACACACGCGCACACACACACACACACATACACACACACACACACACACACACACACACACATATATATATATATATATATATATATATATATATATATATATATATATATATATATATATATATAGCCTCGCGTGTCAAGCAAGTTCCTCTCAGAATTCCGTGGTTACCACGAAATACGTTTAGTTCCCATATTTGGAAACTCGGTGTCCCATTAATGTGTGAATTTCCCAGACAGCTTTTCCACTGGCACTCAACAGCACGTCCTGGGACCTCATCCGGTGCTGTCCCCAGTTGCCGCAACAGCGGTTTTGAAGGAAGGAGGGTCACAATTCAACGTCCCGTCGACAGTGGGGTCATGAACGGCGGAGCATCAGTGCGGATGAGGGAAAGATGTGGTAGGAAATCGGCTACGCCCTTTCAAAATAACCAGCCCGGTAGTTGCTTTAAGCCCTGTAAGAAAATCGCGGAAAACCTAAATCTGGATGGCCACACGGAGATCTGAAGCGTCTTCCTAGCGAAAGCTAGTCCGGAACGCTGACGACTGCGCCACTTCGTTCCACAATGGAGCCTCGGGGCAATCCTATGGGGACTTTCACTGCGACTTCGCGTGTGGATGAAGGTAGATGGAGGTACTCTCTGGACGACATATTACACCTTGAAGTAAATGAACAGTTTTAATTTCACAGACCTACTTTCCTTATGGTTCCTGACCGCATAATATGTTGCTATGCCGAGACTTCGTTGGCCGATTCAGCGTCTGTTTAGGCGTCTAACTGATTCTATATGTATGGCTAAAAATAAAAAATAAAATTAGTGGCAAGTCGATAGCTGGCAGAAGCTCTCAGATGAGAATTTTATGTGCCACCCATCAGTCAGCTCCACGTGAGTCCCCGCGTCTCTTCTTTTCCTCGGAATTTCCGTTATTGTAATAATTAATAAACAATGTAAACGTCAACATATACTGTTAAGAAAGACAACATAATTCTAGCAACAATTTCTATGAAAGTACTTTCTTTTAAGCTTTCTTCGGGGTGCTGAATGTGAATGTCCCTCAATAAAAGAAAGTATTAAAGTTACAAGGAAACAAATCGGCGAAATTCCTAGTACTACCAACAGAACACACTTAAAAGTACTGAGTCCAGCGTTCGTAGCTTGTATGTTTCTATTCAGGGAGGGAAGAGAGAACGCGTGGGGAGGATTTGGAGGGCAAAGGGCAGAGCATTCAGAGCCTACGTCGAAGGAAGAGCAACCTATTGCGAATAAGAGGTGAGACAAAAGTACAACAGATGATATCAGAGTGGGTAGACTGTCAAACATAGTAAATTAATAAGTTCTGTGCCGGCTTTAGGTGAGATAGGAGAAACTGACCTAACTGAAAAGTGAAGACGGATTGAAGAGGAAGCGAAATTAAAAGTGGAATGAAAAATGTTCTTAAGAATTAGGAGCAAGGGGAAAACACAGGGCAAGATTATTAAGCATGAAACGGAGAGAGGGATGGTGGACGGAGACAGAGAAAGGGCAGGAACGAATATGGAAAAGAAGAGAAAACTGAAGAACGGGGATGAGTGCTGGGAAGGTGTAACATGATTGTGGCAATCAGCGACTATTTTCAGTGACATTCTCATTAACCGGCTGAACGTCATTTAATCAAACAGGCTAACGATGGCGAGTCAATGTCATCACACACTATGAATCATTAAACATTATGAACATGTATAACTAGGAAGGTGTAACATGATTGTGGCAATCAGCGACTATTTTCAGTGACATTCTCATTAACCGGCTGAACGTCATTTAATCAAACAGGCTAACCATAGCGAGTCAGTGTCATCACACACTATGAATCTTTAAACATTATGAACATGTATAACTGGCATAGTCTACGAAGTCTGTGAACGTTACAATAAACAGCGTAATTTTTAAACACGGATTTTGCACAGTAATGTTTAGACGCCAAATACTATTAATTTTAATTGGAAGACACACAATTCGTAGCGACATAGTACACTTTGTAGGAGACTGCCTCAGTTAATTAATCCATCACAACTGACATATCGTATTTCTCATATGTCGTAACGCATCATTCGAATTACATCGTATGTCAGACTGACGGTTCTAGGCCAAATGACGTCATGTGTCAAACAACCTTATTACAGGCATTCAAATGCAATTAAAAAGCTATGTTTCAATTATTAATCAGTTAATTAATATATCTACACTGAATCTTCAATTATCTGATAAAATAAATATCAGTAATATTTTAATATCACATCAAACTATAAGTACAAAATGAAAATGGGTCACATGAAACAGGAAATTAGTATTAACAACATATATTTTAATGGAGAAATAGTTTTTGCGTTTTTAAATGTCATACATATTGTCTTCTTGCTTACTCGGTTTAATGAGGTAGTTATAAATAGAAAAAGGCACACGCTTGTTCCGCGAGGAACTAATTTTAATGTTGTATTGTATTAATTTATGTATTAATCTGGCTTTCGGCTAAAACTAGTGTTGCCACTAATAAAAGTCTTTTGAGTATAGATTATTCACATCAGTGTTACTGCCTTTAAAATGAACAGATATGGCAGATGTTGTAGAAATATCGTAAGGGCTAGAAATCTGTCTGCCAACGCCATCCTTGGATGGGAGCACTTTACCCATGTTGGCCTGAGATGCAAGACTAACTTTGGTTTTATTTACGGAATGGTGACAACATAATCCATGACCCTTGCTGTTCGTGCTGTATGTTAATGATCCGGCTGACAGTATGAATACAAACCTCAAACTTTTCGTTGATTATACAGTTTCTGTAATGAAGTGCTGTCTGAAAACTGTTACAAAAGTATTCAGTCGAATCTTGGTAAAATTTCTTAGTGGTGCAAAGATTCGTGAATTACTTAAATATTCAGGAATGTAAAATGTGTAGTTCACAAAACTGAAGCATGTACTATCGTTATCTTGACTACAATGTCAACAAATCATGCGGGCCCTATTAGTCATAATGGGACTCTGCCCTCTGGACATTAAGATAAGGGAACAGGCGGCCTGGTATTGGGCCAAAAGGGGTAATTACGAGAAGATTGTAGATATTATGGGTACCAGGGTGGGGGACAAAAGAGAAATAAGGAAAAGAGGGGAGGAACTCTGGCAGGAGACTTGGCTGGTAGAAGAGGCTGGACGACGAACCTTCCAGTTTCTACCCGATGTGAGGGAACGCCTGGGTATGAAGTACTTCGAGCCTACACGAGGTCTGATTCACTTTCTCACTGGCCATGGACCCCACCCGACATACTTATGTCGATTTGGGAAAAGGGCAACACCAGCGTGCGACTGTCGCGATCCGGAGGGTACACCCGAGCATGTTGTTTACGAATGTCCCCTCTTCAATGATGTCGCAAACACACTACGAGACAGACTTCCTAACCACGACACGTATCAACTGCTCAGATGTGAGGAAACCTTTCAACCCTAAACACCTTGGCAAACGAGGTATCTCGAAAAGTTTTAACTGAATATTTAAGAGAGATACAGTAAATAACAATTACCGATTGCGACCAAGAGCCCTAGTCCCATACCGCCTGTGCGTGAACTGGCCGACTTCATCCGAGTTGGAATCCGCCATGTGCAGGACTAGGGGGAGTAGGGATCAACCACCGACTATGACACACCAGACATGACGTAGGATAAGTTAGTTTGTAGGACTTAGTTATAGGAAATTAGAATAGGTACTGCAGCGAATTATAACGTCGAGGCCTGCCCAGTGCCAAGGGCATGTTCTTCGGGATTAGCTCGAAGAACAAGGCATATTATAGTAGGTTTATATTCTTACTGGCACACATGTGACGCTGCAGAATATACATAAATTCAATTTGTTATAGGAATTAGGTATAAACAGTAGATGTAGATATTAAATGCCCATTGTTGTTAATGTAACTGTAGCTCACTATAAAACTAAAAACTAGCTGCACAATTTAATATAAATGTATAACTGTTAGGACCCACTAATGAGTTTAAGGAAGTGGGTTAACTTGTATAATTATAATGGTTATCAATAAAGAATTTGAAAAAAAAAAGTCATGCGTGGAACCGGTGAACTAGAAACAAATACCCGGGTACTACAATGTGTAGGGATACGAAATTGAACGATCACATGGGCGCAGTCGTAGATAAAGTAGGAGGCATATTTCGGTTCATTGATAGAACACTATAGACCGACCCACGAACGAAGGCGGTTCGCTCATGTCGAGGCACGGACGTGAATTGAGTTGTTGACGATTCCAATCGACAGTTGCGGTACGCGCATGCGCGTGATTTCCGCTTGAAAAAGCGTTTATCCTGAAAATTATGTCTCTCACTTGCTTATGCAGAATTTGTCACTTACCACCACAATCAGCGATGACAACTCGCAACAAATGGAATCGAAGTTCACTACACAACTCTCTATCATCACGTTTAATGCTCGCAACAGCTACGGGATTCACAGCAGAGCGCTCAGAAAACTACTGAGTGCTCATTGTCTGTCGCAGAATACGTGACGTAGGTGCGCAGAACAAGCGTCGCCATCGTTTGTGACTCCAACTGTAGGTATATGCAATCCGCCTACAAAGGATATTGCTTACAAATGACTCGTGCATCAAGTCCTAGAATATTACTCAAGTGTGTGGACTCCCTACCGTATGGTACTAACGGGGGATATTAAACGTATCCAAAGACGGGCAGAAGGAATGGTAAAATATTTGCATAATCAGTGGGAGAGTTTCATGAAATGCTGGCCAAACTGAAGTGACAGTCTAAAACTATGCTGGGAAAACCTGTTTACGAAGTTACAAGAACTAGCTTTAAGTGATGAATGTAGGAACACAGTGCGACGACAAGATTAGACTAATTACAGAGCTCCCAGTAATCGTTCTTCCCTCGTTTCGTACGTGAATGGTAGAGAGAGAAAACCTGATAACAGGCAGAGTGAGGTGGAACCTTCGCCAGGCAGTTCATAGTGGTTTGTAGAGCATGAATATGGATGTAGTTGTAAATAACATACAATAATAGGTAATGCTACAAACAACGTTAGCCGTCACGCTTCTTCCAGTATTGCTATAATCGACCGTGATTAAGTGTAACTAATTTGTAGGAAAAGGCATCAATTTCAAAACAGACTGACAGAAACAATGTGTAAAATTGTACAACTGGTCATCAATACTGCAGTCGAATACACAGTCTCAAATGAGGTTGAATGCAGCGAAATGGAATTACATAGGTCAATTTAGATCGGCTAATGGAATTTATCTTTAATTAAAATATGCGTTTTAGTGGAATTAAAATTATGAAATGAGGTAGTTCGATCGGCAATGGTGAAGGTGGGAGCTTATTTTTTAAACCAATGGGTCATAATCAAACTTAAGTTCACATAACGATCAGCGAGAAGTACTGATGACATAATTACATACGCAGGAAAAAGTCTTGTATTCAGAGACTCAAAAATGCTCAGTCACGGCCAAGTTCATATTCAGAAATTTAGAATTCTTTAAAATAATAATAAAGAATGTCAAAACTGAGTTTATTACAGCCGTACACGCCGCAATAATAATGACCCAGTGTAATCTCGCTATAATCTTTATTCGTACAAATTTTGACTGACAAAACTTTCCTTTTCTTCATTCTGCCAGTGTTCTACACCATGTAGCGTGTGTCGCATCCAAGTACCCATCTCCTTCTGAATTACCAGTCGTCGTCTTGCATGGCTCTGTCCTGCATTGTACTCCTCACTCCATCGTTCCAATGTAGGGGATCTTCCACATTTCATCTGTCGTGTTGATCTGCAGTGCCACATTTTAGGAGACTATCTTTCCTCTAGCATTCTTCCAAGACGAGCATACCATGTTAGGCGTTAGCTTCCAGTTGTGTCTACAATATTGTTGGTAACTCCCGTCTGTTCTCACTAGCACTTCATTCCTTATTTTTTCTGTTCTTGTTACAACTTCGCCTCCAAAACTTCATTTTCACTACCTTTAATTTCTTCTTATTGAGCCTGCAAACTTCCTACATTTCGTGCTCTCGTTTGAGAAGTTTTGGCTTTTTTGTATTTCAAATAATGGAGTGTAGCTTCTTGATTGCCACCTACTCATTTCCTATTCTGTGCTTTATTTCATCGTTGTTTCCACCCTTGTGGGAAATAAGTGTCCCTCTATATTTGTGTCATCTACTACATTTTACAGTAGATCCATCAGTCATGACAACATGTCTTCCTGTACCTCCCACAGCTAAGTACTCAGTATTTACGAAGTTTGTTTTCATTCCCCGCTGCTCATATTCTTGTTTAACCTTCTTAATACAAAATTTGCACTTTCTTCTTCCTCGGTGAAAATACCTGATCGTCGGCGAAATTGAAGGGGTACAGGTTCTTATCACATATTATGTTTTTGTACTCCTTTTCCCATTTTTTTAGTTCTTCGTTCAAAAACATTTTAAAGAGAATAGGCCCTAAGCAACTTCCTTGTCTCAGTCGTTTGCAGACTTCCGATTTATACGATAGTAACTTCCCAATCTAATATTAGAAGTATTGTCTGAAATAACTGCTCCATATATTTAAAATTCACTCTCAGTATTACATCTTGTAAACGTTAATCACTACAAAACATGAGTAAAACACCTTGACAGCACTAGAATCCGACAGCCAAAACATCGATACACGAAATTACTAAAACAACCGAAATTAGTTTAGATAGTTAAGTAAGAAAGAAAGTATGCTATGATTTTGCCATTTTCAATGGTCGCAAAAGCTCTTTTGAATATTTATTTCAAAAGTTAACGGTTATTGTTGTAAGTCAGAAATTACTTTACGACTAATTAGTTAGCAGCTCTATGAACTTTCAACTCAAGGCAAAATTTCGTTTCACCCTCTGGCAAAGTAATGGTCTTCAACATTAATCTAATTTTGGATTCACAATGTGGCAATCGCATCGTAGGATAATAGGACATGGATCCTGTTCCAGGTGATAATGTCTTGGGTTAATAATGCCTATAAAATTATGATCAAAGTTTAGAAAAAACATTATTTTTCCTTACTCACTCAAGACATTGGCAGACCTTTTGCAAAGCTAGAAGTCCAAAACATCTCGAGCTTACGTTTTCAGATCACACAGGTGGAAACAATTACAGGGTTATTACAAATGATTGAAGCGATTTCACAGCTCTACAATAACTTTATTATTTTAGATATTTTCACAATGCTTTGCACACATATACAAAAACTCAAAAAGTTTTTTAGGCATTCACAAATGTTCGATATGTGCGCCTTTAGTGATTCGGCAGACATCAAGCCGATAATCAAGTTCCTCCCACACTCGGCGCAGCATGTCCCCATCAATGAGTTCGAAAGCATCGTTGATGCGAGCTCGCAGTTCTGGCACGTTTCTTGGTAAAGGAGGTTTAAACACTGAATCTTTCACATAACCCCCCAGAAAGAAATCGCATGGGGTTAAGTCGGGAGAGCGTGGAGGCCATGACATGAATTGCTGATCATGATCTCCACCACGACCGATCCATCGGTTTTCCAATCCCTGTTTAAGAAATGCCGAACATCATGATGGAAGTGAGGTGGAGCACCATCCTGTTGAAAGATGAAGTCGGCGCTGTCGGTCTCCAGTTGTGGCATGAGCCAATTTTGCAGCATGTCCAGATACACGTGTCCTGTAACGTTTTTTTCGCAGAAGAAACAGGGGTCGTAAACTTTAAACCGTGAGACTGCACAAAACACGTTAACTTTTGGTGAATTGCGAATTTGCTGCACGAATGCGTGAGGATTCTCTACCGCCCAGATTCGCACATTGTGTCGGTTCACTTCACCATTAAGAAAAAATGTTGCTTCATCACTGAAAACAAGTTTCGCACTGAACGCAACCTCTTCCATGAGCTGTTGCAACCGCGCCGAAAATTCAAAGCGTTTGACTTTGTCATCGGGTGTCAGGGCTTGTAGCAATTGTAAACGGTAAGGCTTCTGCTTTAGCCTTTTCCGTAAGATTTTCCAAAAGCGTCGGCTGTGGTAGGTTTAGCTCCCTGCTTGCTTTATTCGTCGACTTCCGCGGGCTACGCGTGAAACTTGCTCGCACGCGTTCAACCGTTTCTTCGCTCACTGCAGGCCGACCCGTTGATTTCCCCTTACAGAGGCATCCAGAAGCTTTAAACTGCGCATACCATCGTCGAATGGAGTTAGCAGTTGGTGGACCTTTGTTGAACTTCGTCCTGAAGTCGTTGCACTGTTATGACTGACTGATGTGAGTGCATTTCAAGCACGACATACGCTTTCTAGGCTCCTGTCGCCATTTTGTCTCACTACGCTCTCCAGCGTTCTGGCGGCAGAAACCTGAAGTGCGGCTTCAGCCGAACAAAACTTTGAGTTTTTCTACGTATCTGTAGTGTGTCGTGACCATATGTCAATGAATGGAGCTACAGTGAATTTATGAAATCGCTTCAATCATTTGTAATAGCCCTGTATAATGTTTCATCTCCGTTGGAAATAATCCTTATGCTTGCTATGACCAGTCATTACTTTTCCTTTTATTCCTGTTTAAGCATAATTAAAAGTCACGTTGGAACTTGCTGTGGTTCTCGCAGCTACAAGAAAATGCTGTAGCAGAACCGTACACATAGACGGTGACAATTATTAAACTACACGAAAAAGAACTTAAATTAGTTACAAACAACGGTGTGCACACAATTATTCAAAGTGTCACTACGTCACTACCGATTCTCGGATTTAGGTTATTACATATTCAATACGTCTGGCATCATTGGCGGTGGTTTGACGTCGACGAATAGCGAAATTCTGCATGAACCGCATCTTGTCGTAACCAGGGACACTGTGGATAACGGAGATGAGATCTCCTTCCAAAACCTTCACGTACCGTTTGGCAGTCACCGTGCTATCAAGGAATATCGTACCGATTATCCCCCGTGACTGGACATTGCTTACCACACTGTCACCCGTTGAGGATGAAGAGACATCTCGATCCCGAAATGCTGATTCTCAGTTCTACAAATGCGCCAATTTTGCGTATTGACGAACCCATCCAAACGAAAGTGAGGTTCGTCGCTAAATCAAACCATAAATGCTCATACTAATTCCCACCATGCCCCGCCGCCAAATGAGCAGCTTGCACGTCCTAACGCAAACCGTTCAGAAGTTATGAGGACTTCATTTCATGTAGTTCAACAATTGTCACCCTGTAACAATTCACTCCGTTCTGCAACATATGCAACATACAAGCATTTCATGCATACACATAATATTAATTTCTGGCTGGAATAACGTTTTCATCGAAGGAATTTTCCCACAAATAAATTAACGCGGCTCCATTACCTTGGCTCCGACCAAGGTTATCGGGAGGCTTCGCTTGTTTGTAAGGCTTATGCCAGAGTTGGTAATTCCCTCCCATTTCTACCCTATTGGGATTCCTCACCTGTACCACTTTCATGGAAATGGGACTCTCCAGTAGATCGGATTTCGAACAGCCCGCTCCGCTCCTAGGACAGGAGAACGAAAACATTTTATGAAAATAAAGAAAAGAAACTGAATAAATTTTACGGCTCGCTGCTGTTTTCGGAAAGCTTTCGTATTTAATGAGATTGTCTTACCTAATCACACATTTTCAGTATCTCGATACAATACAGAAATTCTGCCATTGCCAGTGTCTACTAGGCAGATTTTACAAAACTGATTTAACAGTTTCAAATAATATTCCAATTATAACAGCACCGCTTCTGAAGTTCTGTTTATAACTGTTACATAATACTGACACTGATCACATACTAAAAAACTATTGAAAAAAGATTAAATATTTCAGTCAGTTGTTATTAAGGTCTGGCCTTGACAAGATATTATTCCGATGCTTGAATTTTATAGGAGGGTGAAGGGTTTTCATCTTCATGTCTAGGCAGATTTTACAAAACTGATTTAACAGTTTCAAATAATATTCCAATTATAACAGCACCGCTTCTGAAGTTCTGTTTATAACTGTTACATAATACTGACACTGATCACATACTAAAAAACTATTGAAAAAAGATTAAATATATCAGTCAGTTGTTATTAAGGTCTGGCCTTGACAAGATATTATTCCGATGCTTGAATTTTGTAGGAGGGTGAAGGGTTTTCATCTACATGTCTGTTTTAAGCTCCTTTGATCTGATTTTACGTAGACCACTTGTATTCCGTAACGTATATGGAAGTACTAAGTAATGGCGATATATGTTTCAAGTTCTCTAAGGCTATACATACAGCAATAAGGAATAGCTCAATAGTCAGTACAGTTGAAGAGGAATGAACAGACTGTGTGACTTACTTTCCAAGTTTGCCCTAGGTAGCTCGCCACTTCGCCCTTGCCACCTTTTCCACTCCTTAGAGCCACTTTCGTTTCAAACAGAAGCACACTGGCTTTTACATAACACCTAATCCTTACATTGTTCCAAATCTTGACCATTTCTTACAATTGTGAAATTTATATCAATATAAATATTTTATACACACAAATATCTTTAAATACTAATGCCAAAATACTAATGCAAAATACTAACGCGAATTCTTTACAGACGAATGCAAAAACTAGTAGAAGCCGACCTCGGGGAAGATCAGTTTGGATTCCGTAGAAATACTGGAACACGTGAGGCAATACTGACCTTACGACTTATCTTAGAAGAAAGATTAAGGAAAGACAAACCTACGTTTCTAGCATTTGTAGACTTAGAGAAAGCTTTTGACAATGTTGACTGGAATACTCTCTTTCAAATTCTAAAGATGGCAGGGGTAAAATACAGGGAGCGAAATGCTATTTACAATTGGTACAGAAACCAGATGGCAGTTATAAGCGTCGAGAGGCATGAAAGGGAAGCAGTGGTTGGGAAGGGAGTAAGACAGGGTTGTAGCCTCTCCCCGATGTTATTCAATCTGTATATTGAGCAAGCAGTAAAGGAAGCAAAATAAAAATTCGGAGTAGGTATTAAAATCCGTGGAGAAGAAATAAAAACTTTGAGGTTCGCCGATGACATTGCAATTCTGTCAGAGACAGCAAAGGACTTCGGAGAGCAGTTGAACGGAATGGATGGTGTCTTGAAAGGAGGATATAAGATGAACATCAACAAAAGCAAAACGAGGATAATGGAATGTAGTCTAATTAAGTCGGGTGATGTTGAGGGAATTAGATTAGGAAATGAGACACTTAAAGTAGTAAAGGAGTTTTGCTATTTGGGGAGCAAAATAACTGATGATGGTCGAAGTAGAGAGGATATAAAATGTAGATTGGCAATGGCAAGGAAAGCGTTTCTGTAGAAGAGAAATTTGTTAACGTCGAGTATAGATTTAAGTGTCAGGAAGTCATTTCTGAAAGTATTTGTATGGAGTGTAGCCATGTATGGAAGTGAAACATGGACGGTAAATAGTTTGGATAAGAAGAGGATAGAAGCTTTCGAAATGTGGTGCTACAGAAGAATGCTGAAGATTAGATGGGTAGATCACATAACTAATGAGGAAGTATTGAATAGGGTTGGGGAGAAAAGAAGTTTGTGGCACAACTTGACCAGAAGAAGGGATCGGTTGGTAGGACATGTTCTGAGGCATCAAGGGATCACCAATTTAGTATTGGAGGACAGCGTGGAGGGTAAAAATCGTAGGGGGAGACCAAGAGGTGAATACACTAAGCAGATTCAGAAGGATGTAGGTTGCAGTAGGTACTGGGAGATGAAGAAGCTTGCACAGGATAGAGTAGCATGGAGAGCTGCATCAAACCAGTCTCAGGACTGAAGACCACAACAACAACAACTAATGCCATCAGAAAATTATTTAATGTAATAAACAATTTACATAGTATATTACATACGTTACTCACGTACAATGCAAAGAACTTGTATCTCCAGTATAGTACATATACAGAAAACATAGTACCAATACGTGAAAATTTTAAACCAAATACATTATAAAAATATATATAAACCATAAACACGTAGTGTTATACCTGCCACGTTCAGACATCTGATATTCCATGCCCTTCTCTTAGAACGCTATCCTTTCATTAGTTTTTCAGTCTTTTCCTCATGGTCACCTCCCACTTGCCAATCCACTTGCGGAGTTCCAAACGTCTCTTGATCCGTATAAGCCTCCATTTTCTCACCCCATCTTAGTCATGCTGAATCAGGTGATCTTTCTTCGCGTATCCTTCAGTGATGTTGGTATGATATGGATACGGAGGGTGCTCTTCCAACGACAAATATCTGCTGTGGGGAGCCTCCAACTGCTGCCTGGATTTTATCTCACTTTTAACGATTTGACGTTACTTCCTGTTACGCAAATTTTCTATCACATTACATTTGTTGCGGATTACCTGAAACCGGAAGCCCATTTCATTGGCAAGATTTTCCGACATATCATGAATACAGTCAAGAAAGTTTTATAGGTGGTGGCACTGACGTCAAAAATTCTAGTGAAATTAATCCAAAGAACCTGAAACTGATGGGTGCGCAAATTTTTGGACCAGGAAAGCCAACATACATACCCTATCGGAAAAACACACAGAGAGAGAGAAGAACAAATTAGAAACCATGGAGTGCTTATACCATCCTAAATAACAAAGCCCTAGGAAGAACCATCCTTCGAAAACTAGACAATTCATAGGCATCAGGTTCAGAGAAGATTATCAATGCACGACTGAAGAACCTCCCGAGGATTCCTCTCATACAATGAACTATTATGTACAACGCTTGGCTGAAAGCAAAGCATATCACGGAAGCATCGAATGAAGCAAAGGTTATTCCTACTCCTAAATGTGCAAAACACTTAACACATGCTACAAACCATCATTCTCTTAGCGTGTTTATCAACCTAACCAAAACTGCAAAAAGATACCGATAAAAACAAAAAGGAAGGGAGATTAGAGTTAACGACCTATGAACAGAGGGGTCATTAAGGACGGAGGACAAGCTCGAATTATAGAATGACGGGGAAGGAAATTTCTTTTCAAAGGACGTCACCAGCAATTGCCTGGAGGGATTTAGGGAAATCACGGAAAACTCACATCTTGATTCCCGGACGGGGATTTGAACCGTAGCCCTTCCGAGTGAGACTTCAGCGTACTAAACTCTGCACCACGTCGCTCGGTGAGATGAAACAGAGAACATACGACTCTCTGACTTTGGACAAGACAATCCACCCTGAACAGTTTGTGTTCGAACCCAAGATCTGTGCAGAACTCTAGATGTAGAGGGTTACAGAATACTTAACGAGGAGGTTCAACAGCACTCACTGACAGCTGCCGCCTTTCTAGATATTAAAAAAGAGCACATGACAAAGCTGGGCGGAAAATTTACTAAGGAAAATCAAAAAGAGACAACATGCGTCCCAGACTGCTACAACCAACCAAGTGTACAAACGTCTCTCTCCTGCAAAGCTATGTTTTTTCGCTCATACTTTTTATCATTTAGGTAAATGACACCCACATCGCTTCTCACGTGCAAGTCGCACAATTTGCTGAACGATTTGAATTTCTTTGCAGATGGAAGAATTCATACCACTACCGTTCGCCGACCACAACAACAACTGGGCAACACCTTGAGTTGTTGCTCGTTCCCGCTCACGCTGCGGTGAGGTACGCATAGCAGATTGTCGCTGTTGCTACTGGAGATGCCTGGACGCGGAAGGGAACGCAAAGCTGCTGCCTTGGCGGAGTTGCTGCTCACGATAGCAGGGACTTCCGGCAAGAAGAAGAGGAAGACTGCAGCGCAGTGCTTTCGCTGCCAAAAGCTTGGCCACGTCGCCAAGCACTGCAGCAGAGCAGTTGCGTGCTTGAAGTGTGCGCAAGCACACGACACACGTGACTGCAAGAAGCAGAAGGACGCCCCCTGCACCTGCGCCAACTGCGGTGGCGCACACGCGGCCAACGCCCGTTCCTGCGCCTACAGAAGAAATTGGCGCGGACCGGAGAAGAAGACGCAGAAGCAAGTGACCACCACACACGAAGAGGTGGTCACTTGTACAGAAGACGTCGTCACCAGGCGCCTTAACGACGCCGTACAAGAAGCCATGTCCGCCTTCAAATCCGCCATGGCGGAAGAGAGGGCGGCCATGCTGGCGGAACTGGGCGAGGCTCGGCGTCAGATTGCTGTGCTGACGCAGGAGCTTCGCTCAGCCAAAGCAGCTTCCGCCACAACAGTCGATACAACCACCCAGGCGACTCCTCCACGCGTGGAGTTCGCGACGGTGGCCACGCAGACCGACGAGCCTGCCGAAGGGGAGGCAACACAGCACACGACGGACACCGAAGCAGCAGCGCAAGAAGAAGAGTGGGAAGAAGTCCCATTCCTCCCGCTTCCAGATATGTACAGCGCAAGCGCTGTAACGCAGAAGATCGCTGCATCGCTTCGCGATGGCACGTACCCCCACCACGACAACCCATATCCTTTCGTTCCACCTAACCATCCTAAACCTCAGCTCCCACATCGCCCACATGGGTATCCAGAAGGCCTTCTTGGTCTTTCTAGGGAGGAGTTCAATCTGATTGACTCCTACCCTATCTTCACAGAGTGGCAAATGCGCTGTATCATCATCGCTCTCGTCAACGGAGAATACGATAAAGCGGGATGCATTTCGCACAATATCCCAACCGAGGAAGAGCCCTCAGCAACAGCCAAGAAGAAGAAGAAAAATCGTCACACCGACAAGTACAGGAAATAGGTCTCCGGCACTCCTTGCCAGTCCAGAAATACCTACCAGTACAGAAAGAAGATTCGTCAAGATTCCCAGGGGAGTAAAGGCCAACAGGCCACAAACTTCCAACCGAACCTCCTCACAGTGAGGAAGTCATAAAAGGAGCAGCAGCAGTGAGTTGTTGCTGCCAACATAACATTAAACTAAACCAGGAAGGGCCACAAATGTTTAATTTAGGAAGAAGTAAACTATGCTGACAGAAACGCTGCCACTGTGTAGTAGAAACAATACTTGGAGTCCAACAATACTTGGAGTCCTTATGTAACAATAAACAAGCATCTTTTCTTCAGTGAACCTGATGAGGGATCAGTTATTAAGTTGATGTACAAGACCTTTAAATGAAACATTAAGACCAGTGGAGCAAGAGAACTGGTCGAATTGAAAAGAACGTAAGAGGGATGCAGTCTGACGTAAAGCCTGTCTACCGCAGAAGCAACGAGGACAATAACAGAAACGTCTAAAAGTTAGATCAAAATTCAAACTGAAAGTGATACACTTAATACCAACAATTTGGGCCACATAATTGACGATATCTGCTGCCAGATGCATAAGGAGTGCAGACAAACGAAACATTCTTCATAGAAAGAATACTACTATTATCAGGCATAAGTGACTCGTATATGTACAGAATGGAACGTCTAGACTGTGATGTCTGTTACGTGGGGCTAACAGGTAGAAGGCTTGAGATCAGGTTTGGTGAACATGTAGCTTTGGATAGGCGGCTTATAGCTGAGAGATCAAACTTCGCTGCCCAACTGGTTGAGAGTGGACACACCCAATCTTCACTGAGATCGGGTGTCAAATTATTGCACAAGGCTGAGAAAGGCAGATTCATGGCTCTCTTGGAGGAAATGGAGATATCCTACCCTCAGATCATCTAGCGTCCACCTGTTCAGGTGAATGGCAGCCGATTTTTGGAGCTCTGCGACGATCTTCCAATGTGTTGTTGTTGCTGTAGTTGTTTTTTGTTTTTTTGGTGGGGTGGGGAGGGGGCAAATTCTTAGGTCCTGTATCTCGGTCCGTAAGATACTGCGAGTGGGTCGGAAGGGTTAAAATGTCATTGTACTAAGGAACGTGGTACCTTATGCAATGGAAGGGGTATTGTCCTGCCCAGAGTTCTTATATGGTCCTGTACTGGCAGGACCCCAGCCCCAGCTGCAATAAAGTATCTTAAAAAGAACCGTCGCCTCATGTAATCGTAGGTTTGCTGTGGTACTGAGTTCAGTACCCTTGAAAAAAGAGAGGAGTTTCTTGGCCCTGCAAAAAGCTTCGTTGCCGAGAGAGTCAATGTGTTTATAGGGAAAGAAGTGTTCGTCCAAAGTGACCCTCAGGAAAGTTATCGTTGCCCTTCAGGGGATGTCCCGCCGATGCAGTCTGAAGTTGGTAGGCATCAAGGGGCGTTTCTTGCTGAAATAGATGACTGTTGTCTTGGTGGGATATAGGTGCACTTTATTGGTCTTACACCAAGCGGCTGTGGCATCTAGTTGACATTGAAGGCGTCGAATGTTCTCGTGAATATGTGTCCGCTGGTGGGAAAGGCTGTATTATCGGCAAATTGCGCAGTACATACATACATACATACATACACGCATACATACATTAATACTTGTTCCATAGATCATGAATACCACATTTCGTAATGGTGTAGGACGTGTCAATTTAACATAAGTTTTATTTACACAAAATAATTAATAATTTTTTTGTTTTTACTACTTCATATCTAAGAATTCATCTGTTTAGTAGAATGAGTTGTCCTTCAGAAATTCTTTCAATTTGCTTTTAAATGTTGGTTGACTATCTTTCAGACTTTCATTACTACACTCATACTCATAAATTAAGGAGAACTGTAGAATCTGGTGCCACGCAACGTGGCACTACACAAAACTGGCGCTAATAGCACAGGCACATAGGGAACACACACGACACAGATCTGTAAGTCTACGGTATTGGTGATAAGTTGAGAAAACCGTCCCGAAACGCGTATGCTACAAAACGACACTGTTTCCTGTGCACGTACCCTGACATCAAAATGGGATATAATCACCATGCACACGTACACAGGCCGCACAACGGGTTGGCATACTGTGGACCAGGTGGTCGAGCAGCTGCTGGGGTGTAGCCTCCCATTCTTGCACCAGTGCCTGTCGGAGCTCCTGAAGTGCCCTAGGGGTTTGAAGACGTGCACGACGATACATTGACCGAGAGCATCCCAGATGTGCTCGATGGGGTTTAGGTCTGGAGAACAGGCACGCCACTCCTTTCTCCTGACGTCTTCTCTTTCAAGATACTCCTCCACAATGGCAGCTCGGTGGAGCCGTGCGTTATCATCCGTCAGGAGGAAGGTGGGACCCACTGCACCCCTGAAAAGGCGGACATACTGGTGCAAAATGACGTCCCAATACACCTGACTTGTTACAGATCCTCTGTCAAAGACATGCAGGGATGTGCGTGCATCAGTCATAATCCCACCCCACACCATCAAACGACGACCTCCATACAGGTCCCTTTCAATGACATTAAGTGGTTGGTATCTGGTTCCTGGTTCACGCCGATTGAAAACCGGGCGAGTATCACTGTTCAGACTACACCTGGACTCGTCTGTGAACATAACCTGGGACCACTGTTCCAATGTCCATGTACTGTCTTCTTGACACCAGGCTTTACGGGCTCTCCTGTGACCAGGGGTGAGTGGAATGCACCTTGCAGGTCTCCAGGCGAATAAACCATGTCTGTTCAGTCGTCTGTAGACTGTATCTGGAGAAAACTGTTCCAGTGGTTGCGGTAAGGTTCCGAGCAAAACTACCTGCAGTACTCTGTGGCCATCTGCGAGCAATGATGGTGCGATATCGGTCTTCTTGTGCTGTTGTACACTGTGGACGTCCCGTACTGTAGCGTCTGGACGCGTTTCCTGTCTTCTGGAATCGTTGCCATGATACTGAGATCACACTTTGAGGCACACGAAAGGCCCGTGCTACGACCTGCTGTGTTTGACCAGCCTCCAGTCTCCCTAGTATTCAACCCCTCATAACGTTATCAATATGTGTTCTTTGAGCCATTTTCAACACACAGTCAGCATTAGCACGTCTGTAAACGCCCGCACACTTATTCGCTGCACCGTACTCTGACATGCATCAACGCACGTCTGTGTATGTGAACTGCTGCGAGCGCCACCGTGCGACGACCGCAGGTTCAAAAATGGTTCAAATGGCTCTGAGCACTATGGGACTCAATTGCTGTGGTCATAAGTCCCCTAGAACTTAGAACTACTTAAACCTAACCAACCTAAGGACATCACACACAACCACGCCCGAGGCAGGATTCGAACCTGCGACCGTAGCGGTCGTGCGGTTCCAGACTGTAGCGCCTTCAACCGCTCGGCCACTCCGGCCGGCGATACGACCGCAGGTCAAATACACCGCATGGTCATAGCCCGAGGTGATTTAAACCCGCAAACCGCCCACCAGAGAGTTGTTTCACCATGTATCAGTATTATACTTAGTTTATGAGCATGACTTATTAATGACAAATTTTATAAGTGAATATATGTATTGCGAAGGTACTGTGAATATTCCTAGTTCCTTAAATAAATGTCTGCAGGTTGATCTTGGGTGGGCTCCAGCTATTATTCTTATTACACGCTTTTGTGCAATGAATACTTCCTCTCTTAATGACGAATTGCCCCAAAATATGATGTCATATAAAAGCAGTGAATGAAAATAGGCATAGTAGGCTAATTTACTGATATATTTATCAACGAAATTTGGAATAACCTTAATAGCATATGTAGCTGAACCTAACCATTTCAGCAGATCATCGATGTGTTTCTTCCAATTCAGTTTCTCATTAATGCACACACCCAGAAATTTTGAATATTCTGCCTTTGCAAAGACTTCTGTTCATAGTCTATATTTTTCAAGGGTGTTATGCCATTTACTGTACAGAATTGTATATAATTTGTTTTCTCAAAATTTAGTGAGAGTCCATTTACAGAGCACCACTTAATAATTTTCTGAAAGGCATTATTGGCAATTTCCTCAGCTAATTCTTGCTTGTAGGGTGTGATTACTATACTCGTACCATCAGAAAAAAGAACTAGCTTTGGCTCTTCGTGAATATAGAGTGGCAAGTCGTTAAAATATATTAAGAACAGTAAGGGACTCAAGACTGAACCCTGTAGGACACCATGCTTGATACCTCCCCAGTTAGAGGACTCTGCTGGTTTTTGCAGACTATCTGTACTGTTAATTTCAACAATCTGCTTTCTTCCAGTAAAGTATGAGTTAAACAATTTGAGCACTGTCCCACTGCTACCACAATATTCAAGCTTATCTGGGAGACTTTCATGATTAACACAATTAAAAGCCTTTGAGAGATCACAAAATATCAAAATGGGTGATGTTCGGTTGTAACGCCGGAAATGCATATCCTCCTATTTCCATCTATTGTACTATTATTTTTTTTCCTTGCTTTGTTACTTCAAGATATGACATTTCTGTCTCTTTGTATATTGTAATTGTTTTACTGTTTGTATATATAGATTTATACATTTATGTCGATGTATAATTGGTTTGTTTCGTAAATATTATTTGTATTTTTACGCTGGGTCTTGCCTAGGGAAGACTGCTATCGAACGATTACGTCGATAGGTCGTGTGAAGAATCAAAGTGTGTAGGATCTTTGGTAGTGTTAACTCTGCCGCGTGGAGCGCGGGCTGAGCAGAAGGAGTGTGGCGGGAGTAGCGAGTGGAGCAGGTGTGTTGTGTGACGCTCCCGCGAGTTGCCGCGCTTTCGGGGTTTGGCAGCATGTAATTGCGCTCGACTTGCGATGATAGTTTCTGACATGGTGTCGCGGACGGGAAACATTAACTAGCGCACATCAAGAGCCCGTTTCGTCTGGTGACCGTGTCGAGAAGAAGGCGCGCCAACATCCAGCTTCTGCAACAGCGACGGCCGACAATGAGTGACTGTCGCCACCTCCTCGACCGACGGCTTCAAACCTTCAATCAACCGACAAGGAAGACTGGACGCACGTAAAGTTTTAGAACTGTATGGCAGATCTCAGCTTTTCAAACTGTTCCATTTTCGTCACTATAATTACAGCAACTTAGCATGAACGTTTGTTGCTCATTGTCCCAATTGCATTACCAAGCAGAGTCCCTTCCTTTTCCGAAATGAACCCGAGTGTCGTTGAAATTCAAACGCCAGCATTAAAGTAATACAGCTAACTCGTTTTCACTGCTTTAATTTCAAAATTCGGTTAAAGTATTTATAGCTGGCTACACTATTTAGATTACACAAGCACAAATTAAGAGTGCGAGTTTTGTTACCATATTTTAGCTTACCTGTGACTGCAGCTCAGCTTGGTACGTACTAAATTTTACTATTGTTAATTGTTCGGAATCATTTAATTCAAGTTCAAAATTAAATCTCTTATTTCTAAATTGCGTAGATTCAAGTAGCTTTTGAAATGATTGTTGAGGTAGTCCAAGACTAACCGTATTTTACTGAATTTCGATGTGCTTCAGAAAGAAAGGTCACTATTAACTTCAGTCACTAAATTAACTTTCGATTTTACGGTTTTATTAATTCTTTTGCTAAATTAAGTCAGGGTGTAGCGAAATTTATTACTTCTGACAAATTTTCAGTTTCACACTACACGTGTCAACCTTCAGTTGCCACGCTTCTAGTGCTAATTATATGTGTAATAACCTTTCTTTTTCAGTTACTATAGTAATTGTCCTTAGGACTGGCGACCGTGATTTCCCCCAAATCTCAAATACCTAATTACCGCTAGTTAATTGTTAACGTAACGGCTGCACATTTACTTTCTTTATTAACTTTACCCCTTTTCAAAATTAATTTCCACCAGTTTCATTAGCACATTTCCTTTCATTTAGATGTAACCCTTTCCTCCCTCTTTACCGACAGGTTAACTTCGGTGACGATTGCTTTTCCAAAACTCCCATTAGGTACACGCGGTTTCATTTTTCACTGTCATTAAGGTCGGTAAGTGAGGGGGAGGTTACACGGTTATTCAATGCATTTAATGTTTGATCATTGAAAGCATATATAGCATTGTCTGATGAAACAGCCTTCTGAAAACCAAACTGACATTTTGTTAGTACTTCATTTTTACAAATATGTGATGCTACTCTTGAATACATTACTTTTTCAAGAATTTTGGATGAAGCTGTCAAAAGTGAGACTGAGCAGTAGTTGTTAGCATCAGATGTATCCTCTTTTTTATGAAATGGTTTAACAATAGCATACTTTAATCTATCTGGAAAAATGCCCTGTTTCAGTGAGCTACTACATATGTGGCTGACAATCCTACTTATTTGTTGGGAATAAGCTCTAAGTACTCTGTTGGAAATACCATCGCTTCGATATGAGCTTTTATTTTTGAGTGAGTTTATTATGTTCCTAATTTCAGTAGGAGAGGTGGGTTGAATTTCAATTTTTTAAATAGCACTGGTACTGCTTCTTCCATATACTGCCTTGCATTTTCTATTGAATATCTGGATCCTATTTCCTCCAAAACACTTAAAAAATAATTATGAAAAATGTTTTCTACTTCTGACTTCTTGTTAACAAACACTTCACTGTGTTTCTTCGAAGTACAGTCTTCCTGTGCTCTCAGTTGCTCTGTTTCCCTTTTAACAATATTCCAAATCATTTTAATTTTATCATCAGATGTGCTAATCTCAGACATAATGCACATACTTCTGGAAATTTTAATAACTTTCCTTAATACAGTGCAGTAGTTTTTATAATGTTTCACTGTATTGGGATCATAACTTCTCTTAGCTATAAGATACATTTCCCTTTTCTGCTTACAAGATATTTTTATCGCTTTAGTAAGCCATGTCTTTTTGCATGGTTTCTTACAATTTCTTAGGAAAACTGTTTTAAAATATTCTCACAAAGTATCATAAAATAGGTTAAATTTTAAATTAGCATCATGTTCCCTGTACACCTCACCTCAGTCTAACTGTTGCAAGCTGTTCCTATAATTTTGAATTGTTAAATTGTTAATTGTTTGCACTATGGAGGACTGTTTTGCATTACCGTATGGAGCTATATCATATACTGTAACTAGCTGTGCCTCATGGTCAGGCAGACCGTTAATAACAGGAAAAGTTTTTGTTTGATTAAATTTATGGTGGTCTATGGAAAAATTATCTATCAGTGTGCTGCTTTCCTGTACCACCCGAGTAGGAAAATCAATAGCTGATATCAAATTGAAAGAACGAAGTAATACTTGGAGGTCAAGCTTTCTATCAGACTCTTTTAGAAAATCTGCATCATAATTCCCACAAACAATAATTTGTTTTCCTCTGTCTGACAGGTAGCACAACAAAGAATCCAAGTTTTTCAAAAATAGGAAATTTCGCAACAGAATCCATACGTGGCTACAACTGTAGAAGTGCCATTATTTAGTTTAAGCTCACATGCACATGCTTCTATATGTTGCTCTATGCAAAATTTTTTAGTTTACAAATTTTTCACACTATGACAGATTTCAACATATATGGCAACTCGTCCTCTCTCCATAGTGTCTATACTTATATGTGCTGATAGCTTATATCCACCTACATTTACCATTTCCATACCTGTGATATATGATATTCAGACAGGTATAGTACATCTATTCACCTTCCGTTTCTAAATCTGCTAAACAAACAAGAAGCTCATCTACTTATTTTTTTAATCCCCTGATATTCTGATGCAATATATTAACAGTGTTTTTATATGAATCTTGTGACATACTAACATTATTTTTCACTCTACTGTTATGATAATCTTATGATATTTTCACATTTCTAGTACCTACGTCTCTGAACTTCTCATTAAGCTTAATTTCAATCAATGTAGGATGATTGGACACTGATCTTAGCCCAAAAAAGTAATCCCATGAGTTTCAGTGTCCCCCTCCCCCTTTAAAATTTTGCTGTCACCCCAGCCAGTCTACCCTTCTGTTTCCTACTGAGATGCAGGCCATGGCTTATGAAGTACCAACTACTAATACCATCAACAGCAACCAAACCTATGTCTGACAAAGTAGCTGCCCGAAGCAGCTGATCTAGCTCCATATTGACTCTCCTGTCAGAGCTGTTCAATTGGGGCCGATCACACCACATGAAAGCAGGAACCAAGCCAACATATGTGTGGTTCGTTGCAGATGCTATTTTTACCAGGTCACACTCAATATTTTAGCCCTGATCCCTATCAATATTGTTTCCCACTCCACCCACTACCACAACATGAGCCTGCTTTGTAAAACCCCTGCACATTGATCCTACATCCTGTATCACTTGGCTAAGACATGCGCTGGGCTTGAAAATACTTGTGACCTGGTAGTTATCACCTAATTTTTCCTTCAAGACCTGGCCCACACCTCTTCCATGGCTACTACCTAACAACAAAACTTTCCTCGTACTTTCTCCTTTTTTTTGCAACAGTTGGTTTCCTACTGAAACTGTGTTGAGTTCTGACTGCACTTACATCTACTTGAGCCTCTTCCTTAGTTGACTGAGGTAGCAAGACAAATCTATTCTTTGTGTCAATGTTGAAACTGTCAGATGCTGTTCTCTTTCTGTGGCCCTTGTTCCTTGCTACCACTTCCCACCTGTCTTCACCCTTCTCCCCCTTAACCTCATCAGTTCTGCTATTTTCCTATCCCTTGAACATAATCTGCAAAACCATGGAAGAGACCCACTTACGTTCCAGATTCCCATGCCATTACATTCATCCTAATGTAACCATCTGCCACAACAATTGAACAGAACTCCAGAACTGACTTTCCTACGACAGCTCAAATACTTCTCGCTCATGGTTGTTTACAATATTTTTACAAAATTTATGTAGGCAATAACAGTAATATTCTGTTAACTACAGATCACAAGAGTCCCTAAAGTTATGTGGAACACTAATGTACGTCTATACTATTAATATAATAACGTAATGCAGTTAAACTACGTTCAAAATCAAAACATGTGTACCCGAAAGGCCTAAGGTCGTGTATGCGCGATACGTACTTTACGCGTTTTGAAAGGAAATAAAAGATAGAACTTAAAATCTTTAATTCCCCTTGTAGATACAGCACTACTAAATATATGTCTAATGAAAACAACTTAAGTTCTCCTCTTAATACTTAAAGAAATGTCTTAAATTTGTATGTAAACCTACGTCTAAAGTACGCCGAAACCCCCCTTAAGTTACTTTTCTGGTTTTTTTTTGGAGAAATACATTGAAACGTGTGAAACCTTCAATAGATAACATAAAATAGACTCTAATTAACCTCGTTACGGCGTAATATTGCAGTTAATTGACAGTTATTATAGAATTAATTACGTATCTTCACGAGCTTAATATTCAGACCTGTGCGATCTGCGGCATTGCTGCTGAGCAGCAAAGTTATTACCCCTGTGACAGTTGGGATGTCATTTACATATAGATTAAATAGCAGTGAGGATAAAACGGATCCCTGAGGCAGTCCCGCCTGCGCCAGTCGGGTATCAGACGACTGGTCCTCTACTGTGACAACCATCTTTCTGTCTGTCAAAAAACTAGTTACAAGTTTCGAATAACAGTTCGGTATTGACGTCAGTTCATCCAGTTTCCTCCTGCCTTATCATAGGCCCTTTCAGTATCTAGCAAGACCGGTGCATTAGCGTTAGACGTACTGAAATTTCTGGTAACATGTTCTGCAAGACGACGGAGTTGCAGCTCTGTGGATAGTTTACGTTGGAAGCCATACTGTTCTGCTCTGATCGTATCATCTGCCACCAGTGGTTCCTAAATGTGGGCATGGATGACTCTATCGAAGGTTTTGCTCAAACCGCCTGTAGACTAATGGGTCGGTAATGTGGCCAGAGTAACGTCCTTCTGTGGTTTGGGAATAGGAGCGACCTTGGCGATCTTCCACGCTGTGGGGAAATACTTCCTCAAGAGACAGCCATTGTAAATTTTTGTCAAGAGCACCAATGGTTTTGCCGGCCGCTGTGGCCGAGCGGTTCTAGGCGATTCAGTCCGGAACCACGTGGCTGCTACGCTCGCAGTTTCGAATCCTGCCTCGGGCATGGATGTGTGTGATGTCCTTAGGTTTAAGTAGTTCTAAGTTCTAGGGGACTGATGACCTCAGATGTTAAGTCCCATAGTGCTTAGAGCCATTTGAACCAAGTATGTTCTTGGTAAGTTCTTCATGTGTAAGTTGCTGATCTTGTCAAAACCGGGTGCCTTGTTCCCGTTTGCATTTCTGAGTACGGTTCTAATTTAAATACGGGAATTTCGGACTGCCTTTAAAAAGACAACACTTAGCATGATAGTATGTCAGAACATATTTTAAGATTATTAGAGGATAATTTTTTCTTCCATTTTGTTGGTACTATCCAATGCAGTATTGTTTTACCTCTGAACAAGTAAATCACTGTTTAATTTTAGCCTAAATGATGCTATAACGGCGGTTTGTTTTATCGTCTTTCTGCAAAAAGCTTTAAACAGTTGCAGCTACACAATACGTTTATCTATGAAGTTTAACGTCAATAGAAGGCGTATGTATGTTTTATTAAATGGGCATGGTTAAATCAGCCTTGTCATTTTGATCTTCATTATTTTATTGTGATTTTAACAGATCTTCACAAAATTATTTTAAGCACTTTATTTTTTTTATATTAAGTATTTAATGGATCACATAAGTGGGGGGATGATATGAGGGACTACGCTAGATTTTAGCTACTGACGAATTTGAGTCGGGTATGTAACTGTATTTTATCAAGAAGATCTTCAACAAATTCTCTTTAATTTGTTAATTTTTGTTTCTAAAGTGATGTAATAATTTTTTAAAAGATAGTTATCTGAAGATCTGAACCGATTAACGTTCCTTTGCATAGGGTTTGATGGATTGCTTCACCACTAATATGTGAGAAACTATGTTGTAATTTGGCGTTTGTTAAATATTTTACTGTGATATACAAATATGCTTCTTGATTTTGGATATTATATAAAAAAGGCTTTTTAAACTACTGTATTGAAACAAAATTCTGTCAGTGAATTGCTAACCTAGAGGACGTTACTTGTACTACAGGACGTACTTGCTGTAAACAGAACCATGGAAGAGACCCACTTACTTGCTGTAAACAATCGCCTCAATGCCCTTTTGTCTATACACCGGTAAGGATATGTAATGACATGAACTGCCGTGAGTCTGTTGACTTGTGACGAAAATGGTATGTAGACTAGAGTGTGTTGCTGCTATTGGATAACATGGTGTTTACGTACCGTTCTACGTAAAAAAAATTAATTTTGATTGTGTAATTTTCCTTACATTTTAGCACTGAAGATGGTTATTTATAGCGAAAATCTAGATTTGCAAGGACAATAGAAAGTAATGGAATTGCGACCGACTGCTGTGTACCTTTCCTTCCTCACTGGCTAATTTACCGGGAATGTCGTTTTCGCTCGGCACAAATTTCACCAGAAGGGTGCGACAAGACTTGTACCCTGCAATTTCTAACACCGGAGAATTTCCGCGCGGCTATATCGGCTTATAGGTAAGTGGAATGTGCGAGCGGTTATCTGGATTCGCGTTCCTCGGCCGCGCTGACAAACTGCCCTCCCGGAGGGTGGAGGGACTCTGGAGGGCACGACGCCGCCCTCTGCGTGTCAGCGGCAGCTGGTGCTCGATATTTCTTAGGCAGCTTGCGCGCGCGCCCCGTGACCGAATCTGAAACTGCGCACCCGTGAAAAATGCGAACCGCTCAGTAAAATATTCCTTCAGAATCTGTATAGCTGCGCTGCTGCGCTGTAAATCAGTGTCTGCGGGAAATCTGAAATATGACGGCCACATGCCACGCATGCCTCCACGTGGAAGATCAGCGAAATCTCTCTCCGGGTTGATGTACGTGAGGCCCTGTGCAGGACCGTGATTTACCGGGAGTCTTAATATAAGACGTCATTCCAGTACGGCAGTTGTAGAAAACGCTGATAATGCACTTGTTAAATTGTGTATGTTGACATGATCAGGTGTATAACAAGGAAATCTCGAGTTCACCAAAACGTATCTTGACTACACTCCTGGAAATGGAAAAAAGAACACATTGACACCGGTGTGTCAGACCCACCATACTTGCTCCGGACACTGCGAGAGGGCTGTACAAGCAATGATCACACGCACGGCACAGCGGACACACCAGGAACCGCGCTGTTGGCCGTCGAACGGCGCTAGCTGCGCAGCATTTGTGCACCGCCGCCGTCAGTGTCAGCCAGTTTGCCGTGGCATACGGAGCTCCATCGCAGTCTTTAACACTGGTAGCATGCCGCGACAGCGTGGACGTGAACCGTATGTGCAGTTGACGGACTTTGAGCGAGGGCGTATAGTGGGCATGCGGGAGGCCGGGTGGACGTACCGCCGAATTGCTAAACACGTGGGGCGTGAGGTCTCCACAGTACATCGATGTTGTCGCCAGTGGTCGGCGGAAGGTGCACGTGCCCGTCGACCTGGGACCGGACCGCAGCGACGCACGGATGCACGCCAAGACCGTAGGATCCTACGCAGTGCCGTAGGGGACCGCACCGCCACTTCCCAGCAAATTAGGGACACTGTTGCTCCTGGGGTATCGGCGAGGACCATTCGCAACCGTCTCCATGAAGCTGGGCTACAGTCCCGCACACCGTTAGGCCGTCTTCCGCTCACGCCCCAACATCGTGCAGCCCGCCTCCAGTGGTGTCGCGACAGGCGTGAATGGAGGGACGAATGGAGACGTGTCGTCTTCAGCGATGAGAGTCGCTTCTGCCTTGGTGCCAATGATGGTCGTATGCGTGTTTGGCGCCGTGCAGGTGAGCGCCACAATCAGGACTGCATACGACCGAGGCACACAGGGCCAACACCCGGCGTCATGGTGTGGGGAGCGATCTCCTACACTGGCCGTACACCACTGGTGATCGTCGAGGGGACACTGAATAGTGCACGGTACATCCAAACCGTCATCGAACCCATCGTTCTACCATTCCTAGACCGGCAAGGGAACGTGCTGTTCCAACAGGACAATGCACGTCCGCATGTATCCCGTGCCACCCTACGTGCTCTAGAAGGTGTAAGTCAACTACCCGGGCCAGCAAGATCTCCGGATCTGTCCCCCATTGAGCATGTTTGGGACTGGATGAAGCTTCGTCTCACGCGGTCTGCACGTCCAGCACGAACGCTGGTCCAACTGAGGTGCCAGGTGGAAATGGCATGGCAAGCCGTTCCACAGGACTACATCCAGCATCTCTACGATCGTCTCCATGGGAGAATAGCAGCCTGCATTGCTGCGAAAGGTGGATATACACTGTACTAGTGCCGACATTGTGCATGCTCTGTTGCCTGTGTCTATGTGCCTGTGGTTCTGTCAGTGTGATCATGTGATGTATCTGATCCCAGGAATGTGTCAATAAAGTTTCCCCTTCCTGGGACAATGAATTCACGGTGTTCTTATTTCAATTTCCAGGAGTGTATTTGAAACATTGCTGCTTGTAAGTAGGCTGTTCAGGTTTTCTTAACGCTCTGTATGAAAATCACTGGCTGTGCTGTGTGCAGTCTGTGGCTCGTTGGCATTGTTGTAATACTCGCCATTCTAGCGTTGGGCAGCTGGATGTGAACAGCGCCTAGCGTTGCGCAGTTGGAGGTGAGCCGCCAGCAGTGGTGGATGTGGGGAGAGAGATGGCGGAGTTTTGAAATTTGTCATGAACTGCTATATATATTATGACTATTAAGGTAAATACATTGTTTGTTCTCTATTAATATCTTTCATTTGCTAACTATGCCTATCAGTAGTTAGTGCCTTCAGTAGTTTGAATCTTTTATTTAGCTGGCAGTAGTGGCGCTCGCCGTATTACAGTAGTTCGAGTAACGAAGATTTTTGTGAGGTAAGTGATTTGTGAAAGGTATAGGTTAATGTTAGTCAGGGCCATTCTTTTGTAGGGATTTTTGAAAGTCAGATTGCGTTGCGCTAAAAATATTGTGTGTCAGTTTAAGCACAGTCTTGTATAAATTTTTCTAATGGGACGTTTCATGCTTAACGGGAGGTTTACTATCTTTTGGTTAAAAAAATCGATTTTTTTTCAGTTGAATTTTTGGATCGATAAAAGCGTTTAGAATCCACCTCTGAAACGGTTTTTCCGAATACGGAACTGAAATGTTTGTTATTCGCGGTTGAACAAAAAAATGCACCTGCTTGAAATCGGCCTTTTTCACGCACCAGTTTTTTTTTCTTTCGGAGGACGAGTTATTGTACCGGTACTTGGGAGGAAACACACAAAATTCAAATGAAAGATTGAACGCCTGTGTTTCGACGTTAGCCCCCAAGTATTTGCATCCTGGTGCGAAGACTGGGGAGACTGCGACTTTACTGTCAGTGAGCAGCTTCAACGATGGGTATTCAACAGTTCTGAAGACCATCATAACGATGGACGTCACTCTGGGACCCTATTCGACGCAGTTAGCCAAGTATTCGGACGACCACCTGATTCAAGCGGCCGAAAACTGCTTGTCACTGGCCGTACGAGCGGCTCTGGAGCAGTGCAGGATGGCCCAGATCGAGCAGAACGCCGTCTACGAGGAACAGTAATGACTAGTTCATGGACCCGGAATAGCAGGTTGAACGTACGTTGCATAATATTGCATTTATATGTGGTCAAAACTTCAAACGAATTTTTCTCGAAATGACGTTTTTTTTTTCATCGCGCGGTATGGTACTGAACCGATTGGCATGATTCTTTGTTTCCGACGAAGGTAACTAAATTGTCTAGGAGTTGCACCACTTTTATTCTGATTCATCAATTATAAATATTTTTACTTGGCCGACGAAGTTGGAAAACAAAAAAAAACCTATTTTTTTCAACTATATATGACGGTAGTATCTGTTCCCGAAAGAACAGTTACCGTGGATGACCATGCAGCTTTGCTAGAAATTAAATGATAATTAAATGGACACCCTAGCTGCAAACAGGCGTTGATGAACTTCATTGGGGACGTGTTGAAAATGTGTGCCCCGACCGGGACTCGAGCCCGGGATCTCCTGCTTACATGGCAGACGCTCTATCCATCTTTTTTTTTTATTTACTTTTTTTTCTCCATCCACTTTTATTATCCATCCTTTTCTTCCAGCTATCCAATTTCCAATTTTATTAACCACTTTTTTTTTTTATTTAAGATGGTCAGGGCGTGGTACACGCCGCACTAGCAGTGGGGTCTGTTCACGGCACTGCCAGTGCGTCGGGGCCCAAACCCCTCCCACCCCTTTTTCATGTTCCCTGTTGGGTCATAGCACTAAGTGTGCAGAAATCTTAACACAATATTCCCATTCTCCGGTGTAAGAAAGACAAAGAAACCTCTTCTCTGAGTAGAAACTGAACACTAATTAAAAAATAAATAAAAAAATGTTCCGGAAGCAAGGTAAAAGTAAATAATAATAAGGAACCAAGTGACTTTTATTTATCTTCTGTTCGTTCTCGTTCAAGGTGTTGTAGTGGTTTAACATATTTAACCAACACCCATTCTTTCAAAAATGATCTTCAGCATGTTGCCATAGTGCTTCCTGTGGTTGCGATACGTGCTGATTTTTGCATATTCACACTTCATGCAAACGCGGAATTCTATCTCGTTGTCCGACCCAAGTGTGTGGATGACATAACTAACATATTTTCCCAGTAACCAGCTAATGGCGTTGGTTTTTAATTTCGGAAAGTATGTCATGTCCGGTCTCAGGAGGAGCGACGGCGTTATATATTGCGTAGAGGATCTGGTGAGAAAGGCGATTTGTTGCCAGATCCAATTCCAGTTATGCACATTGCCACCACAGGTGAATCTGTGGCTGAGTGTATCCACCAGATTGCATTTTCCACAAAGGTGTGTCTGGTTTAAACCGATCCCATATAGTCTCTCGTTGGTGCTGATGACATTATTAACTGTTTTGTACCATACGGAAATAGCGTCTGTAGATAGCTCGGCATAGTTAATGTTCCGCCATACAGCTTTCCAGTCACAATTTGGGAATTTCGTTTCAATTTTGTTTCTGAGCCACCGCGGGCACAGAGGATAGTGCGTCTGCAGGGACTTATCCCTTGCACGCTCCCCGTGAGATCCACATTCCCAACATGTCCACACCACTACATCTATTAGGCGCACTACGAATGTAGTGTTGTGGACATGTTGAGAATGTGGATCTCACGGGGAGCGTGCAAAGGATAAGTCCCTGCAGACACACTATCCTCTGTGCCCGCGGTGGCTCAGATGGATAGAGCGTCTGCCATGTAAGCAGGAGATCCCGGGTTCGAGTCCCGTTCGGGTCACACATTTTCAACATGTCCCCAATAAAGTTCATCAACGCCTGTTTGCAGCTAGGGTGTCCATTTAATTATGATTTCTATTTTTTTCAAATGGCCGCCATTTTGTTTCCTATGATCCAAATAACTTAAGCAAGGTGCAACTCGTAAACAGTCTTATATACTTCGCTAACGTCAACTCAATTTTGATTTCAGACGAACTGGCTGACTAGTGACATACCGCGTGTGGAGGTCTACATCGAAATTTTGTTTCGTTCCGACGGCACTTCCGCCTATGCTCTTCGACATTTCCGGTCGAAAAAATTCCAGTTTGTATATCAATAAACATTTTGATAAAATTTGACATTCATATCTATAACACATCACGAGGAAAAAATTCTCAGAAACATGCTATTTCGGGCCAAAGATAGTAAACCTTCCCTTAAGGGGTGAAACCACGTTAGGAGGCTGAATGACACTGATTTTTTGGGACTTCTTGGGTGGTAAGAATTAATTAGAATATAATAAATTTTTGACATCATTTCATTCAATTTTCTAACAGTTTTTGTGATTTTTTTAAATAATTTCAGCCAGTTGTGTGCAGAGTAGCCACTGAAATGAAAAAGCTTTTAACTTTGGTTCAGATGGCTCTGAGCACTATGGGACTTAACTTCTGACGTCATCAGTCGCCTAGAACTTAGAACTAATTAAACCTAATTAACCGAAGGACATCACACACATCCATACCCGAGGTAGGATTCGAACCTACGACCGTAGCGGTCGCTCGGTTCCAGACTGTAGCGCCTAGAACCGCACGGGCACTCCGGCCGGCTTTTAATTTTAGATTTATAACTAAGAACTAAGAATATGGACCTGAATTCATGTGAAAATAAGGAAAATTAAAAATTTTGCAGGCGATGGAACAATTTACTTCGATTTTCACGATTTTTTCTCTAATTATGCAAAGAAAAATACCCCTTAAAATCATGATATCTCACAAGTAGGTTCACATAATTCGTAATTTTATGAAGAACCTTACTATCAATTTTCATAATGATCGGTTCTATACTTTTTCAGTTATACTGCACGCAAATGTGAATAAGTCATTTCGAGATAGACGCGTTTGAAAAATGAATTCTCGGAAACTACAAATTCAAGGAATCTAAGAATAATGTAAAATGCTTACCGATTAATCTGCGATTCCAGCACCATACAGTAATCCTTCTTCTTCCTCACAGGCTTCGTTTATCAATTGCAGAAGTGCTTTCCGAGTTTTCAGACCTTCCTTCGGTTCCAATGAACACTGTCGATTCAGCCGGCTCACGAGCTGGTTATCCATTTGTTCGGCATAATTGAAGCTTTGCTGCCTCGTTCATGACCATCAGAAGGGAAGAATTTCCTCCATTGAATTAGCTCGCTGCCAAATACGATGCCAATTCAACGACTTTTAGTGCTTAGGAGCTAGTCGCCAAATAATGGAATTAAAACTTTCATTAGCATTTTGTCTGTGGCCACCTGAACATCTCTCCAGTAATTCATCCCTTGATAAATCTTCATATATTGGAAGAATTTCCATCTGTACGTCGGGGTGTAATGGAGTAGGGAGCGGTTTATGTCCCATTCCAAGGGCTGTTCGCTTCTGCCACTCGGGCCAGCTTACTCTGGGCAATCCGTGGAAATCATATGACAGTATGTCGCCGTAATTGCCTTTTCATGTCTTGCTCCCTATCTACACGTCTTCGAATCACTAGTCCATATTAAGTGCTGAGCTTTCTCACTAATGTCTTTGTGAGTTTGCATTTTCCACCAAGCTGTGAGGTTGAACCGGCCAAGCGTACTTGAGGTAGTGTTCCGCCCTATTGCCGCGCCTGCCTGTAGCCGATGTGCAAGCGGTTCTAAGCTCATAAAATCTAAACGAGTGCGCATTTCGCTTTGAATTTTTGACAGCGTATTCTTCGATAGATAAGCTAACGATTTACACATTAAAAATCTGATTTCTGGAACCTCCCAATGTGGTTTCCCTCCTTAAACCTTGTTACCTTCAGGTTACTACCAGTGGAGGATGATGAACGTACAGCGATCAAAATTTTTCGGCTAATGTACATACCATCTAAGACAAGGAAAATGGATGCAAAATGAAATATTATTCAAAATGGGAGGTGAACCTGTAGATGTGATTTACATACACAAACAAATGATTAAAATTTCGCCGGCCGCGGTGGTCTAGCGGTTCTGGCGCTGCAGTCCGGAACCGCGGGACTGCTGCGGTCGCAGGTTCGAATCGTGCCTCGGGCATGGGTGTGTGTGGTGTCCTTAGGTTAGTTAGGTTTAAGTAGTTCTAAGTTCTAGGGGACTTATGACCTAAGATGTTGAGTCCCATAGCGCTCAGAGTCATTTGCACCATTTTTGATTAAATTTTCAGAGAGATAGCTGACTTATTCGAGCGAAACAGCTTCGCAAACTTAACAAGTCAGTAACACATTGGTCCACATCTGGCCCTTATGCAAGCAGTTATGCAGCTTCACACTGATTGAGAGAGATGTTGGACTTCCTCCTGCGGGATATCGTGCCGGTGAGATCGCCAAAATACCGAACTGGTTGAAGGGCCCTGCCCATAATGCTCCAAACTTTCTTTCTTGGAGAGAGATCCGGCAACTCTTCCGGCCAAGTGGGGTTTGGCAAGCACGAAGACAGGAAGTAAGAAACCGCGTGTGCGTTAGCCGTTATCTTGCTAGTACGAGGTGCATTCAAGTTCTAAGGCCTCCGATTTTTTTTCTCCGGACTGGAAAGAGATAGAAACATGCGCATTGTTTTAAAATGAGGCCGCGTTCATTGTCAATACGTCCCACAGATGGCAGCACCGTATTGAAATTCATCGACAGTTGAAGGAGACATGTGGTGGTGGAGTTATGGATGTGTCGAAAGTGCATTCGTGGGTGCAACAGTTTAATGAAGGCAGAACATCGTGTGACAACAAACCGAAACAACCTGGGGCTCGCACAAGCCGGTCTGATGACACGATCGAGAAAGTGGAGAGAATTGTTTTGGGGGATCGCCGAATGACTGTTGAACAGATCGCCTCGAGAGTTGGCATTTCCGAGGGTTCTGTGCACACAATCCTGCATGACGACCTGAAATTGCGAAAAGTGTCATCCAGGTGGGTGCGACGAATGCTGACGGACGACCACACTGCTGCCCCTGTGGCATGTTGCCAAGCAATGTTGACACGCAACGACAGCACGAATGGGACTTTCTTTTCGTCGCTTGTGACAATGGATGAGACGTGGATGCCATTTTTTCAATCCAGAAACAAAGCGCCAGTCAGCTCAATGGAAGCACACAGATTCACCGTCACCAAAAAAATTTCGGGTAACCGCCAGTGCTGAAAAAATGATGGTGTGCATGTTCTGGGACAGCGAGGGCGTAATCCTTACGAAAATGTTTTGAAGAACAGATTCCTTCCTGCACTGCAACAAAAATGCCCGGGAAGGGCTGCGCGTGTGCTGTTTTACCGAGACAACGCACCCGCACATCGAGCTAACGTTACGCAACAGTTTCTTCGTGATAACAACTTTGAAGTGATTCCTCATGCTCCCTACTCACCTGACCTGGCTCCTAGTGAGTTTTGGCTTTTTCCAACAATGAAAGACACTCTCCGTGGCCGCACATTCACCAGCCGTGCTGCTATTTCCTCATCGATTTTCCAGTGGTCAAAACAGACTCCTAAAGAAGCCTTCGCCGCTGCCATGGAATCATGGCGTCATCGTTGTGAAAAATGTGTACGTCTGCAGGGCGATTACGTCGAGAAGTAACGCCAGTTTCATCAATTTCGGGTGAGTAGTTAATTAGAAAAAAAAAAATCGGAGGCCTTAGAACTTGAATGCACCTCGTATGTAAGACCAGAATCGCTTGCCATGAAGGATAAGAAAACGGGCCGTAGAATATCGTCGACGTACCGCTGTGCTATAAGGATGCCCCGAATGACAACCAAAGGCGTCCAACTATGAAAAGAAACAGCATACCAGACCATCACTTCCGTTTGTCGGGCTATACCGTGGGCGACAGTATGGTTGGCATCGTACCTCTGTCTAGGCCGCCTCCAGTGACGTGTTTGTTGGTTTAGTTCGATCTGGGGCTCATGAATGAAGACAGTTCCACTCCAGTCAATGAGTTTCCAGGCCAAAGAAGTATGTGGAGACGCCCCAGACGGCGATGGGGCCTCATACCGTCCGACAGTTTCATTTCTTTTCATATCAGGACCCATTTTGTTGTCATCCGCGGTACCGTAGCTGCACAGCGCCCCGTCGACGATATTCTACATCCAGTTTTGTTACCCTACATGGGAAGCCATCCTGGGCTTACATTTCAGCAAGATAATGCCCACCCGCATACAGCGTGAATTTCCTTGTCTTCGTTCCACCCAAACCCTGTCTTCACCAACAAGGTCACCGGATCTCTCTACAGTTGAGATCATTTGGAGAATTATCGGCAGGGCCTTCAACCAGCTCGGGGTTTTGAAGATGTAATGCGCCATTTGTATGGAATTCGGCATTGTGTCCTCCAAGAGGATATTCAACAACTACATCAATCAATGAGGCGCCGAATAACTGCTTGCATAATGGCCAGATACGGACCAACGCGTTATCGACTTGCTCAATTTGTGAAGCTCTTTCTCTTGAACATATCATCCAATTTGTCTGAAATTTAATCATTTGCGCGAATAACTGCTTACATAATGGCCAGATACGGACCAACGCTTTATCGACTTGCTCAATTTGTGAAGCTCTTTCTCTTGAACATATCATCCAATTTGTCTGAAATTTAATCATTTGCGCGAATAACTGCTTACATAATGGCCAGATACGGACGAACGCTTTATCGACTTGCTCAATTTGTGAAGCTCTTTCTCTTGAACATAGCAACCAATTTGTCTGAAATTTAATCATTTGCGCGAATAACTGCTTACATAATGGCCAGATACGGACCAACGCTTTATCGACTTGCTCAATTTCTGAAGCTCTTTCTCTTGAACATATCATCCAATTTGTCTGAAATTTAATCATTTGCGCATCTGTACATGAATCTCATGTCTGCCGATTTACGTCCTATTAGGAAAATTGTTTCATGATGCATCTTTTTTTCGTCTTGGGTTGTATTATGTGAACACTATGGTGGCAGTGAAGACCATACCAATACTTACATGTAGTTTGTCTTAAACATAGCTTCGACAATAAATAAACCACCGTAGGAAGGTCGAAAAGTTGAGGCTGAATATCCCACCAACGACGAGTTCGTTAGAGACGATGCAGGCAGTTGGCCGTGTCCTTGTGAACGAAACCTTCACTGCGATTGCAAGGAGTGATTTAGGTAAATTACAGAAAACCTGAATATGGATTGCCGGGCGGGAATTTGAACGCCAGTCGAACCGAAAGCGGAACCAATGGGAACCAATGTCGTATGATTGCACCAACTGACCAATGTGCAGCACCACTGACACACAGCAACGTCAGTACATAAAACCGTAATACTACACTTTTCTGAAGGCGTCATCGTCAAAGTGCGCAAGCAAGGTTAACACCCGCAGTAAAGATCTACCCTCGTATCAGACAGTTCTCAATTCTTGCGCCAAAAAGCTATTCCCTTTAGAAGATTACATGGGCACAAAATAAACTGGACGAGTGGATGAAGCGTAAGTGTGCTTTGTTAGAAATACGGTAAGTTAACAATAAGTTGTGTATAACATCAGAAACTCAACTGTCTTACATGCGCGGTTAGACATTCATCTCTCAATGAAACTGGAACGTGTTCATGTTCACAGAAGAGATCAGTAACTGCGACTGGTGCTATTCTTTTATCAAAACTTTTATTCCCCACAGCTTAGTGTTTCACATCCGTCATGGGGAAAAGTGTTGTTTCCAATCTATTTATTTCAATACGTTTTCCTGACGAATGTGTGCTTCTGTAGCTACGTGTGTGTGTGTGTGTGTAAGAGAGAGAGAGATAGAGAGAGAGAGAAAGAGAGAGAGAGAGAGAGTATGTGTGAGCCGGCCTTTGTGGCCGAGCGGTTCTAGGCACTTCAGGTTCGAATCCTGCCTCGGGCATGGATGTGTGTGATGTTCTTAGGTTAGTTAGGTTTAAGGGGCTCCGGAAAGGCTCAAAATCATGAAAAGTTCAATTTTTACTTTTTTGCGTTTTCTGAATTTATTCAATTCCGAAGACTACAACTATTTTTAAATTTTTTTTGAAATGTGTTCTACATGGGCGTGACCCACTGTGGCGCTGTTACCTTGGTGACGGTGATTCTAAAAGTTTCAAACATGTTCAAGGACCGAAGCCCTATGGTGATGATGTTGTAGTGCAGAAATTTGAGCGTATTGGACACGTACAGAAGCGAATGGGAACAAGACTTCGACGACTGAAAGCTTCGTACAAAAAACAAAAACTCAGTGATGGTAAAGGGTTGGATGGGAAGGGAAGGTTAACTGACAGTGTAATTGACAAATTACAGAACTATTATGGAATGGCTATTAGGCAAAATATACAAAGTGTCGACGAAATGAAGAAGGCTGTTTGGGCTCTTTTTTTTCATACTTCTTCAACCGATGAAAATCCCCAACATAGCTTGTGTCCCAAAGAAGAAGACAGTTGGTGTAAATATAACAAAGGATTGCTAACTGGTGAAGTGTACACTCATAAGCATAGTCTGCCTCATGCAATAATGGAGGTGATAAAACCTATTTTCAGAGACTTAGCAGCACCTGAACTGTTGAAAAAGTGTATTCACGGAAAAACTCAAAACCCCAATGAAAGTGTAAATAGTGTTATATGGTCGAGAATCCCCAAGACTGTATTTGTTGGAATAGAAACACTTCACTTTGGTGTGTATGATGCTGTTGCGACTTTCAATGATGGCAACATTGTAAGGTGCAAGGTATTTAGAAATATGGGAATGAACATAGGTTCCAACATGGTACGAGCGATACTTGCTTTAGACAAGGAACGCCTTCGGGCTGCAGACAGGGCTGTAAAGAGTCTAGAAATACAAGCAAGAGTAAACACGAGGAGGAACAAGAGGAAGCTGGAGGAGGAGTTTGCAGAGGATGAAGATAATCCATCTTATGGACCTGGAATGCACTAAAAAGTTAATCCAATCTTTGTCGCTCGATTCCCAAAACTTTTATTTTCTCATACTAATTACATGTTTTCTAAGAATCTTCCAAACATATTTATTTCAAATTTTCAGTAAATGTTACACAGTACCTTCTGCATAATTTAACACAGCTTTTTTCCAAAAAACTGTATAATTTTGAATATATAAATAAAAAATTGCAAAAAAATTTTGTGAATTATCATTACAATTGAAAAAAAATCATCTTTAATAACTGAACTAAAATTTTGTAAAATCCCTATGTTAAGTTGTAGCCCATATTCCAATAAATAATCTGTAAAAAGTTCAACGTCCTACCTCAAATACTTTGTGAGGAAAGATGTAATTTATAAGCGTTATTTTAACATTGCAAGTATAGGGCGTTCCGGAGCCCCTTAAGTAGTTCTAAGTTCTAGGGGACTGATGACCTCAGATGTTAAGTCCCATAGTGCTCAGAGCCATTTTGTGTGTGTGTGTGTGTGTGTGTGTGTGTGTGCGTGTGTGTGTGTCTTGCACCGTATCCTTTCTTTATTGACGAATAATATTTGGGAAACACATTTAAATGTTACAAAAACGTTTACAATGTAATGTTCTGCTTCAGGAAAGATACGTCACAAGTGCGATGGTCCGAAGCAGTTACTAGTCTAACATATATCAAGCAAAAATGAATTAGTGTGAACAGCATCATCAGCTTTTTCTGCAGCATACAAATGCAATCGCATGTAACTTCTGCTTATGCTGTATCAGGCCGTGGAGGCTACTGTACATTCTCATTGTTTTAAAAGAATCCTTTGAGCTCGAAAATACCGTACTTACTTTCACGTAAAAAAGTTGATAATAAGTATTAGATGGGAGTTCAAGAAAAGGGATGTGCAGCTCCGAATTTGTATGCAAATAATATTTAAACGACGCTATTCGATACAGCACTCAGTTTTTCTGCTCTCACATCATTCGTCCACAATCCTGACACATGTACCAGAAACATAAAAGAACTCGCCTTACTACTGTGATCAACTAGACGATTCTACAAGAGAATTGCTGACATCATTTCCCTTAACTTAAGCTTATTATTCAATAAATCAATATACAGGATCTCTCGAAACATATCTCCTGTCATGTCATGTGTAACAGCAGAAGTGACATACCAGAAGAGGAAGTTCTCTTAACACAGGAAGAATGAAAGCGTCACAGAGAGAGAGTCTTCATTAACTTCTCGCTTGCAGTGTTTATGCACTACGTATGCACGATCCAGTCACATTAATGTGACCACCGCCAATGTTGAACATCAACTTGGAACCGCCACTCACAGATTGCGGATAGCAGCACTAGAAATGGAGGGTGCATAAAGCATATTGGCAGTACGCGGAAAACGGTGCAGTCACTGTCGTAATGTGGAAACGCAGCCATTTATCTGACGTCCAAATGGACATGGTCATAGGCTTTCGGGGCAACGGCGGAGCGCTTCCGAAACGGCTAAGTTTGTAAACTGATTGTGTGCCACCGTGGCAAAATGGTACCATTCAAAACTTCCGCCGCGCTTTTTGTGGCCTGCCACAGCCCGTAGATAGCAGGGATCAACGACGATCGCGCAGAGGTCTATATGTAAATAGACGTGCAGCGGTTGTGATATTCGCTATTTTTGACTTCATTAAAACAGCAAACACAAGTAGTTAATACTTTCAGCCAGAAGGCAAATACTTGTTTATAAATAATGATTAATGTATAATAGGGCGTCGCATAGCGACGGTGGACTTTACTAAATAATGTAATTCGCCGTCTTTGGGCGGCAATATAAATAGGAAAATACGGTTAGATATGCGATCCTTCACTATTTTGTTCGCTGGAGAACAAATGAAGCCTCGAGCGCAAAAGACTTGTACTGTTGTTCTCGAGTAAGACGGACGCAGATTTGTGGTAGTCTGATCTAACTTTTACTAAATGTATGGTTCAAATGGCTCTGAGCACTATGGGACTCAACTGCTGTGGTCATAAGTCCCCTAGAACTTAGAACTACTTAAACCTAACTAACCTAAGGACAGCACACAACACCCAGCCATCACGAGGCAGAGAAAATCCCTGACCCCGCCGGGAATCGAACCCGGGAACCCGGGCGTGGGAAGCGAGAACGCTACCGCACGACCACGAGATGCGGGCTACTAAATGTATATAAACGTGTTATGTCTAAGTTTGAGTGAAGTGTAAAGAACTGTTATAACTTACCGTGACGACGCACGAGCGACTCAAAGAAGACAATGGCCATATAAAAGAGCGCTCAATGGACATAAGAATCTACCGTCATTGTAGTACTAAGCTTAAGGTATGATATATGTTTTAGTTATAATAAATATTTGTTCTGGGAATACTGAATCATTTAGCAGTGCTCATTCCTATTATCTCCTCAGTATTATTTTCATTTTAATTATGCATTTTGCTAATGTTACAGACACCAAGATCAGCAGTCCAATGTGCGTGTTACATTGATAAAAAGAAAACTGTTTTATCGTCTTCTTGCATCAGTTTTAATATTGAATTTCCCTTTTGTGTGATGTTACAGTTGTTTTTGCGCCCTTAAGAACTTTCTGGTCCCTTAGGAAATTGTTTTGTCATAACAATAACTTCACAACCGGGTATGATCGTATCTACGATCATGAAGTAATTAGAAAGATGGTAATGCGATTTCTTAATCAATAGCACGCTAGTTGTGACTGCCTCAAGCCACGCGAAACTGCAAGTAAAAACTAATCACATCTCATAATGCAATATTTTATGAAAATGGTCAATCCATGATTCTTACGCCAATTGTGATTGATAAAACAGTAAGCTAAATCTCAATTTCCAACTTTCCATTGAATAACAACATCACTTTTATTTTGTAACATCACACGGTTCAGCGGATGACCACCCAGATGAACCAAGAGGTTGCCGATACTGACTCCTCGACGACTGTTCAGCGAACATTTCTGTGTATGGGCCTCCGCTGTAGGTGCCTGGTTTATGCAGCCATGTTGACTGCTGTTCATTGGCGGCAAAGAATGGAGTTTTTACCCCAAAACCGCAAATGGACGTCCACGGTTGCCTTGTCATATGAATCATGTTTTACGCTAAATGCTACAGTTGGACATTGGCCTGTACAGCCCAGTAACAATCTACAGAAGGAACAATCTCGTACCAGGAAGCTCTATGGAGTGGGGAATGCTTTCGTAACATTTCTGGGTGAGCACGTCATTCTGGAAGGAAAAATGGATCAACATAAGTATGTATCTATCCTTGGGGGTCATGTCCACTCCTACAAGTAGTCTGTTTTTTTCCCTGTCACTGTGGCATCTACCTGCAGGACAATCTGATGTGTCACACAGCTTGCAGTGTACATGCATGGTTCCGAAAGTACCAAGATGAGGGTACTGTACTCTCGTGACCAACGGACTACCTAGAGTTAAACCAGGTGGTGACTCTGTGCGACCCTTTCGATCAGACTGTCCACGCCACGGACACTCATTCGATGACGTTAGCACAGCTGGCCGCGGCGGAGGAGCTGGCATGACTGCACATCCCTATTAGTACTATCTTAAACCTCATTGCATGTCCGGAATGCAAAAGGTGGTTATTCAGGATACTGAGACGGTCTGGCTTTCAATCGTCGTCGTCGTGGTCTTCAGTCCTGAGACTGGTTTGATGCAGCTCTCCATGCTACTCTATCCTGTGCAAGCTTCTTCATCTCCCAGTATCTACTGCAACCTACATCCTTCTGAATCTGCTTAGTGTATTCATCTCTTGGTCTCCCCCTACGATTTTTACCCTCCACGCTGCCCTCCAATACTAAATTGGTGATCCCTTGATGCCTCAGAACATGTCTTACCAATCCCTTCTTCTGGTCAAGTTGTGCCACCAACTTCTCTTCTCCCCAATCCTATTCAATACTTCCTCATTAGTTATGTGATCTACCCATCTAATCTTCAGCATTCTTCTGTAGCACCACATTTCGAAAGCTTCTATTCTCTTCTTGTCCAAACTATTTATCGTCCACGTCTCACTTCCATACATGGCTACACTCCATACAAATACTTTCAGAAGTGACTTCCTGACACTTAAATCTATACTCGATGTTAACAAATTTCTCTTCTTCAGAAACTCTTTCCTTGCCATTGCCAGTCTACATTTTATATCCTCTCTACTTCGACCATCATCAGTTATTTTGCTCTCCAAATAGCAAAACTCATCTACTGCTTTAAGTGCATCATTTCCTAATCTAATACCCTCAGTATCACCCGAGTTAATTCGACTACATTCCATTATCCTCGTTTTGCTTTTGTTGATGTTCATCTTATATCCTCCTTTCAAGACACTGTCCATTCCGTTCAACGGCTCTTCCAAGTCCTTTGCTGTCTCTGGCAGAATTACAATGTCATCGGCGAACCTAAAAGTTTTTATTTCTTCTCCATGGATTTTAACACCTACTCGGAATTTATCTTTTGTTTCCTTTACTGCTTGCTCAATATACAGATTGAATAACATCGGGGAGTGGCTACAACCCTGTCTTACTCCCTTCCCAACCACTGCTTCCCTTTCATGTCCCACGACTCTTATAACTGCCATCTGGTTTCTGTACAAATTGTAAATAGCCTTTCGCTCTCTGTATTTTACCCCTGCCACCTTTAGAATTTGAAAGAGAGTATTCCAATCACCGTTGTGAAAAGCTTTCTCTAAGTCTACAAATGCTAGAAACGTAGGTTTGCCTTTCCTTAATCTTTCTTCTAATATAAGTCGTAAGGTCAGTATTGCCTCACGTGTTCCAGTATTTCTACGGAATCCAAACTGATCTTCCCCGAGGTCGGCTTCTACTAGTTTTTCCATTCGTCTGTAAAGAATTCGTGTTAGTATTTTGCAGCTGTGGCTTATTAAACTGATTGTTCGGTAATTTTCACATCTGTCAACACCTGCTTTCTTTGGGATTGGAATGATTATATTCTTCTTGAAGTCTTAGGGTATTTCGCCTGTTTCATACATCTTGCTCACCAGATGGTAGAGTTTTGTCAGGACTGCCTCTCCCAAGGCCGTCAGTAGATCCAATGGAATGTTGTCTACTCCGGGGGCCTTGTTTCGACTCAGGTCTTTCAGTGCTCTGTCAAACTCTTCACGCAGTATCGTATCACCTATTTCATCTTCATCTACATCCTCTTCCATTTCCATAATATTGTCCTCAAGTGCATCGCCCTTGTATAGACCCTCTATATACTCCTTCCACCTTTCTGCTTTCCCTTCTTTGCTTAGAACTGGGTTTCCATCTGAGCTCTTGATGTTCATACAAGTGGTTCTCTTATCTCCAAAGGTTTCTTTAATTTTCCTGTAGGCAGTATCTATCTTACCCCTAGTGAGATAAGTCTCTACATCCTTACATTTGTCCTCTAGCCATCACTGCTTAGCCATTTTGCACTTCCTGTCGATCTCATTTTTGGGACGTTTGTATTCCTTTTTGCCTGCTTCATTTACTGCATTTTTATATTTTCTGCTTTCATCAATTAAATTCAATATTTCTTCTGTTACCCAAGGATTTCTACTAGCCCTCTTCTTTTTACCTACTTGATCCTCTGCTGCCTTCACTACTTCATCCCTCAAAGCTACCCATTCTTCTTCTACTGTATTTCTTTCCCCTGTTCCTGTCAATTGTTCCCTTATGCTCTCCCTGAAACTCTGTACAACCTCTGGTTCTTTCAGTTTATCCAGGTCCCATCTCCTTGAATTCCCACCTTTTTGCAGTTTCTTCAGATTTAATCTACACGTCATAACCAATAGATTGTGGTCAGAGTCCACATCTGCCCCTGGAAATGTGGCTTTCATTATATTACATTTATTATAAAAATTTTTTTCTTTACATAGTAATTGTTTCATCTGGAATTTACCAAAGAAATAAAAAATTGAAACTCTTATAGTCAGTGATCAAGTGTAATGTCAGGAGCAAACAAGCAAGAGCAGGCTGTGACGTTGAGGAAGAAGGTGTGCGAATCATGTAAGTATTATCTATGCAGTAAATTCTTGAAGTTCGTCACTGTTAGACGTGGTGTCAAGGCGAAGTTACCGTTTCTTCTACCTAGGAACGACAGTGTGACAGCAAGAGAAACGCTGGAAAAATTGGCAAGAAAGCACTCGAAACCATTTCGAGGAAATATAAACATCCTGTCGCTATAGCGCATACAGTGGAATTATTAAACTGGATGTTCTACTACAAAATAGCTGCTTGAAATATTTTACCAGCTTTGTGTTAACTTTCAGTGTCTCGATTTGGACATTACGCAAGATTTTGCAAGAGTTTTTAATAAATTGAGATGTGTGAGTACTTAATATCAAACCACGACTTCGCTTGGAAGGAGACTGCTAGGGAAAGAGAAATTTGATCGAGGACAATGAAAAGACATTTGGGATTGATTGTTTAACGTGGATGCTCCCAAATTGTAAAGTAAGGGTTGTGATAAATTTATATGTCAAATCACAAGCTCAAGAGTGAACAAAGTAATCGATAGCCAGATTTTATAATTTACAGGCAACTACGAGGAACTTTTACGACTACTTCGGCTAAAGAATGTGGTGTTACAGGCTGGAGGCTCCAATATGCAGCTACAGATTGGATCATGTGTTCGATTCTGTGCAAAAGTATTTAAGTGTTTTGACCCCTGACAAACAATACTTACAATGTAAAATATGTTTCACTGTATTTCGTGCCAATCACGTCCATATGATATCAATTAACAAATAATTTGCAGAACAGCTGCTGTGTGGCGTTTAACATTATTCTGCTGTTTGTCTAATAGTGTAATAAGGAAACACGAAAGTTGACTTGTGTGCTAATAACGCTTCCTGACACTCAATACAGAGAAATACTTATAAATTATACTCTGTCTGCATAAAGTTTTAATTATCTACCTACTAACTTCGCGAGATTCATAACACTGACTCCAGCGCAGTGTTACACAGAGGTGCTATACTGAAACACCTGAAACATATTTACCTCAATCGCGACATTTTTCTCCACAATATCATCAGATATAGATATCGCCGAATTAGGACTGGTACCCACAAACGCTGTTACTCTGCAAATCCACGAAATAGAGTGAATACTACACTCCTGGAATTGAAATAAGAACACCGTGCCATTTCCACCTGGCGCCTCAGTTGGACCAGCGTTCGTGCTGGACGTGCAGACCGCGTGAGACGACGCTTCATCCAGTCCCAAACATGCTCAATGGGGGACAGATCCGGAGATCTTGCTGGCCAGGGTAGTTGACTTACACCTTCTAGAGCACGTTGGGTGGCACGGGATACATGCGGACGTGCATTGTCCTGTTGGAACAGCAAGTTCCCTTGCCGGTCTAGGAATGGTAGAACGATGGGTTCGATGACGGTTTGGATGTACCGTGCACTATTCAGTGTCCTCTCGACGATCACCAGGGGTGTACGGCCAGTGTAGGAGATCGCTCCCCACACCATGATGCCGGGTGTTGGCCCTGTGTGCCTCGGTCGTATGCAGTCCTGATTGTGGCGCTCACCTGCACGGCGCCAAACACGCATACGACCATCATTGACACCAAGGCAGAAGCGACTCTCATCGCTGAAGACGACACGTCTCCATTCGTCCCTCCATTCACGCCTGTCGCGACATCACTGGAGGCGGGCTGCACGATGTTGGGGCGTGAGCGGAAGACGGCCTAACGGTGTGCGGGACCGTAGCCCAGCTTGATGGAGACGGTTGCGAATGGTCCTCGCCGATACCCCAGGAGCAACAGTGTCCCTAATTTGCTGGGAAGTGGCGGTGCGGTCCCCCACGGCACTGCGTAGGATCCTACGGTCTTGGCGTGCATCCATGCGTCGCTGCGGTCCGGTCCCAGGTCGACGGGCACGTGCACTTTCCGCCGACCACTGGCGACAACATCGATGTACTGTGGAGACCTCACGCCCCACGTGTTGAGCAATTCGGCGGTACGTCCACCCGGCCTCCCGCATGCCCACTATACGCCCTCGCTCAAGGTCCGTCAACTGTACATACGGTTCACGTCCACGCTGTCGCGGCATGCTACCAGTGTTAAAGACTGCGATGGAGCTCCGTATGCCACGGCAAACTGGCTGACACTGACGGCGGCGGTGCACAAATGCTGCGCAGATAGCGCCATTCGACGGCCAACACCGCGGTTCCTGGTGTGTCCGCTGTGCCGTGCGTGTGATCATTGCTTGTACAGCCCTCTCGCAGTGTCTGGAGCAAGTATGGTGGGTCTGACACACCGGTGTTAATGTGTTCTTTTTTCCATTTCCAGGAGTGTAGTATGTCGTACAGAATTCAACCATTCGTCATTATAGAAATCACGACTTTAAGTACAATTACTGTGGTATGTGTACGAATATAAGACTGAAATGGAAGACATCAAAGACAAAAGATATAAAATGATGTAAATGTCAAAGATAAGTGCAATAAATGAATAATGTAAACTGCATTTGGAAAAAGGAAAAGCTATTGCAGACTGCTTCAGTCACAATGTATGGTGAAATCTGGCTATAACTGGGGAATATAACATATCTGCATTTACTGTTAACTGCCCTGGTAAGTAGCCATATGGTGAGTCCTGGCCGAAAATGGAGGGTTGCAGCATGGTTATTACTTTAAAGTTCCCACGAAACATTTTTTTTTATGTAGCTGGAGTCCGTCCTGGACTTCTTACAAATGGTGGTTTCATTGTATCTAAATATGCTGGACTGGATATTGTGCACCTAGCAACAGAACCACCATTTACAGAACTTAAAACCAACGGAACACCAACATTCAATGGTCACTCGTTTGCTAAAATGTAAACATGAAGTTCTATACTGAAATGTCACAAGAATGTGCTGCACAAGAGCTGGTAGAGTACACCCAGGAAGATGTGAAGTGTTACTTATAACAATAATGTTATGGAGGAAGAAAGAGGTAAAATTAAAATCTCCGAATGCTCTCATCTAGAAGAACTTCTGGAAGGAACAGAGCTAGTTGTCAAAGTTACAAAAGAGACAGTTTATAGGAAAAGACTGAGACGTGTATTGAAATTCGAGAATATACCTTCTTTGTACCAGCCAAATTATTGGCCGGGGAAAGTATTATAAGGAGTCAATGTAGATTTAAATTATAAGTTAACAATTAACCTGGATGTTATTAAAACTACAACAAATAAAAACAAAGAGCATGTTGTTTCTTGTTTGTGAATGTACATGCAAGAATTAATGAAGTTTGAGAATATATTATGCTTTCTTATTCACTGCCCAGGCAAAATTCTAGTCTGCCATTTTCGATGATCTATGTGTGTGGGATGTGAGTAGTGTAACCTTGAAAAGTAGCTGAAACTTGGTAGCTGAAAGTTTAGCGAACCCCTATATGACTTGGAGGACCTACAGTGCCAGCTTTCTTTTCTTTTATGCACAGTCGTGCTCAAAAGTATCCAAACGACCTGAATTGCATTTTGCCTGATTTGAATGCAACCCACATAGCACAGCTGTCTAGCAGGTCCTCTAATCGCCCCTCGGTACAGTCGTTTGACTATTGAAAATGGTTCCAACAAGTCACCACTAGAAAACACTGCTCTGTATCGCAGTAACTCAAGATGTAAAGTAATACCAAGGTATTACAAATATCAGGAAACAACTTATCACAGATAAGACGGTTCTTCAGGCTTGTAAGCTCACATTTATTACAATAAATGGCATACATGAAGTGGTACCACTCTCATTATTACGTCAGATAGGTAATGCACGTAGTAAGTTCGTCGTATTCATGATTTCCTCTTCAAAATAACATTCCGTACTTATTATTTAACACAAAATGACATTAAAAAATTAAGTTAGTCACGAGCAGCTAGTCGAGAATATGTATGAACTTTAAATGACACGACGAATCGTCTCGTTCTGCATATGGATTCAAACCCAGGTCATGCAGACTAAGCAAAGACTTCGTGACTGACGGAAACTAACAGTCATTCCTGACTAGGCATACAGAGAGTGATATGCCTCGATTTTAGACAATATCAGTTAGCAAATACCAACTTTAAATTACATAACGTAAACGGACGTGAATTCCTACCCAGCATCTATTGTCCCTGTTAACGAACACATATGTGTACAGATACTCAGTTTTATTGAAACAAACTTTCGTCGTAAGGTCATCGTGGGTAATTTTATTTCGTTCCTTGTAATACAGTACACAATTTTCTTACGCTTTCTTTTAGTGTTGTTAAAACATTAGTTAACATGAGAGAGAAATTAATAATCAATGATATATGCGATTTCTCTGATGTTATCTATAACAGTCTGACAATGCACATGCAGTTTATTGATTACATGCATGTAGAAACTAGTTCTGAGTTAAAGCTGTCAAACAAGGTTTTATGAAGAATAAAATGCCACTACCACACGACAGCTAATGTAGAAAATACTTTTCTGACGTATTTTGGCACGATGCGTTCTCCCCATACATAATACAAAAGTTTCGAGATGCATCTACAGCCTGGCCACCTATTAAACCTGAAAAGAACAAAATGTCGCAGACACGATTTTGGGTTGAAATGTGAAGGGCAATTATGTTCAAAGTTCCATTAGATCGATAACTTCAGCAGAAAGGAGTGCGGCGTTTGAAAAAGTGTAGCGACGTCTTAGCAACATTGCGCGGCGCTTACCGTTACGCTACTAGCTGACAGATAGCTACAGCAACTCCAGAACTCAACAATAATTCCTACAGGACTTGCGCATTGCACAGTGCTGTGAGATATTGCATATGACCGGATCTAGACTTCTGAGAGACAGACAGTTACAGCTTTTCTTTTGCACTGTACGACGTTTTTAAGAAACAGATAGCGCAATAGAGTAGCTCAAGTCGAAAGGAAAACTTCCTGTATAAATTTCTGCATCCTACACTGTTGGAACATCTGTGTAGGTGTCAGTTACGTGATTTTATTTCGGTGATTATAAAATAGAGCTGAATGTATGCACTGGGTAGCCGAGGCAGCTAGTTCATAGCGATTCGGTCAACCAAGTAAATGAATGTACTGAACATGCTGCAAACCACTACAGGGAGTCTGTGTGTCAGAATTCTCATCGAGTGTGGCGCAACATTGTTATAATAGAAAAATGAGTGACAGAGAAGAGAATTAGGTGGTGTGTTGGACTGATGCTAGGTTCATATACTTATGGTCTGGGTTCGATTCCAACTTCTGCTGATGATTTTTGATCAGGAGAGACAGATTCTGTTCACTTCTGGCTACGCCAAGTGAAGAAGGTATAATGGCATTGTGGTCTGACATTCATGTTAAACATGGTATTCTTTCTCTACCAAGTAGACGTTAGTTTGAACCACAATAAAGTCAGGAGTCCCGTCACGTAGAAACTCTAGCAACAGTAACCTTTCTTATACAAGTTATTTATTTCTAGTGACGAAACAAACGCTATGTAGGGTCACAGGTCACTTATTCCAACTTTTATTTGAGCTTCTGTGTGACGATAAAATCGGTTCTGATCTGGGAATGCAACTCAGACCGCCCTTAACGCGGAATTTGCTCCCTTCGTGACAATACAGCTCGACTGCAATTGTTGTTTGTTCAAAACTGCGGATTCCTCAACATCTCCACATATTGCGCGTGAAGGGGTTCGAATCCTGGCCCGGCACTTAAGCTTTCATTATGTATTATCAAGCTCTAGCATGAGAACACCTATCTGCTGGTGGGTACTAATTTTGATTTTTAATGTATTTTCATTCGTTGTCAACACTAACGGTATCTGACGTCTTTGAGTCCCAGTGAGACACTGAACTGTTTGCGAAATCATTGTAATTTCAAGGAATTTATTCCGAGCTGCTGGTGGAGAAAAATTCGGTAGCGGACGTCTCTTTGTGTGTAGTCAACAACGATATGTGTGGGGTTCGATTCCGAGTCAGCACTGAACTCTTCGTCATATTATTTCTAGTTCAAGCAAGCTCACATGTCGCTGCTGATACGAAAAACCCATTTTTAACGTTCGTTTTCTCTAGAATATAACAGCGATAGGTGCCAGGTTGGAGTCCTGGAAAAAAAAATTAATGTTTCGTCTCGACATTTCAGTTAAAACATCTAGCTACTGCCGAGAATATCCGATATGTCACAGTTGATTGTGGTTCGAGGACAGTACAATTAGGTTCTGGGTTCGAATCCTTGTCCAACACAAAGCTTTACCTCACGGCATTTCACGTAAGTTACTTGTGAAGAAGCAGTACTGAACATCTCTCGTAGTTCGTTAACAGGGACAATAGATGCTGGGTAGGAATTCGCGTCCGCTAAAAATGTTTGCTTCATCTAATTTAGAGTTGATATTTGCTTACTGATAATGTCCAAGATCGGGATATATCACTGTCTGTATGCCTAGTCAGGAATGACTGTTAGTTTCCGTCAATCACGAAACCTTAGTGTGCATGGCCTGGGTTGGAATCCATACGCAGAACGAGACGGTTCGTCGTGTCATTTGAAGTTGGTACGTATTCTCAACTAGCTGCCCGTGATTAACTTAAATTTTTAGTCATTTTGTGTCAAATAACAAGTACGGCATGTTATTTGAAGAGAAAATCTTGAATACGACGAACTTTCTACGTGCATTACCTATCTGACGTAATAATGAGACATTTCAGGACTGTCATTTATTGCAAGAAATGTGAGTTTACAATCCATTAGGACAGCCTTATCTGTGATAATGTCTTCCCTGATATTTGTAGTATCGTGGTATTACTTTACATCTTCAGTTATTGCGATACAGAGCAGTGTTTTCTAGTGGTGACTTGTTGGAACCACTTTCAATAGTCTAACGACTGTACCAAGGAGCAATTAGAGGACCTGCTAGACAGCTGCGTTATGTGGGTTGCATGCGAATCATGCGAAATGCAATTCAGGTCGTTCGGATACTTTTGAGCATGACTGTACATAACACACATGACAACTAGGATTTTGCCATGTGCTAATGTGGTTGGTACTGACTGTTTCATGTGGATGACCTCCAATTGTAGAGTAAAACCTATACAATGTATTTATGTGCGAAATCACAAGACCAGTAGTGAGCAAAGTTAATGGTAATCACGTTACAGATTTTATAGTGTCCATATATGCGAATAAGGGGAACTTTAATATCTTTCTTGGCCAAAGAAACTGGTATTATCGGTTGGTGGCAACTACATGGGAAATTTTGCGTTTGATCCCTGTGCAAGACGGTTTAGCTGTGTAGACAGTGACTTGTATCTTTCTTTTCAACTGTTCTGTTATGAAATGTAATTACGTCACTTTGACAATTATTGGGAATTCCTCATCGCTACTGCTGCTGTAATTACATTATTTCGTCATTGTTTTCCGTGTATTGCGAAGTTGATAGCTTTGTCTCTGCAAACTGGCTCTATCATACTGCCAGACTGCAACTTTGAAGTTCCATATCTCATAATATTTACAGTTATTTTGTTTAAACTTTGCTTGTGGGAGTTCTAACATGGACAGATATGGTCGAGGGCTCGATCTTAAACCCTCGACCGTGCTCAGTGAGCTGAGTTCGGGCTGCCGGGCAGCGCTGTGCTGCGTGCTCGGCCAAAGGCGCAGGGCCCAGCAGTAGGCAACGTTGTGAAGGCTCTGCAAAGAGTATTTACAGTTTCAAACCAGCCGTAATGGCCCACTTCATATTTACACATTCGTTTTAGACGATAGGTTGCAAGCAATAGTTGTTAATGAGACTAACAAAGACGCTGAACGGTTTGTAAATTCACTTGTGATAACGATCTCATTTCTGTTGTTTACTCATAGTACAGGGTGATTCAAAAAGAATACCACAACTTTAGGAATTTAAAACTCTGCAACGACAAAAGGCAGAGCTAAGCACTATCTGTCGGCGAATTAAGGGAGCTATAAAGTTTCATTTAGTTGTACATTTGTTCGCTTGAGGCGCTGTTGACTAGGCCTCAGCGTCAGTTGATGCTAAGATGGCGTCCGCTCAACAGAAACCTTTTTGTGTTATTGAGTACGGCAGAAGTGAATCGACGACAGTTGTTCAGCGTGCATTTCAAACGAAGTATGGTGTTAAACCTTCTGATAGGTGGTGTATTAAACGTTGGTATAAACAGTTTACAGAGAATGGGTGTTTGTGCAAAGGGAAAAGTTCTGGACGGCCGAGAACGAGTGATGAAACTGTAGCACGCATCCAGCAAGCATTTGTTCGCAGCCCAGGAAAATCGACTTGCAGAGCTAGCAGAGAGCTGCAAATTCCACAATCAACTGTATGGAGAGTCCTACGAAAAAGGTTAGTTATGAAACCTTATCGTCTGAAATTGGTTCAAGCACTGACTGCAGCTGATAAGATTAAAAGAATCGATTTCTGTGATTTTATCCTTGCTCAAATGGAAACAGATGAATCTTTCGTTTCAAAGATTGTGTTTAGTGATGAAGCAACTTTCCACACTAACGGGAAAGTCAACCGTCACAATGTCTGTATATGGGGCACTGAGAATCCGCGGGAAACAACTCAGTATGAACGTGACTCGCCTAAGGTGAACGTTTTCTGTGCCATTTCAGCCAATAAAGTTTTTGGTCCCTTTTTCTTCGAAGGTGCTACTGTAACTGGACTACAGTATCTGGAGATGTTAGAGAATTGGCTGCTCCCTCAGCTCGAACACGAAGCACAACAATTCATATTTCAGCAGGATGGAGCGCCACCACATTGGCACTGTAACTACCTGAACGTCAACTACCCGAGGCGATGGATCGGCCGCCAGGCAGCCCGTGACAGAGCACTTCATCACTGGCCTCCAAGAAGCCCTGATCTTACCCCCTGCGATTTTTTCTTATGGGGGTATGTTAAGGATATGGTGTTTCGGCCACCTCTCCCAGTCACCATTGATGATTTGAAACGAGAAATAACAGCAGCTATCCAAACTGTTACGCCTAATATGCGACAGAGAGTGTGGAACGAGTTGGAGTATCGGGTTCATATTGCACGAGTGTCTGGAGGGGGCCATATTGAACATCTCTGAACTTGTTTTTGAGTGAAAAAAAACCTTTTTAAATACTCTTTGTAATGATGTACAACAGAAGGTTATATTATGTTTCTTTCATTAAATACACATTTTTAAAGTTGTGGTATTCCTTTTGAATCACCCTGTATAGTTCCTACGTGGCATGGTTCACAAAATCGATTTTCAAAATCACCGCGCAAGGAAAGAAATTCTTGAAACATTTATCTTCCAAAAAGTATTATACACTACTGCCCATTAAAATTGCTACAACAACAAGAAATGCAGATAATAAACGGGTATTCATTAGACAAATATATTATACTAGAACTGACATGTGATTACATTTTCATGCAATTTGGATGCATAGATCCTGAGAAATCAGTACCCAGAACAACCATCTCTGGCCGTAATAACTACCTTGATACACCTGGGCATTGAGTCAAACAGAACTTGGATGGCCTGTACAGGTACAGCTGCCCATGCAGCTCCAACACGATACCACAGTTTATCAAGAGTAGTGACTGGCGTGTTGTGACGAGCCAGTTGCTCGGCCACCATTGACCATACGTATTCAATTGGTGAGAGATCTGGAGAATGTACTGACCAGGGCAGCAGTCGAACATTTTCTGTACCCAGAAGGCCCGTACAGGACCTGCAACATGCGGTCGTGCATTATCGTGCTGAAATGTAGGGTTTCGCAGGGATCGAATGAAGGGTAGAGCCACGGGTCGTAACACATCTGAAATGTAACGTCCACTGATCACAGTGCGGTCAGTCCAAACAAGAGGTGACAGAGACGTGTAAGTAATGGCACCCCATGCCATCACGCCGGTTGATACGCCAGCATGGCGATGATGAATACACTCTTCCAACGTGCGTTCACCGCAATGTCACCAAACACGGATGCAACCATCGTGATGCTATAAACAGAACCTGCCTTCTATCCGAAAAAATGACGTTTTGCCGTTCGTGCACCCCGGTTCGCCATTGAGTACACCATCGCAGGCGCTTCTGTCTGTGATGCAGCTTCAAGGGTAACTGCAGCCGTGATCTCTGAGCTGATAGTCCATGCTGCTGCAAACGTCGTCGAACTGTTCGTGCGAATGGTTGTTGTCTTGCAAACGTCTCCATCTGTTGACTCAGGGATCGAGACGTGGCTGCACGATCCGTTACAGCCATGCGGATAAGATGCCTGTCATCTCGATTGCTACTGATACGAGGCCGTTGGGATCCAGCACGGCGTTCCGTAATACCCTCCTGAACCCACCGATTCCATATTCTGCTAACAGTCATTGGATCTCGACGAACGCGAGCAGCAATGTCGCGAAACGATAAACCGCAATCGCGATAGGCTACAATCCGACCTTTATCAAAGTCTGAAACGTGATGGTACGCATTTCTCCTCCTTACACGAGGCATCACAACAACGTTTTACCAGGCAACGCCTTTCAACTGCTGTTTGTGTATGAGAATTCGGTTGGAAACTTTCCTCATGTCAGCACCTTGTAGGTGTCGCCACCGGCGCCAACCTTGTGTGAATGCTCTGAAAAGCTAATCATTTGCATATAACAGCATCTTCTTCCTATCGGTTAAATTTCGCTTCTGTAGCACGTCATCTTCGTGGTGTAGCAATTTTAATGGACATTAGTATAGATACCTTCAGACTTCCAGTAAAGAATTTCATTAGTCTGTTGAAATAAGTCGACTGTAATGTGATTATTTTCATATTACACATTCCTGCTGCCAAAAGCTTCGAATTGTAGGCAAATTAAAACCGCAACAATCACTTGATTTGGGAAAAGTGCCACGAAAGGTGTCAGATGACGCCGTGCTGCAAGAAAGCACTGTGAGGCAGCGGACAATTACACAGGTGGGAAGAGAGAGCAGTGCAAGGAACAGTTCGGTCAAGTGGTTAAGAGTATACTACAGCTGAGGCAGCATCAGGGCGTGGTAGATCCTCTAACGTCATTGTGACCTAAGTAAGTTTTAGAACACGACAACTTCCACATCTACATATCTGTTCGTTATAGAGAATAGCATTACTTCTATACATGTTGTGGCAATTCTTTCCCATCTATGGCAATGGAAGATCATCTCAAAACGTCTTGCGTCAGAGGTATATTGTCTTTGCAAAGTTTAGGAAATCAAATCTTCGTAGTAGTGATTTTGCTTGTATTGTGAGAAACATGTATTTTATTGAGCTATACAGACAAGTTAGATGTTGCAGTATTTAATCTGGGCTTGTAAAGTATGAGACGTCTCACAATATAAGGTAAGCCGTTGTATTTATTTTCTGATATAATGAATATGAATTGTTTTTAGAAACGTTACATCTCTCATTGTTACATGTGTTTACATTACAAGCAGTCCACTACCCTCCTTAGTTTAAATGACATTTTGGTAATAAAATCAGCCTTATTCTTTCCATCCCTAATAAGACAACTGCATTGGGTGTGTATTTGTGGTGGTGTAGTTGGTTACATGTTTTTCTTTTCACAAGCCATAGTTTCCGGAAGTCCAACTGCCCATATCGAATAGACACTTTACGCACTAAGATACTATTGCAATGCGAAATCGCGATGTTCATGCCGCAAATACTTTTACTTTCTCTTGTGTGCTATTTGTATCAAATTTTGAAGTTTCTACCGGATTGTCCTACATGGAATTTGTGGCATGTATTACACGAAATTTTGTAACTCCTTAGGTGGTTGTATATGGGAATTTTCGAACTGCCCTTGTGGGTTTTGTGTTTGAGGCTGTGTGTGTTTTGATACACACAGGGGCTGTCGATTTTCTTCAATAATTTGTTAATTTTCCTTAAGATGCTTCCTAGATAAGTTCTGGTTACCTGAGAAAGTGAAAAAAGGCACGATGTAAAACCCATAAACGAAGCACTAGAAATCCTCAATATTACGTAAAAGGGAGCAATCAAGAGCGTCCCTGACGAAATAGAGATATATTGACAGGAATACAGCAGTCCCACAAATTTACTCAGTGAATAAACCAACCTAAAGCACAAAAAGTGCAGAGAAAACTTTATTCAGATTACGAAGCAAGAAAACGGTAAATAATAAATCAGAGACGCTAAATAAGACATGTCCACAGCAAAGGGAGACAAGGACATGGAGAGTATACAAAAAAGACATAACGGCAATAAAACATCACAAATCATAGACAATAAGAAAACTATTACGGTAAAGTAAAAATATGACATAAAAAATTTTAACTAGAACAAATACAAAATTCTAGGCAAAAACATAATTAGAACTAAACCTATAAAAATAACAAATAAACAACCGAATTTCCATACTTCACTTACTTGTAATTGTAGCTATATAAAAAAGGAATATCGCTGATCCACTGCCATCCTACCCGTCAAGAGAAAAATAGCATACATAAAAACTGACTAAAGTCAGATATATATCTCCAGCGTACGTTTAAGGACAAACTAATAATTCTAGAAAACGACAGGACATGCCGGCAACGATGTTACATGGTGTTTCAAAAATGACCGGTATATTTGAAACGGCAATAAAAACTAAACGAGCAGCGGTAGAAATACACCGTTTGTTGCAATATGCTTGGGACAACAGTACATTTTCAGGCGGACAATATTTCGAAATTACACTAGTTACAATTTTCAACAACAGATGGCGCTGCAAGTGATGTGAAAGATATGGAAGACAACGCAGTCTGCGGGTGCGCCATTCTGTACGTCGTCTTTCTGCTGTAAGCGTGTGCTGTTCACAACATGCAAGTGTGCTGTAGACAACATGGTTTATTCCTTAGAACAGAGGATTTTTCTGGTGTTGGAATTCCACCGCCTAGAACACAGTGTTGTTGTAACAAGACGAAGTTTTCATCGGAGGTTTAATGTAACCAAAGGACCGAAAATCGATACAATAAAGGATCTGTTTGAAAAATTTCAACGGACTGGGAACGTGACGGATGAACGTGCCGGAAAGGTAGGGCGACCGCGTACGGCAACCACAGACGGCAACGCGCAGCTAGTGCAGCAGGTGATCCAACAGCGGCCTCGGGTTTCCGTTCGCCGTGTTGCAGCTGCGGTCCAAATGACGCCAACGTCCACGTATCGTCTCATGCGCCAGAGTTTACACCTCTATCCGTACAAAATTCAAACGCGGCAACCCCTCAGCGCCGCTACCGTTGCTGCACGAGAGACATTCGCTAACGATATTTCACAGGATTGATGACGGCGATATGCATGTGGGCAGCATTTGGTTTACTGACGAAGCTTATTTTTACCTGGACGGCTTCGTCAATAAACAGAACTGGCGCATATGGGGAACCGAAAAGCCCCATGTTGCAGTCCCATCGTCCCTGCATCCTCAAAAAGTACTGGTCTGGGCCGCCATTTCTCCCAAAGGAATCATTGGCCCATTTTTCAGATCCGAAACGATTACTGCATCACGCTATCTGGACATTCTTCGTGAATTTGTGGCGGTACAAACTGCCTTAGACGACACTGCGAACACCTCGTGGTTTATGCAAGATGGTGCCCGGCCACATCGCACGGCCGACGTCTTTAATTTCCTGAATGAATATTTCGATGATCGTGTGATTGCTTTGGGCTATCCGAAACATACAGGAGGCGGCGTGGATTGGCCTCCCTATTCGCCAGACATGAACCCCTGTGACTTCTTTCTGTGGGGACACTTGAAAGACCAGGTGTACCGCCAGAATCCAGAAACAATTGAACAGCTGAAGCAGTACATCTCATCTGCATGTGAAGCCATTCCGCCAGAAACGTTGTCAAAGGTTTCGGGTAATTTCATTCAGAGACTACGCCATATTATTGCTACGCATGGTGGATATGTGGAAAATATCGTACTATAGAGTTTCCCAGACCGCAGCGCCATCTGTTGTTGAAAATTGTAACTACTGTAATTTCGAAAGTTTGTCTGCCTGAAAATGTACTGTTGTCCCAAGCATATTGCAACAAACGGTGTATTTCTATCGCTGCTCGTTTAGTTTTTATTGCTGTTTCAAATATACCGGTCATTTTTGAAACACCCTGTACATTTAAGGTACAAACACCAAAGGAATGTTAGAAATTATAGAATGCAGCAATCAGTAGTCCTGTTTAAATTTTATTATGCAAATCCAGATTTCAGCTAATAGCCATTCTCAATGAGCTATTTTTTATTCTCAATGGATGCAAGCCCCTGCTGTTCGGGCGTCTGTCACAGTTCTTTGATATTTCTTAATACTACAGTATGCATTAAGAATAAAAAATAGCGCATTGAGAATGGCAAGCTACTAGCCAAAATCTGGATTTACATAATAAAATCTGAAAAGGACGAATTATCGCTGCACTCTATAATTTATAAGTCATATAAAGTCGCTGAGTGCATCCACATTCCGAATAGAAGGTAACCTGATGACCAAACGAATGTATTGTAATTTTTATGATCACAGTTGCAGGCCTTTATATTAAGACCATCACTTACTTATGTATTCACAGAACACATGATGATGGCAATATGCTGAAATTGGCTTATCGTGAGTGATTTATAGAACAAAAACCAATTAAAAAGCAATTTAACTGGCTGATATTCATATTAATCATGTCATTAGAGGGCATATTTCGCACTGCGGGCCCCAAATAACAAATGTCATTAGGCGTTTAAATCTAGTATTCAAACACATGCTATAGAATGTTGGAGACTAATTTGCCGAATATGAGTATATAGCCTAGTGGAAATTAACGTCCAGTTTCGTTTGCACTGGAAATGTATTTTTGCAATATTGTGACATCTCATTAATTGATTTTAGTCTTACAGAGATTTTTAATGTGTTAACCTCAACTAAGTCTTGGATACTCGGCGCAAACATTCCAATCATCTCACTGCCGACATATTTTGCCGACATTTAGAACATTACAACATCTTAGCTGTGGAAAATAGTTAGTTTACGTTAATACTCTGTTGTGTTTTCAGTGTAGAATCATCTGTCGGTAACAGTGAGAACTACCTACTTGTGGTAGAACCAAGGAACTAAGGACGATTTTAACAGAGGATATATCTGTTGGTATGACACAAAGACCGAATTATGCTCGATTTTTCAGTGCAGCCATCTGCTAGTGACAAGAGGAACTGGGATTTGAAACAGTACTTGCTTTTATTTCGCATTTTCTGGAGGTGTGGGAAAGTATTTAATGTCAAATTCCCGTTGAAAAAATACGACTTCCTAATTCTCTGTTTATATTTTGTAAGAAAATGTTGGTTTGTGATTATTTAAAGAGAAATATCGATTTTTCAGTGCAACCAACTGTTAGCGACAGAAGGAACTGGAAGGTGAAACAGGACTTGATTTTTGGTCATTTTCTGAACTTCTGGGCTAGTGCTTAATGTAAAACTTACGTTGAGCGAACACAAATTCCTATTTTGTTATTTATATTTTATAAGCAAATGTTGTTTTTTGATTATTTAAAGAGAAATAAGCTGTCTACTCTTTCCAGTATTCCATGGCGAATGACATGTAGCTTTAAATCAAAGTTACCGACATGACTGATAAGCTAGTCCTCAAACGAATGCTTGGAAGTCAGTACTGCAAACTCAGGCGACAAATTTTTCATCAGCCCAGATGCTTTAGCGTATTTGGCTGCAGAGTAGAGTTGCTCAGCGTGGAAAGTGCTTCATGCAAAATTTTCTCTAGTGCAGGGGCATGTGACACAACGTTGTGATTCCTGATACGGTCTTGGAGATAAGGGTACGCTGTGAGGCCTCTGTTATTGCCTCCGTCATATTGCTGTAGCTGAAAGTGATGACTAAAATGTCATTTGAATGTTATCCCGTACCAGCCATTCCCTACTACTGGTGTCCGGCAAAATTTCAGTGACATTTTGTGCCAATGTGACATTAATCCACCTTACCGCCCATATGATCTTCCGAGTTGTGGCCAGTTTTTCGCATGTGTCGACACCTTGCCATCTGAAGTGTCCCCGAGCCGGAGGGTGATGTCACAGCGCGTCACTCTTTCGCACCCTCACAGAGTGGGCACCTTTGAGCCAAATTCAAACTTATGCTTCACAATGAGAGACAGTTACGGGGTTTCGGAAATGGGTAGTATACTTGTTACAATAGAAATTCATTCTAGGTCTTTGTAGAACAGCAAAATTGAAAACATGTGGCCTTTAGATTTAATTATTAAATACATTATGCTTATAGTACCTGTCAACTACGTTATTGCAGCAATGTATCTATAGTATAGCTTACTAAATTAACAAATTAATGACTTTATGGCTTTTGTAGTGTAGTTAATTTAATAGTTATGTTTTACCTAACATTAGATAAAATTCGAGTCTAACGTAACAAGTCATGTATGTGAAGTTAAAATTTTCCTCTTTTTGACTCTTTAGCAGATACAGTTACTTTCAGCTAATTTAAAAATTAACTGCGCTCTTTAGCATAGAAGGTATTAGCTGAGGTAAATTAGTTTAAATGCACTTAATTCCACGTTCTCGTTGCTGATTGGCTGTCGCTTCGTGGCTATGCCTGCAAGCAATGGATTTCCGTCCAATGGCTCTGTATGGATCTATACTAACGACATGAGACAATCTGAGTAGTCCTCTTAGACTGTTTGCAGATGATGCTGCCATTTACCGTCTTGTAAAGTCATCAGATGACTACAAAAACTTGCAAAATGATTTAGATATATGTATGGTGCAAAAAGTGACAGTTTACCCTGAATAAAGAAAAGTGTGATGTTATTCACATGAGTTACAAAAAGAAATCTGCTAAATTTCGATTATGCATTAAGTCACACAAACCTGAAGGCTGTAAATTCAACTAAATACTTAGGGACTACAATTACAAATAACCTAAATTGGAACGATCACATAGATAGTGTGGGTAGAGCAAACCAAAGACTGCGATTCATTGGTAGAACGCTTAGAAGGTGCAACAGGTCTACTAAAGAGACTGCTTACACCACGCTTGTCCGTGCTATTCTGGAGTACTGCTATGCGGTGTGGGATCCACATCAGGTGGGACTGACGGATGACATCGAAAAAGTACAAAGAAGGGCAGCTCGTTTTGTTTTATCACGAAATAGGGGAGATAGTGCCACAGACATGATACGTGTATTTGGAGTGGAGATCGTTTAAACGAAGGCGGTTTTCGTTGCAACGGTATCTTCTCATGAAACTTCTATCACCAGTTTCCTCCTCCAATTGCGAAAACATTCTGTTGGCATCCACCTACATAGGGAGAAATTACCATCACGATAAAATAAGAGAGATCAGGGTTCACAAAGAAAAATTTAAGTGCTCGGTTTTCTCGCGCGCTACAGTAGAGAGATAGCATGAAGCACAGTAATCACGTAGATGTAGGTGTAGATGGTTATGAGGAAAATTTTACTCAACGTCCCCAGCCCCGCTCTGACCTTATCGTCGGGCTGCTTTCCTCCACTCTGTACTTTCCCAAACGGCATGAAACCGTACACTCCAGGGAGAGCTCCCGGCACGGTTGCCATATATCGTTCGGACGGCATCGACCCAAGCCAAAGCGGCCATATGGCTTTCTTTACCACGGCTCTCTACTCGGAGCGATACAAAACTTGAAACGGACCGAATTTGCCATCCTGTCTGTCGACGATCACTTTGGTGAATACAGACTAAAAACTGAAGGACCGTCCACATTTAAAAAAATATATGCCTATGAGATTACTATCATGTCAGTATTTGGTTGTGGAACACACGAACAGAACAGAGAGAGAGGGAAATACGCCGTCTTGGTATCTTCAAAAAAGTACCAGGGTCGGGTGGAATACGATTCAAACTTGATACCCTTTCCTAATTCACTTAAGCGAAGTATCGAAAATATACCGACAAACTTCGAGAGTGTATTGTCCACGTTTTGAGGAACAGAATGAGGACAGGAGTCAATATCCGGAAACACCATCGAATTTATAGGGAACAGTGCAAATAGTTAGCCCACCCCTTCACCTTCTACAATGTTGCTGACTGAAACGTGGACCACGTTGCCTTGAGTTTCACTTGCTCTCCGTTCCGTACAGACTCACGTTTTCTATCGAAGACGTTTCCCGTACAATTTTTATGCTCCATAGTGTCGTTGGTCAACGATTCCGAACATGAGTTCATATTCTCAGTTTGTTTCTGAAGGCACCCTCCAAAACCATTGTAAATTTATCGTTATATCTTTGTTATGCCTCGTATATCGCCGATCTTTCGTGCAGCGGATATACTCACGGTGCCGAAGACCGTACGTCACTCCTGTTTACAGAATCCCCACTTCATCGCTACCTCGGAGATACTGTGTCCCATCGCTCGTGCGTTGACTATAACATGTAATATTATTGGATTTCAGATACTTTGCATATGAGATATTTGTCATAAAAGAAAAGGACAGCCAAAGAGCTTAAGTTCGTAAAATGCTAAGCATTACAGCGCGAGAGTAAAGAGACGAAATATTTTTTTTTTTAATGTGCGCCTATACCAAGACGCGCTTCCAGCGTTTAAATACTCTAAATAAACACTATGACCCACGGGGCGAAGATATTTAAAGTCATTGCCGCAACGCTTGATAGCAAGAAGCTGCGAAACAGAATAAAGAACAATCTATCATTTGTTAAGAAATATTCTACAGACTTCATTGTACCTTTGGTCGCCGACATGTTAAGACGTACTAAATAACATTGCTACAAGTTGTGTTTTTATTTTGCGTAAAAATTATGTGAAACGACGAAGAAACGTTTCGGTAACTTGGATGAAGATATAATGAACTTACGCGCACGCAAGGACATTTAATTTTTAACAAGGAACGGAGTGACAAAGCAGCGATTATTGGACTGCGCCATGTACAAAAGAAATATCAGATATAAGTCATGTATTCATTGTATATTTGTCGATGTCTAGAAGTTTAAATCCAATTTGTTCAAAATACATTAATATTTTACGATACAGTAATTTTCTTCTTATTCTTTTCTTTCACTAACCAAAAATGATATTCAAATTGTGTATAAGCTTTGTCACAGGTTCGCTCTTTATCGCCGTGTGTCGATTGTATTTGGTAGACAACTAATACGTTCAGCTTCCGATCTGTTAATCTTTCTCTTACGAAATTCAACTAATTTGCTTTCATTTCTATTTTTATATTCAAATAGATCCCTTAGGTATTTTCATCGAAGATTGTGATTGCCTGAGGGCAATCCGGGTCAAAACGTCAATCAAGAAAACCCCTTCGCGTAATCAATCCGTACGTCTCCTGAACACAATCAGGAACCGACGCATCGGTGATCAATTAATAATCTCTCTCTCTTTTCAAGTCGTACTGAAAAACAGCCGCACAGGATAGCCGTAAGTACGCAGTCTAGTGTTAGGTTGCATTTTGGCACTAAATATTACCAAACAACAGTGAGAGCATCACTATTATTATTTACTACTATTTTTTATACAGAATTAACAAGTACCTAACGCTAGAAACACCACGTTGAAACTCAGTTAAATCTTGATAATCTGCTGCTGTAGCAGGAGTAACCGATCGAACAACTGCGCCAGACAGTTGTTATCTTATATAGGCGTTGGCAACCGTAGCGCCGTATTTTGCCTGTTTACATATCTCTGTATTTTAATACCCATACCTCTACCAGATTCTTTGGCTCTTCAGTGTATATTATGAAGTTAATTGTAATGTATCGGAGTCGAGAAACTATACAAAGAATAATCGTCATTTTCTACGACACACTGTAACGGACATGTTCATACTGCTGATTATGAGATAGGCATCAGTAAGGGGACAGTTGAAAATGTGTGCCTCGACTGGGACTCGATCCCGGGATCTCCTGCTTACATGGCAGACGCTCTATCCATCTTTGTTCTTTTTTTTTCTTTTTTGCTTTTCACTTCATTTTGTTCAGTATTTTACCGTTGCGTTTGGCCTGGGCGGACGTCACAAGACATCCGTTCAAGTTGATCGTTGACTCCTTCACTCAGTTTTTTATTACAGAGGGCGAGCAGCCCTCAGACCGAACACGCTGAGCTACCTTGCCGGCTTCCATTTGAGCCACCGGAGACACAGAGGATAGCGCGACTGCAGGGACTTATCTCTGGCACGCCTCCCGTGAGACCCACATTCGCAACTTATTTGTCGGACGTGTCCGAAAGAACAGATACCATCTTCTTCTGTGCGGATGCGCAAACAGCGCCCGAACTCTTACGGGAATCGGCAGTAAAGCCGCGAGTAATGAGTATAATGGGCGGGGCGCAATGAATATAGTGCTCGGCAGTAAGTTGCGGATGTGGGTCTCACGGGAGGCGTGTCAGAGATATGTCCCTGCAGTCACACTATCCTCTGTGTCACCGGTGGCTCAGATGGGTGTGGCAAGGTAGCCCACCGTGTTTGGTGAGAGAGCTGGTTGGCCTCTGTAATAAAAAAACTGAGTGAGAGGATCAAAAAAACGAACTTGAACGGATGTTATGTGACGTCAACAGCAATCAACAACGAACAAAATGCAAAAAAAAAAAAAAAAAAAAAAATGGATAGAGCGTCTGGCATGCAAGCAGAAGACCCCGGGTTCCAGTCCAAGTCGGGGCATAAATTTCAACTGTCCCCGTTGACTTATATCAAAGACTGTACGCAGCTAAGGGTATTCATTTCATTATAATTTCATTCTAACGAGCTGCATGGTCACCGATGGTGTCTGTTCTTTCGGACATGTCAGAAGAACAGATACCATCTTCATATATATAGAATTGTTTTTCTCGGTGAATTACATTTGAAAAAGCACTATTTCATTGTGGGGCATCGTAGACTGATCCTGCTTCAGCTCCCTATAGCTTCATGAAGTTACGACAGTTGACTGTGCTATACGTAGCCTTTCAAATGGCGTCTGTAACGTCCCCCCATGAGCCATGGACCTTGCCGTTGGTGGGGAGGCTTGCGTGCCTCAGTGATACAGATGGCCGTACCGTAGGTGCAACCACAACGGAGGGGTATCTGTTGAGGGGCCAGACAAACGTGTGGTTCCTGAAGAGGGGCAGCAGCCTTTTCAGTAGTTTCAGGGGCAACAGTCTGGCTGATTGACTGATCTGGCCTTGTAACATTAACCAAAACGGCCTTGCTGTGCTGGTACTGCGAACGGCTGAAAGCAAGAGGAAACTACAGCCGTAAATTTTCCCGAGGGCATGCAGCTTTACTGTATGGTTAAATGATGATGGCGTCCCCTTGGGTAAAATATTCTGGAGGTAAAATAGTCCTCCATTCGGATCTCCGGGCGGGGACTACTCAAGAGGACGTTGTTATCAGGAGAAAGAAAACTGGCGTTCTACGGATCGGAGCGTGGAATGTCAGATCCCTTAATCGGGCAGGTAGGTTAGAAAATTTAAAAAGGGAAATGGATAGGTTAAAGTTAGATATAGTGGGCATTAGTGAAGTTCGGTGGCAGGAGGAACAAGACTTTTGGTCAGGTGAATACAGGGCTATAAATACAAAATCAAATAGAGGTAATGCAGGAGTAGGTTTAATAATGAATAAAAAAATAGGCGTGCGGGTAAGCTACTACAAACAGCATAGTTAACGCATTATTGTGGCCAAGATAGAAACGAAGCCCACGCCTACTACAGTAGTACAAGTTTATATGCCAAGTAGCTTTGCAGATGATGAAGAAATTGATGAAATGTATGATGAGATAAAAGAAATTATTCAGATAGTGAAGGGAGACGAAAATTTAATAGTCAATGGTGACTGGAATTAGAGTGTAGGAAAAGGGAGAGAAGGAAACATAGTAGGTGAATATGGATTGGGGGTAAGGAATGAAAGAGGAAGTCGTCTGTTAGAATTTTGCTCAGAGCATAACTTAATCATAGCTAACACTTGGTTCAAGAACCATAAAAGAAGGTTGTATACATGGAAGAATCCCGGAGATACTAAAAGGTATCGCATAAATTATATAATGGTAAGACAGAGATTTAGGTACCTGGTTTTAAATTGTAAGACATTTCCAGGGGCAGATGTGGACTCTGACCACAATCTATTGGTTATGAACTGTAGATTAAAACTGAAGAAACTGCAAAAAGGTGGGAATATAAGGAGATGGGACATGGATAAACTGAAAGAACCAGAGGTTGTACAGAGTTTCAGGGAGAGCATGAGGGAACAATTGACAGCAGTGGGGGAAAGAAGTACAGTAGAGGAAGAATGGGTAGCTCTGAGGGATGAAGTAGTGAAGGCAGCTGAGGATCAAGAAGGTAAAAAGACGAGGGCTAGTAGAAATCCTTGGGTAACAGAAGAAATATTGAATTTAATTGATGAAAGGAGAAAACATAAAAATGCAGTAAATGAAGCAGGCAAAAAGGAGTACAAACGTCTCAAAAATGAGATCGACAGGGAGTGCAAAATGGCTAAGCAGTGATGGCTAGAGGACAAATGTAAGGATGTACAGGCTTATCTCACTAGGGGTAAGATAGATACTGCCTACAGGAAAATTAGAGAGACCTTTGGAGAAAAGAGAACCATTTGTATGAGTATCAAGAGCTCAGGTGGAAAATCAGTTCTAAGCAAAGAAGGGAAAGCAGAAAGGTGGAAGGAGTATATAGAGGGTCTATACAAGGGCGATGTACTTGAGGACAATATTATAGAAATGGAAGAGAATGTAGATGAAGATGAAATGGGAGATACGATACTGCGTGAAGAGTTTGACAGAGCACTGAAAGACCTGACCCGAAACAAGGCCGCGGAGTAGACTACATTCCATTAGAACTACTGATGGCCTTGGGAGAGCCAGTCCTGACAGAACTCTACCATCTGGTGAGCAAGATGTATGAGACAGGCGAAGTACCCTCAGACTTCAAGAAGAATATAATAATTCCAATCCCAAAGAATGCAGGTGTTGACAGATGTGAAAATTACCGAACTATCAGTTTAATAAGTCACAGCTGCAAAATACTAACACGAATTCTTTACAGACGAATGGAAAAACTGGTAGAAGCCGACCTCGGGGAAGATCAGTTTGGATTCCGTAGAAATGTTGGAACACGTGAGGCAATAATGACCTTACGACTTATCTTAGAAGAAAGACTAAGGAAAGGCAAAGCTACGTTTCTAGCATTTGTAGACTTAGAGAAAGCTTTTGACAATGTTGACTGGAACACTCTCTTTCAAATTCTAAAGGTGGCAGGGGTAAAATGCAGGGAGCGAAAGGCTATTTACAAATTGTACAGAAACCAGATGGCAGTTATAAGAGTCGAGGGGCATGAAACGGAAGCAGTGGTTGGGAAGGGAGTGAGACAGGGTTGTAGCCTCTCCCCAATGTTATTCAATCTGTATATTGAGCAAGCAGTAAAGGAAACAAAACAAAAATTCGGAGTAGGTATTAAAATCCATGGACAAGAAATAAAAACTTTGAGGTTCGCGGATGACATTGTAATTCTGTCAGAGACAGCAAAGGACTTGGAAGAGCAGTTGAACGGAATGGACAGTGTCTTGAAAGGAGGATATAAGATGAACATCAACAAAAGCAAAACGAGGATAATGGAATGTAGTCGCATTAAGTCGGGTGATGCTGAGTGAATTAGATTAGGAAATGAGACACTTAAAGTAGTAAAGGAGTTTTGCTATTTAGGGAGTAAAATAACCGATGATGGTCGAAGTAGAGAGGATATAAAATGCAGACTGGCAATGGCAAGGAAAGCGTTTCTGAAGAGGAGGAATTTGTTAACATCGAGTATAGATTTAAGTGTCAGGAAGTCGTTTCCGAAAGTATTTGTGTGGAGTGTAGCCATGTATGGAAGTGAAACATGGACGATAACTAGTTTGGACAAGAAGAGAATAGAAGCTTTCGAAATGTGGTGCTACAGAAGAATGCTGAAGATTAGATGGTTACATCACATAACTAATAAGGAAGTATTGAATAAGATTGGGGAGAAGAGTAGTTTGTGGCACAACTTGACCAGAAGAAGGGATCGGTTGGTAGGACATGTTGTGAGGCATCAAGGGATCACAAATTTAGCATTGGAGGGCAGCATGGAGGGTAAAAATCGTAGGGGGAGACCAAGAGATGAGTACACTAAGCAGATTCAGAAGGATGTAGGTTGCAGTAGGTACTGGGAGATGAGGAAACTTGCACGGGATAGGGTAGCATGGAGATTTGCATCAAACCAGTTTCAGGACTGAAGACCACAACAACAACAACGAGAAGTGCTTTCCGAGCAGAGAGCTGTCATTTAATTTCTTATGGGGGAAAACGAGAGCATAGCAGACGTTCGTAGGCGCTTGAAGAATGTCTACCGAGTTCTGGATGGGAACAAGACCACGGAGAGCTGTTGGGCGAGATGTTTGTCATCATTGCAGCAAAGTCGCGCAAACCTGTCAGATCTCTCGCGAGCCGGCCCGTCGCACACGGCTGCGACCCCTGCAATGTCACTGGACTCGCATTCGGGAGGACGACGGTTCAATCCCGCGTCCGGCCATCCTGATTTAGGTTTTCCGTGATTTCCCTAAATCACTCCAGGCAAATGCCGGGATGGTTCCTTTCAAAGGGCACGGCCGACTTCCTTCCCCGTCCTTCCCTAATCCGATGAGACCGATGACCTCGCTGTCTGGTCTCCTTCTCCAAAAAACAACCAACCAACCTGCAATGTCGCAATGTGCTGAAACTCTCATTCGTGGTGATCGATGGATCTCAATCAACCACATCGCTTCTCAACTCAGCGTCAGGGTAGTTAGTGCTCACGCACTCGTTCAGCATTTCGGGTACTGAAGTTTTGTGTGCTCGCCAGGTTCCTCGCCACCTAACGGAGGACCATAAAGAGTAACGAAGGACCATCTTTACGGAAATCCTTGCGCGTTATGAAGGTGGTCGTGGCAATTTTTTGTTGGACATAGCCACAATCGATGAAATGTGATTTGAACTGGATACCAATTCGATTCTACACAGAGAACGCGAAAGAACTTGCCCCTTTTCTAACAGCCGTGTACCGCAAGTCTCTAGAGGAACGGAAGGTTCCAAATGATTGGAAAAGAGCACAGGTAGTCCCAGTCTTCAAGATGGGTCGTCGAGCAGATGCGAAAAACTATAGACCTATATCTCTGACGTCGATCTGTTGTAGAATTTTAGAACATGTTTTTTGCTCGAGTATCATGTCGTTTCTGGAAACCCAGACTCTACTCTGTAGTAATCAACATGCATTCCGGAAACAGCGATCGTGTGAGACCCATATTTGTTGATGAGACCCAGAAAATATTAGATACAGACTCCCAGGTAGATGCTATTTTCCTTGAATTCCGGAAGGCGTTCGATACAGTTCAGCACTGATAAACAAAGTAAGAGCCTACGGAATATCAGACCAGCTGTGTGGCTTGGACTGAAGAGTTTTTAGCAAAAAAAACGCAGCATGTTGTTCTCAATGAAGAGACGTCTACAGACGTTAAAGTGACCACTGGCGTGCCACAGGGGAGTTTTATGGGACCACTGCTATTCACAATATACACTCCTGGAAATTGAAATAAGAACACCGTGAATTCATTGTCCCAGGAAGGGGAAACTTTATTGACACATGCCTGGGGTCAGATACATCACATGATCACACTGACAGAACCACAGGCACATAGACACAGGCAACAGAGCATGCACAATGTCGGCACTAGTACAGTGTATATCCACCTTTCGCAGCAATGCAGGCTGCTATTCTCCCATGGAGACGATCGTAGAGATGCTGGATGTAGTCCTGTGGAACGGCTTGCCATGCCATTTCCACCTGGCGCCTCAGTTGGACCAGCGTTCGTGCTGGACGTGCAGACCGCGTGAGACGACGCTTCATCCAGTCCCAAACATGCTCAATGGGGGACAGATCCGGAGATCTTGCTGGCCAGGGTAGTTGACTTACACCTTCTAGAGAACGTTGGGTGGCACGGGATACATGCGGACGTGCATTGTCCTGTTGGAACAGCATGTTCCCTTGCCGGTCTAGGAATGGTAGAACGATGGGTTCAATGACGGTTTGGATGTACCGTGCACTATTCAGTGTCCCTTCGACGATCACCAGTGGTGTACGACCAGTGTAGGAGATCGCTCCCCACACCATGATGCCGGGTGTTGGCCCTGTGTGCCTCGGTCGTATGCAGTCCTGATTGTGGCGCTCACCTGCACGGCGCCAAACACGCATACGACCATCATTGGCACCAAGGCAGAAGCGACTCTCATCGCTGAAGACGACACGTCTCCTTTCGTCCCTCCATTCACGCCTGTCGCGACACCACTGGAGGCGGGCTGCACGATGTTGGGGCGTGAGCGGAAGACGGCCTAACGGTGTGCGGGACCGTAGCCCAGCTTCATGGAGACGGTTGCGAATGGTCCTCGCCGATACCCCAGGAGCAACAGTGTCCCTAATTTGCTGAGAAGTGGCGGTGCGGTCCCCTACGGCACTGCGTAGGATCCTACGGTCTTGGCGTGCATCCGTGCGTCGCTGCGGTCCGGTCCCAGGTCGACGGGCACGTGCACCTTCTGCCGACCACTGGCGACAACACGCCCCACGTGTTGAGCAATTCGGCGGTACGTCCATCCGGCCTCCCGCATGCCCACTATACGCCCTCGCTCAAAGTCCGTCAACTGCACATACGGTTCACGTCCACGCTGTCGCGGCATGCTACCAGTGTTAAAGACTGCGATGGAGCTCCGTATGCCACGGCAAACTGGCTGACACTGACGGCGGCGGTGCACAAATGCTGCGCAGCTAACGCCATTCGACGGCCAACTCCGCGGTTGCTGGTGTGTCCGCTATGCCGTGTGTGTGATCATTGCTTGTACAGCCCTCTCGCAGTGTCCGGAGCAAGTATGGTGGGTCTGACACACCGGTGTCAATGTGTTCTTTTTTCCATTTCCAGGAGTGTATATAAATGACCTAGTAGATAGTGTCGGAAGTTCCACGCGGCTTTTCGCGGATGTTGCTGTAGAATACAGAGAAGTTGCAGCATTAGAAAATTGTAGCGAAATGCAGGAAGATCTGCAGCGGATAGGCACTTGGTGCAGGGAGTGGCAAGTGACCCTTAACATGGACAAATGTAATGTATTGCGAATACATAGAAAGAAGGATCCTTTATTGTATGATTATATGATAGCAGAACAAACACTGGTAGCAGTTACTTCTGTAAGATATCTGGGAGTGTGCGTGCGGAACGATTTGAAGTGGAATTATCATATAAAATTAATTGTTGGTAAGGCGGGTACCAGGTTGAGATTCATTGGGAGAGTCCTTAGAATATGTAGTCCATCAACAAAGGAGGTGGCTTACAAAGCACTCGTTCGACCTATACTTGAGTATTGCTCATCAGTGTGGGATCCGTACCAGATCCGGTTGACGAAGGAGATAGAGAAGAACCAAAGAAGAGTCTCTAGAGGAACGGAAGGTTCCAAATGATTGGAAAAGAGCACAGGTAGTCCCAGTCTTCAAGAAGGGTCGTCGAGCAGATGCGAAAAACTATAGACCTATATCTCTGACGTCGATCTGTTGTAGAATTTTAGAACATGTTTTTTGCTCGCGTATCATGTCGTTTCTGGAAACCCAGAATCTAATCTGTAGAAATCAACATGCGGCGCGTTTCGTCACAGAGTCATTTGGCAAGCGTGATAGCGTTACGGAGATGTTTAGCAAACTCAAGTGACAGATTCTGCAACAGAGGCGCTCTGCATCGCGGTGTAGCTTGCTGTCCAGGTTTCGAGAGGGTGCGTTTCTGGATGACGTATCGAATATATTGCTTCCCCCTACTTATACCTTCCGAGGAGATCACGAATGTAAAATTAGAGAGATTCGAGCGGAGGCTTTCCGGCAGTCGTTCTTCCCGCGAACCATACGCGACTGGAACAGGAAAGGGAGGTAATGACAGTGGCACGTAAAATGCCCTCCGCCACACACCGTTGGGTGGCTTGCGGAGTATAAATGTAGATGTAGAACGAAAACAAAACGGAAATCCATGGACTGGCGCCACGCCACCTCTCCTATGAAGAAAGGTCAAAGCCACACCCTCCGCCGGTAAAGTTACAACAGTCTTCTTGGACTCTGAAGGGGTTGTTCTGTTTGAAGTCCTTTGGCATGGCGCAACGATCAACACTGAAGTGTGTTCTGATACACTTAGGAAACAGAAGAAACCACTTCAGCGTGTTCGCCGCCACAAAAACGCCAATGAGAGTATGCTTCTCCATGACAATACAAGGGCTCACAGAAGTCTGCGTACCCGACAAGCTCACAAAACTTCAATGGACTGCTCTGCGTCATCCACCACACACACCGATATCGCATCTTACGGCTCCCATCTGTTTACTCGAATGAAGGATGCACCCAGCGGGAACTATTACTTGGACGATGGGGAGGTTAGTTACGCAGCAAGACATTCACTCCGTCGACCAGTAGAGTGGTAGCATTCAGGCATACAGGCCCTCGCAGTAAGGTGGAATAAGGCCGTGGCATCGAACGGAGATTGTGTTGAAATATACGCTTTTATGGCCAAAAGATTGGGTAATGATATGGTGTATTGGAATCCTGAATAAAACCAATCTGTTTTAGACAACAATGTGTTGCTCTTCGTAGTACTAAGTTAGAGTACGAGGGTAAATCAATTATTATTCGCAAAGTAGTTATAAAATTTTATTCTAATCAAATAAGAAACTTATAAGACACCATTTTTAGATATAGTCTTCTTGCGTTTCAACGCACTTGGTCCATCGTTGTACAATTTTCCTGATGCTCTCATAAGAGAATGTTTTCGGTTGAGCTGCGAGCCGGCCGGTATGGCCTTGCGGTTCTAGGCGCTTCAGTCTGGAACAGCGTGACCGCTACGGTCGCACGTTAGAATTCTGCCTCGGGCATGGATGTGTGTGATGTCCTTAGGTTAGTTAGGTTTAAGTAGTTCTAAGTTATGGGGGACTGACGACCACAGATGTTAAGTCCCATAGTGCTCAGAGCCATTTGAGCTGCGAGCCAGGAATGCACCGCTTCTTTCACTGCTTCGTCCGAGGCAAATCGACGGCCCCTTAAAGCCTGTTTGAGTGGACCAAACAAGTGGTAGTCATAAAGGGCAAGATCGGGACTATACGGAGGATGATCTAGTACTTCAAATTAATTTTCTGGAGCGTTTCAACAGTTTAGGCAGCAGTATGCGGACGGCCATTTTCGTGCAACAACACAACTCCTTTTGACAGCAATCCTCGGTGTTCACTTCGAATTTCAGGCTTTAGCCTGGCAGTAAGCATCTCATTGTAACGCACACTGTTTACTGTTGTGCCCCTTTCCCCATAATGTTCCAGTACTGGACCTTATGCGTCCCAAAAAACCGCAAGCGTCAGTTTTTCTGTGGACGGTTGGGTCTTGAACTTTTTCTTCCACGGCGAATTTGGATGTTTCCATTCCATACTCTGTCGTTTACTCTCCGGCTCGTAATGATGGATCCATGTTTCGTCACCAGTAATGACCCTGTCTAAGAAGTTGTCCCCTTCGTTACCATAGCTATCCAAATGTTTTTTGCAGATGTCCAAGCGCATTTGTTTATGCAACTAAGTTGTTTTGGGACTCATCTTGCACAAACTTTATGAAACCCCAGACTGTTGTGGATGATTTCGTAGGCAAAACCGTGACTAATTTGGAGACGGTGAGTCACTTAAATCGTCTGTCTAAGAGAATCATTTCACGCTATTGTTCAATGGTTTATTCATTTGTGGCGGCAAACGGTCGTCCGGCTCCTTCATCGTGCGTAACACTTGTGCGACGGTTTCGGAAATTTTCAGTCCATTCGTAGACACTCCGTAGTGGCAAAACTTTGTTCCCGTACTGTACCGAAAGTCTTCGATGAATTTCGGCCCCTGATATGTCTCCCGACCACAAAAACGGATCGCTGAACGTTGCCCTTCTTTGGTGCATATAGACGTCGATGCAGCCTAGATTAACATCACGGCAGCGATAACGAAGCTAACCTGGAAGCCTGAAAATTGCAAAGATATAACAACAAATAAACAAAGCATGCGACATCTACGTAAAACGACAGTACCACCAAAATAAACAAAAATGTAACTAAGTTGCAGGTAATAAATGATTTACTCTCGTGTAACAAGTGTTTCGACCCAACAACCAAAATAATAAGAACTATAATATTTCATTGACCACTGAAGATGTTTTAAAGTAAAACGAAGTGTGTTCGGTCTAAATAAGACTTACATTCGAGGTGCAAGGGACGATACTTAACGTGTAACTTGGATAACTGTGACTGCGGAATAAAGAGGTCGTAAAACAAAGAAAACAACAAGTTGCAAATCATATTCTCATGAAACGTGTGTCACATTCCATATTCGATTCTCACTACAGCCATGGATTTTTCCTTGGTGGGACAATTGGAACGGAGTGCACTCTGACTGGTGATGCATATTGAGGAGCAACTGAACCGATCAGTAGCGGCTCCAGGTCGCGAAAACTGACAAAGACCTGGGGAACAGTGCGCCTACTCCAAGGCCCTCCACATCGCTTCTGTTGACACCCTTGGCAGAAGATGACACAGCGGTCGGCCGGGTCCGAATGCACCGCCAGGGCCTGTACGCGGAGTTTACGATAAGGGAGAGTTATGAGTCCTATAGCAGATGAAGACCTCCCGACTAAGCAGCATTAGTGGCAGAACAACTGAGAGAAAATTTGGAATACATTTCACATAAATTGTCTCAGCATGTTATAGTCTTAGGTGGAGATTTCAATTTACCAGATATAGACTGGGACACTCAGATGTTTAGGACGGGTGGTAGGGACAGAGCATCGAGTGACATTATACTGAGTGCACTATCCGAAAATTACCTCGAGCAATTTAACAGAGAACCGACTCGTGGAGATAACATCTTGGACCTACTGATAACAAACAGACCCGAACTTTTCGACTCTGTAAGCGCAGAATAGGGAATCAGTGATCATAAGGCCGTTGCAGCATCCCTGAATATGGAACTAAATAGGAATATAAAAAAAGGGAGGAAGGTTTATCTGTTTAGCAAGAGTAATAGAAGGCAGATTTCAGACTACCTAACAGATCAAAACGAACATTTCTGTTCCGACACTGACAATGTTGATTGTTTATGGAAAAAGTTCAAGGCAATCGTAAAATGCGTTTTAGACAGGTACGTGCCGAGTAAAACTGTGAGGGGCGGGAAAAACCCACCGTTGTACAACAACAAAGTTAGGAAACTACTGCGAAAGCAAAGAGAGCTTCACTCAAAGTTTAAACGCAGCCAAAACCTCTCAAACAGAAGCTAAACGATGTCAAAGTTAGCGTAAGGAGGGCTATGCGTGAAGCGTTCAGTGAATTCGAAAGTAAAATTCTATGTACCGATTTGACAGAAAATCCTAGGAAGTTCTGGTCTTACGTTAAATCAGTAAGTGGATCGAAACAGCATATCCAGACACTCCGGGATGATGAAGGTATTGAAACAGAGGATGACACGCGTAAAGCTGAAATACTAAACACCTTTTTTTCAAAGCTGTTTCACAGAGGAAGACCGCACTGCAGTTCCTTCTCTAAATCCTCGCAGAAACGAAAAAATGGCTGACATCGAAATAAGTGTCCAAGGAATAGAAAAGCAACAGGAATCACTCAACAGAGGAAAGTCCACTGGGCCTGACGGGATACCAATTCGATTCTACACAGAGTACGCGAAAGAACTTGCCCCCCTTCTAACAGCCGTGTACCGCAAGTCTCTAGAGGAACGGAAGGTTCCAAATGGTTGGAAAAGAGCACAGGTAGTCCCAGTCTTCAAGAAGGGTCGTTGAGCAGATGCGCAAAACTATAGACCTATATCTCTGACGTCGATCTGTTGTAGAATTTTAGAACATGTTTTTTGCTCGAGTATCGTGTCGTTTTTGGAAACCCAGAATCTACGATGTAGGAATCAACATGGATTCCGGAAACAGCGATCCTGTGAGACCCAACTCGCTTTATTAGTTCATGAGACCCAAAAAATATTAGATACAGGCTCCCAGGTAGATGCTATTTTCCTTGACTTCCGGAAGGCGTTCGATACAGTTCCGCACTGTCGCCTGATAAACAAAGTAAGAGCCTACGGAATATCAGACCAGCTGTGTGGCTGGATTGAAGAGTTTTTAGCAAACAGAACACAGCATGTTGTTATCAATGGAGAGACGTCTACAGACGTTAAAGTAACTTCTGGCGTTCGACAGGGGAGTGTTATGGGACCATTGCTTTTCACAATATATATAAATAACCTAGTAGATAGTGTCGGAAGTTCCATGCGGCTTTTCGCGGATGATGCTGTAATATACAGAGAAGTTGCAGCATTAGAAAATTGTAGCGAAATGCAGGAAGATCTGCAGCGGATAGGCACTTGGTGCAGGGAGTGTCAACTGACCCTTAACATAGACAATTGTAATGTATTGCGAATACATAGAAAGAAGGATCCTTTATTGTATGATTATACGATAGCAGAACAAACACTGGTAGCAGTTACTTCGGTATAACATCTGGGAGTATGCGTGCGGAAAGATTTGAAGTGGAATTATCATATAAAATTAATTGTTGGTAAGGCGGGTACCAGGTTGAGATTCATTGGGAGAGTCCTTAGAAAATGTAGTCCATCAACAAAAGAGATGGCTTACAAAATACTCGTTCGACCTATACTTGAGTATTGCTCATCAGTGTGGGATCCGTACCAGATCCGGTTGACGGAGGAGATAGAGAAGATCCAAAGAAGAGCGGCGCGTTTCGTCACAGGGTTATTTGGTAACCGTGATAGCGTTACGGATAATATATTGCTTCCCCCTATTTATACCTCCCGAGGAGATCACGAATGTAAAATTAGAGAGATTGGAGCGCGCACGGAGGCTTTCAGACAGTCGTTCTTCCCGCGAACCATACGCGACTGGAACAGGAAAGGGAGGTAATGACACGTAAAGTGCCCTCCGCCACACACCGTTGGGTGGCTTGCGGAGTATAAATGTAGATGTAGATGTAGATACAAGATGGGACGTTTAGGTGAAATGATGGCAGGAAGGGACATGTCGCTTTATTGGTGCAAAAAGAGTGGTATTTTCTAGAAAGACAACGTTGTATCTTCATGGTAATATCTGGATGGAGTAATGGTGAAAGTGGACAGTGGAAACAGTTCTAGAATATCGGGACGAACGGAAAGAGCAAGTTGCCAGATGCTTATCATGGTGGTGTTGTTGCAGTGAAATACCACATTTTAGGAACATCCAAAGAGATATGGAGTTATCAACGAAGAAGATTGTAACAGAGAAGATTCAAGAAACAACTCAAGACTAAATAATTAGCAGCAGTTGAGCACGGAAGACAACAGGCGAGCAAAGTTTCCCAGACACCGGAAGGAAGAGCATTACAGGTTGTTTTCACCATGATAACGTATTTGACTACATGAGAAGAAGATAACAGCTTTTTTTTCATCTAAGAAAGTCAGTGAGACTGTGAACTACACCAGAAATATGAATAAGGTTAACAACTGAATTATCGTTGTTTTGTGTATGGGAGGATAGGTAATTAACAGTTTCCAAAGTATTCTCTGTGAGGCCCAAAGCACACATTATTCAAAACTGGCAGTTTAAATAAGAGACCCTTGCCACTCAAATACATCGTTACATAGGATTCCATTGTTGTGCTTAAAAACCCTGTTCAAATATCAGCCCAGAAGATCGTTTTTAGAGAGTTTGAAGATGTATAGACGAGACGATGGTGTGAAGTAGAAGCTGGGATTATTAGAGTCCATTTACGAGATATGTCGATACCATTTTAGTAGCTTCCTGTAGACTACAGAACGTCAAATGCGGTGCAGCCCCTGCGATTATCATTTAAAGCAGCAGGTACGCCTCGGATACTTCTTTCGAGGTTACCATTAGTTTCGACGCATTAGTGAATGTTTGTATTGTGGTGTCACCGCCAGACACCACACTTGCTAGGTGGTAGCCTTCAAATCGGCCGCGGTCCGTTAGTATACGTCGGACCCGCGTGTCGCCACTATCAGTGATTGCAGACCGAGCGCCGCCACACGGCAGGTCTAGAGAGACTTCCTAGCACTCGCCCAGTTGTACAGCCGACTTTGCTAGCGATGGTTCACTGACAAATTACGCTCTCATTTGCCGAGACGATAGTTAGCATAGCCTTCAGCTACGTCATTTGCTACGACCTAGAAAGGCGCCATTATCATTTGCTATTTATCTTGTGATGCATGTACCGTCAGACCGATGTTCACCAATTATGGATTAAAGTTAAGTATTCCAGAAGCTACGTACTTTTTTTCGCTAGTATAATTACTTTACCTGTCCCAGACCTCTCGCCAGCCTGCGTGAGCTTAAACGCGTGCCTTTCGGCTTCCTCATAGTGGCTTGGCTGTCTTGCCAAGTCACAACATGTATCACGACACGACCGTATATTTCGTAGCAGGCGTTATGCACAGGTGGATAACCACAAAAGTACTTTGAGACTGAATCAGTTATTTCACAATAATAAAAGCAAAGTCAAAATGTATTCCATTTTACACTCAATTACAGACTCTAACTTGCAGTCGAATATTTGGCAGTATTGTTTAATTGGAGTAGAGAAATTCTGTTGTAATGAAGGATAAGTGTTACATCATTCAAACTCGTTTCAATTTCTTTGTCATTTAAAACCGAATGTTTGGAGGTGTTGACATACGCGCATTCATATAGACCGTTGAGTTCGATCAACAAATTAAATAAATTTATCAGCTAAAATATTCTTAATTTTACATGATAAAATTCCCTCTTCTTCATGTATTTGTATATTCAGATCACATGTCTTGGGCAAGAGGAGAAGTGAAAGCCAGGCATGGATTCAGCGAAGCCAGTATCTTTAGTACTGATATGTATTGGCTAAACTCAAATGTGTGTGGAGGTAATAATTCAAGTGAGGTCAATGACAATTGTACTCAACAGATCATCGGACATTCATTCGTGCCACTATCACTGAAAGAGTGGTATTCAAACATATTCCAGCTGTATTCAAACAGGATTCAATTGTATTCCAATGTCATTTGGCCAGGCAGTGAGGTGTATTATTCATTTTTATCGTTTTAAAAGTAGTTTTCAAAGTCGTTAAATCAAAATTGCCAATTCAAACTAATATTCTACTTAAGTAACAAGTTTTAATTGTCTAACTATTGCCCACAAAAAAAGACATTTTACAATTTCAAGTCTATCGTATACCGAAGAACCTAATACACATGTTTTTTGAAGAAATTTAACAGTGATTGTTCATTGATTATCTGTATAATGCCTCGACTGAATATTTTTTCTTTAAAATGCAGTGCCAGAACTTATAACAGGCAGGGACCAGTTCAGTCTACTTTTAAGAACTCTTTCCATGAATTTGTTATATTTAAATTCGGTCACCAATCCAAACGGGACCAAGTTAGTTTTCTGTTCCAACAGATTTGTTACTGACTTTTTCTTTCGCGTACATTTTCACTTTAGTAAAGACTATCAGAAGCAAATACAGGAGCTTTTTACCTTTGCATCAGTACCAGACGCCATCATCATTACAAAACTTAGTTAATACTGATGTGCTGCCGTAATGAATAGATCGTTCGTTACTCTGTAAGCCAAACTCCTCACTTCTGGAAAAACTACATATGGAAGGCATGACACCGAGCCATTGCCACAGCCTGCACAGTTATCGTACTCTTGCCTTACAGAACGCATCCCATTACGCAAGAGGTTGGTATTGGCTACTAGCTGTGTTCCACTCATTCGTTGAGCCCTTATCGCCTCAGTACTATGCCAGGAAAGGCACATTTCGTTTGATAATAAAGTCTGGAAGGAAAGGCAGAGAATGGTGACAGAGCTGCGCCAAGGCGGCCCGTTTCTAGGTTTGCATAGCGGGGAATTCGTTAAGCACACTAATACTCTAGGGACTTGCAACGGCTTAGCAGCAGCTGGCATCAAAGGAGAAAATCATATTCGCAAGCAAAGCGTGGAGTAGGGGCTTACCACAACCACTTCTGAGAACTGCAGTGCCCTAGGGAACCTGCTTCCCTTCTCAGGAGCCTCTGAGGCTGATCTCCCGTAGTCACGCCACACCATGAGACAAACACTTGCGCCCGCCCGTTTGTTAACAAGATAATTTGAAGCCTTCTCAAGTTAGCAAGCCGTAAGCTGTCCTCAAAAACAGCCGAGAAATTAGCAGAAAAATAACCAAATATCGTTCAGCGGTATGTAACTTTAATGTTCTTATACACTGAAACACGTATGTATTCATGTATTTAGTACCAGCGATGGCGAGGCATGACAGAATCTCTGACCAGAGAATTATTTATCGTTGCTAGTCTGCGCTTAACCGCGCGAGTGTGCAGTTCCGAGTTGGACGCAGTTGTGGTACGTAGCGAGTCGCGAGAGCATGTAGTTAGTTGCGAGTTGCATTCAGTCAGTACAGTTGTGTGTGAGGAGTCGACGGGCGTCGACATGGGACTCTGGTCAAGATTCAGAACGAGGTATATTGTTAAATAAGGTAATGAAGCAGCATTGCGATCATCTGATAATGTAATGGATCTTAAGTGTAATTAATTTGTTCAAGAAATGCCACAATAATAATTCTGTCCACAAAGCAATCGTTAATGTTCATTTCTCAATTTTTGTGTCGAGTTTACATTGGGCCATTATTTTTCAATATTTTTGTAGCGAAGGTACAGTCGCTTTTATTTCAATGTAACGATGTTTGTGGGAGCTCAACAGCATTTGAATCATTATTAGTCAGTAATCTTGTGGGGAAGTAACTTTTGATACGTTTTCATTATCATAGGCTTTTGTTTTATTTTTGCTGGGAGGTTACGTTGAGCACGATTACCATTAACATTTAAAAATAATTTATATCTTTCATTTTTGTGGGGAGGTTACAACACTAACGGAAAAAATTGTCGCCGGCCGAGCGGTTCTAGGCGCTACAGTCTGGAACCGCGCGGCCGCTACGGTCGCAGGTTCGAATCCCGCCTCGGGCATGGATGTGTCTGATGTCCTTAGGTTAGTTAGGTTTAAGTAGTTCTAAGTTCTCGGGGACTGATGACCTCAGATGTTAAGTCCCGTAGTGCTCAGAGCCATTTGATATGAAAAAGTGTCATTACAAACTAAATCCGCATCTTATAGCATGTCGAGTGTTCTCGATTGTAATTTCAGTTCTGGCGAAGTGCTTCATGCAATACAGTATCTTTATTCCTTATCGCAAAATTAACTCTATTTAGAAGAAACATGAATAGTTCTGGTGACATTCTAAGATATTTAAAAGAACTTCTTCGGCCTTCCATTACAGATTATTTCAGCAAGAGTGCTGAGCAACCGAGCTGGCGTCTTTTCTTCATCCAGTCACGAATCGAAACACGTTTCTTATTTTTTTCTTATGCAGCGATTCGACGCAACAAGTTTTAACTCCATCACTACTCGTGCGACGTGCACCTGCCGAAACTTTCATTTCAGACACGACTCAGGAACCCACAAAACGACGGAACTGAAGCGTAAACTGGTTTCGCCGTGTCGACAGTCAAATATGAAACCATTTGCATGCAACTCATTCCACGCAACGAGTGGCGCAACCCAATGTCGTCCTGTAAACTAGGCTCGACGCGACTGGCACGAAATCTCACCCTTGGCAAGGTGCTCGAGAGAGTGCTGTTGCAGAGGCTCCATGACACGCTTACAGCGCATGACGTTATAAGACCCGAACAATTCGGTTTCAAGGACAAGTTATCTGCCGAACTTCAACTTCTACGGATCACCGAACGGATACAAGAAGGATACAACAAGCAGCACTTCACGATTGGTGTCTTCCTTGACATCGAAAAAGCTTACGATAAGGTGTGGCGGCCCAACCTTATCGTCAAACTGCATCACACTACCCCTATTGCGGATTGTTACATTAGACTCATAGACAGCTTTCTGCAGGACAGGAAACTGTATGTCCGAGTCGACGATAAAAACTCCGAAATGAAACTGATCTCCGCAGGAATTCCGCAGGGCTCTGTCATTTCGCCTCTACTTTTCAACTTATATATAAATGACATCCCAACAGTCCCCCTTGTTACGGCGAGTTTATATGCGGACGATACGGCCTTTCTGACAACTGGACGACACTTGGACCAGCTAATCGCTAGGATGCAACGGCAACTTGCTGTAATGGAACGCTGGGCGCTGCAAAATAAGATAACGATCAACCTGACGAAGACGGCAGCAGTTCTGTTCACACGGAGGAAACCAGTTCTGCACGACAGACTCCAAATAGCTGACCAATTTATCCCATGGTTACAGGGAGTGAAGTTACAGGGAGTGAAGTATCTCGGTGTCTACCTTGACAAAAAATTACTCTTTACGCAGCATATTGACGAGAAGAAGACGGCAGCCCAGAAGATGGCCAGGTCGTTGATTCCGTTCCTGAAGAGTAAGGATCTCAACCCTAAGACTAAACTCCGATTGTATAAGGCAACGGTGGAACCCACAATGTTGTATGGCTCCACCTCGTGGGGAACTACGTGCGTCTCCAACTACAACAAACTCCAGGCGCTGCAAAACTTTTGCTATCGATGGATCACAGGAGCTCCATGGTGGACAAGAAACGTCGACATCCGCACCGTACTCCACGAGACCACTATACAAGAGAAGGTCTATGACAAGGCTCTACGAGTTTTTGACAAGATCGATGCCCTTAGGGACGGAGTTCGAGAATTACAATCGGTAGAAACGGTAAACCCTGCAAGATGGCACAAGTATCGCGTACCGAAGTCAATAACGTTTCACCCCCCGTAGGCAATCTGTCATCACACGAGGAAGCAGTCACACATAACAGCCTTGACACATTTCACCCTCCACAGGAGATAGACATCACCAAAGACAGCAGGCTAAAGGACCCATTGCGTGCCCAAGCCTAACTGAATGCGTAATGAATAAAGTGTTTTCCTTTTATCCTTACATCCCAGCCGGCCGCGGTGGTCTAGCGGTTCTGGCGCTGCAGTCCGGAACCGCGGGACTGCTACGGTCGCAGGTTCGAATCCTGCCTCGGGAATGGGTGTGTGTGATGTCCTTAGGTTAGTTAGGTTTAAGTAGTTCTAAGTTCTAGGGGACTTATGACCTAAGATGTTGAGTCCCATAGTGCTCAGAGCCATTTGAACCTTACATCCCATCCTAGAAGAATAAGTCATCAAGGATGATCTCTTCAGTCCACACTACACACACACACACAAAAAAAAATCTCAATAGACATGTTTCAGACGTAGAAGACGAATACCAACTTTCGTTCATGTCGCACAATTCATTCTTGGTGTAGCGAATTCCCCCCCCCCCCCCTCAGCGTATGAATGGAAGAAGCGCTTCTATTGTGTGCAGTGAATTCCTTGTGTGCACTATGGCTTCACGTAGTAGAGGACTCAGTATTTCCCCTCCCTCATGGTAGAAGACCGTGTATAAAATATAAAGATATTTTTCGCTTGGATATCAAATTGAGTAGAGGTTCCATTATATTGGTTTCACTATACTGATTTCACAATATTTCTGTTTACAATACGGAAGCAACACACTGAAATTTAGTTAGTGCAAGTATTAGGCCTACAATTTGCTTCCGCTGTTTTGCAATAGACGGCAGTAGCGGCAATTGGGGTTCAGGTGGTTGTCATAGGTGTAATATTATAAGCTTAGGCCTCTGTAAACATAGTGCCATAAAAAATATTAGTTGATTTGTGATTACATCATAAGGTTATTCCCGATTAAGTACGTCAACTCATTTCTCGCCATTTGCGGGAAGTTTTAATTTTCTGCTTTAGCATGAAGAATTCTGCGGCTGTGGCTCCTAAAATGCTGGATAACACCAATGGTGAGGGAAATGTTGTAATCGCGACCGGAACGGTCGTGGGGTGGCCGAGAAAGCGCGGCGGGACCAAACGGAGAGCGGCCCGCGAACAAACAAACGAACGGAAAGGACGGACACGAGACAACGACGGACGATCGTGAGAGACCTTACGACAACACGCAAGAAGCAACGGAGTGACAGAGACAACCAAATGAATCCAGGACGTCCACAAGTAATGGAAACAAAGAACGGTAAACACGCTGTCTGTTATCGGTGCGATATGTCAAGACACACGCAACGATTAGACTCGCTGGCTGAGCGAGAGGCAGGCGCTTAAATGATCGAGGCCGCCGCTATTGGCCGCTCGGAGCACGTGTTCCACTGTGGCGCCCTCACATTAAACGTGGGCCAGGAGGCGCAAGCCGACACCACCCCGACGCTACGACTTGTCGCAGCTGGAGTCCCGCAGGGGTCAGTGCTTGCGCCAACCCTGTACTCTTTGTACACAGCCGACCTTCCTCGGACACCGCGCGTAGAACTGGCTCTATATGCGGATGACACAGCGGTCTACACCCGGAGCAGACGGGCCATAATTATGCACCACCGACTACGAGACGCCTGCCGAAACATCAAGAACTGGTCCCGCAAATGGAGAATGAAATTTAATGCACAGAAGAGCCAAGCTATCATCTTCACACGGAAGAGACCCATACAGATACCTGCGCTCCAACTGTTTGGAGAGGAGATGGAATGGCAACCTATGGCCACATATCGAGGAGTCATAATGCACGAAAAACTTACTTGGCAACACCACATCACTGCCGTCCGAAGGAAAGTTGACCAGCGCCTGGGGGCTCTCTACCCCCTCCTCAACGAGCACTCAACTCTCTCCAGCGACCATGGGCTGCTCATATATCCGCCCCATCATGGAATATGCCTGCACCGTGTGGGGAAATGCTGCCACCAAAACATCTATCCAGACTGCTAGCCTTGCAAAACAAGGCACTCAGAAGAGTTCTGCACGTAAACTCGCAGTTCCCGACGAGATTCCTACGAGAACGCACGCCTGAACCAGAAGTCCTCCAACGTATCAAAGAAGTAACAAGAAGATTCTATGACAGCAAGGAAGAAGCAGGAAATCCACTGATCAGGAACCTTGGAGCCCCTGATGATGACAGGGCCACATATAAACGCCCCGTAGCTCTGCTGCAAAGATGAAAGGCCCCGCAGAACTACATGATGACAAACTAATTCCACACTAGATGACAGAAACACGCCACTAATAAAGATGACACACATCCAACCCTGATGTTCCTCTCCCGTAAATACACAAAGATGAAGTAGGAAATGCCTACCGGTAAATCCTACATTTCCCTCAACTGCAGATAAGTTAAGAAGAAGTGGGTAGGAGCCACGACTTACGGCGCGATGGTGCAGAGACGTCCAGGGGTCTTCGACGTCCATGGCGTCTGGCGCGTATTCCAAATCCGCGGCGCGCGGTGGCAGAGGAACCATTAGCGGAAGAACGTGCAGAGAACGTTTTCAACGCCTTAAGAACGGTGATTTTGGTGTCGAAGATGGGCATGGCGGTGAGAGACAGAACATTTACGTAGCTACTGAAACAGACGAAGACAGTCGCAGGACATCATTATCGAAGCAATTGATGCTTTCGAGCGCAGCACTGAAACACAAACGGCCACAATACAGCGATACACACGTAGAGGTAATTTTGCAGCAGGTCAATGCTCGACCCCATGTCGCAAAACCCGTCAAAATATGCTTGGAAACGTTGAAATGAGAAGTCCTATCCCTCACGTCTATTCCCCATACGTTGCTCTTTCTGACTACCACCTTTTTCGATCAGTGGCATACAGTCTGGCTGACCAGCACATCCGATCATACACTACTGGCCATTAAAATTGCTACACAAAGAAGAAATGCAGATGATAAGCGGGTATTCATTGGACAAATACATTACACTAGAACTGGCATGCGATTACATTTTCACGCAGTTTGGGTGCATAGATCCTGAGAATCTGTACCCAGTACAACCACCTCTGACCCTAATAACGGCCTTGATACGCCTGGGCATTGAGTCAAACAGAGCTTGGATGGCATGTACAAGTACAGCTGCCCAAGCAGCTACAACACCATACCACAGTTCGTGAAGAGTAGTGACTGGCGTATTGTGAAGGGCCAGTTGCTCAGCCAGACGTTTCCAAGTGGTGAGAGATCTGGAGAATGTGCTGGCCAGGGCAGCAGTCGAACATTTTCTGTATCCAGAAAGGCCCGTACAGGACATGCAACATGCGGGCGTGCGTTATCCTGCTGAAATGTAGGGTTTCGCAGGGATCGAATGAAGGGTAGAGCCACGGGTCGTAACACATCTGAAATGTAACGTCCACTGTTCAAAGTGCCGTCAATGCGAACAAGAGGTGACCGAGACGTTAACCAATGGCACCCCATACCATGACGCTGTGTGAATCGCCAGTATGGCGATGACGAGTACACACTTCCAATGTGCGTTCACCGCGATGTCGCCAAAGACGGATGCGATCATCATGATGCTGTAAACAAAACCTGGATTCATCCGAAAAAATGACGTTTTGCCATTCGTGCACCCAGGTTCGTCGTTGAGTACACCATCGCAGGCGCTCCTGTTTGTGATGCAGCGTCAAGGGTAACCGCACCCATGGTCTCCGAGCTGATAGTCCATGCTGCTGCAAACATCGTCGAACTGTTTGTGCAGATGGTTGTTGTCTTGCAAACGTCCCCATCTGTTGACTCAGGGATCGAGACGTGGCTGCACGATCCGTTACAGAGATGCCTCTCATCTCGACTGCTAGTGATACGAGGCCGTTGGGATCCAGCACGGCGTTCCATATTATCCTTCTGAACCCACCGATTGCATATTCTGCTAACAGTCATTGGATCTCGACCAACGCGTGCAGCAATATTGCGATACGATAAGCCGCAATCGCGATAGGCTACAATCCGATATTTATCGAAGTCGAAAACGTGATGGTACGCATTTCTCCTCGTTACACGAGGCATCACAACAACGTTTCACCAGGCAACGCCGCTCAACTGCTGTTTGTATAGGAGAAATCGATTGGAAACTTTCCTCATGGCAGCACGTTGTTGGTGTCGCCACCGGCGCCAACCTTGTGTGAATGCTCTGAAAAGCTAATCATTTGCATATCACAGCATCTTCTTCCTGTGGGTTAAATTTCGCGTCTGTAGAACGTCATCTTCGTGGTGTAGCAATTTTAATGTCCAGTAGTGTATGAACAAGTGCTAAATTGAATAGATTCATGGATCCTCACTAAAGACGCCCAGTACGATAATACTAAGTTTCATACCGAGGGATATTGTAGGTCAATTTTGGGCTTCATGCGGGAATGGATAGAAGGTGGAAAATATTCGTACGAGGTATTTACAGGACACAAAGAGAATCGATTACAACATGTGCGGTGGTCAGCTGTACCCTTATTCCAAAGATGATACCTTCTTCGATGTCTGCTTGCATTCAGCCAAACCAGGCTTTTGATATGAAGTCTATAGTACAGACAGAGATCTATGCAGCCTTTTTATTTACATAATCATCTCGTATTCGATATTTGCCGTATCGCTAGCGTGCACGTGTGTGGGCCTCAGAGGGAAAGAAATGTAGCAAACGTAAATCGACGCTAAGGGAGGATTTATTTAGAATGTGAAATTCTCTGAATGTGGAACGTCAAGGGAAATAAGGCAGCCGCTCGGGACACGGGCTGCTGGGGGCACGAAAAAAGCTCAGAGAGGAAACAAAGTAGCAATATAAACTATGATAAATGAAATGTTTACTAAAATGTACAAAGGAAACCCATTACTTCTCGGATACTGGCTACAGTGATATTGTTCTCGCCTTCTTGCGTTACTTTCGTATGATCCGGCGTACAGCGGGGTTGGTGTGAATGTTTGAACTGAAAACCATCCCAGCTGTGGTGTCACCGCCAGACACCACACTTGCTAGGTGGTAGCTTTTAAATCGGCCGCGGTCCGCTAGTATACGACGGACCCGCGTGTCGCCACTGTCAGTGATGGCAGACCGAGCGCCGCCACACGGCAGGTCTAGTGAGACGTCCTAGCTCTCGCCCCAGTTGTACAGCTGACTTTGCTAGCGAAGCTACACTGACAAATACGCTCTCATTTGCCGAGACGATAGTTAGCATAGCCTTCAGCTACGTCATTTGCTACGACCTAGCAAGGGGCCATTTATCCTTTGCTATGTATCTAATGAAGCATGAACCATCAGACCGATGTACTCCAATTGTGGATTAAAGTTAAGTATTCTACCAGTTACTCTTGTTTTGCTAGTCTTATTTCTCTGACCTGTTCCAGACCTCACGTCAGCCTGCGTGAGCTTAATCGCGTGCCTTTCGGCTTCCTCGAAACTCCGTGAATTGGCTCCTGCCAATTCACAACACCAGCTCTCAGGGATCACTCACGTCACAGTTCTTATTTAAAGCGTACATCACGTTTTGATAATAGAATCACAGTTTATGGGTAGTTTGCAAATAGCAGAGCCTTCATAAACCGTAGTTCACACCACACCACTAATACAGTTACACCAAAGACACTATAGCCCTGATGCAGTTATCATTCCTATGGTTTCCTAGTTAACCTAATAGTAAGCTACATTATAGGAACATCAATATTATGAGTTCAATAAAAAAATGTCATGCGAGACATACGGGTCCACAATTTGTCACTAAAGGCCCAGTGGACAAGCTTGAAAGCGAGTCTTCAATATACATACTTTACTTAAAACAAATATGAACAGTAAGGCATGGGCATATGGGCTACAATACTAGGCCCCTGGATCGAACCTAGCCATTGCTTAAATTTCGACTAAAAATCATCAGTAATGATGGCCGAAGACTTTCGGCATAAGAAGTCAGTCTCATTCTGCTAACGGCCTTGTCAGTCAGGAGCGGACAAAGGTTCAAGACACTCTCTTGTCCTTGGGGTGGGAAACTGCTCCCAAGAGACAGAAGACTCAGGAACTATCAACAGCATGATGATGCAGAAGGCAATGTAAACCACTGAGTTAAAGACACATGAGGTGTATCCATAGGACATGTGACCTGTAACTGAAAAAGTGTCGTGTTGATCTCTTCATTGGCAGAAGATTATTTCCCCATTCAGATATCCAGGAATGGACCGCCAAGGGAGAGGTGATAATGAGCAACAGGTGGAATAACCAACGCTGGGATAAGATTCAACGAGTCGGAGCATGAAATGCCAGAATTTTCAGTGTGATAGGGAGTCTGGAAAGGAAACTGGAACGACTCAGTCTAGATATAGTGGGGGAGAGCAGGTCAGTGAAGTGAAACAGCAAGGATTTCTGGTCAGACGAACGTGGGGTACTATCAACGGCAGTATAAAATGGTATAACGAGAGTCGGATTCGTTATGAATAGGGAAGCAGGGCAGGGAGTAACTAGTGAGAACAGTTCAGTAATAGGGCTGTTCTTAGCAGGTCCGGGAGCAAACCAATACCTACAATGACACTTCAGGTAGGCTATATGAGCAAACGCCGCTAGCAGAAAATGAAGAGCTAGAGAAACGATATGAGGATTCTGACAAGGTAAAGGGAGATGAAATCTAATAATCATAGGGGGTTGAAACACAGTTGCAGGCGAGGGAATAGAAGAAAGAGTTACATGAGAATATGAGCTTGGCAATAGTAATGACAGACGAGGAATGGTGACACATACAATACATTTCAGGTGGTAACAGCGGAATGTGTACTCAATAATGGAGGTGGAGTTATATCTGTAAAAGTCCCGACCACATGGAAAAATTCCAGGTAGATTACGTCACAACCAGACAGACCCCGTGGGAGCTGATGACAATGCTGTTAGCGTCCTCACTTACAAATCATCATCTTCGAGATTTCGAAAACAGGTTTTGGATTGTAAGGCGTTCTCAGGAGCAGATATAGATTCAGATCACAATTTAATGATGAAGAAAAGTAAACTGAAGTTTAAGAACTATTCAGGAATAAGTAGGTCATGGAAGAGCTAAGAAATGAAGAAATGCGTTTGGAGTTCTCTAACTATGTGGCTACTGCGATAAGGAATATCACAATAGGCAGTCCGGTTGAAGAGGAGTGTATATGTCTGAAAGGGCAATCACAGATGTGGGACAGTCAGACACAGGTACAACGAAGCTAACTCCGAAGAAACCTTGGGCAACAGAAGATATGCTTCAGTTGACCGACAAGAGAAGGAAGATCAAAAACTTTTAGGGAAACACAGAATTAGTGCAACATAAATCTATTATGAATGAAATAAACAGAAATGCAGGGCAGCCGACGTGAAATGGCTGCAGGAAAGACTGAAGGTATCGAAAAGAAAATAAGAAAATGATCGTAGGGAGATCTGACTCGGCATATGGAAAAGTGAAAACCACCTTAGATGAAATTAAAAGCAAAGGTGGTGATATAAAACCGCAGTGGTGATTCCACTGTCAAACGCAGAGAGGGAGCGAGTAGATGGAGTAGTGAAGACCTCTATGATGTGCTAGAAGAAGGAGTTAGAATCGATATGGGATCCATGGGATCCCGTATTAGTCAGAATCTAAAAGAGCTCTGGAAAACTTGAGATCAAGTAAAGCAGTTGAGATGGGTCGGAATTTCTAAAGTCATTAGGGTAATTAGCAAACAAAAGATTATTCAAGTTGATGTGTGAGAATGGCGACGTACGATCACACACTCTGAAACATGCCACTGACACAACTCCGAAAATGGCAAAGTCTAAATCAGTGTAACAAGTAATGCAACCAGACTGGAGACAATAATATGGAGAGGAATGTAACAGAAAACTGAAGACTGATTAGTTGACGATCGGTTTGGCTTTAAAAGAAGTAAAGACAGCAGAGAGGCAGTTCTGACGTAGTGCTTGATAATGGAAACAAGACTGAAGAAAAATCAGGATAGATTCATAAGATTTCTCAACCTAGAATGAGAGTTTAACAATGCGCATTGGTGCCAGATGATTGATATTCTGAGAAAAATAGGGGTAAGCTATACGGAAAGGCGGCTGATACAGAATATGTAGAATAACAACGAGTGAAAAATTCGACTGGAAGACCAAGAATGAAGTTATCGGATTAAAAAGTGTGTACGATAGGTAAGCAGTCTTCCGCCCCCACCGTTCGCTCCATATGTCGTAGAAACAATGAAGGGAATAAAACAAAGGATGAAGACTGGGATTAAAATTCAGGATAAATGGATATATGTCATATGCTTCACAGATGACATTGCTATCCTCGCTGCAAGTGAAGAAAAATTACAGGATCTGTTGAATAGAATGAACGGTCGAATGCTACAGGACAGGAGTAGAGAGTAAACTGAGATATTACAAAAGTAATGAGAAGCAACGAGAAACTGAACATCAAAATTGGTGGTCACTATTTAGACATGGTTGAGGAATTCTGCTACCTAGGCAGAAAAACAACTCACGACGGATGAAGCAAGGAGGACATAAGAGCAGTTAAAACAGGGAAAAAGGGCATTCCTGGCCAGGAGAAGTCTACTGGTATCAAACGTAGGTCTTAATTCGAGAGAGAAATTTCTCAGAATGTACGATTGGAGTACAGCCTTGTATGTTAGTGAATCAGGGACAGTCGGAAAACTGAAACGGAGAATATGTGGTGCAAGAGAAGACTATGTAAATTCAGGTGGGATGATAAGGAATGTGGAGGTTCTTAGCAGAACCTCTGAAGAAAGGAACATATGGAAAACACTAGCAAGAAGAAAGGACAGGATGATAGGACATTTGTTAAGGCACCAGGGAATAACTGCCATGGTACTTCAGGGAGCTGTAGAAGGTAAAAACTGTAGAGTAAGAGATAGATTGGAATACACCCAGTAGATAACTCAGGACATAGACTGCAAGTGCTACTCTGAGAAGAGGAAGTTAGTGCAGGAAAGGAATTCGTTGCGGTCGCATCAAACTAATCGGAAGATCGAGAATTAAAAAAAAAAAAAAAAAAAAACCTAAAAGTCCTGCTGTGAAAAATGCAAAAAAACAAATTAATTGTAACGTGTAAACAGTTCTTAAAGTAATCGTCTACGTTGTAGACCCCCGAAGATATTTAAACAATTACGTGAAGTATGTTTGATTGAAACAACAAAATTCAGTCGCATCAGGCGAGAATTTAAATTCTAGGGGAAAGATGTAAGAACTTATAGATGCATTTATACTGCTGTCAGGTTAAGAGTTTCATGATCTGTATAAAAATTTTAGAGGGCTAAAGTTATTCAGCCCTTCTTGCTGGTTTCATGAGTTTTAAGTCATGGGAATAACTGTCAGATCTTCAGATCGACGTGCCAATTCCAGACCGGCTGCGTTTCGCTGTCACATGCTACAAGCATCATCACAGACCATACACTGAAGACACTAGCTCCCATTACGAATGGCACCTTTCCTGTGGATGGATGCTGTACTGACGCAAGCTTGTACTGCAAGCCTGTGCTGCGTGAACTTTGATTTTATGCGACGGTTACTTTTACTTTATGTAGCGCACCAGAGATACAACGCTACAAGTGAGCGGCGCAAGTGCCGTTCGTCTTTAAATATTTTCCACCATGTTGAGGTTTATACATGTATATCATTTTAATAACGTTTCGCATAAATCATTTCTACCATTTTCGGAGGAAGAAACGATGGGAGAAGGCTGTCTCTCTCAAACGGCTTCTAAACATATATCAGATATCGGATATCGTCTCCGACATGGCAGTGCATCTAATAATTCGAGGGCCCACATCTACTGAAACTCAAGTGATTGTCCCTTTAGCGTTCTTAAACATGTACTTACGATTTAGGAAACAATATTAACAACTGGCAGACTATTTAAAGATGAAGTCTTTGTTGAATTGCCTGGTGAAATTACAAAATTATTTTCGATGCAATATCTGAGTCGTATAAAAAGTGGAAACTGCCCCTGGTCACTAGAAAGAGTGAGGTCCATCTTATGAGTTCTAATAGAATTTCGGTGAATTTCTTTTGCACGATAAATGCTAAAAATTACAGGTTATCGATGCAGCTAAATATCTAGGGACTTTAGATGAATAAAAATCAACATACAGAAGAATAATGTTGCAGGGAGAGCAATACAGAGACTACGTTTTACTACCACAACACAAAAACAATGTCAATGAGGAAACTGTATACACTATGCCTGTCCGTCGGCTTCCTGAGTGAAACATTTACGCGTCCTGCCTTGCAACTTGTGTCAAAATTGACTATTAGAGTGAACGTGAAGATGTAGTACGAAAATATAACAGTAGGGTCACTGCGATGCTATTCTCACTGACTGGAAGTGTTGGAGGTTTATTACATATTGCAACACGCATCGGGTTCAGCTATTATTATCACTCTCAGCACTAGATAATGTTTACAACTGCCATTCCACTTACTTAGCCACTGAGGATACTGAATTCCAACTAATCTTTATTCACGACAGAAAGTTTCGGAGTTTATCTCCATTGTCAAGTACGTCTATTTGACGAGCCAAAAATATCCTTTGAGAATGGGAAAAGTTACACTAAATATAATACCATATGTAATAAGCGAATGAAAATGAGAAAGGTTGTCTAATTTTTGTGTCGAACTATCGCTTACTTCAGATACCGTTCGAATAGTAAGAACGTCAGCATTGACCCTCTGAACAAGATTTTGAACGTGAGCTTTCCCAGAGAGTTTACTGTGTACTTAAACATCTAGAAATTTGAACTGCCGGGTTTTCAGTAATCATTTGCGCAATCTGCGACACTGAAGCATGGGGTTTTGTTCAACAATGTGTTATAAATCTTACAGACCTAATCTTCCTATCAGCTACTTAATAACCTACAAACTATGAAATAGTATCAACCAGGGTGGGGCCCAAATGGCCTGCGTACATCTGCGAATATTTCGTCGTTCTGCGCATGACGTCAGCAAAGGAGCACGTTGTGTCGAGGCGCCAAAAGAGCTGTTTTACCGGTGTTGTTGTTTTGCTTTAGTTTGTGGTGTTGTTGCGGTGCTTTGTAAAAGTGTTGCCTTAAAATGCCTGGGTGTGCTGTAACAGGGCTTCTGTCGTACAGCCGAAGGACAAAAGGCATGGATATAATTTATCATTCGTTCCCAAAAGACGTTAAAGTGGAGAAGGCCTGGATTATGAAGTGCCACCGAAAAGATCGCTTCAATGTTGCGACATCAACTGTTTGTTCGTTGCATGTCACATCCGATGATTATCTACGTGACTTGCGAGCAGAACTTCTCAATCTACCGCCGAAGAAAACACTTAAACCAGACGCAGTGCCGAGTGTGAATATACCAGAAAGTGTTCCCAGTGTTAGTGGAAATTCAGGCCCTGATGACGCAGTTTCTCTGAGTAGGGCAGACAGGTTGCAGGCAAGAAAGACAATGAAAAATGCAATTGAGCACCTGGCTAGTGTGTCTCCGAAAAAAAGAAAAATAGACCAGTCAACAGCGACAGATGACTGTGACACTGATAGTAAACATATCAGCGAACTCTGTAAACGTATAGAAGAATTAGAATACAGGAACCGCAGACTGACAGCTGTGTGTGCAAATCTCAGGTGTAGTGAGAAGCGTTTGAAACTCAAAGTGAAAGCTTGTGGTGAGAAAATAAAATATCAACAAAAGTGTCAAAAGAAGCAAGTGCAGGAGAAAGTGACTCAAATATTAGGCAAATTGTTTTCAAAAACACAGATAAACTGCTTGTTGAGTGGAAAGAAACGAGCAAAATGGCAAAGGGAACATATTTGTAAAGCGGTTATACTTCGTGCTGTGTCTAGGAAGTGTTATTTGTTTTTAAGAAATCAGGTCGGTTTCCCACTTCCAGGACTGACAACACTTAAGAGATGGACGTCACGCTCTTTCAGATGCTTTCCTGGTGTGCTGACAGATGTTTTGCAACTAATGAAATCCCACTCATCTGTATTGACAAAAACTGAACGTGTGTGTGTGTGTGCTATCATTCGACGAAATGAATGTAGACAGCAATATTATTTATGATCCTGCTGAAGATCGTGTTGTAGGGCCACACAGTAACGTGCTATTTGTTATGGTACGTGGTTTGTTTTCTGGGTGGAAGCAACTCATTTACTATGATTTTGACACACAAATAACAGCTGATCGGTTAAACAGTATTATCTGCTCTGTACATGTTGGTTACGATGTTGTTGCGGTAGTGTGCGACCTTGGAACAAAAAATCGATCTGTGTGGAAATATTTTAATGTGACAGAAACAAATTCCTGCTTTTCCAATCCGCAGTATGAAAATAAACGAATCGGTGTTTTCAGATGTTCCATATTTGTTTAAATTAATGAGGAACCACTTTCTGGATGACGGACTAAAGCTTCCAAGTGGGAAAATTGTTAATAAATCTATTCTAGAAAGACTGCTCGCATTAGATATGAGTGAAATGAAGTTGTGTCCTAAACTGTCACAGCTTCATCTCAGTGTCAAGGGGAGAGAGCGTCAAATGGTTTATTTGGCAATGCAACTTTTTTCGAGTACCACAGCTAAAGCCATAAAGTACCTAATGCCTGAAGAAGAGGAAACAGCAAATTTTTTTCAGTTAGCAAACGACGCATTTGACATTCTGAATGCTCGGAGGTAGGATAAGAATGCGTTATCATGTGGTTATGGGATGCATAAGGATGTTCAAGAAAGAATATTGAGAGTGCCGAAAAAACGCGCGTAGGCAATGCAAATCACTTGCTCCCATTCCAGAAAGGCATTATGACAACTGGTCGGTCATTATTTGGACTGTTTTCAGACCTTCCGCCATTACAAATAACATGTATTTTAACTGCAAGATTGAACCAGGATGCAATGGAAAATTTTTTCTCACAGATGAGAGGAACTGGTCATTTCCATTTGAACCCTTGTCCAACAGAAGTAAAATATCGATTACGGCTGTTACTGCTGGGACACAATGCTCATGACATTCCTCTGTCAAGTGACACATCAGTAGAGGCAGATGAGTGTGACGGATTTTTGATGTCACATCTGTTCGCAGGAGTTTTGCCTGACATGAGCGAAGCACTGCAAATGATAGATGGTGGAAAAGAGCTACGAGACATTAAATTTCCTCTTCAACCTGCACCATGAGAATCTGCTGTCAAAGAGGGATGTGACTGCTGTGCAGAAGGATTCCGTTACCTGGCAGGCTACATTGCATATCGTGCAAAGAACTGTGACGAGACACTGGGAACGCCGTCTGCTGTCATTTTAAGTCCTCCAACAAATGGAAATTATGGTTAGATTGAAGCCCTGTGTCGCGGTGGGCTTACAGTTGCAACAGATGAGTGGCTACATAAGGCGTCTCAGTTTGAACTAATTTTTAATGAATTTAATGGATTGGATAGTATTTCCAAGGAAAAAAATATAGTGAAAACAGTATGCACTGCTGTCCAAACTAAATATCCGGAATTTTCGTCACACTTTATAAAACTGTATGTCAGAACACGACTTTTCATTCGCATGCGGTTCCTCAATACGAAGCATAAAATGCAGAAAGCAGCAGCAGCAGCACAGATGCGGAAATCGAGACAACGGCACTCTTCTTCCACTGGAAACATCTAAACAGGTAAATCAACTGTTTTAAATAATTTCCTGAGAACTTATTGTTGTTATAAGTAGTTTGTAACGGAACTGAAATGATGGTGGGCTGACAGTAATTTGGAGCCCGCGCATCGGAAACGGGCGCGCTTGTATGATACTGCCAGGGAGTGCACCCTGATGCCATCTATTGGCGAAACTGGGAATTAGCGCTACCTGTCAGACAATGCACTAAGCTCTCGGAGTCAAATGTATTCTTTTTCTTGGTAATTATAAGTTATTACTGTATAATTTAATGTTGTAAAGTGCTAGTAGTAAATCATTATGACTGGTATGAACTCCAGGGTAATAAATATAAATATTCTTAAATACTAAATGATTTCGGTAAAAAGGTGGTAGGGGAACGCCCCCACTCTTGGTGATACGAGTGTAGCTAGGGGTAGCTGGAGACACAGGGAGTGAACAATGGAATGGCCTGGGGAGTGTTGACGTGATCGGACGTGCGTAACTGTGCTCACGCAAAAGTGATTGTGCAACAGAGAAGAGGCGAATATCGTCGCCGTTTTTGGAGTGAAACGCGGCGAATGGTTGTTGAAGCCGCCTCTATGCCACTGGGGCTGATTGTAAGAGTTCCTGCGCCCAGATTTTATGGCGGACGTGCAGCAGCTTATACGAGTGCTACAGCTCGTAGTTCCAGCTGCCATTAAGGGCATGAGGCGTGAAGAGCTGCGTTAGTCACATGCATCTCACCACCAGCACCGACACGTCTACCCAAGGCAAGACTGCTTGCAATTGTTAAGTCGAACTTTGTATACATGTAAAAGGAGAATACCAGTTTTCTTTTATGCAAGTGCAGAGGACAGAATATAGTAATGAGTAAAATTACGACGCATGTTGTTCATTGTAAAGTGTAGTAACCTCAAACATAGTATAGTGAAATCAGACTGAGGCCACCATCGCCTCTTTCATTTACAATTCTTTTGGTTGTAGAATACTTTAGCGTATAAGAATGTTGAAAAGAGCAATGGTCACACCAGAATGAGTCGCCTATTTATAGTTACTTAAATTTTTCTGAGTAACCGTTCAAGTAAAGTCACTTAACTAATTCTGTATCAATTGTCCAAAGAGTAATATCCAAAATCATTAAATAAGTTGAAGGATAGAATTTTGTTAACCCAAGTTGCATAAACTGTCTTGGTAGTAATTACCAAGCCAACTCACAGAAATTGAGAGAGTATTTGCTTTGTAGAATCATCTAGAATGATCAGAAATAGTAATATTCAGAATTAAGTTTAAATTCAACTCAAGCCATTTCACTTTGAAACGAGCCAAAAATTGATTTATGCTTTTGCTCCTTCAGAGCTGGCGACCGTAGTTATAAGTATTTTCAGGAGGATTCGACGGTAAGTCTGCTGCTCTCGTCGTGCTGATAGGATTATCCACTGCTGCTAGCAGTGGTGATTGGATACATAAGCTCACTACCAAGTTAAGTGGGTCAGGTAGGCAGTGTTACCGTGTGAACTGTAGGGCACTGTAGGCCATGGATCGAACCCGTTCAATCATCACAGCTCTTAGGGAAATAGTCCGGTTAGGAGTGTACTAATCATTAGGTAAATATTGGCGAGTAACGGTGAAAAATGTATACGCAAGTGAATTTAGCAAGGTCCACGTAGCACCTAGTTAATGTGGTGCAATGGCGAGGGTAGGAGTGGAGTAAAAGTGAGCTGAGCTTGTGGCAGCTGTGCTGTATGCAAATATTAACAACGTGAATTCACTACTACCTCTTACCATTAGGACTGAGCTATTTACGGTTAAAATACGTAGCAGTAAGCGCAAAGGCGTGACAGCTACAAGTCCGTATTGGTTTTATAAATACGGAATTAGGAAGCGGGTCATTCCGTCAGTGGAGGGGGTTAAAACAACCGAGTCAGTTGAGAACATATCCCATTTACTGATGGAAAGATTCGGCGGTTCGGTTGCAAGTTGCTTGTCCTGAGTAGAGTCGCTTGCTGTGCTAGCCGCTGCCTCACTTTACTCCTACAGTGACGTCACTGCGCCAGCCAATCACAGCCGATTTAGCTTCGGGTCCAACCTTCCTTTTAAATAACCTTGGTATCAACGTTGCATAACCGAGCAAGAAATTTATATGGCTCAAAAACTCCTTACGATTGCGAGCACCATATTATCTCTGACTCGTCATACAAAGACTCTGTGAATATAATGTGTACAATGATCTGGGGTTGCCAACAGTTAATAGGAGCTCCCCACCAGTTTCAAGAGCACAAAACCACCATAAAAACAGTAACAAAAATGCTCTTACTCTCATAATCGCTATAATTTCCACGAAATGTTTTTAATTATTACGAAAGAAAACAATAAGTATCAGTAATTAGCTTCCTTTATTATTAAGTAATAAAATATTCACAATTATGAAATGAACATACAATAAATAAATCAGCAAGTCAAGGTCAGAAATATACAAGAAGTTCTATAACAACAGCTAATTATTTAAATGAATGCGTCTTCTTCAAATGAATCATTTTTGTCTGCATCATTATCACCGTAGGTTTCAGATTGATACGATTCTTTGGTACCGATTTGTTTTACAACTATTATTGGATTTTCATATTCGTTGCAGCATTTTCCTTCCAACCTCAAACCATTGCATATTCTTAATATAGCAATTAAAAGATTTAACTTCATTCTGTTCCTCTGCTTGTTTTTTATTACATTCATACTGCTAAATAGTGCCTTAACATCGGCATTGGAATGAGGCAGTATTAGGAGAGTAATCACAAAGTCGCTAATTCCTCAAATTCGGATTCCCCTTGAGCACCTTGAAATACAATACTTCATTCCAAAATTTTTTTGTGTATTTGGTCTCGTTCCAGTTCAACAAATGAATTTGTCGCCACTAATTATCCAATCTTGCCACAAACTCTACACTTTTATGAACTGAGCCATTACATCAATTAGATTTTCTTTGTTGTGATTAAGAGCTTCTTCAACACTTATTCTGTAAAGTTTTCTCATCAACGTCAAATTTTCTGGTAACCTGCTTTTTATTTCTTCTGTCAGACTTACGATAAATGTTACGCACCGATTACTCTACATTTCTTTGTCTTCTTGTGATAATCCTTTTTCTCTCATTTCAAGCAACTGCTTTCCAAAGCGAAATCTCAAGATAACACCTTCGATCGAAGAAATGACAGATATTCTGAGTAAAAATATTAGCTTTATTTGCCAGTAACGTAACTTTGCGGACAAGCATATGTATCAGCTGAACTCATCAAACAGTCTGGTGTGACCTGCGTCTTTCGACTCGAATATTTTTCACTCTGTTTATTTCAGTTAATATTGGATATAAAAATAAACATATGCGCAGTTATTTTCGTTTTCATACATAGCGTGCAATAATTCTGCCTTGTGACGCCTTTCGTACACTTTAGCTACGGAAAAATGTGTTTTAGCTCTGACCATTCCTTGTACACTCCTGGAAATGGAAAAAGGAACACATTGACACCGGTGTGTCAGACCCACCATACTTGCTCCGGACACTGCGAGAGGGCTGTACAAGCAATGATCACACGCACGGCACAGCGGACACACCAAGAACCGCGGTGTTGGCCGTCGAATGGCGCTAGCTGCGCAGCATTTGTGCACCGCCGCCGTCAGTGTCAGCCAGTTTGCCGTGGCATACGGAGCTCCATCGCAGTCTTTAACACTGGTAGCATGCCGCGACAGCGTGGACGTGAACCGTATGTGCAGTTGACGGACTTTGAGCGAGGGCGTATAGTGGGCATGCGGGAGGCCGGGTGGACGTACCGCCGAATTGCTCAACACGTGGGGCGTGAGGTCTCCACAGTACATCGATGTTGTCGCCAGTGGTCGGCGGAAGGTGCACGTGCCCGTCGACCTGGGACCGGACCACAGCGACGCACGGATGCACGCCAAGACCGTAGGATCCTACGCAGTGCCGTAGGGGACCGCACCGCCACTTCCCAGCAAATTAGGGACACTGTTGCTCCTGGGGTATCGGCGAGGACCATTCGCAACCGTCCCCATGAAGCTGGGCTACGGTCCCGCACACCGTTAGGCCGTCTTCCGCTCACGCCCCAACATCGTGCAGCCCGCCTCCAGTGGTGTCGCGACAGGCGTGAATGGAGGGACGAATGGAGACGTGTCGTCTTCAGCGATGAGAGTCGCTTCTGCCTTGGTGCCAATGATGGTCGTATGCGTGTTTGGCGCCGTGCAGGTGAGCGCCACAATCAGGACTGCATACGACCGAGGCACACAGGGCCAACACCCGGCATCATGGTGTGGGGAGCGATCTCCTACACTGGCCGTACACCACTGGTGATCGTCGAGGGGACACTGAATAGTGCACGGTACATCCAAACCGTCATCGAACCCATCGTTCTACCATTCCTAGACCGGCAAGGGAACTTGCTGTTCCAACAGGACAATGCACGTCCGCATGTATCCCGTGCCACCCAACGTGCTCTAGAAGGTGTAAGTCAACTACCCTGGCCAGCAAGATCTCCGGATCTGTCCCCCATTGAGCATGTTTGGGACTGGATGAAGCGTCGTCTCACGCGGTCTGCACGTCCAGCACGAACGCTGGTCCAACTGAGGCGCCAGGTGGAAATGGCATGGCAAGCCGTTCCACAGGACTACATCCAGCATCTCTACGATCGTCTCCATGGGAGAATAGCAGCCTGCATTGCTGCGAAAGGTGGATATACACTGTACTAGTGCCGACATTGTGCATTCTCTGTTGCCTGTGTCTATGTGCCTGTGGTTCTGTCAGTGTGATCATGTGATGTATCTGACCCCAGGAATGTGTCAATAAAGTTTCCCCTTCCTGGGACAATGAATTCACGGTGTTCTTATTTCAATTTCCAGGAGTGTATATTCTTGATACAGCAGATTCTATTGATCAGCTTGTTTGGCACGCTTGAACTATTTTAAACGTTTTCTGTACATCGTTGATGGTTTTCTATAGCTCATTAAAGAGAGATTATCTGGAACAGGAGCGACTAAACCAATCATATGTCTCTTTAATTAAAATCTCCAAATTTTTCGGTAAAAATTCTTTTGCAGCATCTGAAACAGCCAGTTGGAAGGTATGGCACAGGTATGGTACCTCTTCTTTCAATTTCGTAAATACTCTGTTATTTACTCCAGCTATGACACAGCCATTATCTGTACCAATGCGCATTAAATTCTCAAGCCGCAAATCGAATCGCTGAAGTGTGTTCTTCATAGCAGAGACAACAGCTTGAGCATTACACTCGTGCAATTCAGCAAAGTCAAGGTACGTAGATACTATATTTTGGTGTAATATACTTTAATAAACTATAATCAATCCCAAGTAATTATGTAGAGCAGCAACAGCAGATTCATAAGTTAATAAGCTAAATGGTTGATTTTTGCAATATTGTTTTAGAAAGACAGTGAAGTGTGGTGCTAACTCGCTTTTTATAACTGAGGTGCACTTAGTTCGGTGCGGCTGAACATTTTCGATATATTTTTCATGACTGATTAATTGCCTCTCGCAAATGGTCGACCACACGTATACTAGTATGCATGGCTGTGAATAATGCAAGTCTTGCTTCGACCTTTTTTCTATTCCCAATGGACTCTGTCTTAAAAGTAAGTTTCGTCTGCATAGCTACAACCTGCAACAATTTAGTTCATCAAAGAGTGGTCAAAGATGTAAAACCGATCAATGAATGACTAATCAATTTAAAATAAGGTTGCTTACCTTTTTACTTTATAGATGCTTGTTTTACATCAAATGAGACTTCAAATCTCCATAGTGACTCCTTAAGACTGTACCTCAAAATGTACACTTCCGTACCTGACCCGTAGTACTTTCAATAATTTGAAACCAATCTTTTAAATGTGGATCTTGAAGCCAGTAATCCCGAAACTTTTGCCTATATTGTGGTTACTGCATAGTTAAACAGAAACTTATTTGTGAATAATACCATACACTGAGAATCACAACCGTATAGTGCATTCTCTGAAACTGGTTGCTGCTCTCTCTGCACCTGCGAAGCCGCCTTCGCTCTTGAAATGAACTATAACTAGGTGCTACTAAATACTGCTCATTCTGCAGGGAATCCCAGCATGTATTCTGTCAAGTGTGATGGTTCGTTTGATGTCACATTGTAATGCATCGGTGTTGTCTTCGCAGTAAAAGTTAAATACCCCTGAAATCAACTAAAATAGAAATAACATATTTCTAAACGTGTAGCTTAGTGGTTGAGAGACTGCATTTTCAGTAGCTGAAACTGAATTCTACGAAACCACTATAAAATCCACCAACCACTAGAAGCAATTTTTAGCCACCAAAAGGAGGGTATAAACCACTAGTTTTATTTAAAAATCCACTAAGTTGGCAACACTCAGTCTGATTATTTATGACTGAGAATTGCGGAGAGTAAGATCGCAGTGGAACTTAATTAGTGGCATTGTTGAAAGCTGCCATCTTGAATACGGAATGAAATTTAATTATGTGATGGCAAATCATTTCCTACACGAGTATTATGTATACTGGAATGTAGCTAGGAAAACCGCGTATGGGAAATAATGATTTCATGAATATAAAAGGTACGTTTAGTTCGTTTGTTATTTTAACTTCTCCGTTGTTTGTGACTCGGAACAGTATTTAGTGTGTCGTAACTCGAATGGAACTTTGTATCCTGGGAAATCAGTCGAGCCTGCACCACGGTCGTTTATGCCCTATTTTAAGGGATTAAATTCTGGACTTTATCGAAATCGATACACAACTTGGATGTTGATTCCAATGCTGCAAAATGAGTACGTCGTAGCACCCAAGACGGCTTCCCAACGGCGTACAATTGTGCCCCTAATTATTTTACGAATTTTTGAGGTGACGATCGCCTGAATTCTGCAGAGCGACAGAGATTTTCTTCCAGGTACTAACTTCGACAACGAGCGTCAGACTTCGACTCATGTTTTATACATTTGAGAATTTGGCTAATAATTAATTTTCTACCTCGAAGTGTAATTGCATAAAAGTATTAGGGAAGCGACCTCCCTCGCCAAAAAGCTTCCATCCATGTAACTTGAAATTATTCAGTCATGATAATTTAACAGTAGAGATGGGCAAACTGAAACACATAACTGTTTCGAAACAAATGAAACAATACAATGTAATGTTTCGAAACGCTGTTTCGAAACAGTGAAACAGTTTGTGTTTTGTAATAGTACTGGAGGCGGGAACAAACTGCAGAAACAATGGATACGCTACTGGGATTCCCAAATTTCGTTAGTATGGATAATATATACCCGGCCTGCTAATATTCATGCACACATTGTGGAGAATAGGCACATTGACTATAGACTCATGAATATAGCCACATAATTCGAAAAAATAACGAAATATAAGAGAAAAATTTTTTGTCCCTCAAGGTGGTTCAAATCATTTCTATAAATCCACCATGCTTCCCAGCCCTTCCCATCAATGATCCGTCAATCACATTGCTTGAAAGTACATCCAATTTACGTATATGTCTAAAAACTGCCACTCTACGCCTTTTCTAATTCAAAATGTTGTAGGTATACTTGAGTTTTTTTAATGTGATTACTGTACATGAACAGAGAAGCATATTTTATGGGAGATGTGTAATTTAACTGAATGTTTTTCACACTTTTATTATTTTGAATGCGAATAGTGTGCTTTATTTTATTGTTTGTTAGTGTTTATAAAGAATATATTGCGCCATTTCGGAATAGAGCAGTCAATTAGAAACGAAACTTTATTTTCGGAAATCTTAAGCATCATGCTGTTGTGTGTCAAAAAGATTTCGACACTCTTGAAAGAGTTTGATGAAGTAGTATGTTAAACGTATTTCCGTATCTGTGCCGTGCCCGAATCTCGTCTGAGACAAAGTGAAATGAAGCATCACTGTTTCGATACAGTTAGTCCGTCCAAGCACAAGTGGACTGAAACAGCGTTATTTTGAAACAACGATACAGTTTCTGTGGCTGGCTCGAGATCGAATCTGGTCCTGTTATCCGACACAGTGCGGAATGAAACACCACTGTTTCGAAACAGTGAAACATAGCAGTTTCGAAACAGTGAAACAGTTCCACGTATCGATACACTGTATCGAAACATAGAAACAGTGGCCAAGTCTATTTAACAGTATAGGGATGTGGGCAGGTAAAATCCTTTACTATCAAGCTAGTGTCAACAGCAAACAGGAATACTTTACATTCACCTGTAATACTTATTTATATCAATAAGGAACATGAATGGCCACTGCTCTGGTGCCCGGCGTACCTCCCGTTTAACTCAGACCCCACATTATAGCCATTCTCAACTCTGTGGAGAATAATTTTTTGCTGTCTGTTATTAAAGTAAGAGGTGAACCAATTGTGAGCCACTCCCCGCAGTCCATAGTGGTCCAACTTCTGGAGCAATATTTTGCGATCAATACAATCAAACTCCTTATTTAAATCAAATAAGATGCCTAGCGTTAGAAATCTTTGGTTTAATCCATGCAGTACCTCACAGAAAAGTGAGAATACGGTATTTTCAGTTGTTAAACCACTTCTAAAAGAGAACTGTACATTTGATAGCAAATTGAGTGAAATAAAATGATCAATTATGCAAATGAAGACTCGACCATGTTCAAATTGCGTTCTCGCGAAACTTTTTTTTTTCAGTTAAAGCGTCAACTTGTATCCAATTTACATCTTCACAATGCGGTAGCATGTGTATTTATTTTTATTACTCGTGCCTTTATTTAAACATTATGACATAGCACGAACACACTGTTTTGTGAGAGACGCAAATAAAGCCAATACAAAACAATAGTGTATATAGTAACATTGTATCCAGTGAGGTGCAAAAAACACAATAGGTAGGCTATACTAGATTGCACACTATGGCATGCACAATACATTACATTCTGTAAGTTCGACGTCCAGGCTTGACTTCACAGAGTCGGTGCGTACATATACGTGCGACGTTCACTTTAGAGAAGATGTCCAAAGCGGTGAATTTGAAAACACTTCGCACTAGCTTGATCGTTTTTTGCTGGGCCCTAAAAACACAGGTGCATCCACCGTGCCGAAGTGACGTACACTCGAGCTATTAGGACGTGTACATCCGTGGGTGGAGTACTATAAATTTGTTCTTTCACGCGTCCTCAGAAAAAAATCTAATTGATTACAGTCCGAGGTACGTGGAGGCCAGAACATCGGATCTCCGTGACCAATCCGTTTCCCTTGAAACGCTTCGTTTAAACAGTTACTCACATTCATTCCGATATGTGGCGGTGCATCATCATAGGTGGCGCCGAACAACAAGTGGAAAATTTTTTCGTGCGTCATGGAAACTATTGCAAAGAAACGTGTGATACAAGGGCTCATTCAACTTTCCCGGCAATAGGTAAGGGTTCTAAAGCATTCCCCCCACGTTTACAGGTCAGGGGTTTCCGACCAATAATAGCTGTTTTGGAGCTTGAAACTAACTTCACGGGTGAAACTAGATTCGTCAGTCCATACCACGTTATTTATATAATGTTCATTGTCTTCCACTTCGTACAAAAGCCATTCGGAAAGCTGTACTCGTTGAATGCAGACTTCTGCCCGTGGTATAGAGTTAACAGTGTAATTGATACGGAAGAAACACTTCAGCAACCAGTCTCTGTGATATCTGGAACTTCTTTATGCGTGTTACGGAACCTGTACCAAACGCTACTCTCTTTGAAACAAAACAAAACTATCGCTATGGCTGTTAATAACTGTCAGTAACAACAGCACGTTTACCAAAGCAAAAACGTCACATGTAGAATATTACAGATACTAAATTACATGTTAAAATTCAATAGCAACTATATCACATATTACACATTACCAAAGCGTGTTTATACAATAGTGTAATTCTTTTTGTAAGTTGTAATGTCTCGCTACCTATTAGGTCAAATCTATTAAACTATAATATATAGATTGGAATACAAACACGTAGGATATTATGAGTAAATGTAAGAATATGGTGCTTCAAATGACTACTTGGGTGTCAGATACGCAGTTCCTATTTGCGTACTCGATCTTCATGTAAGTCTTGTCACTTTCAAAACTTTCATGTACATCTCCTTAGACAACATCACATCATGTCCTGTAATGTTCAGCACTCAACACCAAAACTGAAGGTGTCAAGAGGAAAATGAATGTAATCATCTGAAGATGGGCATAATCCCAAAACAAGTCATGTTCTAAATAAATCGCTTTAAAGGAACAACACACACAGCTCAACAGCATCCATTACGGATATAACTAACTAAAATTATTTTATATTACTCTAGGAGAAAACGGTAGATACTAATACAAATACACTAATTTGTTCTGAACTAATATTGCGACGTTAATATTCTGATGGCTTACTAAAGGTAAAGATTAATCACTGCGTAGATTTGACACTATCGCCTGATAGTATATGGCACGGTACAGCCGCTTTCCGTGTTACTAGACACTTTTTTTGTACGTTGTAACCTCCCCCTCACTTATCGACCTTAATGACCGTAAAAAATGAAACCGCGTGTACCTAATGGGAATTTTGGAAAAGCAATCGTCACCGAAGTTAATCTGTCGGTAAAGAGGGAGGAAAGAGTTACATCTAAATGAAAGGAAAAGTGCAAATGAAACTGGTGGAAATTAATTTTGAAAAGGGGTAAAGTTAATAAGTAAACTAAATGTGCAGCCTTACATTAACAATTAACTAGCGGTAATTAGGTATTTGAGATTTGGGGGAAATTACGGTCGCCAGTCCTAAGGACAATTACTATAGTAACTGAAAAAGAAAGGTTATAATTAGCAACTGAAGGTTGACACGTGTAGTGTGAAAACTGAAAGTTTGTCAGAAGTAATAAATTTCGCTACTCTCTGACTTAATTTAGCAAAAGAATTAATAAAATTAATAAAACAGGAAAATCGAAAGTTAATTTAGTGACTGAAGTTAATAGTGAGCTTTCTTTCTGAAGCACATCGAAATTCAGTAAAATATGGTTAGTCTTGGACTACCTCAACAATCATTTCAAAAGCTACTTGAATCTACGCAATTTAGAAATAATGGATTTAACTTTGAACTTGAATTAAATGATTCTGAACAATTAACAATAGTAAAATTTAGTACATACCAAGCTGAGCTGCAGTCACAGGTAAGCTAAAATACGGTAACAAAACTCGCACTCTTAATTTGTGCTCGTGTAATCTGAATATTGTAGCCAGCTATGAATACCTTAATTGAAATTTGAAATTAAAGCAGTGAAATAGAATATTACTTTAATGCTGGCGTTTGAATTTCAATGACACTCGGGTTCATTCCGGAAAAGGAAGGGACCCTGCTTGGTAATGCAATTGGGACAATGAGCAACAAAGGTTCATGCTATGTTGCTGTAATTTTGTGATTTGAACAGTTTGAAATGCTGAGGTCTGCCATACAGTTCTAGAACTTTACGTGTGTCCAGTCTTCCTTGTTGGTTGATTGAAGGTTTGAAGCCGTCGATCGAGGAGGTGGCGACAGTCACTCATTGTCGGCCGTTGCTTTTGCAGAAGCTTTATGTTGGCGCGCCTTCTTCTCGACACGGTCACCAGACGAAACGGTCTCTTGATGTGCGCTAGTTAATGTTTCCCGTCCGCGACACCATGTCAGAAACTATCATCGCAAGTCGATCGCAATTACATGCTGCCAAACCCCGAAAGCGCGGCAACTCGCGGGAGCGTCACACAACACACCTGCTCCACTCGCTACTCCCGCCAGACTCCCCCTCTCTCGCTCCACGCGGCAGAGTTAACACTACCAAAGATCCTACACACTTTGAATCTTCACACGACCTATCGATGTAATCGTTCGATAGCAGTCCTCCCTAGGCAAGACCCAGCGTAAAAATACAAATAATATTTACGAAACAAGCCAATTATACATCGACATAAATGTATATATATATATATATATATATATATATACAAACAGTAAAACAATTACAATATACAAAGAGACAGAAATGTCATATATTGAGGTAACAAAGCAAGGAAAAAAAAATAATAGTACAATAGATGGAAATAGGAGGATATGCATTTCCGGCGTTACAACGTGCTTAATAGAATCCTTTGAAAATGCCATGATGGTTCTGTGATTTGCAGCATTTTATGATGTGAGTATGCTTAGTCTCTTGCATGAATTAATTACTGATCGTAATACGACTTACACGAAAGGATCTTCTCTCTCTCTCTCTTCTATTAGTCCTACCTGGTCGGGATCCCAAATATACGCACGGTACTAGGGAATCAATCGAACAAGCGTCTTATAAGCGACTTCCTTCGTGCATAAGTTACATTTCCTTAAGACTCTTCCTATGAATCTGAGTCTGCGGTCTGCTTTTCCCACTACTTGTTTTATGTGGTCATTCCACTTTAGGTCGCTGTGGATAGTTACTCCTAGATACTTTACCGCAGATACTGTTTCCAGCGGTTTGTCACAATAGTGTAGCTACTTTTAAAATTTTGATAGAAAAATATTTAGTGTTTCTAACGAATTCTTCTACGTGATCCCAAATATGTTTTAAAATTTCCAGTTGAACGTAACCCAAAAATTTATGTCTCAGTAGTGGATGTCACATTCCCCAGTGAACATCGTATCAATATTTTCAGGTGCAAGACCTTACTTACATATCAGTTTGTACTTAAAAATTATGTTGCGAGTAAAAGTCAACAACAATTAAAGGAATCTGCGTTTTCAATTTTTTTTTAGGTTGGGTATGAAGTAACCACACCCCTTCTCGGTAACGCGAATTACGAAAAGTGCGATGTTGTTGTAGGGTGAAAATAATTTAATTTGTTTCTTGTTATGATCCGATAGTATGATGTTCTATCAGGTACTATGTGCTCCATACATGCTTACATAAAAAATTGTTATTATCAGACACAGCACTCATAATAATACATTGGTATGTGTGATATGTAATCCTATCTTACTTTACCATTGCTGCGACCGTTTTCATTTACGGCTTGTTCCTTTCCATTAGATAATTTAGCTCGGTGAAGTACTTGTAATGTGCTTAGCGTTCATCTAAGCGTATTGGTATTTGTGCTGTACTACCTCAGCCGTTTTTTGGGTGTTAGGTTATCGGGCAAAGGCGATGTGTGATTCTGTGTATCAATTTCATTTAATGGGTGGTTAAAAATTTAGGATACATTTTATGCATGGACTTCTGTTTTGATTTCCGGACGATTTCTTTGCTTCTAATGCTCTTTATATTCAGTAATTGTTCTGCACCAATCCGCTGCAAAGAACTCTCATCCTACTGTCACCAACGAAGCCATTGTTTAATACGTGATCTGCTGCATGTGTGCATGAGTGGGAGTTTCTCTACAACATTGCTGTCTGTTATTGATTAGCGCATTGTATCACAGGTAGGTGACAAATATGTTATTCGACAACAGCGATGCCTAAACCAGCAGTGAAAACTTACATTTTTTATTTTATCTGTTGTGCATTTTAAGTTTAGGCTTAATTATTCATGAGGATTTTATGTGAAGCATAGTGTTTGTGTCGAAGGTTAACTACTATCCAACGATTCACAATAGAAATTCACGTAAACATTTGACAGTAATTTAAGCTGAGATAATTCATTTAGTGTACCAGTGAGTATATGTGAGGAGAAATGTGTAAACTACTGGACGATTAGCCTGAAGAGAACGCTTATAAAGTGCTGACTAGAACAATATGCAGAAGGAATATCTGGAGCACGGCACTGTATGAAATTGACACGTGCAGCAACGGAAATTCGAGGATGTAGAACATGGAAGCTTTTGAGCTCATGTGCCATCGAAAAATCTCATAACTGGACGTATAAAGAGCGAAATTTAATAGTATTGAAAATAATAGGTGAATAAGTGGAAAAAGAACGCTTACAAGAAGTAGTTAGTGAGACAACTGGTACGCCATCCAGGAATACTCAAGTTGAAGCCGGAAAGAGCAGCAGAGGGGAAAATAGGAGGTTCAGACAAAGACTAGAATGTGCAAAGCAATTTAGAGACGATGTTGGGTGTAGTAGTTACGTAGGGATAAGAGGCTTAGCACAGGACAGGGAAGTAGAGAGGACAATATCAAAGTAATCGAAAGACCGATGAATTAAAAACCCACAGTATTTGTCCATTAATCGGGATGCAGAATCAGATTGTGCCGCTTTCAAAACACAACCGTGCTGCTTCGGTAATGCGGAAATAGGTGTAGATGAGGCTCACACCTACAGAAAGGTAATTTCGGTACGAAGTTATACAGTGAAATTAATACAGAATATGGACGTACCGTGAATTCTGTGATTCAGTCTTGGACGAGTATATTTTGCGCCTATTCCGTCATCGGCTTTTACCGTATGCCGACATTTCGGACCAGCTATCGTTCCAGTAAATCGTCACGTGACTACTAATTCCATACTAAAGTAATCCTATGTCTAACGACCTCATGATCGATGGGAAGTCGAACATCAACCTGTATTGCTAATCATATGAGAATGTTGGACATCGACTAGAGAAGAAATGAACACTTTTGCATATTTCTTTATAGCACGTAACGTGTAGATGTTAACAAGACATTCTACCTCAGAGTTAACTGTGATATTGCAGGATATGTTCCACTTGTGATAACACCCGCCCCAGAGATTCGATCCGGAGGCTCTGTTTGCCTAGGAGGCGCTTGGGGCCCTGGCTTCTACTGTAGTATAGAGCAGCGTACATTGTTCTCAGGCTGACACAATCGGACGCACGCCTAATTTGGTCTCCTGAATGGCCATAGTCCACGGCCTCCTATGTAGCCAACATGCAGCGAAGTGTATATCCGTATGCTTTGTTTGTGAATTGTAGGGACTCGTATTATTATCTTCAGTTATACACGGATAGATAGTAATGGATTCTGAGCTGCTTTCAGAGTGTCTTCATGTTTCTAGAGAGTAAAGTATGCTTTTCGTGGAATAACTGAAGAACTACAAATTAAATTTTTTTGAGTCATCAACCTTCTGACATGTTTGATGGACCTGCCACGAATTTATCTCACAGTTTCAGAATAGCAATTACATCCTACGTCCTCCGTTATTTGTTGAGTGTGCTCCAGTCTGTGGTTTCCCGTGCAGTTTTCACCCTCTGCAGCTCCCTTTAGTACCATTTAAGTTATTCTCAAATGTGTTAACACATGTCATATCATCCCGTCAGATCTTTCTGACAGTGTTTTCCAATGTTCCTTTCTTTGCCGATTCTGTACACAAGCTCGTTGTTATTAGTGTTCCGTAACTCAGTCGGTGGAAACGGAACGCTTGTAGGATCACTTCGTTGTCTATCTGCTGTCAATCTGTTCGACTATTAAAAACATTTTCGTCAGAGACGGATAGATAAGTTGAAATTTATGTGACACACTACGGTCTACTGGCCCTTGGCGGTGTAAAAAATTGAAGCTCTTTAAGTCAATGCGATCAAAAGGTACGGCCATTCACGTAAAGTATTTTGATACTGGCAAACTCACTCATCAAAATTTATAGACTGCTTCCCCTTGACATAGAATTATGAAATTTGGCAAGAAGCAAGGTTTCATAGTACACATATGGGAAAAATAACGAAAATTGTTAATAGGTAATTAAATCATTCAGAAATATTTCTTTTGTCATTTGTTATATGGCTTCAAACTTATAATTAAAATATTCTTAGAAGTCTTGGAATTCCTGGAATTGGTGCCTTGTCAGTGTCAATACCGACCTTCTCAATTCCCCCGATGAATTAACTATCTATAGTTATAGTTACGTTTGTACGAAACCCTTGGTGCGTGAGTCATAGTCACACTTACTTGAATTCTTTATCTGACAGTCGACGTAATATTTAGCATCCTTGTATTTCAAACGCTTACATTCTCTCCATTCCTGTGTTCCCACTGTCTATGATTCACTTTCGCACAATGCTACGTTCCAGATATACACTCTCAGATATTTCGTCCCCTGTTTAAGCCCGATATTTGATACTACCAACTCTCTCTTCGGCCGGCATGCCCTCTTTACCTGCTCTAATATGCTTTTTACATGCTCCTTGTTTCGTCCATCACGTGTTATTTTGCCCTCAAGGTAGTGAAATTGTGTAACTTCTTCCAATTCGTGATCAACAGACTTAATGAGAAGTGTAGCTTCTTCTGCCTATGCACCAGTAAGATCGCTAACTTGTGGAAGTAATTCAAATGCATTGGAGGTGGCTGTTACTAGCAAAAATATAGATACGCAGGAGTAACAAAAAAATAATGGTATTGAGAGTGATTGCTGTATGTGTCTCCTTCCTTATGGTCTAACGTTGTCATGCTGAATGGGAAGGTGCTCCACGTACGGACGAACTCATAGTAAAATCCACCATTAGGTTGAATCGCCTAGCTTTGAATCAACACGAGTAATACAGTAATATCAATATTTGAGTTCTAAACCGCTGTTTTTCACGCACAGGGTGCCACACACCGCCATGTTAACACACTACAATTCGGAGGCCTTACTGGCAGACGGCTGCAAATATGTAGACACGAAGAATAAAGATGTAGAATGTTACTTTTAATAGCAGTCATAAAAAAACTGAAGACCTTACTTTTCAGCAAGATGTTGTATAAGCTGCACAGACCAGAGAATTTGCTAGAATACCGATTAATTGTAATTGTTAATGAGCCATAGTTGATCGGGATTGTGACTATTAGGTAAGACGCCATTTCCTTTCTATTGCAAAATGGATACTTTTGCAAGCATCAGGGAAATGCGCAAAACAAACTCAGATCATACACCACACACACTGTGTAAGTGAGCCTCTTCTATGTTGGCAGCGCTGAGTAGAGCTTTGCATTGGATCTCTGACTGCGCTTTCTTTGTAAGGGACTCTGTGGCTGGTTGGACTCGCAGCTGGACGTTAGTCGCCAGCAGTAATGGAGGTACTGTTGGGCAGTTGGAGGTGAACAGCCAGCAGTGATGGATGTTAGATGTGAGAAGTTAACACTGATGAAGGGTAGAGGTCTGAAGTGTTAGCGTAGGCCAACGATCTGTACATGTTCGACTTGGAGATTGAATATTATTCATGATTATATACCTTTGTACTAGACGTCAATGACGATTTATATTCGTGTTAGAACTGGATGTCACATTATTAACGTTAAAAATACATTATTTGGTTTGCAACGAAATCTTTCCTTTGCTAACCACATGCCTATTAGCAGTAAGTGGCCTTAGTAGACAGAATTTTTTATTTAGCTGGCAGTAATGACGCTCGCTGTATTGCAGTAGATCGCGCAATGAAGACTTTGTGAGCTAAGTGCTTAATGAAATGTATAGGTTATTGTCGGGTTACTTCTTATTCAGGGCCAATCCTTTGTATTAATTATTTGAAGTCAGGTTGTAATTTTTTGAGCAGTCACACTGCATTGCGCTAGAATATCATGAGTCAGTGTTGAAGTGATAAGAAAAATGTAAAGATAAACTAGGCTCAGTACGTTCAGTTTTACTCAACTGTTTCAGAATTAAATGATCTAGAAGTTTCATCTTCCCAGTCATTGATCAATTTAAGTACAGATTCACACATTTAAATAAATAAGTTTCAACTGTGTCAGTGAAAGTGTTTAAACTGAGCGTTAAGTTGTAGTGAGCATTAGTATTATGGGTCATACCGTTCGGGAATTCCACCGATTTTGTGGAATATATTGGTGGTAGCAGACGTAGTTGCTCTAACACTACAAGTGGTCACAGCTGCTAGCGCTAGGAATAGGTCACTGCGGGCGCGTAAGCACACCTGAACTTTCTTCTGTAGGGTAGCTTATTTTGTGTTATCACGTCTGATATTTAGTTTTTGGTTTCTGGTAATGTTTTGCTTTCGGTATTGTAATAACGTTTTTAAAATAGGAGAGTGTGTTGTACCTTGGAACTCTTTTCAGTCTTTCGTCACCAACCAGCCCTGTACTGCAAGTTTAATATATATTATTACCGCATTATAAAATGATAGATATTATTACCGCATTATTAAATGATAGAACTCACATTCCTTGCGCTCTACTACGGAGCGATAGTGAATGAAATCAAATTACGTAGAAGTATTAAGAGAAACCAGCTATAAGTTAATTACTTTTAGAAATAGAAGCTATTGGAAACTGAACACAAATTTCCATTTTCAAGACAGGTAAAATTGTTGAGACACCCAAGAAACTTGGTTCATTTATGCATATCACATGTTCTATGGTGAGGACCTCCTTACGTTCAAGGTACGACATAGTGCACTACCGTCGAAGTGTGGATTAATTTCCAGAGAAATTCCACCTTATGCAAGAATCTTTGTAGTTTTGTTTCCACACAGACATGTTTCAGCAATTTCTTTCTGTCTTCAGTGGGTTTATTTGTTTATTTCCCTTCTGCAAAATTGCTACATGTTAACCGTTAAAGAAACTTTTGGTATAACATATTTACATTTGTGAAATGAGCGATTATTGTCACATATATTTTACAATGACTTGCATAAAATATAGAGTTGAAACATGTATCACTGAGCTGAGGCATTCTCTGTTGAATATTTACCATGTGTCCGACGTCTCTAGCTCCATAGTAAATTTGGAAATAAAATATAATAAACAGAAAAATAAAATAACGTTTTACTGTTTGCAAATAACAAGTTGTAGATTGTGTAGCATATCCAGAGTTGCTACCATAAATATCCAATAACTAGTAGTGAGGTATGTAAGCAAAAGCATACATCAATTTTATTTCCAGATGTGCTATAAAACTAGAGACTTCAGACATACTGCAAATAAACAACCCAGAATGCCTCAACTCTGTACTGTATGCATTCCAATGTAAAAAACATATATGACGACAATGACTCATTTTACAAATGTAAATATTTTGTACCAAAAGTTTCTTTAACGATTAACATGTAACATAAAATTCTGCAACTGGATAAGTAACTAACTGAATAATTAACAATATCTTCAAAATGTGTAAAACTCACAATATTTACAAATACTTCACAAAACACAAGCTAATGTATCACAACACCAACAACAATAGAAAATGTAGGAAACTTCTTATCACTGTCTGCAGAGTGCATCAGTTCACCTGATTCTAAGTCGATGACTTGGTCGAAACACCGACCATAAAACATGCGTTCCTCGGAGCGCTGTCCTCAAGGTAAAACGCTCTCCTCAGCTGTTAGCTGTGAAATAATTGAAATAATTGAACTACTTTTATGACGTAAATTTTTCAACACATTGTGCAGGTAATAACAAGGCAACGATTTCATAAATATGGTAATAAATAAATAGAACATAGCGCATTTTCACGATGATATATTATGATGGAACTTGCAGGCCCAAATTGTTGTGTTTAAATTAACTTTATGGTCGAAACTCCACAGTGGAGATAGTTGACCAGACGTTACATATACAGCTAGTAGTGAAACACTCTCGTCCTACTCTAACTTTCCTGACAGACATTGGCAGAATATAGTGGTTTCAGATATACGCTAGCTGCATAAAGTAAATTGTGTGGCATACACACTGAGGTAACAAAAGTCATGGGATAGCGATATGAACATATACAGAAGGTGGCAGTAAAGCGTACAGAAGCTATAATAGGGTAATGCACTGGCGGAGCTGTGATATCCATTCATGTGGTTCATGTGGAAATGTTTCCGACGTGATTACGGGCGAACGACGGGAATTGACAGACTTTAGACGCGGGTTGGTAGTTGGAGCTAGATGCATGGGAATTCTTTTTCAGAAATCGTTAGGGAATTCAATATTCCGAAATCTACAGTGGCAAGAGTGTGCCGAGAATACCAAATTTCAGGCATTACCCCTCACCACGGACAACACAGAGACTGAAAGCAGCGGCGTTTACGTAGAGTTGTCAGTGCCATCATACAGGAAACTCCTAGTGAAATAACCGCAGAAATCAGCGTGGGATGTACGACGAACGTATCCGTTAGAAGAGTGCCGCCAGATTTGGCATAAATGGGCTGTGAAAGCAGACGACCGACGCTAGTGCCTTTGCTAACAGAACGACATCGCCTCCAGTGACTCTCCTGGACTCGTAACGATATCGATTGCACCCTAGACGACTGGAAAACCGTGGCCAACTCAGATGAGCCCCGATTTCATTTGTCAAGAGCTCCACCTTCAGACCTACAGCCACTGTCCATCATTATGGCTTTAGGTCTGAAGATGATCATGACATGATCGAAACCGATTACTTTTCAGCAAATTTTCCTAGCCATCTGGACTATTGTAATTGTTTTCAAACATATATTTTTATCGCATATGTCTTCAATAATGGTTTCAAAAATAACTACTTGTATTTATTTTATAAGAAACCCCACGATGAATATGAATACTTTTACACAGTGTATAAGACATTTCTACCAACGATGTAACGGCTGCTAAAATTAATAAATACAAATTTCTAATTGATAATTGAGTTGATACACTGCACGTAAGAAATTTCAGTAAGGTCAATTTTACCCAAATATTTTCTACTTGCACGTCCTAAGATTTCAATGCTCTGCTAATCAAGTTTCTGGGTACTTGCATTTCCCATGATAAAAAATTTACAACATGTTTATTTTTACACTTTGGCCCAGTCCATACCTGTGTGTTCCCACAGCGTATTGTGGGCATTAATACTGCATCCCTTTTAACACTTTAAAAAGTATTTTTTGCATAAAGTCTTAGCTATTAAATGTTAATTAATTACGCATGTGATTCGCCCATGGAGTAAAGGGTGCCCTTTAACATTTTCGACCGCCTGCAGCCAATTCTTGAATGAAGCTTATTACGTCAGTTTGGTAATTCTTAAGGATATTTTTATAATTATACCACCCCACAAAGAAAACGAAAGATGATTTTATGTAGCTTCTTAGATGAAGACAAAAATGTTAAAGAAAGCAAATTACGTGACACTGCACAACGTCGTCGTAGACATTACTACAACATAGTGGCATCAGAATAGCACTTTACAGCTGTTCGGTATCCACATTTAGAGAAACAATTGCTATAGACGTTTTCAAGCATTCCATGCTCCAACCATCTGTATTTCATTTTCGTTACAATCATAATTACGTCTTCCAATCTGTTTTCTTCCCTGACCCACTTGTTTCTGCTGGTAATTCACAACATAACACGTATTGTGTTCGAGTATAATGACTTTTCTGGAGACTAGAAATCTACTCTGTAGGAATCAGCATGGGTTTCGAAAAAGACGGTCATGTGAAACCCAGCTCGCGCTATTCGTCCACGAGACTCACAGGGCCATAGACACGGGTTCACAGGTAGATGCCGTGTTTCTTGACTTCCGCAAGGCGTTCGATACAGTTCCCCACAGTCGGTTATTGAACAAAGTAAGAGCATATGGACTATCAGACCAATTGTGTGATTGGATTGAGGAGTTCCTAGATAACAGGACGCAGCATGTTATTCTCAATGGAGAGAAGTCTTCCGAAGTAAGAGTAACTTCAGGTGTGCCGCAGGGGAGTGTCATAGGACCGTTGCTATTCACAATATACATAAATGACCTGGTGGATGACATCGGAAGTTCACTGAGGCTTTTTGCAGATGATGCTGTGGTGTATCGAGCGGTTGTAACAATGGAAAATTGTACTGAAATGCAGGAGGATCTGCAGCGAATTGACGCATGGTGCAGGGAATGGCAACTGAATCTCAATGTAGACAAGTATAATGTGCTGCGAATACACAGAAAGATAGATCCTTTATCATTTAGCTACAAAATAGCAGGTCAGCAACTGGAAGCAGTTAATACCATAAATTATCTGGGAGTACGCATTAGGAGTGATTTAAAATGGAATGATCATATAATGTTGATTGTCGGTAAAGCAGATGCCAGACTGAGATTCATTGGAAGAATCCTAAGGAAATGCAATCCGAAAACAAAGGAAGTAGGTTACAGTACGCTTGTTCGCCCACTGCTTGAATACTGCTCAGCAGTGTGGGATCCGTACCAGATTGGGTTGATACAAGACATAGAGAAGATCCAACGGAGAGCAGCGTGCTTCGTTACAGGATCATTTAGTAATCGCGAAAGCGTTACGGAGATGATAGATAAACTCCAGTGGAAGACTCTGCAGGAGAGACGCTCAGTAGCTCGGTACGGGCTTTTGTCAAAGTTTCGAGAACATACCTTCACCGAAGAGTCAAGCAGTATATTGCTCCCTCCTACGTATATCTCGCGAAGAGACCATGAGGATAAAATCAGAGAGATTAGAGCCCACACAGAGGCAAACCGACAATCCTTCTTTCCACGAACAATACGAGACTGGAATAGAAGGGAGAACCGATAGAGGTACTGAAGGTACCCTCCGCCACACACCGTCAGGTGGCTTGCGGAGTATGGATGTAGATGTGGATGTAGATGTAGAACTCTGTACGATCGTCACAGTAAGAGTCTCGGTTTAACAATAGCTTTCGCAATTAAAGTCCTTGTATTACAGCAATAAGTCAGAATTGATAATATTCGCTGATCACAAGCTCCTTTTTCTACTCATCAGAATCATAGTTTCAGTTACCAAAAAGCACTTCAGTCTATTTTACTCTTCTCTTAACTTTACTTACTTTCCTCTCCATTTTTTGCACGACCATCAGCTACACTAAATATTGATTGTTGTTGTTGTGGTCTTCCGTTCTGAGACTGGTTTGATGCAGCTCTCCATGCTACTCTATCCTGTGCAAGCTTCTTCATCTCCCAGTACTTACTGCAACCTACATCCTTCTGAATCTGCTTAGTGTATTCATCTCTTGGTCTCCCTCTACGACTTTTACCCTCCACGCTGCCCTCCAATTCTACATTTGTGATCCCTCGGTGCCTCAGAACATGTCCTACCAATCTGTCCCTTCTTCTTGTCATGTTCTGCCACAAACTCCTCTTCTGCCCAATTCTATTCAATACCTCCTCATTATTTATGTGATCTACCCTTCTAATCTTCAGCATTCTTCCGTAGCACCACATTTCGAAAGCTTCTATTCTCTTCTTATCTAAACTATTTATCGTCCATGTTTCACTTCCATACATGGCTACACTCCATACAAATACTTTCAGAAACGACTTCCTGACACTTCAATGTATACTCGATATTGACAAATTTCTCTTCTTCAGGAACGCTTTCCTTGCCACTACCAGTCTACATTTTATATCCTCTCCACTTCGACCGTCTTCAGTTATTTTGCTCCCCAAATTGCAAAACTCCTTTGCTACTTTAAGTGTCTCATTTCCTAATCTAACCCGTTCATCTTATATCCTCCTTCCGAGACACTGTCTATTCCGTTCATCTGCTCTTCCAAGTCCTTTGCTGTCTCTGACAGAATTACAATGTCATCGGCGAACCTCAGAGTTTTCATTTCTTCTCCATGGATTTTTATACCTACTCCGAATTTTTCTTTTGTTTCCTTTACTGCATGCTCAAGATACAGATTGAATAACACCGGGGAGAGGCTATAAACCTGTCTCACTCCCTTCCCAACCACTGCTTCCCTTTCATGCCCCTCGACTCTTATAACTTCCATCTGGTTTCTGTACAAATTGTAAATAGCCTTTCGCTCCCTGTATTTTACCCCTGCCACCTTTAGAATTTGAAGGAGAGTATTCCAGTCAACATTGTAAAAAGCTTTCTCTAAGTATACAAATGCTAGGAATGTAGGTTTGCCTTTCTTTAATCTTCTTCTAAGATAAGTCGTAGAGTCTGTATTGCCTCAAGTGTTCCAATATTTCTACGGAATCCGAACTGATCTTCCCTGAGGTCGGCTTCTACCAGTTTTTCCATTCGTCTGTAAAAAATTCGCGTTAGTATTTTGCAGCTGTGACTTATTAAACTGATAGTTCGGTAATTTTCGCAACTGTCAACACCTACTTTCTTTGGGATTGGAATTATTATATTGTTCTTGAAGTCTGAGGGTATTTCGCCTGTCTCATATACACTCCTGGAAATTGAAATAAGAACACCGTGAATTCATTGTCCCAGGAAGGGGAAACTTTATTGACACATTCCTGGGGTCAGATACATCACATGATCACACTGACAGAACCACAGGCACATAGACACAAGCAACAGAGCATGCACAATGTCGGCAATAGTACAGTGTATATCCACCTTTCGCAGCAATGCAGGCTGCTATTCTCCCATGGAGACGATCGTAGAGATGCTGGATGTAGTCCTGTGGAACGGCTTGCCATGCCATTTCCACCTGGCGCCTCAGTTGGACCAGCGTTCATGCTGGACGTGCAGACCGCGTGAGACGACGCTTCATCCAGTCCCAAACATGCTCAATGGGGGACAGATCCGGAGATCTTGCTCGCCAGGGTAGTTGACTTACACCTTCTAGAGCACGTTGGGTGGCACGGGATACATGCGGACGTGCATTGTCCTGTTGGAACAGCAAGTCCCCTTGCCGGTCTAGGAATGGTAGAACGATGGGTTCGATGACGGTTTGGATGTACTGTGCACTATTCAGTGTCCCCTCGACGATCACCAGTAGTGTACGGCCAGTGTAGGAGATCGCTCCCCACACCATGATGCCGGGTGTTGGCCCTGTGTGCCTGGGTCGTATGCAGTCCTGATTGTGGCGCTCACCTGCACGGCGCCAAACACGCATACGACCATCATTGGCACCAAGGCAGACGCGACTCTCATCGCTGAAGACGACACGTCTCCATTCGTCCCTCCATTCACGCCTGTCGCGACACCACTGAAGGCGGGCTGCACGATGTTGGGGCGTGAGCGGAAGACGGCCTAACGGTGTGCGGGACCGTAGCCCAGCTTCATGGAGACGGTTGCGAATGGTCCTCGCCGATACCCCAGGAGCAACAGTGTCCCTAATTTGCTGGGAAGTGGCGGTGCGGTCCCCTATGGCACTGCGTAGGATCCTACGGTCTTGGCGTGCATCCGTGCGTCGCTGCGGTCCGGTCCCAGGTCGACGGGCACGTGCACCTTCCGCTGACCACTGGCGACAACATCGATGTACTGTGGAGACCTCACGCCCCACGTGTTGAGCAATTCGGCGGTACGTCCACCCGGCCTCCCGCATGCCCACTATACGCCCTCGCTCAAAGTCCGTCAACTGCACATACGGTTCACGTCCACGCTGTCGCGGCATGCTACCAGTGTTAAAGACTGCGATGGAGCTCCGTATGCCACGGCAAACTGGCTGACACTGACGGCGGCGGTGCACAAATGCTGCGCAGCTAGCGCCATTCGACGGCCAACACCGCGGTTCCTGGTGTGTCCGCTGTGCCGTGCGTGTGATCATTGCTTGTACAGCCCTCTCACAGTGTCCGGAGCAAGTATGGTAGGTCTGACACACCGGTGTCAATGTGTTCTTTTTTCCATTTCCAGGAGTGTATCTTGCTCACCAGGTGGTAGAGTTTTGTCTAGAGTGGCTCTCCCAAGGCCGTCAGTTGTTCTAATGGACTGTTGTCTACTACCGAGGCCTTTTTTCGACTCAGGTCTTACAGTGCTCTGTCAAACTCTTCACGCAGTATCGTATCACCTATTTCATCTTCATCTACATCCTCTTCCATTTACCTAATATTGTCCTCAAGTACATCTCCGTTGTATATACTCCTTCCTCGTTTCTGCTTTCCCTTCTTTGCTTAGATGTGGGTTTCCATCTGAGATTTTGATATTCATACAGGTGGTTCTCTTTTCTCCAAAGGTCTCTTTAATTTTCCTGTAAGCAGTATCTATCTTACCCGTAGTGAGATAAGCCTCTACAGCCTTACATTTGCACTTCCTATCGATCTCATTTTTGAGACGTTTGTATTACTTTTTGCTTGCTTCATTTAAAGCATTTTTATATTTTCTCCTTTCATCAATTAAATTCAATATTTCTTCTGGTACCCAAGGATTTCTACTAGCCCTGAATTTTCTACATACTTGATCCTCTGCTGCCTTCACTACCTCATCCCTCAGAGCTACCCATTCTTCGTCTAATGTATATCTTCCCCCATTCGTGACAATTGTTCCATCATGCTCTTCCTGAAAATCTGTACGACCTCTGGTTTAGTCAGTTTATCCAGGTCCCATCTCCTTAAATTCCCACCTTTTTGCAGTTTCTTCAGTTTTAATCTATAGGTCATAAGCAATCGATTGTTGTCAGAGTCCACATCTGCCCCAGGAAATATCTTATAATTTAATACCTGGTTCCTAAATCTCTGTCTTACCATTATATAATCAATCTGATACCTTCTAGTATCTCCAGGATTCTTCCAAGTATACAACCTTCTTTCATGATTCTTGAACCAAGAGTTAGCTATGATTAAGTTATGCAGTGTGCTAAATTCTACCAGACGGCTTCCTCTTTCATTTATTACCCCCAATCCATATTCACCTACTATGTTTCCTTGTCTCCCTTTTCGTACTCTCGAATTCCAGTCACCCATGACTATTAAATTTTAGTCTCCCCTTCACTACCTGAATAATTTCTTTTATCTCATCATACATTTCATCAATGTCTTCGTTATCTGCAGAGCTAGTTGGCATATAAACTTGTACTACTGTAGCAGGCGTGGGCTTCGTGTCTATCTTGGCGACAATAATGCGTTCACTATGCTGTTTGTAGTACCTTACCCGTAATCTTATTTTTTTTATTCACTATTAAACCTACTCCTGCATTACCCCTATTTGATTTTGTATTTATAACCCTGTATTCACCTGATCAAAAGTCCTGTTCCTCCTGCCACCGAACTTCACTAATTCCCACTATATGTAACTTTAACCTATCCATTTCTCTTTTTAAATTTGCTAACCTACCTGCCCGATTAAGGGATCTGACATTCCACTCTCCGATCCGTAGAACGCCAGTTTTCTTTCTCCTGATAACGACGTCCTCTTCAGTAGTCTCCGCCCGGAGATCCGAATGGGTGACTATTTTACCTCCGGAATATTTTACCCAAGAGGACGCCATCATCGTTTAACCATACAATAAAGCTGCATGCCCTTGGGAAAAATTACGGCTGCAGTTTGCACTTGCTTTCAGCCGTTCGCAGTACCAGCCCAGCAAGGACGTTTTGGTTAGTGTTACAAGGCCAGATCAGTCAATCAGCGAGACTGATGCCCCTGCAACTACTGAAAAGGCTGCTGCCCCTCTTTAGGAACCACATGTTTGTCTGGCCTCTCAACAGATACCCCTCCGTTGTGGCTGCACCTATGGTACGGCCATCTGTATCGCTGAGGCACGGAAGCCTCACCACCAATAGCAAGGTCTATGGTTCATGGGAGGAAATATTGATACACTGTTTATATTGTTTCATTGTTAATTTGTACTATTTCATTTTATAATTATTATCTGTACATTCTTTTAATTTTCTTGTGACAGTTTTATGAGACTACTTTCAAAATATTAAGTTGTTTCGCTTGTTTCTGACGGTCTTCTGTACGAGTCTCAAACACTATAGAATCCTCAAAATAAAGACAATACTGAAAAAGTTTCATTTTTATGGTAATATACCTCAGCACTGTGTGGTTCCTAAATGTTAGCAGAACTTCGGCTGGTAGGCTGGCAGCACTGTCGTTTCTTTTCGTCCGTAGGTTTCCCCGATGTCGAAGCTCCTGAAATATAGCGCGGCCCGCGAGACGAATCAAGTGTGTTTGCTGCCTGGCGTTTCCCTTCCATTCGGCGCGTGTTTGCTCGTGCTCGGCTCTGCACACTAAACAAAGAGCATACGCCAGTCACTACCTTCCGTTGGCTCTGTTTCGTTTCCACTGTAACCCGAAGGAAGAATTCAACGGGAGAGCTGACACTGAAACCAGTCCAATCATTTCAGCTGGTTTTCTTCTTTTGTTTCCTGAAACCGAACGTCGCATTCGCGGCGAGACAACTAGGGAACAGAGTAACGAATGCGTGCCGTTGTGGAGTAAGATGAGTAAATAATGCAGCCACAACAGGCAGTTCATTAAGCATACGACTGACTCACAAGTGTAAAGAACGAGGAATGTGTATGGTTGCGATACAACATAGATAAATGATGCTGAAAAAAAAATAGAAATTAAAAGAGCCGAGCCACTAAAGATATGATTATTCTGTTCAAAGATTATAAGGTCAACAATGCTCAAGGAAATACGGGAGAACTGAGATAGAAGTTAGTTAAGAATTAAATGAACTGGAAGTGCAGGGAATCCTATTCGAAATGACTGCATGGAAAATGAGAATAAATCGGAAAGAGAGATTGTCGAAAGTCTGACTCAGTATATAGAAGAGTCAAAACACCCTTCGCTGAATATGAAAGGAAGGGCGATAACATTAAGTGTGCAATGGGAATTCTACTGTTACATGCAGAGGAGAAGAGAAATTGAGTAGGTAGAACTAGTACATTGAGGGCCTCTACCACCAATGAAATTCAGTTTAAGAGAAGCCTAAAGGATTTATTGGTGGCCAACTCCTTCTACTCCATTGATGAATTTCTTAGTAAACCAACTGATTTGTATATAAGTACAACATAACTTCTGCACAATTTCAGTGCAGTAATGTGTTCACTGAAAATGTGTGTGTGTGTGTGTGTGTGTGTGTGTGTGTGGTTGTGTGTAAGTATAATCTAACTTCTGCACCATTTCAGTGCAGTAATGTGTTCATTGTAAATAAGTATTACAGTAGTTGTATTACATGTTTATTACCCTATAAATAAATAAAAAACTTTTTTATTTTAAATTCAGTGCATTAGTATTTGTAAAATGACTCTTAGTGTTCATTAAAAAATGACGAGCATTCCACTTGGGACCTGTGGAATTGTACATTAGCTTATTTGTTTTAGTTGTAAATATTTGTCATGTATTGTTGTTTTTCTGACATGTTCCACATCCTGGAGGACCTCCTCACTACGGATCAATTGGAATGAAAGTAAATCTAATCTAAAAAAAGGGACGTGTGGACTTACCTGATGACGTAATAGAAGAAGAAAAAGGAGTCGACAGGGAAGAGGTAATATTGACGGAGAACATCTATAGCTTCAAAGAATGGCAGCACGTTTTCTATTAGTGCGAAGTAGAGGAGAGAGTGCCATGGATGTGATACACGAATGGGTGGCATTCATTGAAACAAAGACGTCTTTTGCTTCGGCAGTGACTTCTCATGAAATTTCAATCACCAACTTTCTCCTCAGAGTGTGAAAATATTTTGTTGGGGCCCGCCTGCATAGGGAGAAGTGATCATCACAATAACGTAAGATAAATCAGAGCTCTCAGAGAAAGATTGAAGTGTTCGTTTTTCGAGATTGGAACGGTAGAGAAATAGCTTAAAAGTGGTTCGATGGACTCACTGCCAGGCACTTAACTGTGAATTGCAGACTAATCATTTAGATGTAGATGTTGGTGTAGCTGTAGAGGAGAAACAGAATTTAAAAGAGCCTTGGACGATTTAAGATCAAATAAGGCAGAAGGGATAGATAACATTCCATCGGAATTTCTAAAACAATATAGGGAAGTAACAACAACAAAAAATTCACGTGGGTGTGTAGAATGTATGAATCTGGCAACATATCGTCGGACTTCCCGATAAGCACCTTTCACACAACTGCGAAGATAGCAAGAGCAGACACTTGCAAGAATTAACGCACAATCAGCTTAACAACTCATGCATCCAAGTTGCTGACAAGAGTAACTTAGAGAAGAATGGAAAAGAAAACTGAGGATATGTTAGATGACGATCAGTTTGGCTGTAGAAAAGGCGGAAGCACGAGAGAGGCGTTTCTGACGTTGCGGTTGATAATGTAAGTAAGACTAAAGGAAAATTAAGACGTGTTCATAGAATTTTTCGATTTGGAAAAAGCGTTCGACAATGTAAATCTGTGCAAGGTTCTCGAAATTTTGAGAAATATACGAGTACGTTGTAGGCAAAGACGGGTAATATACGATATGTACAAGAGCCAAGAGGGGACCATAAGGCTGGAAGACATAAAACGAAGCGCTCCGTTTAAAAAGGCGTAACACGGGGATGTGTCTTTCAGCCCTACTGTCAATATGCACATAAAAGGAATGACAGAAATAAGACAAAGGTTCAAGAGCGGAGTTAAAAGTCGATGTGAAAGGACATCAATAATAATATTCGCTGATTACATTGCTACTGTCAGTGAAAGTGAAGAAGAATTGCAGGATCTGCTGAATGAAATGAATAGTATAATTAGTACAGAATATGGACGGAGAGTAAATCGGAGACAAAATGGTTCAAAAGGCTCTGAGCACTATGGGACT